>NW_027117285.1:1200000-1800000 GCF_038021145.1 Phyllosticta citriasiana | reverse complement strand
GACAAGGCGCCGTCGTCGATGGCGAGGAAATCGTTCATCAGCGAGTCTTGCTTGTTTCCGGAGCGGAGGAGCTGAAGTGCAGTCCAGAAACTGGCCACCTGTTGCGCTCCTCGGAACGAATGTAGAGAATCCACAAGCTCTCTGGCGGCCGTCAAGGACGATTTGGATATGCTCACGTTTTCGACGAGCTGTTTGAGGTCTTGCGCAATTACTCGTTGAGAATCGTTTTCGTACAACACCTGCTCAAATTCGAGCGAAGTGTTGATCGTCGAAGAAGAGGTCATATCCATGGAAGGAGCTAGCGCGGTGGTCTCCACAATCTCCATCTTCTTCGACGACTCCAAGATTGCCGTCGAGATGCCATCGCGCAGGTTCGTGGCCAGCATCCGATCAACGAGCCCCAGCTCGACGCCATGCTCAGAAAGCAGGTGGTAAGCCGTTGAAATTTGCTTGATTGTCGTCCGCTTTACACTGTCATCGGGACTTGTCATTACTCTCGGCAAGGAAATAGCCCAGTTGTGGATTGCAGATCTCAACAGGTCGGCGAATTTGGAGTCCGCCAGGAGGACCTGGCGCACAGTGCTTGTAGCTTGGAAGTCTTCATCCGCACCGCACAAGACGACCATAGTTTCAACCATCATGGCTGCCGAGTCTTTGAGAGATGTTTTACAATCTTGCAGCACAACCAGACAAAGATCTAGCAATGCGTGACGGACCTCGCTGCGCTCGTGATGACGAATGCGGATGACGTTGGCCAAGGCCTTTTTTATCCAAGACGCTGTTGCTTGTAGCCACGATTGATTGAGCTGCTTCCCTGATTCGCCCGTTTCGGTGCTCGAAGGGAGGTTGTTGGTGAATTCGTCGGCCAAGACAGTCTTAAAGAGATGTGAGAGAATCTCGAGCGAGCGTTGGAATGTCTTGTAAGAGCGGCGCTGTTGCGTGGATGGGACCAGGACAGTCGAAAGCGTCGAAACAATTTTGGGCATGATGCTGGCCAGGGCATCGCGGTCCGGAATCGCAGAGCAACAGGCAAACAAGGCATTAGAAGCGGCAATCTGGACATTGTTTGATGGTCCCTCTTGGATACCTTCCAACATGACCATGACGGAGTGGCCTAGAGGACCCATGTTTTTGACATCTGTCAAGGACTTGCGAGCCAAGTCGTTGTCTTGGTAGTTGGTGAATAATTGATCGAGGCATCGGAAAGCCGCAGTTTGCAACTCCTCTGACGATTGTGTGGCGTTTTTCTGTCCAGGAGGACCACCGGCGAAGCCAGTGGCCAGTAACAGAATTTGGTGACTCAAATCTGGATTCGTGTTTGACCGCCAGCCTGATTCAAGAAGAACAGTAATGCAGTCGAGCGTTAGCTCCACGGCGACGCCTGGAAGCTTTTGCCGCTCGCGCAGGACATACGACAAGGGGAAAAAGACATAGTCGGTGAGTTTTGCATCTAATGTGTCTGGAGTAGACGCTGCCTCGCGCAGAGCAACAAGAAGGTTGGAAAGACGGCTGACGACCTGCTTTGGGTCTCCATTGTTGGCTGCTATTTCGAGGACGGCCTGGGAGAGTTGGACACAGTGAGGCTTGAGCTGTTAAGTGTCAGAGGTGATGTTTTATCGTACTTGGTGCCTTACAAGATGGAAAATTCGCTGCCGGCACTCCATGCCCCAAGATGGGAAATGGTGAGATAGATGGAAAAGATGACCAGAGAAAAAGAGACGGGGGATCAAATGCGTGGTTTGTGGTGATTAGACGAGGGAAAAACACCGTCTCCAGGTAGTCACGCCGAGAAGAAAGAGATATCGTCGTTTGTTTGATCGCTCTGGCTTGGGGAGAGGTTGTGGTGGTGATGATGGTCGGGACAGACTCGGGCTCGGCGGGCGGGTCAGAGCTTGGGTGCTTGGGGACGGGCGGAAGCTCCGAGTCGGCGCGCGCGTCCCGTCGCCAGAAAGTCAACCACCAACGCGTACCGTGGTGATACCATTTCACCGTCTCTCGCCCCCCGCTCCCTCCCAACGCGCATCCACCACTCCACCTGCCCTGGACAAGTCTTTCTATCCATCTCACTGTTCCGGTCCCATCTCCCCGTTTGCGCCGCGGCGCATCCGATAGCGACCTGTCAACACCGCGCAGCATGCCTGGAACTCGAAGGCGCGCCAGCGCCGCCGCCGCCGTCGCCGCCGAGGACCCCGAGGAGCACGACGAGACAAACGGTCTTCATTTCAATGAAGCTCTCACATGGCGCGCAGGGAGACCTATACCTGTAGCCGACTTGCTGCGGAGGCTGCAGGCCCTGTCACAAGACCTGCGGGGTCTTGATCAGGAAGAGGCTGAGAGGGAGTCGCTTCTACCCATTGCCAAACAGCTGGCCTCGCAAAACTTGCTGGGTCACAAGGACCGCGGAGTGAGAGCTTGGGCAGCATGCTGTATAGTCGACATGTTCAAACTGTGTGCTCCAGACGCGCCCTACACTGGTTCGCAGCTCAAGGTATGATGCGCTCAGCCAAACTTGTGCCCGTGCTGACCACGTTCGCGCCAGGACATATTCACAATGATCATCAACACGATACTGCCCGCACTTTCGGATCCGTCGAGTCCGTACAATTCCCAGCACGTTTACGTCCTTAAATCGCTTGCCGAAGTTAAAAGCATCGTCCTCGTCACCGACATCCCCTCCGCCAACAACCTGATACTAGCGCTGTGCACAGCTTGCTTTGACGTGCTTTCTCAGCCTTCCAAGTCTGAATCAGGGGAAGAGCTGAGCAAAAATGTTGAGCATTACATGACGAAGCTCTTGATTGTGCTAGTGGACGAGGCGCAGAGCCTACCGGCCGAAGCCGTGGACGTCATTCTTGCCCAGTTCCTCCGCGCGGACCCACGTGTATTGTCGGGTGGTAGCAAAAGCAAAAAGGGCGCACAGTACGACGAAAGGCAGTCGACTCTCTTACTTAAGGAAGCCCCTCCAGCGTACAACATGGCCATGAACATTTGCAACTCCCTTCCGGAAAAAATGGCTAGGTTGATTAGCCAGTACTTTAGCTCCGTCATCGTCGACGCAACTTCAGTCCCCATTCCTCTCAAGACGTCGAAAAATCGTTCAAAGCGAATGAGCAGTGTTGGGGCAGACTCGGACGACGAGGCTCCTCGGCAGCCGACTGAAGACGACCTAAACGAGAGCAGAAAAGTACACCGATTGTTGCGCGAGCTCTGGAGGTCGTCCCCTCTCGTATTGCAAGACATCATCCCACAGCTTGACGCCGAACTGAGCGCAGAAGACGTCCAGCTCAGAAATCTTGCGACGGAGACTTTAGGAGACATTATTTCAGGAATCGGAGCCGCTGGTCCACCTCCCCCGCCAACTTATAACCCCTCAGCATATCCTTCTCAGAGTCTATCTCCCCCTTCGGAGCGCCTACCCGTCTACAATTTCCTCACGACGCCAACATCACCCCAATCCTTTGCCTCTAGCTATCACCAGGTATACGAAAGTTTCCTTAGCCGCCGCAACGATAAGTCGCCGGCGATTCGCGCAGCGTGGACCACTGCCATTGGTCGGATCCTCTCGACAAACGCAGGAGGAGTAGGCCTGGATGAAGAAGACCAACAGAGACTACTTAAGCTCTTTGGTGAAATGCTCGTTGATGGCGACGAGCGTGTCCGTCTGGCTGCTGTCAAGTCCGTTGAGCGCTTCGGTTACCATGACATTGTCCAGAAACTTGGAATCAGAGGCAGCGCAGCCGAGTCTGAATCCATTCTGAGCAATCTTGCCGACAGAGTCAAGGATCGAAAACCAGCCGTGCGCACCGAGGCCACCAAGCTGCTAGCAAAGATTTGGGGTGTTGCAGCAGGCGCAATCGCCGAAGGCAGCGAACGCGTAGGCCTGCTGTTGGGTCCCATCCCATCCCGCATTCTAGAGGCCTATTTTTTGAACGACAAAGAAGTCAATGTGCTCATCGACCGCATCCTTTTCGAAGAACTTGTTCCGTTATCCTACCCCGACACTAAGAGAAAGCGCGGAAGAGAGAGCCAAGCAAATGGGGATGTTGAATATACCGAGGCTGATGTGGACAAGATTCGGGTCGAGCGTATACTCGTTCTCATTAGGGACTTGCTTCCGCGGCCAAAGCTTGTCCTCTTTGCAAAACAAACGCACCAGGTTGTCCTCGCCAAGTACATGGACGCGCTGCTCAAAAAGTGCGAAGAGTTCAACGGCGGTGTCATGGAATCGCGCTCGCAGGAAATCGAGCAGCACTTGGGCAGGCTCATTGACTACCACGCCAAGATGCTTCCAGAAACCTCTCGAGCCTCTGAGGACCTGTGGAAATTTGCAAAGATGCATGACCGCCGCTGCTACGCGCTCATCCGGTTTTGTATAGCTACTGACAGCGATTACCGTAGAGTGCGAAATTCAATCGTATGTTGCCGAATTGCCTTCTATCTTCCAGCGCTGACTGTCTACAGAGAGAGCTTACGAAGCGGATTGAAGAGGCCACTGGCTCCTCGGCCACATTGCTGGACACCCTCATTCCTCTGGTTTACCGTTCAAGCATCCTCCTTTACAACAAGAACCACGTACCTGCAATCATTCAGTTTTCGAGGACGGATGAAAAGGGACTGGGCAGCACAGCGCACGAGGTCCTCAAAGAAATTTCGTCCAAGAATCCCGATGTCTTCCGTGGCTATGTCGAAGAGTTATGCAAGGTCCTGGAGAGCGAAGCACCAACAGCGAAAAAGCCCAATCGACCAGGCGCAGTCGACGATCTCAAGGCTTGCGCCGGCTTTGCCAGGCGTTTTCCCAAGGATGTGCCGACGGACCGCAAGTTCATCAAAGCAATGCTCAGCTTTGCTCAATTTGGTTCACCCCCGAAGGCGGCCAAATATGGAGTGTCAATCATCATGGCCTGCACGGACAAGAAGGAAATGCACGCGCGCGACCTCTTGAAGCAATGCACAGAAGGCTTTGAGTATGGAAAAGGCAATTACCTGGCACGGCTTGCAGCTCTCAGTCAGCTCATGCTGCTCGGCTCTAAGGCTATAGAGGACGAGATCGACCCGGTCATCGACATTGCCATTGACGGAGTACTTCTTAGATCTACACCGGCTGATGCACAGCAAAACCCTGACTGGACAGATGAACCTGATGAGGACTGCGCCGCTAAAATGTGGGCGCTTAAGATCCTGGTCAACCGCCTGCGCGGGCTAAGCGACGACGAATCAATCAATCAAGTCTCGGAGCCCGTGTACAAACTGCTCAACACCCTCGTCAGCAAGCACGGCGAGCTCTCCAGAAAGATTGAATCACCGGTGGCGCAAAAATCCCGGCTCCGGCTACTTGCTTCCGAGCTGCTTCTCAAACTATGCTGCGAGAAGCGTTTTGACGCTCTCCTTACTCCCAGGGACTTTAATGAGCTCGCCACCGTCATTCAAGACCCACACGCCAAGGTCAGGGATGGCTTTGTTCGCAAGCTGATGAAGTACCTCGGTCAAGACAAGTTGCCCAAACGCTTCTACACAATCGTGTTTCTGGGTGCGTTTGAGCCGGACTCGCGCATCAAGACTAGCACATTTACGTGGCTCAAGGCGCGCCAAGCGGCGTTTAGCAAGGCCCACGACCATGTACTGGAAGACGTCTTTGCTCGATTTTTGAGCGTGCTCGCGCATCACCCAGACTTCGACACCGAGGTGGAAAATTTGCGGGACGTCGTGACATACCTGCTGTTCTATCTCAAGGCCGTGGCGAACGAGGACAGCATCTCCCTCATTTACCACCAGGCCCAACGGGTCAAAGCCGTGGAAGATGCGATTGACCCTGCTCGGAGCGAAAGTCTGTACGTTTTGAGCGACCTGGCCCAAGCAGTCATTCAAAGATACCGGGACTTGTTCGGCTGGAACATCCAGGCTGTGCCCAAAAAGGCACGCATGCCGGCCGATGTGTTCGCCAATCTTCCCAGCCACGAACGTGCGCAAGAGATTGCCGAAAAGCAGCATGTCCCAGAAGAGCTAGTGGACGAGCTCGACGATCTGGTCCGAGCTGCCGTTAAAGGTCGCAAGGTGAGTATCCTCTGGGGTGATCTGGGGTTCCTAACTGACTGTTTTAGCAGCGCAAGTCCGAAACCACCAGCGAGCAGCGTGAAAAGAAACGCGCTCGAGCTTCTTCTACCTTTCCAACTCGAAAAGCCCCGAAAGCCGCAAAAATAGCCAAGACGCCCAAAAAGAGGAAGGAGCCCCTCTCGGACAATGTCGCCTCGGGCGACAGGCGTCGCAGCGGGAGGAATCTTGGCGGCAAGAATTACGCAGAGTCCAGTCAGGGTGAGGATGAGGAAATGGACGATGCGCAAGACCAAGAAAATGAATCTGGAGACGAGATTGTACAGGAGGATGGGCCAGTTGAGGAAGAAAACGAGCACCAAAGCGACGTGGACGATGTGGAGGAGCAGGAAACTCCAGCTCAAACCCCCAAGAGCACGCAAGGAAAATCGAAGACTGCTGCGGCGAAGAGCGAAGCACCAAAAGAGAAGAAGGCTCCGGCCAAGGCGATCAAGTCGAAGACCAACGGAGCTACCCCAACCCGGCGAAGCACAAGGGGGAAGCCACCGCCACAGGCAGACGATGCAGAGTCCGATGATGACGCTCTGTCCGACCCACCGGATTCGGATGACGAGCAACGGCTTTAAGGGGGCGGGTTGTAAGCATTCATTGGATGGATGGACACGTTTTATTTTGTTTTGTCCACGACGGGATGGGCTGCTTGAATGGTCCAATGACAGTGCGCCGCTGCGGCCGCGGTGGATTTTTGTTCTCGTTTCTTTTTTTCCCCTTTCCTTTCTCTTCTCTTTTTCAAATGCATACCCAGTGAGTGCGTTCTTAGGAGGCCGGGCGGCCGGCATGTGCAAAAATTCATGGAATTCGCCTATCCTTCTTTCATATCGCCCCTTCATGCGCCGCTGCATTGCATGGCGAGATGTCGGTCGTCCGCGGCCCTATCCTTTACTCTCCAGGCCCTTTCCGTCAACGCCGGTCCACGCGTCTGTGACCTTTCATGTCTGATATCAAGCACGACGGACGGACGGCGGCGGCTCGGGTCGGGTCTGCTTTTCCTAACTACCTATCTACCATGCAACATGAGTAAGGTACATGTAGGTAAGTGCCGGAGACGGGAGCCAGCTAGAATCCGCAAAAAAAAAAAAAAAAAAAAAGAAACCATGTATCTTCAGGCATCATCATCGGCCGGCTCCACCGTCGATGACTGCCTACTGCTGCTGCTGCTGCTGCTGCAGCGGCGGTAGCGGCGGTCTGACTGAAACGCAGACTGACTGACCGACTGGCGTGCTTACCTTACCTCACTGCACGTGAATTATGAGAGCTTCGACCCACATACCTATCCATCCATGCGTCGGGACGTTTCCTGGGGTTCTCTAGTGCCGCCCAAGCCCACGCCCACGCCAACAACCTGCCGCCATCGCCGCCGCCGTAGTCGACATTCATGTATCCATGCCGTCAGTCATATTTACACGCTGCCTGCCTGCCTGCCTGCCTGCCTGCCTACCTACCTACGCACAGACCTGCGTCTCCAGTCTGGTCAGAGTGACAAATGGCACTGGCTCTCTGTCTCTCTCCTCCCTCCGCTTCTCACTCGCTCACTCGCTCACTCGCTCACTCCCTCACTCCCTCACTCACTTGCTTGAAAAATAGAAATGGAAAAAGGGAGGGAAAAAAGAAAAAGGAGGAAATTAATTGCAACGCAAAGCTCCTCACCTAAGCTTTGGCGTTGAGCTTGGGCGCGGAGTTGGCGTGGGCGTAAGCGACAAGGTGTGGGATGGCATGGGATGGCATGGGGTTCCGTCGGGCTTCTAGAAGCTAAGGTAAGCTGCATACCTAGCTGATGGGGTTGCACGGCAGGTATGCGGTATGTGGGCGTGGTGGGTGGGTGTGTGGATGCAGGGGCGTGCGGCGGGCTTTGATGTTTTGGAAGAGGCCGGAGAGGAGGGGGAGGGGGAGGGCGGAGGGCGGAGGCGAAGGTGTGGATGTGGTGAGTGAGTGAGTGTATGCGCGTGAGGTTGGGAGGGTTTCGAGGGGGTTTGGTCATCAATGCTGATTTTGCATTGTATAGAGTCTTTTCCCGTGGGACGTTTTGATTGAAAGTTTGCTGGTCTTGTGTTTGTTTGGCTGGGCATTCCAAGGGTCCAGATTGAAACAGGGGGTCTTCTCTGTTTTGCGATCAAACGGTCGGGGGGTGCTTGGCTTCCGGGTTCCTTCAATTCGCGGGAATGGCATGATGTCATATGTACCCCTTTCGCAAAGGATGGTCGGGTTTTGAGATATTATTAGACCAAGCAGATGCAGAAGCTGCACCGCCCCAAAACTAGATGAAAGAAGAGAAAGATCTGACAGTGTTTGCTGTGACATAGGAGAGACATGACAATGGCGACCACGCCTCGGAGCCGGCGGACGCAGCTCTCCGTGAAAGGGCAAGGGTGACATGTTTCCACGCGTCCACCTCATAGCCCTATGTACGTAAAGTGAGTGGCGTTTTTGTGGGCATTTTTGGAATAGGTCTCCATGGACGAGTGAAATTGGCAGGGGGTGTCACATCAGGGGACGCAGCCGGCTCGCCATGTGGCTCACGACCGAAAGAGGACGAGCTGAAGAGAGCAAAAAGCCAATGAAGAGTATCGGAAAGTGGAGGTCGGAGCCAATACGAGGACATGGTGCAAGAGGGATATATGTAGGTGGGGATGGTTTCGGCCGCTGCAACAATGCCAGGGAAGCCAGAAGAGTTCGTCAACGGGGTGGCCTGACAGCCCAAAGAGGCAAACGCAGGACTATTTAAGAGCGAGGACGAAAGCCACGGTCGGTCGATGCGGAATTCAAGGGTATGATGGTACATGTAGCCCATCTTCTCGCTAACGTCAAGCGCCTCACATCAGGCCCCTGCGCTGCGCCTTTTTCTTGCTTTTGTCTGTTGTGCAACTCTTGACTTTGCTTTTGAAATCAGTCAGTCCCATTGACCAGATTTTTCGCATCAGCAAACGCGAGTCGGCTGCAGGAACCACATGGCACGTTCGCCTGTCCAAACGCCAGCGGGCGAGAATTTGCAGTCGACGCCCGCTCATCACATCCACCCACCCACCACGTCCACGCCCACACCCACGCCGCTGCAGCGTCGAAAATGCGAGGCAATATCAAGGGACAGCGCATCAAGCCGTGGCAGCCCGCCCTCGCGACAATATAAAAGTTTTCGGAACCAGCTCCAAAAGACGTGCTGTGCTGGGCAATGACCCAAGACTTGCACCCAGCCCACGTGGGACAAAAAGCAACAGCACGCGAGGGGAGATTGCGGACACATGGACACGATGCCGTGTATCAAGAGCTACGGGACTCTGTGGGATCTGATGCCTCAGTCTGTGCGGCACACGGATGGATCCCTGCTGCATGCATGCAGTACGCTGCTGCTGCGTTACCTCGACGTCTGCCCGGGCTGCCATCCACCAACAACCAACAACTCGTCCAGTCCCGCTCTCTCGCTACGTTTCAGCGCCTCGCCCGTCCTTTTGCCCCACGCCCGATGCTCTACCTAGGTACAGCGACTTGCTCCGACGGGCGTTCTTTGCTGGTTGCATCCGCCGGCATGAACCGAAGTATATTGGCCTGGATGCGCCCCCCGCAGGCGAACCGCACTATTTACATCTCACTGTTGCTCAAGACGACTCCATCCGCTGCCAACTGCACTGCTGCTGTCAAGTCCCGACCTGCCTGACCTTGCTCGTACATACATACCGTACACACCATGCCGTCCAGTAACCGGGCTTTTTTAGCAATAACTCCTCGCTGATCCCCAAGGCTCGCTCCCTCTTGGGGCTGTCGTCGCTGTACGAACAGCAGAAGGAGCCATCCAAGGAGCAAAAAGAACACCAACCCACCGGTAGACGGAGCCGCCAGAATGAAAGGCAGGCCAAGCGCAAGTCCAATGCCACCTCCATCACCACCATCTCGGCCTCGACCTCGTCTCCCACCTCGCCCTCGTTCCCCTCTCCTAAGCCCATCCTCGACTCGCTCCACTTTGATCCCCTCACCACCAGCGCCACGACTCTTGCAAAACTCGTCGGCACTGGCTCTCTCACCTCGGTGGACCTTGTCGACGTCTACCTGGCGGCAATTGAGCGCCACAACCGCTCGGGCCGCCAGCTACGCGCCCTCATCAGCACCGCGCCACGCTACCATCTCTTCGCGCTAGCCCGTCGCCTCGACGACGAGCGAAGTGCCGGCCGCTGCCGCGGTCCTCTCCATGGAGTCCCCGTCGTGCTCCAGGACAACATTGTCACTTGCGCCGCGGCCGACGACGTCCCCACGACCCCGACCAGCACAACGACCACCACCACCACCACCACCACCATATCCGCCACCGAAGCTGGTCCTCCTGTCGGCGATGCCGGCGTCAATGCGGCCGTCGCCGGCCATGGCATGGACACGACGCTGGGGTCGTACGCCTTTGTCGGCGCGCGGCCCAAACGGGCGGCCAGCGTCACGCAGCGCCTGGAGCGCGCAGGTCTCATTGTAATCGGCAAGTCGAATCTAAGCGAGCTGTGCGGGCTCAAGAGCGAGACCATGGCGTCCGGGTGGTCCGCAGTTGGCGGGCAGACGCTGTCGCCGTTTGTCGCCCGCCGCTTCGACCGCGACAGCGACGCGTGGGTGTGGGAGCAGTCGCTGGCAACTCCGGCAGAGGGTAGTGCATTCGGGTCTGCCGTTGCTGTTGCGGCTGGCTTTTCTCCTTTGGCCGTCGCTACGGATGCAATGGGCGGGTTGGTCGACGTTGCGAGTCGGAATGGACTGTACTCGTTGAAAATGACGGCTGGCTCGGTGCCGTTGGATGGTGTGTGGTGTACGAGCCGCAGCTTTGACGGCGTGGGCGGTATTGCAAAGTCGGCTTCTGATTTGGTGGCCCTGACGGATGCCATTGCTGAGCCGAGCATGATTGGTGACGACTACTATCCAAGAGGCTTTCAAAAGTTTTCGGTCCAGAAGACTTGGAGCGGGTTGAGGGTGGGTTTTGTCGACCCTCGGGTGTGGAAGCCGGGGAGGGAGCTGGCAAAGACGAGTCCAGAGGCGCAGAAATACATGGTGAAAATCACACCTCGCGTTGTACGGCTTTGACACTGACAATTTTTGCAGATTGCCATGTACGGAGCGGCTGTCCGGCGGGTTCGCGAGCAGGGCGCCATCGTATCCTATCCCGTGGAGGCACCGTCGCCTCAGATCTTTCAAGACAGCGAACGAGGCTCCTTTGAAGCCGTCACTTGTACGCTAACCTCCTCTCTCTATACCTCAGACGCAAGACTAACGTACAGCAGATCATGAATTCAAGGAGCTTTCCGCCGACTACCTCGACAACCTCGACACGTCGCGTGTGCATTCACTGCCCGATATCATCGACTTCAACACCAAGCACGCCGACGTGGAGTTGCCGTCCTCGTCCCCAGACCAAGCCGACCTTATTGCTGCATCGTCTACCACGCCCGACGGCCCTGCACAGGCGCGCGAAGCTCTTGACCGTCTGCGCCGCCTAGGAGGCAGCGAGGGCATTGGCCTTGTACTCGACTACTACAAGCTGGACGTGCTCGTCGCACCGGCCGACAGCGCCTTGTGCGAGCTCGCGGCCGCAGCTGGTAAGTTTCACGCCCTCCCGACAAGCATCTACCTATGCCAACATCTTCGCTCCAGGCTACCCAATCGCAACAACGCCGCTCTCGATGCTGCGTCCGGAAGCCCGCCCCTTCGGCCTCGCACTAACAACCCGCGCACACAATGAGCACCTCCTCCTCCACTTCGCCAGCGCATGGGAAGCGCTCTGCCCCCCCGTCACCCCACCACCCCTCGACGCCGTGCCCCTGCCCGTTGCCACATCTTCCTCCTCCAACCCCACATCCTCGCCCTCACTGTCGCGCTCACCCAGCAGCGCTGGTAGCAGCAGCGCCGCCAATAATCCGTCGTCGTCGCCGTCGTCGTCCACTGGCCAAGCGCAGTCCGCCCCCGACGCCCCCATCATCCGCGTCATTCTCAAGGAGTGGGACACGCGCGACTTTGGCCACAGCAGTGATGCGCTCGCTGCGTGGCTTAATGCTCGCTGGCGCAAGAGCGGGTACCGCGTCGATGAGGACGTCGTGTGGCGTATCTTGCAGGCGAGTGGGCGCGAGGCGTGGCGCGGGTTGGGGGATAGGTCGCAGGGCGCTTTTGTGCGGTGAGTTGAGTCAGAAATGCGGATGGAGTGCCGTTTGCTGTTTATGATCTTTCGGTGAGAGAGAAAGGGCGGATGGTGGTGTGATGCTGTCCTTATCGTTTGCTCGGTCGTTGCTGTCTCGCGCTGTTGCGTCTCTGCTGCTGCTGCTGCTTATTTGGGCTGCTGTCGGCTTCTTTTTCTGTCTGACTTGTCTGTCTGTCGTTGACGTCTCCCTGTTTGCTTGCTTACTTGCTTTGGCTTCGTGTCTGATACCTATCTACCTGTCTGTCTGGTGGTACCTACTTTCTGTCATTTTTGCCGTATTATTTTTCTCTTGTCCTCCTGCGTCACTCACTGATGGCGTGCCCGTGATTTCGTTGATGATTTGAGTGAAAAGCCCGCCGATTTGAACATGGATTGTCAGCGGTGGAAGGGCCCTGATAGCTGGAAACCTTGGAGTTGGAGCCGCTTGTTCGGGGCAAATCCAAGTCCATTGAAGGGAAACACTCCACATACTGCATTCACAGTAGCCCTTTGCTTCCCAAATCCGCTCAAAAGCGGTCCAAAAGCGAATACCAAAGGAAAACGAAGCGAATGAAACGACAGGTCAAAGATCCCGAGATGGAAATCCAAACTTCAGTTTCGTACTAGACTAACGTGATTCCCCCTGAACAATCTTTGTTTTATGTTTCCAGCGACAAGTAGAAAATAAGTTGAGCAAGCTCCCACCGGCCCTGGCTCCTTTTGTTTCTTCAAAATCTCTTGACAACTTGACGTCCTTTCAGTTTGGCCGCTTGAAGGTAAGTTTTTGCACTCCACTTGTTCAAACAGGACGCCTTCAAAAAGACGGGACATCCGCGATGCTTTTGTGGACACCAACATGACGTATACTACTCTACAGATATGTCCATCATGGCCATTCGATTTCAACATCAGACATACAGGCTCTGACCATCTGCGCGGGGCCGAGCCCCATGACCACACACACGTACACGAAATGGCAGATGGAGTCGTGATGTCCCGCACGTCACACTGTCCATTCGCAACGAAGAACAGAAGGCCATCGATGTGTTACAAACATATCACGCCAACATAGACCAGAAGAAGCCAATCTACATGTTCGAGAGTAAATGGACTTACGAGTGGGAAAAAATGGTGATGCGTCATACGACTCTCGAGGAGAACGGCCTTGAGCCTGACATCGTGACAACCATCTAAAAGGCTTTTCAGCCAGCCGAAAAGCTTCCTACGGGAATCGAACTTGTGTTTACATGTTGATGGCGTCGTCTTTGATAGCTCATGGCTCCTGCTGGCGGAAAATCGGCGCCGAAGCCTGAGGTGTGCGCCAGTGTCGGCTGGTGGTGGTGTAAACAGTGGACCCCGTCTCTCTCGCTGACATCCACAAACACCCATTCCTCTGACCCACGACCTCTTCAACAGAGACCCACTTTCATCGGCTTCGCTCCATTTCTCAAGCGATCAAACGACTACGTGAGTCGTCCCGTTTCTGATCAGTCTGATCGCTCTAACCTTGAGCTATGAGTCGCAGACCCGAATCTCCACCCTCCCTCAACTTCAACATCAGCCTCAAGACCGGCAAAATGTATTTCTCCGCTTCTGTAGCTCAAACCAGCCAGGCCAGCATGAGCGCCCTGATGAGCTTCATGAAGCACGGCCCCGGCAGTCTGATCGACGACGAGATCAAGCCGCGTCAAGTGCCCAGCCTTCCCAACACAACCAACCGAACTGCAAAAGCTCGCATCGACGAGCCCGACACCATGATCTTGCCGGAAGACTGCTACCCGGAAGAATTCACGAACAAGCTCCAGCAGTTCGCCACCCTGTGCATCGAAGTCGAGCAGGCGAGGCAGCTCCTGCGCAATCAAGTCAAGCGCCGGCAACGAGACACGCGTCACAAACCCCGAGTCCGCCTTGCAAGAGAAGTCCTGCCGATCGACCTGAACACGGTGGTCCGCGAGCTGAAAGAGCACCACCAGCGCGTCGCCGAAACCGCAGCTGCCCACCAGAGCGAGAGCGGCGTGGACTCGGGCATGGACGTCGACTCGCGGACATCCAAGAAGTCCAAGAAGTCCAAAAGAAAGACCCGTGGTGGCAAAAAACACAAGCCGCGCCCCAAGGCCACGATGGACTTGGAGATGCAAAGCTTGGAGATCATGATGGGGAATGTGGATCTCAAGCGCAAGAGGAGGGACGAGACGCCGGAGGAGGAAGACGTTCCGGCGTCGAAGAAGGTCAATGACGCTCTTAACCTCAGTGATCTGGCTCGCGAGCTTCCTGTCGTCTCCCCTGGTGCGACTCGTCCCGCCCCTGGCACTGGCTCGGCCTCCGGTTCCAGACCTCAATCTGCCGCCGAGAACGACACTGGGGAATCGGTCACTTGAGATGTGCCGATGGAAACAGCCTATCCTCCAAGAAATTTGTCTACTCTATCTCCAGTGAGCTCCCTGCCAATCGAAGCACAGATACTCATGCTAATCACCACCTCTCTCTCATGCTCCGAAGCGCGTCGAGACGGGACGCTCTTTTTGCTACTTTCGACATCCAGAGCGCTCCTTTTGACAGCAAGACCACGCTCCTGTCTGAAATGCTCTGTTGTTAGACGGAGGCTACAGCGTTAGGCTTTGGGATGGGTAGGATGTCATGGGTTCTCGCTTCGACTTGGGGACATCGGGTCTTGGCAGGGGTAGAAAAAGTCAGATAAGGCTGCATGGTAGGACCAGACAAACGAAGAAAGACGGGACAGGAAGCACGTTGAATTCCAGTATCTGAAGCCATTCGATGCTCTCTGTATCTGCGTCTCATGCAGTCTTGCGTTGTGCATGATTAACACAACACTGTCGTGAAAAAACCACCCACGTCAACTGCTTCTTACAAGAACGCGTAGCCCAGCGCTTCCACTTCCATTCCCATTGCCAAGCCCTACATTTGTGTCCATCGACTCCTCCGTAGGTCTCCGCTGTGTTCAACAAAGAAGGTGCCGAACACGTTGGCCAAAAGGCCGTTGATCCGAGGGTATTGCTGGCCAGCTTCGACCCCCTCTGAGCTATGACGTTGCAACGTCTTGATGTGGTATTACCTACCTACCGAAATTCCGTGAGGCACCAGGAGTCCAACAGGTCAAAACTCTCACCACCAGGTCAGAGAAAACCACGAGCCATAAATCACTTCGAATCGAGCCCACGCTGCTTGTAGCGACAGACGCGCGCATCGATTCAGGCATACGCTTCCCTCAGCTCATCGGGGATCGTGATGGAATTCTCCTTCTCAATGTCGATGCTGTGAAATGACGATTAGCGAAGCCTTGAAAACTGAGAGGGTGGGGGGGGGGGGGGGGGGGGGGGGGGGGAGGAAAGGAAGTCATCCAACAGCCCCGCAGCCCAGTCCGCAACGATCACAAAGTCGTAAACATGACAAGCATGGAGATTCTCATCATGGAGTTTATCCTGCTCATCGACAATAGCCTCCGTCTCCTCCAAGCTCTTGCCAACAAAGTCGTGAGACTCCGACGCTTCTTCCCACTTCTCCCCCGCACTGCGCATAGCGGCGGATGCTTCTTTGGGGTCCAAGTTCATCCATGGCTTGCTAGCTGAGGCCGCCGAGCGTCTTGGATTCGCGAAGGTGGTCAAAGAGACGCTTCTTGAGCGAGTCGAGGATCGGAGCTTTGCTTCGGTTGTCGGGGTTAGCAGCAGGAGGAGGACGCGCTCTTCGACTAGTCAGCGACCAGCTCATCCTTCATCTTTGGTGCAGTGACTCGGACTTTCGTGTCAGGACGTTCTCGATCAGCTTTCCCGTGAAATATTGGTGAGACGACACGTTTGCTGGAACGAGGGCGTAAGGTTGACCTTGTTGCTTCTGTGTCGAGTTGGTAGACGCGTTGTCGAGAGGACGTGGCAGAAGTGCGGAGGCTCCGAACACTTGCGCCGACAGGAATCTCAACGATGATAATGTTTTGAGCTTTTTAGGCGTGGGCAGATTGGGAGCGAGCTAAGTGTCGAGCCGGACAGAGGTTGGCGCAGCGTCGCGGTCGGCGAGCAGTGTTAGACGGACAGTACAAAACAGCAGCGAATCCAAAACCACCGCCTTGGCTATTTCATCTTTCCTATTCTTAGCCGTTGGTACCAGGATTTCAGAAATAACACCGTGGAGTGTTCAATTGTGGCTTCGGAGCACGCTTGCTGCACTGAACCAAGTCCAGGGTAACAAGCAAGTCAACGCAACGCACCATTCATCTCGATGGATAAAATACATCTCTAAACTAATCTCAAGCGCTGAGATTGAATATTGAGGCCAAGGTGGCTCAAGGCACGCGTATACAGACCAGTCCTAGTAAGAGGTTGACGTGAAGCGGTAAGTCAGTGCAGCGGTCGAGCAGTTTGGTACTTGACACTTCGTATTTTCGTAGTTAGCGCAGCTCTTCAAGACTATTAAATACCTGCGATGGATCGAAACATTTCACTTCTTGCCACCATGGGTCAGAATTAATCAGCAGTGTTTTCTCTTCGCCAGTGGGAGATTAGCTTATTTGTCTACAAATGAGCCAATTGCACCCACCAAGCTAATGCTGCATCAGTAGGAAGATGTGTTTTGTGGCGGAAAATGGGCGAGATTTGGCGTGCAATTGATGACTTTCCAAATGTGCGCGAAACGATGATAAATGAAAACTTTCTAGATTCATCCGCAACTGTGTACGGATGCTCCCTAGTCTCGATTACAGCACTCGAAAATGCCATCACTCTTGATAGAGTGTGTTGGTCTGCCTCACTAATCAAAGAGAGAAGCTTGAACTGGGAGAAGTAGAGGAAGAGACTGGAACCAGAAAGACAATGTAGTTTCAGCGTCGGGGAGTGGGCAGCAAGACAGCCGATTGGGCAAACCCCGCAAGATTGACCTATATAGGTCAAAAAAGCGAGATTCCTTGTCATGGAGTTCGTGGGTCCCCGGGTCAAACTGGTGTGTGCCTTCATTCATACTCTCCCACGTGAAAAAGAGATACGTTCGGTAACTAGGTTACTATGTGGGCGCACCCGGTCGTAAGTTCGAGTTGGACCCGCGGCTCCTATTTTTTTCACTTTTGGTTCTTTCAGGCTGGCACCTCTAAGTAAGTCCCTCTCGTCTCGGATCTTGTCGGCTCGATAGTCACTACTACCCCCTGCTGGATCTGGCTTCAGCAGTAAGCGAATGCTCCCTTGGCTCAACTGCAACAGAAAATGAACGCTTCCTAGACGCAGCCATAGCGCCAAGTGCATATCATTTTTCCGGACACCCTCCGTGCCATCGAGCTGATGTGGTTCCTCTTGTATCGCTGTCGTCAACGTGTTGCCCAAACCATGGAAGCTTCTTATCCATGCCTGAAATTACTTCCCCCTTGACTTCTACAGCAGTCAGCAAGCAAACGACATGACAGTACACACTTGCCTCCCTCTCCCAACACCACTCAGCACCGGAGCCAAAAGTCTTCTTACTAATATGGAAGAATGTGAAAGTCGGCCTTGGATGATTCCACTCATGATCTCTCTGCTCGTTCCTACTTGCAAGACTCTCGAACTGACTAAGTCAATCCAGGATCAATACCGTTCTCCTCAGTCACCCACCCATTGCCTTCCTCCATTCAATCTGCAACTTCTCCCGTAACCCAATTTTTTGCCATGTCCACTCGTGAAACTTCAGTCTCGCCTCCAAATTCTCACCCGCACGCTCACACATTCCTCGGACCCTGCAAAATGGACCTCTCAACCCAAAACGTCGTGTCAATCCGCTTGGTCACGACGACACCCCTCTCCCTCTCTCCATCCTTACCTTCCGCCTCGACTGCCTCTTCGTCCCCCTCAACATCACCGACAAGAGGTTTCTCCTCCTTCTCACAGGTTTCGACCAGCGCATCCAAGTGCCTCCTAGTCTTAATGCGCTCCTGAATCTCCTCAACCTTCTGCCTCGACGGCGGACACATATGGTCCAGCGTCAGCTGCGCCGCCTCGCGGTTTGCGCGGTCGAGCACCGTGTGCGTAGAGAGATTGTCGACGGCAACGATCCTGCTTTCTTCATCGACATCCATGCCTTCTTCCCCTTCCACATCATCGCCGTCGTTGACACTGCCGGTCGTATCCGCCACCACGCTCTTCTTCTTCGTCACCCTGACCTCCACGTCCCTGCGCTTGATAAGCCACACCGTCTGCGCAAGCCAGCAGCCTTGCGGCGCAGAGCCAACATCAGGCGGCTGCAGCTGTGGATCGTCGGGGAGAAGCTTCTCGCCCGGCTGTGCCTTGCCCGGAGCGCGTGCAAAGCGGTCAACCCACACGCGCACCACGTTGTCGTTTGCAAAATGTGCTTCGTACACGACCATGCCGTCAGGGCCGGTGTCTTTTTTGAATGTGAAGGCGCCCATCGCTGTTGAGCGGCCGATGCCGCCGATGCCGTAGCGGGCGCCTTTAATTTCGAAGTAGGCGGCGCGGTTGGCGGCTTTCTTGGTGTGGTAGTAGGCACAGCCGGCGACGTAGGGTTCGGCGCGGGCTTCGGGGTCTGCCTCTCCTTCGTTGTCTTCTTCTCGTTCTGCTTCTTTTTCTTGTGGGGTTTCTCCTTCGCCTTCTGATTCGGATTCTGTGTCCGAGTCCGAGTCCGAGTC
Organism: Phyllosticta citriasiana; assembly: GCF_038021145.1. Classification (NCBI taxonomy): domain Eukaryota; kingdom Fungi; phylum Ascomycota; class Dothideomycetes; order Botryosphaeriales; family Phyllostictaceae; genus Phyllosticta; species Phyllosticta citriasiana. The sequence continues at coordinate 1,781,146 of NW_027117285.1, read as the reverse complement.
GGAATTGGAGTCTTTGACGGCGTGTGCATCCGGGGCCATGGGGGCAGCTGTAGTGGGGACAGGAGTTCGCTTCTCCTCCACATTCTTCCCCTCGTCATCCTGTTCCTTGTCGTTCTGCTCCTCCCCACTCTTCTCTCCTACATTATTCTCCGCATCTTTCCCCACAGCCGTCTTCTCCACAACCTTTTCCTTCTCCATCGTCTTCTTCTTCCCCGTATCCTTATTCCACGATTTACGCCAGACCTGATACTGCCACCAGCACTCACCCTCATCCAGGGGCTCAGGCGTCGGGGCACGCACAACCATCTGCTTGTTTCGCGTTTTGTCCTCTTTGTCCGGCTCACTACCGGACTCATCCTCGCCATCCGTCAAGCAAGCTTCTAGCTCGCGCTGATTGGCATACCACTCCTCGAGCGCGTCAGAATTCCACGTCTTGCCACTAGGACGCGGCTTCGCCGCTTCAGTCTCCTCATCCTCAAGCGATGCAGTGACAGCAGCATCAGGAGGCGGCGCACCATCCGACTTTGCGACAGCCGCAGCAGCCAGATCCGGGTGCTCTTTGAGGACGCGCTTGTAGCGGTATTGCAGGGATTGCGGCGTCATAATGCGGTTCGTCTTGCTGGCATAGAGTGTGCGGATATCAAGCCACTTAAGACCCATGTTGCGCCACTTGGCCAGGTCTTTGTCGGCTTCGCACAGCTGGAGGCTGTAGGCGCCGCGGTTGCTTGGTGGTGTCGTGAAGTTTTGATTCACCATGATGATTCCGTTAGAGGCTTGAGACGGGCTTGTATCCGCGCTGGGAGCATTCGTGGCTGCTCTCCGACCCTTCCTAGTGGTCTTTGGACTCCTTTGTGCACGCTTCGTCGCTGGCTCATCCTCCTCGTCATCCTCCTCTATCGGGACATGCACTGCTTCGGGCCAAGGCTTGCCTTGCCGAGAAGAAGGTCGCAGATTGCTGGTCCTGAGCGGCTTTGGCGGCGGAGTGGTGCGCTTCAGACGAGGAGGCTTCATGCCACCGTCAGCTGGCCGGGTCTTTGTTGATCTGCATTTGCTTGTCGTTGCTTTCTCTGTTGTGTCGTCAAGATCCATCTCTTCGGCTAGGACTTGAGCGCAGGTCGGTGCTTCGTCGCTCATAGCGTCGAAATTGCCTGCATACTTCTCCAGGAAAGTCTCTGCAACAGTCGAAGGGATGGGTGAGTGCAGGGGTGGCAGGCCATGTCGCTCGTCCGCTTCTTCTTGCTCAGGAGAAGGCTTACGCTTCTTGATCTGCAAAGAGGCCATTTCGGTGGCCTTTCTCTTCTTCATCGTAGCAAGCTTGTGAAGACTGATAGGGCCGTCGTGTGCTTGAATAGCTCTTTTCTGGTCACGACTCAGCACCGCAGTCCGCTGCGTCTGGTCATCCTCACGCTCATCGGGCTCAGACTCTTCAGACTCAGAGGCGACGACTTCAGAAGAAAGCTGTCTTGCCGGGACCTTCTTCTTCACTTGCCTCACTGGCTTCACGGGCTCAGACCAGTCAGACTCAGTGTCAACGAACTCAGGAGAGAGCTGTTTCGCTGGGGCCTTCTTCTTCATGGCCGGCATCACGGGCATCACGGGCTTCCTGTCGGCAGTCTTCCTCCCTTTCGCAGTTGGAAGTCTACCTCCCCGCTTCAGAGCGGGCCGGGGCCCAGTGTCAAACTGTGGACGCGTGCGCTCGTCGTCGTCATCATCGTCAGACTCGGGCAAGGCAAGCTGCTCCCTCGCATCTTCCTCTTCACGCTTTTGCTGTTTCTGCCTAGCTATTTCAGCCCGCAAAGCCATGATGTCTTCGCCGAAGCTCTCCAGGCTCTCCTGCTTCGGACTCTCTTCCTTCTTGCCCTTCTCGCCAGGCGCGCCATTTTCCCTTGGGGTTACTGTACTGGGAGCAGCGGGGCTGTCAGGTTTCGGTCGCGTGACGTTCGTTGCAGCGGGCAGTCTTTGGATGATGGCGGTGGCAGCCTGCCAACCAGACGGCGGGCTACTACTGGCAGTAGCAGTCTTTGGTGATGGACCGACTCTCGCAGCTGCCGCTGTGCCGGGTTTCCCTGGTGTCTGAAAGACGGTTTTAGGCGGCGATTCAGCGTTGCGAACCATTGTGCTTTCGGCAGGAGTCGAACTTGGAGCACAACTGTTGATGAACTCCAAGGCCCTCGTCACATCCTCTGTGTGGCACCGTTCCTGAGCCGACTCTTCTTCATACTCGCCGCTCTTCTTCTCTCCCTCTTCTTCGTCAGAGGAGCTGTCGCTCAGGGTGCTGTCGCTCTGAGCGCTGGAAATGGAAATGGCATACTCTTGAGAACCACCAACTTCGTAAAAGGGTGGGGGCTGAGTCGCGTTTACAAGTTCATGGATTTCTGGCCTGGGGATGATGACTTCCGATGCTCGATTTCTCTCAGCCATCATCTTGGCCATCGCCTCCCTGTTCATCATTGAAAAAGAGGAAGGAGCAACGGTCGACGCCGGAGACGGGTCTTGACTTTGATCATGAACAATTGCAGTTTCCGGCGAATGATCACGACGAGAACCACGAGCCGCATCCTCCTGAGCGCCTGCCATGCCTCCAAGATCAGAAGACTTCTGTTTCACGGGGGTCTTGTCCTGGACAAACAAAGTCTCTTCCTCGTTGCAAGCATTTGATCCCTCGAAAAGCCTGCCCATTTCAGAATCATCTCCAGTCCCTCTGATCGGCGTGTCATGTCGCGCCCGGTCGCGAAGCAACTTACTTTGAGCCGCTCCTGAAGATGGTGTCGCCGGCCTCGGAAACAAAGCTTCGACAGCCGTGATGCTGTCTTGGCCGATGTTGCGAGGACCAACTGCTGTGCCCGACTGCGTCACGTCCCCGTTGTTGTCCTCTTCACTGTCCTCTTCAACAAAAGGGCCACCAGATGGTCGCGCCGGCTTCAATATTGGCCTCGCCCTCCACTGGCTCTTCGCCACTGCATCCGCCTTCTTTGCTTCCGCAGCCTTGATCCCTTCCAGGAGGCGCCGCGCAGCTTGCTCCAGGTAGGGACTTCCGCAGACGAGAACTTGGTCGATTTCGCCCTTCCTCCATGATTCAACGGCGAAATCCATGGCCATTTCTTTCCTCGCCGAATCCAGTTCGTCAAATGACAGGACAATGTCACGTTTTTTCTCTGGATGCCGGCGTGCAGGCCCTGTCTCGCGTTCGTCGGCGTGAGAAACTTGGTTGCGTGTGCGGTAAGGCGTTTCCTCGTAGGCTGGGGGTGCGTCGCCATGGCGGTCGACCAAATTGGATTGGTGGTCATGACGGCCCACGACTTCCTTGATTCCACGTGGTTTCGGGCTGCCCGCGTGGCGTCCACGCATGCCATGGCGATTCCGATCCGCTGGAAGGCCCGTCGAAGATTCCCAGGACTTCTGTTGCGCCTCGCCACGCGTGTTTGGATCGTACTCTTTCTGTCCTTCCGCGTGTGGAACCCGGTTTGGAGATGGACGTAAGCCGTCATGGGTTTGCTGTTGGGTATTTCTAAGCCATGTTTGCTGCATGCCGTGGCGGTGCGTGCTGGTCTGAAAATAGTCACGTCCTCGGTACTCCTCAGGATAAGGCGCCCGCCTGAAGCTATCCTCTTCCACATATCCGACATCCTCCTGCGCAAAACCATGTGAATGAGAAGACTTGCGCGACGGAGCAGTATCGTAGGCGTTGCCGTGGCGGCCGTGCTGGGAGGAGTATTCTGACGGCAGCGTTTGACCAGACGGAACCAGGTTTGGATACATCGAGCGCTGGCGGGTCGCGCGATGCCTCGCCTCATACTCTTCAAGCTCCCAGCTGCTCTCTGGATGGACGTTTGCCTCTTCCATGCGTCCAGAATGACCGCTTTGCGGCTGATCGTTTGACCCGCCGTTGTAGTGGGTCATGTTGGGCTGGAAACCAAACCCAGAGTCGCGAGGAAGGTAGTCAGAGTAGTAGGCGTCTCCAAGATGAACGACGCTCTGTCGATGCTGCAAGTCCTCTGCTGCGGGGTGAGGCTCGCAGAGGCCGGGGACAGGCTCCTGTGATAACAGCCTGTAATCCTGCTGTGGCGGATCAAAGGTGTGTAGAGGGATGCTTGTCGAAGGTGAGTGATGGTAAGGATGCCGACGATGATCTTGGAAGCCATAGCCTTCGTAAGGGTGAGTGGAGCCTGGGCCGCTCTGCCGTGGGTCGTTGCCTTCCGTGTCAGGTCTGTTCGAGTCTCGGCGCCGTGTATGGTGGTTGTCGTACTCATGAGGAGCATTCGACATTGTGAATGCGCCAACAAGGTGGCGGTACTGACGAGCTCGGCGTCGATCAGGGAAGTATTAAGGAGAGTGATGATGATGATTTGCTTGATATGTTTGGATCAAGATTCGGCGTCACTGGTGGTGTGAGGGTCGAGGTGTGTGGAAGATGGAGGTTGATGGATAACCTAGAACCAAAAGTCATTTGACAGTTATACAGGGGAAGTGATCTACCTGAAGTGAGTTGACGTTCCGAAGGCATGTGCGAAGCATGTGCGAGCGCTTTGCTGCCCTTTATTCTTGGAAGCCCTTCATGTGTAGTGCATCTCTTGCGCCAGCTGCTCGACTCCAGTGCTCTTACTCCCACGCTTCTCATGATCGAGGCACTGCCCAGTACGACCTGCTTACTGGTAGATCTTTCTAGTTTGAGTACTCGTGTTGGAATATCCAACAGACACTGCGGAAGAAAAGGGCTGGGGTATCACTGTTGCAAGATCATGCTCCGAAGCCATGTAGACCCGACCAGCTGCGAACAACAGTGCGGTTGTAGAAGAAGCTAGGAGGCGTGAAAGGTGGTCAGCATGACATGTCTATACGTGAATACCAGCCAAACCAATAATGCTCCAAGTTCTTTCACAGAAAATGGCAGGTTTTGAGAGTCCACGCTGAGCTTCCATAATGACTTGCAACGAGGAATACCTGGGATGATTACCTCCCCGGTTGAGGTAGGAAGAATCTACAAGACTACTTCCTCCTTTCTCTTCTGAGTCCCAGAGCGCCCAAGCAGGTAGAAAAGTGCCTGTTGTCCCGTCTCCTGTCGTCGCACCACAGACGAGGTCGATTTCAAAACACCATCAGTCAAGAAGGCAATCCACGATCCAATCGAACTCAGTTTCTGACTAAATCCCAACGTTTCCAGATGAAGTTGTATAAACCTAACCGCACGGGCAGGCAATTAACGGAATCGCCTTTTCATTCTCCCTCTTCTGTTTCTCGGAAGTGTTCAAAGCTTGAACAAGTCATCAAACTGAGGCAGGTCGATATCATTTGCGCTTACGCCAGAATCGATGCTGCTTCAGCATCGATGCAGCATCAAAAGAGAGCATCCATGGCCAAGAGGTCTTGCCCGAGGAAATGAGCTCCACTTACAGATACTTTGCGTACGAAAAGCCTAGTTCCTCCTCCTGCATCTGTTCAGGCCTTACTGGCTCATATGTGCGAGTGCGCCAGTTCCAGACATGGGTGTTGGTGTTCAGAGATGTGGGATCGATGGATGGTTCAGTAGGCGGGACGAGAATATTGTTGGCGATGCCTCGGTTGGCATAGGGGGTACTCGCAAGAGCCGGAGAAGAGGGAACGGCCGTAGAGGAAGCTCGGTTGATGGGCGCACTGACGGGCAGGGCCGACGAGCTTGGAACGTTCGGGTAAGGGGAGACGTATCTGAATGAACCCTGACTCGTCTTGAATCCGTTAGCAGAGACCTGACAACCTGACATTCGATTTTGGGCGGAAAGAGCAAAAATTCAATGGAGGAAGCAACTGACCTGGCCTCGACCAATCCAGCCCCTCGTGGGAAGAGGGTTGAAATGATTGCATGGACCGACCACCTTCTCGCGATGAATGACGTGACGCGTCACCGGCAGCTTTTGCGACCTGCGAAGATGAGACTTAAGCTCTGGTGGATTGCTGTCAATTCTGTTCGCAGACTGTTTCGGGTTTTCTGTTCATATCGTAAGCGATGGGAAATGGGTCAAAGAAATAAATGCTGACGGCGCTCCTGGTAAAACACTGGATACGATTCCCACATCCACCTGCGTTCCAGTGGTTCGCGGTGTAATGGGATAGTATCTAATATCAACAGTGAAGTCAAGCCGGGCGGGCCATCGTCCCTAGGGCCGAGGCATACTTGGGCGGCAGGGTCAGGCTTACTCTTGGTCTGGGGCAGCTTCCTGTTCTTTCTCTTCTTCTCCTTGCTCAAGGTGTGGAGGTGAGTTTCCTCCTTCTCGTTCCTCAAGGTGAGGTAGAGTGTTTTCTTCTCCTCCTTGTTCAAAGTGTAGATGTGTGTTTGGAAAAACTCTTTCTCGTCTCTTGTCAAATCCTTGCGAGTCATCCACAGGCGCTTTGTCAAAGACACGTCGAGGTTCTTGCCCGGCAGGTGAGTTGTCAAACGCGCGTCGAAAACAGGCATTGGGAAGTCCCATCCGAAGAGGAAAGACATTGGGGAAACGAGCATGTAATCTCCGTACAATGCCAGAATAGCATTGAGATTGAAGAGCATCCTCTCGGCCTTCCTCCTAATCTCGATAGTCTTTTTGGGCAATGGGCGGAAATCGATGGGTCCCGTGTTTATGTTTGACGTGGATTCATGGTAGCCCACCATCTGTTGGTCATGGACAGTTGCTGGGAGTTGAGGGACGGAACTGCCACGCGTGGTACCATGGACGCCTGTTCCGCCATTCTGGTCTTGAACACTCTCAACATCCGATCCTGCCGTACGATCCTTGGACATGTTCTCATCTTTCTCAATCTTTGCGCTGTCTTCAGCATGCTCGCCAACGAGACCCTCAATGGGCGGAGTCTCTCGAGATGGTTCCATAGTTCAGCACCGACGCGAACATGAGCCGAAATGGGTAACGAATCTTAATAGAAAGGAATGCCGAGCCGGTAATGCTGAGTTTGTTAAAACGTTGTGGACGTGGATGTACGAGTGATAGATTGACGACGGCGATGGGGGACGGTAGGAGAGCCGTACGACCACCGGCAGATGTCGACACCGCCGTGGTCGACCGTTGGGTTGGCTGCAAAATGGAAAGAGCGCGGCCAGGACTTGTTGCCAACGACGTCCAGCATTTAACACTCGCATGCTCTCTACCTGCCTGAGCCATGTTGTGTCGACGTAAAGAGAAAGATACCAACCTCTCAATTCTACATCAGCTACACTGCACATTTGGCGGCGCACGCCGGCCTGGAGCCAAAATGGTTGTCGTTGATTCAATCATTACCGACGAGGAGAACGCCCAACACGTTCGCTATGCAGTCCCCATACGCCCCGTTCAGCAACAACCCTCAAGGTAAGGTATCCGCAAAGACCCGTCTAGACAAGAGCCCGGCCCCGCCAAAGCCTCGAGCCTCTTTTCGCCAAAATGATACAGCTTCTATCACAACGCCGCTCAAGACCTAGCCTCTTCCAACTCCAACTCCAGCTGCCTGATTCGCTCGTCCTTTTCGCCGCCCCTCTCGAGTTCGACCAGCCTGTGCTTCATGGTATTGACTTCGGCCGTCAGGTGCGCCATTTGCTGCATTTGGCTCGTCATCGCCTGGTTCTGACTTTCCAGCATGTGTTTGATTTCGGCAAGTTGGTCCTTGATGCCTGCCGCCGCAGCACTGGCCGCGCCCGAGACACTCCGTCTCTCCTCTCGGGCGGGCGGAGTTGCTGAGGGAGTCTCTGTCGGGGTTGGCTCTGGAGCGTGGGAGACCTCGGGCCCGCGAGTCTTTTCCTCCATGCGCGCCGTGACATTGGGACGCTCAGCAGGCTTGGGAATCTCTTCAAAGCTCGAGGCCTCGTCCGCAGACGACTCGACTTCTTCCTTGTCGGCGAATTTGGCCGCTGCGTTCGCCATGCTCGTCTTGTTTTCATTGACAGATTGAGGAGGGGCCCGAGCAGCCGCCGCTGCTGGAGTAGGCGTAGGCTCAGGCTCAGGCTTGAGTTCCGCCTTTGCCTCGACCTTTGGTTCCTGCTTCGGCTCAACCTTGGGAGCGGGCGCAGAGGTGGGCTTGGGCACAGCCTCGGCGGGCACCTCAACAGGCGCCTCACCCTCATAGGTCGCCTCGAGAGAAAACTTGGGAGGTACCGCGTCTTTGCCGCCAAAGTACTCGTTAGCAGACATGCCTGGCTTGAGGCCGACACAAGGGGGGTAAATGTCGCCCTGGAAGACCTCGGCACGCCTAGGGACAATGAAGGAAACGGGTTCGACGTAAGAATCATTAACGGTCTTGAAGGCGCGCATGACTTCATTTTCGTGGAGCTGCTTGTGTTAGACATGGTTTTGCTTGTTCTGGCTCGACACTCACATTGACACCACGCTTGGGCAGGAATGCGATTCCGCGCTGCGGCTCGGTCGACTTGTATTCGGAAAGGAATTGGAACTTGTCGTTCTCGTACTCAAAGTACCGAATGTTGCCGTCGCTTTTGCTAGTCAGTTTCGCCTCGTCACGTGAGTGTTCAACTTACCCCTTGCCCGCAAGGTAGAGACATTGAGTGCCATCGTCCCAGAACGGCATGCACACACCAGAGATAGAGTCCAGAATCTCGAATCCGTTCAATGGCTCCCTGGCCGCCCTGACATCCCACAAACCAAGCTGGCGGTCGCTCATTTTGGAGAAGCCAGTGGTGGCTACCCTGTCCAGCTCTCCCATCCACACGGCACGACTGTTTTTGGCACCAGAGTGGCCCTGACCTTCATGTGCAGGCCTTTCCTGGCGCACATCCCAGATTCTCAGCTTCTTGTCCCTGCTCGTAGTGACAAGGTAAGCACCGTTGGCGCTGAATGACAAAGATTGGACGATATCCGGGTGCTTCAGGGTAAGTTTGGGGGAGCCAGCTTCAACGTCCCAAAGCTTGACGGTGTAATCGCCCGATGACGAGGCAAGGACATTTTCGGCGGAGGGGTTGAAGAGGACATGTCCAACTTTTCTTCGCGGCTGTCAGTGGTGCCCGACTATGAGGAGAGCCCGATCTCCTACCTCGTGTGGCCTGTCAGTCTAGCAACCGGCGCGACGTCTTGGGGTTCTTCCGCGTCGCTGTAGAGAGAAAAGTCCTCGGGGACTTGCCAGATGAAGACCTGATGCGCGTCAGTACCAGTGGGCGCATCGCAGGCGGAGGCGCGCAGAGTGTACCTTGCCGTCATCGGAACCAGAGGCGACAATGTTGTCATTGAAGGTGTTCCTGTAGGCCTTCAGCACGCGTGTTCCGCATTGTCGCTCTTGTGAGACAACCCACCAATCCGTGTCCAAAACCGGCCCAGTGTGACCACGAAACAGCGGTATAATTTCCGGCAGCTTGCCACGCTCATGGAGCGGGACGACTGCGAAAGCGCCTCCACCACCAGACTCGTAGTTGACCGAAAGGTACTTGGGGTTCGCCTGGAGCGGCCGTCAGTGCCCGATGCGGCCAGGGGGCGGTCTGCGCGGGGGAGAGGGCACCTTGATCAAGTTGGTGTCCCAGGCATTCTTGGAGATTTTGAGGTTATCGTAGCATTGCTCCTGGGCAAACGTGTCAGATGGCGGACAAGCAACGAGGCGCGGTTCGGGCGCGCATAGGGTCGGGTACCTTCTTCGTCGAGCGTCCGAAGACGTGACCTGTTGGATGCAGCGGATCAGCAAGCGTCAATGCAGAACAGCGTGGGCGACGTACGGTACTTGGAAGCTCTGACGAAACGGCCGGACATCGGGGCGGGTGAGAGGGGAAATGGGGACTGACTGCAGGCAAGGGAGAAAGAATATAAAAACGTGGACGAGGAGAGGAGATAGAGCAGCAGCAGCAGCAAGCGACCCCCAGAGCTGTGATGGTGCGGTCTGGTCTGGGTGGGCCACATCAGCGTCGCAAGGGACAATCCTGGCGACGGGAGCTTGGCACCGGCGCCCACCATTCTCATGTCATTCTCCTCTCCGCTTCAATTGCTCTCCACCATCCACTATGTGCTCTCCACCACCCACGGCAGTCTCTAGTTGCATCTGCCTCGTCCTGTTGCGCTGGCATCACGTCTTCTTGTCCAACATGGCTGTGCCCAGTCGACACGTCCGCTAAGCACTCACTCACTGACATGCCAGTTTCACGACTACACAGCCGACCGCTCGATGCGGACTCGATTGACTGACTGCTGCATGGCTACCTTGAGCGCCTCGATAATGGCTCCTTTCTCTCCTCAAGCCTTATGCAAAGTCAAATCGATGCCAGTCGTCAGCGAAAGCGCTAGCGGCGGAACGGCTTCCTACAGACCAACACAGCCACCGAGTTTTTAGCTCGTGTACTTCGTCCCCGATTCCTGTAACTGGAGTCCAAGGCAGCAAAGACTTGTTGTTTGTGTGCGCCGTCGCGTTTTGTACCTGAAGGCATGGTCGCTGTGTTGAACTTCTTGACCCGACCCCCCAACCATGCCGGCTCGCCATCAAAGCACACGGACGAACGGCGCTGAAGCTGCAACAGCAAAACAAACCAAAGCAACTCCATCGGATCCCTGAGCTTCAGCTGTGTCCGCCCCGACGTGCCACTGCAATTCTCGGGAACTGCGCTATGCTCGGCTGAGGCGGCATCACGGTGGAGAATCAGTCCCCTACTGATGCTCATCGCTGGCAACGTATCAAGGCAACACACCCATTAGACAGAATTTCGATTGAACAGCTTCAACTTCCAAGGGCCAGCATGTTTTTCCTGCGATCATTCCTAGACATTCGCCCCTGTTTTCAACATCGCCGAGGAATGGCCGGGCGGCGTGTCTTGGAGTATTTTTGTGCAGCACTGCCGCGTCACCATCTGTGGCTTGCCATCAACTCCATTTTCCTGGTGCTTCACAAATACAATTGTTGTCTGCCATCTCCGGATTTTGATTCCTGACGCGCGGATCGAGCCGACCTGAACGGGTCGTGCGAACAGTCTCCACTCAGCCCTGTCTTTGGAAGCCCGAGTAGCTTGAAAATCTAGGCTGTGAGTGAGCGCTTTCAGCGCTTTTCAAGGCCCTTGATTCCTGACCGGATCAACGACCACGTTCCCGCCCCCAGCCATTGTGCCGCTGTCGTCATCATCCTGCCGTCTACATAAAAGTCCCGTTGCGCGTTCCCAGCATATCGATTGCTGAAAATACCCACTTCGCCGCGCAAGACCAGTGCGCCGCTAGGCCAGCTGTAGATCCGAGTTGGCCGTCGAGGATAGGGTCCTTTTTTCTCCGGCGCGGGGAAGATGGTGCTTCTCCGAGAATAACTTCTCGGCCATGGAATCTTCGATTCTTCCATGCTGACTCTCTTCTCTCTTCTCAGCCGCTTGTTGCGCTGTGGCTCGCCCTAGCCGCGCGCATTCTGGACGATGCACCTTCGTCTTTGGACCCGCCTGTCGTTACCGCTTCTTCACCTCCTGAGTCTTGCCACAGCTCAAGATCCCCTTGAAGACGATATCGGATTGTCTTCATTTGTGACAGTAGGTCAATTCATCACCATTCTCGATTCTGGCTACCTGCGATAGCTGGTCATGCGCGCAGACAGGCTGATTTCAACAGCGGCCTGATCTGAGAGCTCCCAAACTGGCTGTCAGAGTTGTCAACAAAACGGCAGTGAGCCCAGGATACCATTTCGTGGCCCCATACAACACCAACAATGACTGGGAATCTCACAAGACACCCTTGATCGAGGCTTGCCAAGTAGGGCCGCACATTTACGACAACAATGGAGAGCTTATCTGGAGTGGTGCTTGCCTATTTCGCAACGAGAATGGCTTTGACTTCAAGGCGATTCATTACAACAACAAGACCTATTTGAGCCTCGATGACGTGCGAGGAGATCCCAGCTTGTATGGTGCCGGAATCATCTTGTCGGACCAGTACCAAATTATCAAAGACGTCCAGATGGCCGAGCACACCAATCAATTCGACCAGCATGAGTTTGCAGTCATCGAGGACGGCAAGATAGCCCTCTATGTCGCGTCAGACTTGCGTGACATGGATGGTGACTCTGTTGGTCTCGGCCGCAACTCCCAGACTCGCGTGCACAGCACTGGTTTCAAAGAGGTCGACATTTCGGGTGAGAATCCTACGACCATTTTCGACTGGCAGGGCGCGGATCACGTACCTCTCGAGGAAAGCACTTTTGCTTGGCCAGAAGAAGCCGATCCCTACGGCAGAGGATGGGACTACCTCCACATGAACTCGGTCGACAAATTTCCCAACGGCGATTACCTGGTTTCCTTTCGATACACCAACTCGCTGATGCGGCTTTCTGGCGAGAACGGCGACATCCTGTGGAGGCTTGGTGGCAAGAAGTCAGACTTTGACACCAAGGACTTTGTATTTTCCAGGCAACATCACGGCCGCATCATCACTTCGAATGAAACCCACACCGTTCTTTCGTTCTTTGACAATGCCTCGAGCAGCCAGAACTCCGACCATGGACTCACGACTGCCTATAGAAGTTCAGCGCGCGTCATCCTGCTCAGCCATGACCCGAACGATAGAAATTCCTGGACTGCCACATCCATTCGCCACTTTGAAAGACCGGATCGGGGCTACACCCGACTACGCGGCTCCATACAAATCCTTGCAAGTCCCGGATCTTCGAGTCTCGAGCACGATACGACTGAGGATTGGCCAAACTCGAATGTTTTCATTTCTTGGTCTGACCATGGCTATGCAACCGAATTTTCCCCCAACGGCGAGATCGTCATGGAGACGCAATTCGTCAGCAGGCGTTTCGACACGTACCGCGCGTTCAAGATGGTTGGATTTGTTGGACGGCCCACGGAGCCTCCCGCATTGAAAGCTTTGGTGTACGGCGATGTTCTACCTGGCCAGGGCAGCGGTGTCGGGCCATTTACCGTGGTCTACATCAGCTGGAATGGCGCCACAGAAGTTCGTGCCTGGAGAGTTTACGGGAAGATAATCAAAGACACTGGTGAACTTGGCTCGCAAACCACCTCGACCTCAGCTGCCGCTTCTGCGTCCGCTACTCGGGGAACCTCTGGTCTCTTTCGCTTTTCGCGGAGCCTCAGATCAGCATCGATTTCTTCGTCATCAGAGAAAAGCGAGAGCCAGCCTCGCTCAGCTCGCTTTGCATATCTTGGCACGTACCGCAAGACTGGTTTTGAGACAGCCATCACAATTCCTGGCGCAGTATCCTATTTGTGGGCGGAAGCGCTCGATTCGGAGGGCAGCAAAATCGGCCAAACGAGTGTTGCCAGAGGCATTGTCCCCGGCGTATCGATCGCGTCGTGGGACGAAGCCGAATCAACCAACTCCTCCTCGACCACCAACAGCAGCAGTTCCTCAAGCACTTCAGATCTCTCTCTCGACTTAGATACCGATGCCGACGCGGCATCATTCTCCACAGACCTGACGATTTCGGAATCCTCGTCTTCTTTCTACTCTACGACCGAGGATTCCCCAAGTGACGCATCCAATCCCATAAAATTGGCACCTCTCACCTTTCCTTCAGCCTTCCCTCACGGATGGGGCTACGGCGACACAGGAGCGGGCGCCAAACCAGACCTAGGCGAGGCCAAGAGTTGGTGGGAGAGCTTCGAGGGGAACAAATACGAGCTCACCGTGTCTCGCAATACAGCCGCAATTGTCGTCGGCGCAGTGCTAGTGCTGCTTCTCTGCCTGCTGGCAGCACTGACATGGACGGGTCTACAGATGTGGCAGTTGCGCAAGAGGCGAGATGGAGCTCACCCACCGCTGTCTATGCGCAGAGGAGGACAATACTCCACCGACTCGAGCAGCAGCTCCCTCAGCAGCAGCAGCATTGCCGGCCCCGCGGTCTCTGGCAACACCACAACCGGTCCATCGCACGCAATGCAGCAGCAGCAGCAGCAGCAGCAGCCGTGGTGGCGCGCCGCCTTTTCCTGGCGCCGCCCGCGCAGCCGCTACGAGCCCGTCCTCGACCTCGACGAAGAAGAAATCGACATGGACACGTGGGACGACTTCGTCGTCGGCGCCAACGTGCCTCTCTACTACCCGCATCCGCACCAGAATCAACACCAGAATCAGCACCAACGACCATCGTCGTCACAGCGACGCAACGGCTCCGCGTCGTTCGTCCAGAGCAGCAGCAGCCGCGGAATGGCACAAGTGCGCCAGGGCCCCGTCCAAGGCCACGACCTCGGCGTCGGCGGTATGCGCATGGCTGGACATCGTGTCCAGGCTGAAGCGGCGGCGGCGGCGGCGGTGTCGTCCTTGTCCTCATCCTCGTCCTCGGCCGCGCCGCCGCCGCCGCCGCCGCCCCTAATCTATCAGATTGCGGAACGCGAGCGCACGGCGTCGGCAGGTGGTCATGGTGACGGAGAGCAGGGGCAGAGTCAGAGTCAGGAGAAGGGAGAAGAGAAGGGGAAGGGGAAGGGGAAGGAACACGACCACAAACCGCTGCCGGGACGCTACAAGCGCGGACGATCGATGACGATGGAGCAGCAGCAGTAGCAGCAGTAGCAGCAGCAGCAGCAGCAGGCGGACGAGGGGTGGGTTACCCATCGCAATCTGAATCAGACGCAGATGCAGACTGTCAGCGCCCAGCAGCACACGAAAAGAGACGAGGATGAGGATGAAGATGAAGATGCGGTATGGGGGAAAGAAAAAGACGTTTGAAGCTGGAGCTGGAGCTGGAGCTGGAGCTGGAGCGCGTGGACGGGGAAATAGCGTGAGCATGCATGATCAGGCTGATGCCGAAGAAGACGCGCCATTGATCGCGGGAGCGAAGTAATGGACAAAGTCAGGGAGTGGTTATGGAGTCAAGCGCTAAGGAGAGAGGCGTTGTGGATGGGGTATTATAGCATATATGATCCATGCATGCATGCATGCATGTATATATGTATGTAGCAAGGCGTTAGGGGTCCTGTGCTCAGTGCTTGCCTGTATGTAGATTTAACGTGTCTCAGGACAAACCACGTACCTACAGAAATAGCAGAATGCGTACGTTGTGTGGATATGGATCGATCTGGATATTGTGTAAATGGAGATGAACATGTCTCTACCACGTTGCAGCGGGTGTCGCAAAGAATGGGCCTCTCTTTGTCTACGTGTCAGCTACATAGGTACATGTACCTTAAGGACCTTCAACGTATGTAGTCTCCCGCACCGCGACAACACAACTTCAATCACTGTCTAGGCATCAAACACGACAGACCCTCTGACCCAAGTGCCTACGACCAAGTCACCTTACTGCGTGGGTACGCGCAATAATGCTTTTCCTACTCTACGCAAAACAAGTCATCTCATGTCTCGCGACTCGACTCGACTCGAATCGACTGACACGCATTGTTTGCTGCAGGGCAGCGGCGCGGTGTACAAGTGCGTGCGTGGACGAGGAGTGGACGAGGACGTGTTCAGGCGGCCCGCTGCGCCACGCTGCAGAACGAGCGGGTCAATAATGTATTTCGGGTCTGTTCGTGTTTGATTGGCACATGCATTTACATTGTGGATGGAAAAGAGGTTACGTAGACAGGGAGACTCAACAAGGGGCAGGGAAAGGGAGGCAGGAGTGGAGAGAAAGAGAGAGAGAGAGAGAGCCAGGTACGGTGAGTAGGCAAGACTTGGCGCCACCAAAAGAAAGAAAGACGTGGGGAGTGAGCTGGCGGGGCAGCGGCGGCTGCGCAAACAGTGACGGTGGACGACAACAACTACCTGCCTACGTCATTGACGAGATTTTTAGGTTTTTGTGAGGGCGCCGTTGAAGACAATCGATCCCGATTGTGATGGTGATGACGGTTTGGTAGGCTGGTTTGAACAGTAGGCGCAGCGAAGGCTGACTGTGTCCAGTCGTCGTCGTCGTCGCGATGCAGGTTGGGACGTAAGAGGAGGAGAAAGGATGAAAATGGCTAGGGCAGAACAGGGGGTGAGGCGTGCGTTTATGTAGCAAACAAGGCTCTTTGAAGGAAGCGCGGAGCCGTAGTCAATGGGATCCTTTGCATCGGGACTGGTGACGTTGGGAGGACATGGCTCTCTGCCGAATATGCATGGTGAAAGCTGGAGAGAGAAAGAGAGAGAGAGAGAGAGAGAGAGAGATAGAGAGAGAAAGATATGCTGGGACATGGCGTCGTGGTGCCTGACGATGGCGTACCGGTACGGAGCAGTATCCGCGGCGGCATGGCTGGCATGCCGGATGCGTGCGGTGGTTGGATGCGACTTGAGAGCCGTCTACTGTGGCGACCCAGGCGGTTATCCCATTACTGACGAAAGACGTCAAGGCGCGAAAGAAGACAAAGTGCACAGTGAGTGCATTGATCAAATCAGGCGGCGTCGGTCAGTTACGGCGAGTCATGCGGTCGAGTTGTGAGAGCAAGCAGAGTGCAGAATATTCCCGTCGTCGTCAGTCTGACAGCCGTCGAATCCTTGGAGAATGGCGATGCGAGGTTGATTGCTTGATTGATTGCTTGCTCTGTGTGTGTGTGTGTGTGTGTGTGTGTGTGTGTGTGTAGGTGGGTGGGTGCGTGTGTTGGTGTGGAGAGGCCAAAGGCTGACGGGTCTGAGTCTGGGTCTGCGCCACAGCCAATGCCAATGTAGGTCGTCTCCCGACCCTCGTTCCTAACCACCAACCTCTCTCTCTCTCTCTCTCTCTCTCTCTTGCTCTCTCTACCACCCAAACCACTCCACTCCACTCCACTCCACTCCGCACCAAACCAAGCCAACCTTCGTTTCGTACCGTCCCTCGGACCTCGAAAAGGCCCAATCTGTCCTGTCGTTGCGCCCGTGCTCAGTCCAATCCGTGCCTGACTGAGCGCTCAAACCTTAGCCTTCATCCTTCCTCCTACAACAGCGCCCCCCGGCCACCACGTCTCCTCGCTCCACTACAACGGCCTGCCGTCCGCTCTCCTAACCTCCTGCGCGGCCCTGTTCCGAACACCTCGGACCCAAACACCAAAACCTGCATCCCCGCCGCCGCTTGCTTTGCTCTGTACAAGCCTCCCGCTCCCGGCTCTCCTGTCGTCATGGAACATGACTACTCCACGCACGTCGACGATGCCACCTCGGACATGGAGATGCACATGAGCGGCGACCACGACATGTCCATGTCGCCCAAAAGGGCTTCGGCTGCCTCGTCCCTCTTCAACACCTCGCCCACATCGCGCACTCGGAAACGCGGCGCCATGTCCCGCTCGCAGCCACGTCCTTTACACACTCCCACGTCGCCCGTCTCGTCAACCATCCCGCACAACCTCCTGCCTTCGGCGCCAGCATCGCCGCCCACGCCGGCTCCGAGTCCGACGCCGACGCAGCGCGCTCCGGACTGGAGCACTGCCGCCGAACACGAGGACGCCCAAGTCAGGAGCATTCGGGCCCTCTTTAGCGACATGAATGATGCCGAGAAGCAGCGGTTGCTGGGCGAGCTGCTCAACATGTGCAACTCGCATCAGTTGAGCTTTGTTCACGATTTTGTCAGCCCGAGGCTGAAGAAGGACCCTTTTCAAGTCTTGCCCAATGAGCTGTGCCTTCGCGTATGCTTTGCGCCCCTCGCAACACTCGACCGCGCTTGCTGACACACTTCAAGATACTCACCTTTGTCGACGACCCCACCACCCTCGCACGCTCTTCGCAAGTCTCGCGCCGGTGGCATGAGCTCGTCAACGATGACATGGCGTGGAAGTCGCTGTGTGAGAAGCACGCTTACCGCCGACTCTCCGATGCTGACGACTCTGCCTTCCGCCCCGCACCCATCAACTCGCTGACTCCCGGTGGCTCGCCCATTCACTCGCATCAGTGGAGATACGGAACGACAAGACCATACATTGCGCCGACCGCCGGCCCTGCAAGCAGCGCAACAGACTTGCGTACGCAGAGTCTGGACCGCGTGGGAACTGCCAAGGTCGCGAGGCGGAAAAACAAGGCTACGACGTACAGATCGCATTTCAAGCAGCGCTACATGGTGGAGACGGCTTGGAGATCCGGGGGTCGCTGCGACTCGCGGCAAATTACACCAGACCAGGGTGTAGTGACGAGTCTGCACCTCACGGACAAGTACATCGTCGTGGCTCTCGACAATGCCAAGATTCACGTCTTCGACACGGACGGTCAACACCAGAAAACGCTGCAAGGTCATGTCATGGGTGTGTGGGCAATGGTGCCTTGGGATGACATTCTCGTCAGCGGCGGCTGTGATCGAGATGTGAGGGTATGGAACATGGCGACAGGGTAAGTCTGTGCGCAGCTTTCTTGTATTCCAAAACTGACTTGGACAGTGCGGCTGTCCATACTTTGCGAGGACACACGTCAACCGTTCGTTGCTTGAAGATGTCGGATGCAAACACGGCCATCTCGGGGTCGAGAGACACAACTTTGCGCATATGGGACATTCAAAAGGGAATCTGCCGACACGTACTCGTTGGGCACCAGGCAAGCGTGCGATGCCTCGAGATTCACGGCAATTTGGTCGTCTCGGGCAGCTACGACACGACTGCACGCATCTGGAGCATCTCCGAGGGTAGGTGCCTCAGGACACTGACCGGCCACTTCAGCCAGATTTACGCCATTGCGTTTGACGGCAAGAGGATAGCGACGGGAAGTTTGGACACGAGCGTGAGGATCTGGGACCCCAACGACGGCCGTTGTCTGGGTCTGCTTCAAGGCCACACGTCGCTCGTCGGCCAGCTGCAGATGCGCGGAGATGTCTTGGTGACGGGAGGATCGGACGGCTCCGTGCGCGTGTGGTCGTTGAACGAATACCAGCCGATCCACCGGTTGGCTGCACACGATAACAGCGTTACGAGCTTGCAGTTTGACGACACGCGGATCGTGTCTGGCGGCAGCGATGGTCGAGTTAAGGTCTGGAACCTGCGGACGGGCACTCTTGTCCGCGAGCTCAGCCAGCCGGCCGAGGCAGTCTGGCGCGTCGTTTTTGAAGAGGAGAAGGCGGTGGTGATGGCGAGCAGAGGCGGCAAGACCGTTATGGAGGTACGTCGATGGGAATGATTTGGTTTGCAGCAAGCTGACGGAAACAGGTCTGGAGCTTCTCCCCGCCCGACGAGGAAGAAGAAGGGTACAGGTCTAGCAGTCCTCTCAGCCTGCCCGAGTACGGTAACCAAGCACCAGCAGCAGCCGTGGCTGGCGAGTCCGCCGACATTGCCATGGCCGATGCGGGCGTGGAAACAGTCGACTGACGCGACCCCGGACTTTGCATTTCTTCCCATCAGCTCCCGGCACAAATAGAGGCGTAATATCTCCAGCTTCCCTTTTCCCGGTGTCTACGGTGGGCGGTTGGTCCCAATCTGGCATTTTCCAACGGAGTTGTCTTCTGACATATCTTTTTCCTTTCAAGGGAACCTCTTCCAAACTCTCGCGCAGGCAAAGCATGTTGGTCTTTGCCGGTAGGTCTCTCGACATGGCCTGCTCTCTCTCACATCTCGAACTGGGGGGTTTTTTTTTTTTTTTTTTTTTTTTTCATTTTCCTGACGATCACATTACCATGGGGCGGGTTCTTGGCACCATATCACGGAGTGCTTTCTTCACTACAAATACCACCACTACTACTACAAGTGCACGGAAGCAAATCTCTCACCACTTTGGGTTGGCGAGAGGCGCTTGTTCGATCTCATCTCAACAGAGGGAGCATCAGGTATCTGGAAACAGAATGGAGTCGAGCGGAGCGGGAGTTTATTGTCAATTGCTGTTTGTCGTCAGTGTCGCGGCCGATGGCTGGACTCGACTTGGGTTTTCCATCATTGTTGTTTATTGTTTCCTTGCTTGCTCTGCCGTTGCTGCACACCGGTCGTTCTTACTAGCCGACTAGGTGTTCGTTCTTTTCTCCTTCTATTCGCTTCAAAGACAGAGATCTCTTGTCTCGTTTCTTGTCGCCCTTCGTATATTCCCCCCTTTTTCCCCTATTTCTCTTATTTGTCTTCTGCTCTCCTCGGGACGCTTCAAAAAAGACGAGGTTAGTTGTGGCGTCGTTGCGCGCGACGTACATCTTTTTTTGCGAATCGACCAGATGCTAATTGGTCAATCAATCGATTTGATGGGATATTTTCCTGCGGCTTTTTGCTTTTTTGCTGAGTCTTGCTTTTGAGGGTGATCTAGTGAGCAGCGCACAGGTGTGAAGAGATGGGATGGGCTGTGCTTGCCGGCTTAATTGTGAAGCGCCTGACAGGGCTTTTCGTGTGGATGCGGGCTTGGTGTGTGTAGTAGGGAAGGAGTGATGTTCCGAGAATAGAAGAGGACTGGGAGCACTTGGTTGATGTAACCATGATGGGCGGCACTGAAGTGGAGAGGGGGGGGGGGGGGGGGGGAGATGTCGGGGATGGGTGCCCTACGGCTGCGGCTATCGAGATTCTCCATTTGCAAGACGGCAGACGGTGACAGCAGCATGGTACAGATAGCATGGAAGGCGAGTGGAGCAGTAGATATAATCCGCTTGATCCGGATTCCAGAGTCAACCCGAAGCGCGCCGTTGCCGACGAGCCGAACGAATTGCCGCCGAGTGGCCGTTGTGCGTGTCCAGAGACTCCAGTCAGGCTCCCCCGGGCCGGCCATCCGGTCGTCAATGGACGTACCATCGACGTCATACCTACTTATCCATGCCGCGGGCGACCAGCCCCAGCTGCCGTCGACCTGCCCGAGGGAGTGAGCCAATATCTTGCAACCTCTGCCCAACGATATAAACCTGGCTCTTTTGGACTGCTCGTCGGCTACCGCGGCTACCTTTTCCTGCTTTCTTTCTTGCTTGCACGCGATAGCTTTCCTTGTTCGACGTCCGGGTAGCTCCCTCTTCTAGCATCGTCTGGCCCATTGACACTCTTCCCCGTTGGCAAACCATGGCAAGCAAAGACAGCCCTGGAGTCCTTTCGCCCAAGAAGAAAATTGAACTCTTCTCCGGGACCTACTTCGCAGCATGCACGCTGGGAGGCGTGGTGGGTACGTACCAGCTCCAACCACCACAACCACGACGACCACCAAGCTGACCAACGCTCGCAGCCTGCGGGCCAACACACGCGTCCGTAACGCCGCTCGACCTGATAAAATGCCAGCGCCAAATCTCGCCGAAGCGGTACCCGTCCAACACAGCAGCCTTCCGGACCATCCTGTCGTCGCAAGGGCTGCGCGGCGTGTTCCTGGGCTGGACGCCGACGTTCGTGGGATACAGCTTCCAGGGCGCCGGCAAGTACGGCTTCTACGAGGTCTTCAAGTACTACTACGGCGAGTCGCTGTTTCCGAGCATGAACAAGACGCTCGTGTACCTGGCGGCCAGCGCGTCGGCCGAGTTCCTGGCTGACATCGCGCTGTGTCCGTGGGAGGCTGTCAAGGTGCGCATGCAGACCAGCGACCCTCCGTTTGCGCGCAACTTGCGCGACGGCATGGCGAAGATGGTCAAGGCCGAGGGCGTCGGCGGGTTGTATGCTGGTCTGGCGCCGCTCTGGGGGTACGCCTGTTCTCCAAATCTCTTTCTGTTCTTGTGCGATGTGGTTGTTGATGATGAAGCGCAGTCGCCAAATCCCGTACACCATGTGCAAGTTTGCGACGTTTGAAAAGGCCGTCGAGGCCATCTACAAGTATTTGGGCAAGCCCAAGGAGAGCTACAACGCGCTGCAGCAGACGGGCGTCAGTTTCGCAGGTGGCTACATTGCCGGCGTCGCCTGCGCCGTCATCTCGCATCCGGCCGACGTCATGGTCAGCAAGTTGAACGCCCAGAGGAATGAGGGCGAGGGCGCCGTGCAGGCCATGGGTAGGGTTTACCGCGCCATTGGCTTCAGTGGCCTTTGGAACGGTTTGCCCATGCGCATCATGATGATTGGAACCTTGACGGTAAGACTACCCGCCCAATATTGCCGCCGAGCCCCTCGAAGCCTCCCAAGCCAGAGACTGACAGTATATTCGACAGGCCTTCCAGTGGTTCATTTACGACAGCTACAAGTCGGCGCTCGGGATGCCCACGACCGGCGGCCACTAATCGGCCAACATTGCCGATTCCGCGCCCCCCCCCCCCCTCTTAACCTCCTCGACTGGTATCCGTCTCACCCACTGGGCATCTACCCACCTCTCCCCCTCCAACTCCTCAGCCTCTCAATTTTCCTTGTTCGTAGTTTCGGGTCCGCGTCTTTCAAGTTCAGAGCCTTTCTTTCCCATAAAGCGCGACGGCGTCGTGGCGTTTACTTGTTCGATTGTGCCGGCCAGAGCGCAGATTCCTCCGTTTTCTGTACCACTTATTCCGAATACCACAGCGATGTCACCTCGTCCATCTCTCCTCCCTCGTGCCTCTCGTGTGTCTCACTCACAAGTCGCGCGTTCTCTTTCTTTCCGCAGTCACGTTTGGTTGCAAAACGCAGCCGGCCGGTTCTGTGCTGAACGGTCGTCGTGGACGAGCAGGTCAGTGTGGTTTAGGCTCTGGAGGTCATCACGGTTCGATGACGCGCCGGGCTTTTGGTCGCTCTCTTTTGGATCTTTGAGCTGAAGTGGATGGAGGTGGTGTATGGGTAGGTGTCGGAGCAAAAGGTTCAGCTCAGATGTTGGCTGGTGCCTGACATGGAGCAAGGTAGCTTAGATGGCCGCCTGTCTATGGCGCAGCTTCGCTGCTGAATGTACGTTTCTTCCCTTTATGGGAGAGATCTGGTCTAAAAACGTCGCCAACTCTTTTTCTTTGAGCCCACAGCACGTCGGGTTCTCATCCGAAACTCAAAATAAGGTCTGCTTTTGGTGTTGGCATCCCTGGGGCGATGAGTCTTGGATAAGAAGGAATAGTGATAGGAGGAAGTTGGGAAGTTCAGGATACAAGGGGGCGGGATGCGTGGAGAGCGGGTGGAAAATACACTTGATAGCGTCTTGAATGCACAGTTGGACTGCAATGTCAGGCAGAAGAAGGACGAGAAGAATGGATTCGGCTGGAAGTAGGAGAGATGGAGGAGAGGAGTTTGCGTGCCATGGATAGCCACCATGTCGCGTGCCTGCGTGCCTGCCTGCCTGCCTGTCGATGGGTGTTTCCTCATCAACGCAGGGCAGGGCAGGATAGGACAGGATAGACATGGGGCGACAAATGGATGCGGCAGGAGAGATGTAAGAGCGCAAAAGATGGAAAGATGGAAAGCGACGACAGGAAGAAGGAGAAGCAGCAGACAGCGTTGTCGGATTAGATCAAGTCAACTCCCATCAGCGTCGCACCACCTCAGACAGGACCGCCGGGCAGGAACCACGATCGCTCGATCGCTCGAGATGGAAGAGGCGAAGCGGGCGAGGGCTTCCGACAGAGGCATGGACTGCCGTGGGTGGTGTGTTGTCGACTCTGGGCTCGAGGGGTCGTCATCCAACGCGTTGTTTTTGTTGTTGTTGTTGTTGTTGAGACGGGAGAGAAATTTGGGGGGGGGGGGGGGGGGGCAGCACCCGGGGTCTGGGTTGGGGCGGGCACGTCAGTCAAGTTGGATCCATCCATCCATCCATGGGCGGCCGGCACCTGCACCAGCACCACCAGCACCACCAGCACCTGCACCAGCGGGACCCCTGCCTCAGGTCCAGTCTTGCTCCCGTCTTCTGCCACTCTCTTGCAGACAGCCCAGACATACATAAGCACCACTTCCCTCGCCATCTCGACGTCCGCTCCGCCGCGCCAGCTCCTTGCCAGCCCAGCCCAGCCCAGCCCAGCCCAGCCTCGGTCCCGCCCGACATTCACCCGCCACAAAAAAATTCATGAGGTTGTCGTTGTTCCGGTTGCTGTTGTCGTCGTCCACGTCCCACGGCTCTACTTCGCCGACTCACGGTCCACACCCTCTCGCCCCCTGCTCCCCACGACTCAAAAAAAAAAAAAAAAATTTATCACAAAAGAAAACAAAGAACAGACCCCTTGAGGCGCCGCTGGCTCCACCATTTGCTCGGCTCGGCTCTGCTCTGCTCTCCGCGACTATGAAAGACGACCCCGACGGCGACTACGCGCCGCGCTCGCCCGACCTGTCGGCCTACGACAGCGACACCGTCACCGCCTTTGACCAAAAGTATCGCGGCTCCATCTCGCACCCCACGCCGCAGCCCCACATCACCTCGCAACCACAAACACAACCACAACCTCTACCTCTACCGCCGCCGCCGCCGCACACCCCGCATCACGCCCAACCCTACCATCCGCCGCCCTTTGCCAACACCCCAGGTACCGTCCCCATGCCGTCCCGATTCGGGAAAATGAAGCTGGAAGCTGAGGACCATGATTGGACCCCCCAGAACCAACCCCACGACGACATGATGGAAGAACAACAACCACAACAACAACAACCACCACAAGCACAGCCGCCCTCCAATGGCCTCAAGCCGCACCCGGAGCTGGCCCCCGGCGTCGCAGAGGGCATCGAGGTGCGGACAAAGTTCCCCGCCGCCCGCATCAAGCGCATCATGCAGGCCGACGAGGACGTCGGCAAGGTCGCCCAAGTGACTCCGCACGTAGTCGGTGAGTAGTACCACCAACGTTTCCCCCCCTTTGTCGTCACGCGCCCTGATTCGCCTCGCAGCAAAAGCCCTCGAGCTCTTCATGATTTCGCTCGTCACAAAGGCCGCCAACGAGGCCAAGAGCCGCTCGTCGAAACGCGTCACCGCCATCCACCTCAAGCAGGCCGTCCTCAAGGAAGAGCACTTTGACTTCCTCAACGAAATAGTCAACAAGGTATCGGATGCCCCGGCTACCGCCAACGCCTCGGCTACTGCTGCCCCCGATGCCCGCGCCGGTTCGCCCGACGACGCTGCTGCTGCTACCGCCGCCGCCGCCGCCGCCGCCGCCGCGGCTCCGCCCACTGAGACCAAGAGACGCAAGTCGAGCCGCAAGAAGCGCAAGGATGGCGACGACTTGTAGCGCTTCATGACCGACACGACGACTATGTTTTCTCTCTACCCTCTTCTTCTCTTTTGAGATTTTTTTTTTTTTTTTCTTTTTGCGCTGTCGCCAATCGCGGCAGCTTGCTATCAGACTCTTACCCTTTCACACCTCATACCGCTTCTGTTCACGACGGCTTTTTGCATTGCTGGGGTTTTGGCGGGTGCGCGGGGTTTTGCTGCTGGCCACCGCGTACGTGGGCGGTTGATGGTGGACCATGGATGATGGACGGATGGGTGGACGGATGAATGGGACGAGATTTGCTCTAGCTTCGTCGCTCGGCTTAGGTATCATGGAAGAAGCGCAGGACGAGGGCGACCCAAGTGCATCCGCCCGCGCGCGCACGCGCGCAGGACAAAACTATGAAGTATCTGGCAAGGCTCTTTTCGATGGCTTCCATTTCTCCATTTCATCGAGTGCCTGCGCGACGTGTTTGTTGTTTCGTTTGCGATGAGGAAGAAACGAGCGAGGGATGGTCTACCATTGCGGCCCCGCTGCGTGGTCCTGTTGCCTGTTACTAAGCGCATCAAAGATGGGTAGCTCTAGCTCTAGCTGCACGATGAGAGCATGCCGCATCAAAGAGGGAAAAAAAAAACAAAAAAAAAAAAAAACCTCCAACTACCCGTCACAACACGCCTCCCTGCCTCCATGTGTAAAAACGAAAAGCAGCATGGATACAGCCAACCCTATCTGACGCAGCATCCACTCATGCGCCGTACCTGCGTGGTCAAGCCATGTAGGTAGCCAAGTAGGCTGATTGACGTCTTACTGCCCGCAGCAGCCCCGGCAGCGCCCAACTTTTGTCCGAGGCGATCGACGTCCGTCTTGCGTCCAGATGATCCGCCTCGCCTCGCTCCGACGACCTTCCTTTCCAGTTGGCTAAGTACCTAGGTACGGTACAAATATTCACCACCCACCGCAGCTGACCTCCGGCTACTGGACGGCACCTCGATCAAATCGATCACGCGTGCGTCGCGAAGTCTCAGGCCCTCGTCCCGGTCTTGCCTGTCCTCCACGCGCCAGCCTCTGCACGCCGTCGCCGTCTTCCTCACGCTCCCACGCACTTCGACAACCACTAGCCAGCGCGCTACTGCCTACTTTACCTACCTTTACCTCACTACCTTGGCTTTAGTTTTGCGACCTCCGACATGGCGCAGAAAGCGGGTTTCGGCATGGTGGCTGCCGCCATGGCTGCTGGCGTTGCTGTTGGCTATTCGGCGCAAATCGTTAAGCGTGAGAGGCAGGAGAATAGCAGCAGTGGTGGTGTCGCGACTCCTGGAGCACCTCGGGGTGTTTCTTCGTCTGGGGCTCCTCTGTCCGCGTCGTCGCCTGGGGCTCCTGTGACAGTCTCCCAAGCCGTCAAAGGCGCGGCCAACGCACCCGTCGACCCAGACGGCCTCTTCCAATACGGCTTCCCGGGCCCCATCAACGACCTGCGCTTCGCCAACTCGCTCGTCTCATCCTACGACCGGCGGACGCGCAACCCGCACTGGGTCGCCGAGCACATGACACCGTCGTCGCTGTCCCTCAAAAACGCCGACCGCAAACACAGCAACTTCTTCGAAGACGAGAGCATCCCGGAGCCCTTCCGCGCGCGGCTCAAGGACTACTACCGCAGCGGCTACGACCGCGGGCACCAGGTGCCCGCCGCCGACGCCAAGTGGAGCCAGCCCGCCATGGACGACACGTTTGCGCTGAGCAACATGTGTCCGCAGGTCGGCGACGGGTTTAATCGCGACTACTGGGCGCACCTTGAGGACTTTTGCCGCCGCCTGACGACGCGTTTTCCCAGCGTGCGCGTCGTCACGGGCCCGCTGTACCTGCCCAAGCGCGACCCGGCCGACGGCAAGTGGCGCGTCTCATACGAAGTCATTGGGTCCCCGCCCAGCGTCGCCGTGCCCACCCACTTCTACAAGGTCATTTTTGCCGAGGATGGCAGGGCCGGCGGCAATGTCGCGTTGGGCGCGTTCGTGCTGCCGAATGCGCCCATTCCGAATGATAAGCCGCTCGTTGAGTTTGAGGTCCCCGTTGAGGTTGTCGAGAGAGCGAGTGGGTTGCAGTTTGCGTCCAAGTTGCCGGACGCGCGCAGGAAGAGGCTGTGTGCGGAGTTTCAGTGCGCGCTGGTTGTCAAGGAGTACAAGGAGAGGCAGAAGAGCTTTGGTGGCAAGAGCTGATTGATTGGGTTGGGTTGGGTCGTCTGCGGTAGATATCTAGGAGGCGTCAATGAAAAGCGCTGGCTGGCTGGCTGGCGGGCTTACATTGGCATCTGTGGCTAGATTTGTTTGGTACGGATGGAAAGAAGCATCATGGATGGCCTGTTGAAATGGTACTTCTTTGATTCTTTAGGGCATTCATCTTCTGATTCTTTTTGCTTTTCCTTAGTTTCTTCGGAGTGGTGTGTATGTAGAGTATATCCATCTGCCACCCACGACAGCATGAGAGGCATCCATTCCACCACCACCACCACCACCACCACGACGACGTCCTACTTTTCCCCAACACCTTCCGCATATCTCCCCCAACGCCCCTCCTCAATCACCCCTCAAACCATCCCCATCCCTACAGTCCCCCCGCACCCCTCGCCTGCAGCCTCTGCACATACTGCCTCGAAACGACATTCCACGCATTCATATACTTCTCGAGGCAAGCCGAAAAGCATTGCTTCTCGCCGCTCGACAGCGACGAGCCGGGCGTCGGCACGCAGCGCTCGAAGCAGTGTTCGTTTAGTTTCTATTTGGCGGGGGGGGGGAGGCCGTCTGTGTTAGAGCGGGCATTTGGACACTTGGGTATTCATGGGAGGAGAGGGATTGGAGGACGTACGTCGACGAGTGCGCGCGCGTTGGCAATGGCGGCTTCTTGGCGCACTTGCTGCATGAGGGCTGTCTTGCCTTCGTCGTCCATGTTGTGTGTGTGTGTGTGTGTGTGTGTGTGTGGGGGGGGGGGGGGGCGTTTGGTCGTTTGTTTGCTTGAGCGTAGAGGGTGAGGATTGGCGAGCGAGCGTGCGTGCGTGCGTGCGACGCGTATGTGGGCGTCGAGGTAGGTGGGATGCAATGGATGCGAGTGTATGTGTGTGGGTGGTGTAAAAGTTGTCGACAATCTGGACAAAATGACGACAAGAGCTTGATGAGTCCAGTGCCAGTAGCTGCCGGCCCGCGCGCGCTAGGGCTGACGGCTGGTTCGTGCTGCCGCTGCTGCCGCCGTGCCGAGACCGACCACATCTTGAGGCCACCTCAGACATCACCGCCCGACCGCTCTGTCCCATTGATTCCAACACCTCCCCGTTGTTGTTGACGAGGAGCTGATCTGCCTTTGCTGGCTGTCGTTCCCGCTGCGAGCTCACGGCTTTCTTTTTTTTTTTTTTTTTTTTTCGCGGTCCCACGCCGTGCCGACGAGCACCATCGACAGACACTGACCTTAACCCCCGCCGCCGTGTTCAGTTCCGGTCCCTGGTGGAAGCTGTCGGAGGAGCGCGTCTGGGTTCTGGTCTTGATTCCGATTCCATTGCTACCTCTGAGCACCGCTGCTTGACGCTCTTCCTCTCCTTCTTGTCTTACTCTTTACTGTCACTTGTTTCCCTTGCTTCGCGTCCAGCCGCCGTCTCTACACCTCCGCATAGGTACCCGCACCACGATGCATCTCCCGTGGGCGAGGTCGCTGCTGCTGCTCGTCAGCAGCTTTGGGCTCGGCGCGTCCGCACAGTATGACAGCACCCAGCGAGAAGTCAAGAGCATACCGGTACGTACGAGCACTCGACTGGATGGAGAACATTCGAGCCAGGGACACGCCGCTAACGAATGCAGCTCCGCACGCACAGCTTGAGCACGGTCAGTAGACGCCTCTCTCCACACGCACGACGGAAAAAAACCACGGCCAAACGCGCGCCTCGGCAGCGCTAAATGGCTCCTCTTCAGGAAATATGCTAACATGCGCACGCGCCACAGCCATACCTCGACTCGGACATGCAATCGCGCTGGTTCGACTTTGGCGGCGACACGGTGGTGCGAACGGACCGGTTCATCCGGCTGACGCCCGACAAGGGGTCGCGGGCGGGCTGGATCTTCTCGCGCGTGCCGCTGACGGCGACGAACTGGGAAATCGAGTTCGAGTTCAAGATCCACGGCCAGGGCAACCTGTACGGCGACGGCATGGCGCTGTGGCTGACCAAGCAGCGCGCGCAGCAGGGCCCCGTCTTCGGCAGCGTCGACAACTTCGAGGGCCTCGCCATCTTCTTCGACACGTACAAGAACAATCGTCCCGGCGTCGTTTTTCCGTATGTCATGGCTATGCTGGGAGATGGCCAGACGAGCTATGATAAGTCGACGGATGGCAAGGGGCAGGAGTTGGCTGGCTGCTCTGTACGTCTTTTCCCCGCAACCCCCAAATAAAAGAGACCATCGTACTAACACTTTTTTCCCCTCCCCCAATAGGCCCGCGGCATCCGGAACGCTGCCATCCCCACAAAAGCGCGCCTCACCTACTTCGCCGAAAAATCACTAACACTGCAACTGCAATACAAGTCCGAGACCGAATGGACCGACTGCTTCACGCTGGGCGACAACATCAAGATCCCACCCGTCACCTACCTCGGCTTCAGCGCCGAAACGGGCGAGCTGGCCGACAACCACGACGTCATCTCGGTCAAGACCAAGAACCTGTACTCGCCGACGGGCGCTGGTGGTGGTGAAGCTGCCGCCAGAAAAGAGAGAGATCGCGCCAGGAGCCGCGCGCAGAAGTTGAAGCCGACCAAGGGCAGGATGGGCGAGAGTGGAGGCTGGGGTTGGATGTTGCTCAAGTTTTTCGTCTTCGGCGCCTTGTTGGCCGGCGCGTATGTTGGGTTTACGGCGTATCGGGCGCAGAGGGCGCGGTCGAGGTTTTGAGCTGGAGAAAGGGCGAGGACTTGGTTGGCTCGTCGTGCGAGCAGGAAGTGAGAAGGTGGCTGCTGCTGCGTGCGTGCGTTGGGGCAAGTATGGTAGCTAGGTGAATCGAATCGAGTTGAATCAAATTGGATTGAATTGAATTGGATTGAATTGAATTGAATTGGCTGCAGTAAGTAAAAAGGATGGAGAGAGAAAAAAAAAAAAAAGGGTAGATTGTCGGTCATGGGATGGTTGGTCAATAAAATGGGAAAGGTAGGTAAGGTACGTGAGTACAATACGATGTTAAGCAAAACAAAACACGACACAAAAGACGTCGAGCAACTCTCATCCAACCCGGGCAGTCAACTCCTCTTCTTCGCAACCATCATCTTATTACCTCCATCGCTCACTCTTCTTCTTTCTTCTTTTCTTCCATGGTGGTGCCCCCCCCCCCCCCCCCCCCCCCCATGTGGTTCAAAGAGAAAGAAAGGAAGGGCAGGGCGGGATGTCGCGATCGATGGATCTGATACGTGGCGGAATGTCATGACTACTACTACCACTACCGTGAACAGCAGAGCAGAGCACTGAACAAAGCGAGAGAGAGAGAGAGTGAAAGTGAGAGAGAGAGAGAGAGAGAGAGAGAGAGAGAGAGAGAAAGAGAGAGAGAGAGAGAGAGAGAGAGCGAGTAGGCTGGAGGAAGACGGGTGTCAGGAAAGGAGGCGCACATCGTTGACGTATATGGTCCCTACCTTGCTTGCTGATCTATTTATTCACTCACTCACTCACTCACTCCATTACTCCTCTTCTTCCGACCTTCGCCTCCTCTTCCTTCTGTCCTCTCCCCTTCCTCATAATCACAATCGCAAGCATGTAAGCACTTGAATAATTCCACTTCACACCGCACCGCATCGCTTAGTATTGCCACTCGCATTCAATCTCATTCATTCAATTCCATTCGGCTCCTTTTCGCGTCCTACCGTACCCTGCCAACCCACGCACCTCTCGACCGACCCACCAGTCCAGGTATCCATCCCACCCGCCGACCCATCCATAAAGAAAGTACGCCAGTACCACCGCTCCGCACCGCATCGAACCGCATCACCGCAACGACGACAACGACAACAACAACAACAGCCCAAAGCGCCACCCAGTAGGGTAGACCCTAGCTAGCCAGCCAGAGCTAGAAGCCAGAGGGAGGAGGGGAGGCTTTTCCTTCCGCCCGTCCATCCTTCCGTCAGTCAGTCAGTCAGTTCGTCCGACTGACTGAATGAATCAATCTATCAATCCCCAGACCAGTCAACAAGATGAAAGGAAAAAAAAAAAAAAAAAAAAGGGAAAGAGGAAGTCTTGCTCTTCTGGTGGTGTGGTGGGAGAGTTTTTGGCAATGTGGTCGGTCATCATGCTGACTGACGGTGGCACGCGGCCGAAGCAGCAGTAGCAGCAACCAAGACACCACACACGATACACCACTGGCCCACCATAACCACGTGGACGCTCCGTGTGAATCAAGATAATGACAAAGAAGAAGAAGAAGAAGAAGACGAAGAGAGCAAAAAGAAAAAGCAAAAGAAGAACAAAGTTCGCCCTTCGCCTCGTCCTCCAATGAGCCACGCTGATGAAGAAGGGCAGGAGGCCAGGCTCTATCAAGTTTTGAGTGAGAAATCTTTTGGGAGAGTGTGCCAAGCGTCATTAGTCTTTTCCTTTTGTCGATGTCGTGCTGCTCATCGGTCAAGTCGTAGAGCATCGTCCGTCGTGTGAAGGTGTCGTCGTAAGGAAGAAGAGCATCGAGCGTCGAAGCCGTTACACGCCCTCGACTTCTTCCGCGTAGTCCAAGTCGTCATCGCCCGAGACTGTGGCGCGTGTCGTTAGCAAACTGAGATTGTCGATGTCTCCCGTCCGCGAGTCGTGAATAGTTTCGGAAGTGTAAATCATTTCATCCTCTTCTTCATCTCCGTCGACGCCCTTAATATACCCATTTTTCTCATCGTACGGGTCGGGCACGGGAGACGGAACAGGAAGGAGCGGACGACCCCTGTTGTGACGGTGATAGCGGGCATACTTACTCGACTCATATTCGTCACTCTCTGGCCACGATCTGACGTACTGGTCGCTGATGTCGCACATGCGCACCAGCTCCTCCGTCTCGACGTCATCGCCATACATTTCTGGCAGATCAAGACGCAGCGCCTGCAGGAAACGGCTGCAATCCAGCATCATCAGGTAAAGACCCTCGACCGAAACGCGCGACACTTCGGCTTCCTTGTGCAGCACGATGATCCGCTCAAAGCCAGCGCGTGTCAGCTCTCGCACGGCGTTGATGCGCTTGCTCGCAAGGCCTCCGGACGGGTCTGGAGTGTCGAAAGTGCCAGGCTGGCAGGGTCCGTTTCCAAGGACCCAGTTGCGGACTGCCTTGGTCGCTTGGCTCTGAATGTCGCGGTCCTCGTGCGATAGAAGAGCAGGCGCCCACACGTGGGCAAGATCGAGAATTTCGCCTTGAAAGAACGAAGGCATCTCCTCTCCCCATCTCGCTTTCGGAACAAGGCTCCACAGATTATTGAGTGCCCAGATGTAAGTGTCCGCAACCACCATCTTCTCCTGGTCGATAGATTTGATAAGCCAGGCGAGTGCCTTCCTCGCCCAGGCGGGAGATGGCGCGCCCCACACAAAATAGGCCACTGTTTGGATAAAGGGTTGCGCGGATGTAGCTGGCATAACCTCGATGCCTTCAAAGAGAGTTGAAAAGGTCCTGTTCGTAATCTCCTGGTTCTCGATACTCGTAATGGCCATAACGATGTCTCCGCAAGGACCGCAACTTGGCACTGATGCATTCTCCAAAAGCTTATTAAGGACAATGTAGCACTGGTCCCTGGGATGCCAGAGATAAAAGAGGTCCGCCTCTTCTTCGGTCAAAGGAAGTTTTGAGGAGTCTTCACTAGCACTAGCAGCCTTGAATCTCTCGTCATCGCTCTTGCAAGCAACGGGCCGGAGGTCGACGTTGCAAACCATGGACGCGACGAAGTGGTTGAAAGAGAACATTTCTGGCTTGGCCTTCTTGCTCATAAACGCTTTGCGGATTTCCGCATACGGCGTCGTGGGTTCAGAGTTGCTGTCGACTGTAGCAATATCCATGGCCATCTTGAAAAAGCCCTGGTGCAGCATCATGGCTCTCTCATGCGGGCCCAACATCCAGATGGCTCTCAAGAGCGTAAAGTAGGTGTCCCAGGGACGCTGGTAAAGCTCCAGACCGTTGGCGGGAACCCAGCCAAGGTCATAGACCATGAAAAAGAGTCTTCTCAAGAAATTCGGCAAGACTCCATCCTTCGGCGCATCGTAAACTTGCTTGAGCTCTGGATTCAGCACGTCGACGCCGTACTCGGGGGCGTACGTTTTGCGAATGCTCTTGAGCATCTCTAAGAGGAAATTGGCAATCCTGGTACTAACGGGATTGTTTCCATCGACAATGTACGAGTAGATGAGCCAGTCGGGCAGCGCACTCTTGTGCGACGAAATCCAGTCCAGAATGAACTTCTTGCAAATGCAATATGAGCCTGTGACGCGGTTGATGTCATCGAGGACTCTTCCAAGCTCTTCAACGTCGCCTGAGCGCCCCGTCACAAGGTAGATATGCTCCAATGCCATGCCCAGTACACAGCTTTCCAGCTCGTGTTTTTCAGAGCAGACGCCGTGGTTGAGCGATGGCAATTGCATGACCAGTCGGCGAAGGAAGAAGCAGTGAGCGCGGTCAAACATGCAGTACTCCCGGATCTGTCGCTCATTATCCTTTTCAATTTCGTCTTCGAGCTCCGCGGGCACTTCTGCGACGGGGTTTAATGACTGTGGGGCGCGGAGGACGTCGGATGCGCCGTGCGCTACAGCAGAGGCTCGCTGGTAGAGCAACATGTAAGCAGAAGTGTGACGGGCAGAGCCGCCGTAGCACTCCATGTCGACCTTGTTCATATCCTGCTCCGTGACGGTGTCGTCGTTGAACTTGATCCATCTGCCGGGCATCTCTGTGGTAGGACGCACTCGGCTGTAGGACCAGTAGTGTCCCTGCTCGACTCCGCCAGCGTGGACCACGATGCCAACCAGCTCGAACCAGTCATCCTCAATCGGAGACTCTGGGTCACTCAGGTACTCGACCTTGTAAGGGCTCATGTTGACGCGTGACGGGAAGTGGAAATAGTCGTTAATCTTGCTCCGGCTCAGGGTAAATGGATCAAAGTCGAACCGCTTGAGGTGCACGATGAGGTTGTCGGGCACGCTTTGTAGGCAGGTGCGCTTGATTGCATTGACAAGACGGCCGCCACATGGCTCGCACTTGTATTTGTTTTCGCCATCGAGACTTTCGCCCTGGACGTAGGCGCGCAAACTCTCCTCCAGCGTTTCCTTGCCCTTAACCTCGAGCGGCAGATTGAAAAGCGTCTCGGTCGTCTCGGACACGTGTTGGCAGTCCCTTGACTTGATCTGGTTGACAGAACGACCACCGTAAAAGTTCTTCAGACGCTGCTTGTCCTCACTAGTGGCTAGTTGGCTTTCGAGCTGGTCCATGAGCAGGCGGAAAAACTCTTCGGTGTCCATTTGAATCGTGACGTTGATGGGCTTCTTGTCGGTTCCCCTGACGCAGAGGGCAAACGATCGAATATCGACTGATCGGCCATAGCTGCTCTGCATTTTTGCAAACAGCTCCTTCATGGACTTCAGCAAGCCGTCTTCGCCAGAGCCTTCGGCCTCGAAGATGAATTTGCGGAACTCGAGGTCCATAAACAGCTGAGTCATGAGAGAATTCATGTAGCACAGGGCCTGGGGGTTGTCAAGTCCAACATAGCCTGTTTCTGATCGGAGTTCTCTGGCCCCGCTGCTGCCGTAAATGTCTTCTTCAGGCAGCTCTCCGCTCATTGCAAGCATGCGGCTGTTGAGATCAATGATTTTTCGGCAGACGGACGAGTCCTCGCACAGCGCAATCACAAGCTCGTAGAGCTCATGGCGCGTCGCAGTATCGAGGACAGGCAGAGTGCCCGGATCGGTCTGCTCCGAGGTCATCGGGAACAAGAACTTGGTAAAGACCTTGACAGCCAGGTCGTCAATGGCGAGAGGCTTCTTGAACGACTTTAGCGACTGCATGGCGGTGCGGAGCAGCTGGGTGAAGCCTAAAACGATAATGTCCGCGTCGTAGCGACCGACAAATGGCTCGTGAGAGTGACCGAGCATCAGGTCGCTCCATGTAGAAATGTAGCCTCTAAGCGCTGCCTCGTTACGCTGATGCTCGTCATATCGACGGAACGTCTTGGTGGTAATCTCGAAAAATTCTCTGGCAGTGCTGGCACAATTTTCTGCTTGTGGAAGCAGCTCGGACAGGACACTCCAGTAGAACGAAATGACCTCTTCCGCGCTAAACCTCGCCTTCTCTGCAACGTGTATGCAGTTGTTCTCAATGGTTTGCGCAATGTCTTTTCGCGCACCTTCTTGGGGAAATGAGAGCAAAAGGGTCGAGTGCATGTCCTTGAGATCAGAGCGACCGGTGAAGGCAGACCAAACGTCGCGGCTGTGCTGCGCCGCCTCCAAGATCGCCTTGTAGCACTGACAGGTCAAGTGCGAGTGGGCAGGCGTGCGCAAGGATGACTGCAAGAAGGAGACGAGGCGCTCCACCAAACGTGCTCCGTCTTTAAAGTAGGAGGACGAGACATCAGGCTCGACTCGTTCTGGAAATGTCAGCATCTTGCTAGACCAAGAAAGAAGTCAACTTACCCTTCAACAAGTCATTGAAGGTCTCCAACGTCATGAAAGCCAGGGATAGGTCGTGTGGGCCAGAAAGTTTGCCGTCAATCAGCTCCTCTTGGAGAATAGCAGCGCTGAGAAGCTGAACGGAGTGGCTGATTAAGTGAACATTCACAGGTCCCTGAGTATCGTCAACATGTGTCTCAAGACGTTGAGGTCTGGGAGCTTTAGGTCGTACGGCTTTGAGATGGGTTTGGAAATCTTTCATCAAAGCCAGGATGGATATCCTCGCCTTGAAAGTCTTGCCCGGCTGGAATGCCAAGGAAGCGAGTTCATCAATGTTTTCGGTGCTCCTGCCACCATAGGTCAAGGCAAGCGATTTGCCATGGGGTGGAAGCAGCCGCAGAAACTCAAAAGTCTACCACAGTGTTAGGAATGCACCGAGCTGGATCAGGAGCAACCTACAGCATGACTAAAGGAATCATCACCGCCGTCCAAAAAGTCGTAAATGGTGTCGTAATTTTTGAGGATTTCCTTTTCCACAGTCGTGATGGATCCGGTGCTGTAGGTGGTTGGCTCTGCTTCTCCAACTTGCTTGACCAGGATGAGGCCCTTGTCCAGTCCCATATCTTCAAGCCTACAATCGTTAGACTCTTTTTGATTGATCCTTTGCCCACAGTGAATGATGAGGACCTCGGGGAAACCAGTCCACTCGCAGAGGCGGTCAACAAGCCACGAGTAGGTTTCCCCATTCTTCACCGTGACAGTCTTGACTTCGGTGCGGTCCCCTCCAAAGGCCTGGAATTTGATGTCCATTGGCTCTCCTGTCGAACCTTCACACGAAGAAGGAAGAGAGGGCTTTCGCAGACGCGGGGACGAGATTTGCAAATCAACCCGTCTCCTGGCTCCGTGAATCAATAGAGTCATGAACAAGAGCGTCCGCTGGAAATGGCGCTCGTCTTCATCTTCCACATCACTGACGTCAGTCATTTTGACCTCGCTGGCCTTGGCGCTCGAGTACGCCTTAACAAGCTGACCAATACAGCGTTCAACAAGCGCAGTGTGAGTATTCAAAATGGCGTTTGGATGCTCCGTAGTGTAGCTCTTCAAGGTCCGGACGTCAAGGTATAAGGCAGAGAGGAAATCGGCCGTCGTTTGTTCAATGGTTCCGTTCGGGGCCTTGAGTAGAATGCGCCAAAGCAGCTCGACACCCACTGGCTCGACAATGCCTTGGGAAGAAATCTCTCCGGCGCCAGAGATTCGCCGTTGATGGTCAATTAGTTGGCGGAGAAAGTCGAACAGCCCTGGCGTGTAATACTCTGGCTCCACCTTTGGCAGCAAGTCCGCAGCGCAGCGGGATAGAAATGAGTTTGCAGAAACCTGAGACTTGACCATTTGTGACAATTGGTGCCACGCAATATCGCGAGCTTGCTGGCTGATTGCATTTTTGCCAACCAGGTGCTCCCACGTTTCTTCTTGCAGCTCGACCGGAAGACAGTCTGGGTTGATGCTAATGAGGTTGAACAAGAGGGTCAAACGGGCTCCCAGTGCGTGGGTCAAATACTCGGACGGTGTGGGCGGTTGAGACTCGACGAATACGCAAAGCTCGTTGGCAACTTGCTCGGGTAGTCCAAGTTCATGCAAGAAAGATGCATCATCTGGCGAGGTCGAGAGGAGCGTTGAGATGATTTGCGCGCTGGCGGCCGCTTGGGAAGTCTTGTCCTCAATGGATTCTGCACAAGTTGCGTAGATAGTGTGCCTGTCCTCAGCAGTTATCATTTCTGGCCTCGTCATGTTGGAAAATTCTTGAAGAGCGATCCTATGCAGATTGTCGGTCACAGGAGTCGAATGCTCGTTGGGGAAGCTCTCTTGAGCAACGTGAATCAAAAGCTCCACGGACTCTTGGCGCATCACTTCGCCTCCCGTAAACCAAGGAGAATGGAGTTGAAGCGCTTTCTGGATGACACAGTTGCAAGCCTTGCGGAACAGCTCTAGGAAGGACCCGGTGAAGCTCGCCACGGGCAGCGTGCGGAGTTTGGAGCAAATGTAGACAACCTCTTCAAGATCCATCAAATTGGCCAAATACGCGAGCACTTCGATCAGAGCTTCCACCATTCGCGGGTCCTGATTCTGCGTTATGGAACTCCAGAGGGCATCGGTCTGGTCATGACCATAATGATGGTTGACGGCGAGAAAGCCAATAATGTTGCCGGAGCGGGACACCAGCTGTGGATGAGAGTCGATTCCAATAATGTAGCTTATGACGTCAATTTCCAACAGAAATTCGCAAAAGAGATCGAGCAGTCTGGTTCCCTCCTGATCCTTGGGATTTCCGGTCCACAGAGTGACAAAGCGCTGGCTCATGGTCTCGACCGCCCAGATTCGATGATTCATGTGACTTTTCAAAATGTACTCCTTCAGGGTCTTCAGGAACCAACATTCGGCAAG
Source organism: Phyllosticta citriasiana (assembly GCF_038021145.1). Lineage (NCBI taxonomy): Eukaryota > Fungi > Ascomycota > Dothideomycetes > Botryosphaeriales > Phyllostictaceae > Phyllosticta > Phyllosticta citriasiana. The sequence continues at coordinate 1,743,362 of NW_027117285.1, read as the reverse complement.
CACGACCGGCTTAGACGCCTGCGGGTTTTGTGCCGAGGTGGTACCCAGAATTTCCTCAGCATGCTCTCGAGCCTGTTCATGGTCCAGCTCCGCGAGCCGGAACAAGAGCTCGCGGGCAGTGAGGACGAGCTCGTTGCACAGCTCAACGGGGGCTTTGAGGGAAGCCCTGATTTCGCAGTCCAACTCGGTAAACAAGAGGTACAACGAGCTTGCCATCCAGCGAGGGTCCAGGCGCAGTCTTTGCCATGGGATCGGGCGTGATGCGAGGACGAGATTCTGGATAAGTCGCAAGCTTTCACTTGCAGCAGCGCGCAGGTAGTTGTTGGAGAGTCCAATCTTCACAAGGCCAACAAGATTCTCAAACTTTTCGAGTTCCTTGACGAAAGTCTTGAGAACAGTCCCGGAAAAGCCCGGGATGTCTCCGTCCAAGATGTTCTTAACCAAAATCCAGAACGGGACATCTTCCGAGCACTTGAAGAAGTTGGCCAGATTCCTCATGTGGATGGGCGACACGAGGAGAGAGGTTTTGTTGAAAGAGGAACCAGTTTGCCGCAAGTACGCCAGTTCGACGTCTATTATTTGGGCGACACATGTGCTGTAAGCCTTCCACAAGTGAGACAGAGCCACCTCTTCCACTTGTTCGTTGTCGAGATGGAACGACTCGGCGTAGGGGACTTGTCGGTTGAGAATGCACTTGAACATTTTGCCGATACACTCCCACGAAGTGGCCTCCTCGAGGTAAGCAGCTTGAGGACTCACCATCTCGCGCTTAACCTTTGTGGCGACTTCACGAAGCCATTTCGTGATCAGCGTCAACTCGCCCTCATTGCTCGGGTTTTGCACTGCAGAGAAAAAAAATCAGCATTTGCCCATCGGGCCTTGATCTCAAGGACTTACATGGCTTGGCCAGGGCTCTGGAGATGCCAGCAATGGCGGCTTCACGACCGTGTTCACGCGCCCAAGGAAATGAGTCAAAGACATTTTCCGTCACCATGTCGTCTTCGTCATCATCAGGAATCTCAATGACATTGTCCTGGTGGTCCTCTATATCTTCGTCGTCATCGACCTCAATCTCGACGACGGGAGGCGAGTGTGCAGAAGAGGCAGGAGAGTCGCGGGGGACGGCGGTGGTAAAGGGCGATTCGGGTTTAGTCTTGGGAGAGGGTTGGATGGGCGAGGAGAGAAGAGTGCCGCTCGAATCGGTGTCGTGGTCGGCGTCCATAGCCTCGTCCAAGGATGCAGATGCGGCGGGGTGGGAGGAAGGTGCGCAATCGTTGGGAGGGGTGGATTGCTGCGGGGTGCGGACGTTGATTGTCATGCGGCTTGGGGTGTGGGAAGCGTGGGCGCCGTTGGCAGTGGTTTGCTCGACGCCGCCGTCGTTGTCGCCGTTGTTGGGGGTAGTGGGCGCGGCGGCGACTTGGTGGTCCAGCCTTGCGACTTCTTCGTCGCCTTCGATGCTGGCCGACATTTTCCGGACTGCACGGCTGCCGCTGTCCAGGCGGGGTCGCTTGAATCTACCGGGGGAGGAGTTTGTGTCTTCCATAGAGTCGCGGCGCTCTTGTGTAGACTCCAGGGTCGCTGGCGGAGGGGTTTGCCTTAGGCTGGGAGAATCCATAACATGATGGACCTACCGCTGCGGGATCAGCAGGGGACAACGAGGACGAGCAGCAGGCGCGGCAGCAGCAGCAGCAATAAAGGGGTGGTGATGGGGAACAGAGGTTGAGAGGCGGGCGGGCGTACGTGAAGCTCTGACAGGGAACAGTACGCACGGTTGCCTGCAATTGGATTTGGGCGGATTCGCGGAGACGGGGCGCGAAGGTGCTGGCGGCGGGGACGAGAGGCTAATGGCAGCAAAAGCAGCAGCAAAAGCAGCAGCAGCGGTAGACAGGGCAGATTGAGCAAGTTGGTTGTGGGTGTTTGTCGAACGTCTGGCGTCGACGAGCCGTGGTTGTGTTGAACGCGTCTTCCGCTGGCCGCGGGGGAAGGAAATCAATCAGTGCTGCTTTTCGGTTTGGCGCCGCAGCGCCCGCCCATGCATCAACGACGTCACAAAACACCACCTCCCGTCCACCATCGACTACCACCAGACTGCAAACACCACACCTGCGCCATGGTTCTTCACAAGGTCGATTCACCCTACACTGCGACAAAGTGGTTCGTCCTCATCCTCGTCTCCAGTTCGGCGACTGCGACTGATTGGGCCACATTCCTAGGCCCATTGTTCCTCCAGCCGACCATGATATCATGCTCGAAATGCTGCTGAGGTACGTCTTGATCCTCTCATTGGTCCATGAGCTCTTTTTCAGGTTGCGGGTGTGTCACAGCCCCTGTTTTGAAGCACAAAAGGAACACCCCGGCAGCCTGTCCCAGCCCCCCAGCCGCCACACTTCGACGACCTCTAGAGATGAGGCCTTCTGGCGCTGCTGCTACATCCAGGGAACATTCATCAGTACCGCAGTCACGCCAAGGGAACTGTCGTCCATAACCACAGTTGCGTCTAGAGAGCTGTCGCTCGCGGCGCAACTGGACCCAGAGGGCATCATATCTACCAACACATCCTAATGTGTCGTTGACATTTCGTTTTGCATGGACATGTTGCTGACTGCGCAGCTTGCTGTCGCCCATCGCCCGCTACCGCGCCGATCACATTACACCGTCCAGAGGCAAACGCGACAAGAAGCGCAAGAGGCGCCAGACGCAATCTGACCCGCCGCCGCCGCCACCTCCACCGGCGTCTGCCATTGCCAACCACATCACCGTAGGCATCAACAGCACCACGCGCCATCTCGAGCGCTTGGTCGAAAACAAGGGCGCCAATGCTCTGCCCACCATGCCGCTCATCATTACCTCGCAAAGCCCTTCGTCGCCAGTGGTCTCTCATCTGCCCCTCCTCTCTGCCGCCGCATCTTGCTCTCTGCCACCCTCCCAAGCCACGCGCATCGTCCCGCTGAATCCCACCGTCGAGCCACAGCTGGCCGCCGCCCTGGGCCTGCCGCGCGTCGGTGTCGTTGGCATCAAAGCAGGTGCACCGGGCGCCGCGCCCCTCGTCGAGTACGCCCAGAGCAAGCTGGAAGCAGCAGATGCGCCCTGGGTGCGCGAGGCGCGCGCAGCGGAGTACCGACCCGTCAGCATCTTGACCGTTGATCAGGGACGAAAGGGAGACGGCAAGATGAAGCCTTCCTAAATGCTACCTAGCCTTCCAACCGACCAAGAGACCATCACCATCACATGCAACGATTGTCCTCCATGTACCCAAAATTAGCAAAAGAGGCGAACGACGGCGCGCAACAGCGATAGCCCCCGGACGGCCCGCCGCCCGCTGCCGGGAGAGGCGGGGCGGAGGGAGGGAGCAAGGAGCCTCAAAAGCCAGCCGACGAACCATTGAATGAGTAAGGTGGTGGACCGGGAAGCCGCGTGTAACGGCCGCGCGTGAAGGCATGGGAGGGCGCGGTAAGGTAAGGTTTCACGGCTGACTATGCCCCGCGTCCAAGAATGAGCACCTTTTCTTCGTCCAAGGGTCAGGGGCTACAGCGCACAGCTTCGCAAGACGCAAGAGAAACATTTTTCGTTTGTGCTGTTGTTGTCCATTGTCAGACGATGGATGAAAGTGGTCAGGCAGCAGAGACTAAGGCGTCTGGTGGACGAGTCAGAAACAGATGATGGGATACCGCTGCCGTGCTGTATGTACAACCATGAGTCACTCACACCTCGTGCCGCATCCACGCACCGCACCGCACCGCCACACAATCTCAACGTCAACGTCTATCCAACACTTCCTACCCCTTCCCCCTTCCCAGAAAACAATGCTACAGTCAATATCAAACAAAACCAAAAGAAACACCAGCTCCCTGGGCGCAGCAGCCAATGTGGCAAACAACCAAACCTTCGCGTGGTGCAACCATGCCAACGACAGCTCCCTGCCAGCCCTACATTAGCCCACGAAGCCAGGAAGCGCCATGAAAAATTACATGAAATCTTTCCGTCCCTTTCGGCTCGAGCCCTACGACGTACCCCCGCAGCCAACTGCTGTCCTTGAATCAAGGAACCTACCGTGCCCAAATACATACGAAATCCTCCTCCCGTCGTCACGCTGCTGTCAAGGCCGTCGATTCCTGCGCGTCTCGTCCCGTCCCTGTCGCCCGCTCCTCTTGACAATGACAGGACTGACGTTGACAGGATGGATGGACGAGCGGGAGGTAAAGTGCCATCCATCTCATCCTACATGCGTATAGTCAGTCGGGTAGGTAATCCTCCCGCGACACACCGCCCAGCGGCGTGGCGCCACATATCAAAAGCAGAGTGTGCGCGCTGTCGCCGCACGAGGCATTGTAGATTTTGCGGGCAGGAAAGTTCACGAGTGCTGTGTTTTTGATTTTTGACGTGTGCTGCTTTCTTCGTGCGCGATTCAGGAATGGGAAACACGGTTGGATCAAGTCATTCCTTTTTTTTTTTTTTTTTGTGTTTGTTCATATTTTTGAATGGCGTCTGACAGTGTCATCATTGATCGCCAAGTACTCGCACGAAATAGAGCTACATGTCAAACACGCCAAATCCTAAGCCCCAAATCACATGTAGATCCCTGAAAAGAAAAGAGAGAACGAGGGAAAAGAAGAAGAAGAATATTTTCTATGTTCCTAACACGCGCGCGACATGAAACGTCCATCACCTACTAGAAAGAGAGATCAAAAGCATACCCAAAGACTCAAGAAGTGAAGACAGCCAGCCAGCCAGCCAGCCAGCGACCGGGCAAGGAGAAGCAGAAGAAAAGGAGAGTAGAATATGTATGCACAGAGACATCCAACAGGTACCTATCTAATCAGAATACCCCAAAAGAAGGAAGAAAGAAAGAAAGAAAGAAAGAAAGAAAAGTGCAACGAAGCATCAATGGCTCATCCAACACATCACACCAACCAAATATGCATCCACCCACCCACAGCAACATTCGTGCGGACTTCAGATTCTTTGACTCCCTCCCTTCCATTGCCCTGCCCTGCCCTTCCCTGCCCGCCCAAGACGCTGCGATGCGAGATGCATGGAACGCTAGGGAGGCAGAACAAAGAAGCGAGCGAGCGAGCGAGCGATCGACGCCACGCGGTCTTAGGAAACTCGACACGAGTCGCTTCCCAACGCTGCTTCTGTTGTTTGATGCCATGGTTCGCTCGCTCGCGTGGCGTCGGGGTCGGCGTTGCATCCACGGGCGTTGCGATGAGCCACAAGGTAAGGTAGGTGGGTGGATCGATCGAGATGGGGAGGAGCTGATGAGTGAGGTGAGGGAATGGAATAGCGACTGGAGGGAAGGTGCTTGGTTGGTTGGTTGGCAGGGAGCATGGACAGATGGATGAGGTATCAGGTGGATGCAGCCCATCCAGTGCCTGACAGGAGAGGAAGTCGACGCTGCTCTTACTCTGCTCTGGTCTGTCTGCTTGACTTTCACCTCATGATCCCATCCCAGATCGCCAACCCTGCAGTACAGCAGTCGAGAAAGATAACCGAGGAGGCAAATCGGCGTTCAGTCAACTCGACACGACACGACTCGCCCATCGCGCACGCTCTCCCTACACAACAAGGGGAGCAGAGCAGCAATCAACCCACATCCACGTCCACATCCACACCCACAGACGGAAGCAAGCAAGCAAGCAAGCAAGCAAGCAAGCAAGCAAGCAAGCGCAGCCGAGCACTCAGCCCCGCACCGCACCGCACCGCACCCTTAGCACGACAATACGCCGCCGCCAGTCCTAAAGAGAACCTAGGTACCTAGGTACCTCAGACCTACTCTGGAGGTAGTGTGTTCTGGTCTGGACTGGTCTGGTAATGTGGGCTACGGACGCGCTAGGCAGCGCGGGAGCAACGCCGCCGCGACCCAGATTGTGGCGGGGCGACGGAAGGGGCGATGGCGGGCAGGCAGGCAGGCAGTGCGGGGGAAACTTACGACATGTCCAAGAGAGCGAAGACAGTGGACAGAAGACGGAATTGGGAGGTTTGAAATTTTTGTATTGAATTGGATTGGATGGAGTTGAGTTGAATTGAGTAGTAAGGCGCTCCAGAGCGGGGATGGTGGTGAAAGTAGGTAGTTAGGAAGTAGGGTTGTTGAAGAATGTACAAATATAATGTGTGTGAGAAGTGGTATCGCTGGTTATCGTCGTCAAGGGTGCAAATGGATAGATAGGTAGGTTGTAGTCCGCCCAGCATAGGTGCTTCCAACACCGTGTTTCGCTTGCAACTGTTTCATTCTATTTCCATTTTTGATGTGCGTTTTTCCGCATTCTTTGATGCTCTGCCGTCGTCATCGTCGTCGCCGATCGTATACCAGAAAGAGACCTCGCCAATTGGTTCCAGGAACGCAGCGCTAGCCACGACGGCTCTGGCGCTCGAGAAGGACACTATGCCTGCTCGATGGCGCTACTCTCGGGTGCGTCGACGTCGACCAACGACCTCAATGCCTCCCCATCGACACGATGCTTCGATCTCTCGACAGACGAACAGTCTAGACCACCCCATCAGCGCCAGCACCGAGCGGGGGGCCCGTCTTCTCAGCCAGGAGGACCTCGTCCTCGAGCGCAATGATGTCGCGCTTGCGATCCGCCCACCAGGCCTCAAACTGGCGCACGACGTCCGCGTCCGTGCCGCCGCGCTGCCTGAACTCGGTCCACTCGACGTCGACGCGGCGCGACGAGTGGCGCAGGCGGACCAGGCTGACGCACCGCAGCTCCAGCAGCTCCGCCGCGTAGTACTTTTCGTGCAGGTGGCAGGGCGGCGCGACGGGGTACGACGGGTGCAGGGCGAGCGGGGGCGACGAGGGCGTCGTCACCGCCGGCATGGACTGCGGGCCTGCGATTGGCGAGCACGGCGTGTCGTCGATGAAGCCGTCGGACAGTGACATGGTGCGGAGACGCGCCGCGGCGGCCGGCAGCGCGCTCTCGGGCAGTTTGGTCGCGTGCGGAATGGCAATAGGGTGCATTTGCGTGGGAAGCGTCAGAGGCGTGTTGATGTCCGAGTCTAATGGCGTGTCTGCCTCGTTGGCACGGCGAGGCCCGTCTGGAGACAAGGGCGGTGTTGAGAGTGGAGAGGCTACCGAGTCGTGACGCGCACGAGCACGCTTGCTCTCCTCAGGGTCTGCTCCCTTGATGACTTGAGCTACTTGCTCAATTGACGGTGCTTGGGGATTTTGGTCCAGGTCGAGGAGCTTGTCAAGCAACGTCGTCCGGATCTCTTCAATTCGTTCTAGTCCAGTCTGAACGGCAGCACCCGCATGTTGGACGCTGGTGAGGGGAGAAGTCAACTGCTGTGGCAGCTGCTCCCAAAGATGCTTTGGCATCATCCATCGCTGAAGATGCTTCGGGTCGTAGCTGAAGGCGTCGACGTCTTTGGGACAGTGCGTGCGAGGAGCAGAGACGCCGGGTCCGCTGCTGACGTGGGTTTTTTTGAACGATGGCCGGCGAAATTGGTGACGAGGCGGTGAGCCGCCGGTAGCGGTAAAGTAGGATGTCTTTGCCGGGGCGGTGATGGCCATTTTGGAAAAAGAATTGGTCTCAAAGATACAAAGGAAAGGAATCGGACTTCAAGTCTAGGTCAAGCAGTATTGTCACCGGCCCACGCGCAAATGAATCAAGACCGAAACAATCGACTGTCGAGTCTCTGAAGCCAGCTGGGTGGAAACGATGAATTGAAGAATTGCGGGATGGGTGTGGAGGGATAAATAGAATCGGAATCAGGATGTAGGGTAGCGGCAGTCGAGTCCCTGCAGTGGGGGGGGGGGGGGGGGAAGAAGGACCGTGAGTTGCGGGGCAGGGCCAGGCATACAAATATGTGCCTAGCACCGTACACGGCATCTGATCAGAGGGCCGACATTCAAAGAATAACATGGACAGAGCGGCGTCACAGTGGCATCCATATACATCATCGATGTGAACGGTCTTGGACCAGAATGCTGGAGAGCGGACGCAAGGTCTAGCAGGCATCCGGATGCGGCTAGGGAGGGCAACGTGTGACGGCAGAGTCCAGAAAGCTCGAGAAGGGCAAATGGGGGGCTTGCGGGCCGACAGCCAGGACGGTTCCCCAGCCATCTGGCATATTTTTTTCTTTGTGTTTTTTTTTTTTTTTTTTTTTTTGCGTGTGATGATGCAGGGGCCGAGCAGGTGTTGGGTGACGGGTGCACGTTGCATCGTCGCACTCGATGAGGCTGACCCGGCTCGGAATTTGTCGGATCGGATGCTACATGGCTTGGCCGAGTGGAGGGAGAGAGAGGGAGAGAGAAAGAATAGGCACGTCTGGAGTTGCCAGGTGAGACCAAGCGAGGAATCTCGAGACATGAAAGAAGACGGACGACGCGAAGTGAAGAGAAGCGAACATGAAACAAGGATGGACCCAACGGCAGCAGCTTCTGCAGCCAACATGACGGGAACCCTGCCGCCCGACAAGGCGCATTCTTGGTGACGATGCACGCATGCCACAGCCGTCGACGGGAGCTGAGTAGGTCTTCTCGAAAACCGCGCAAACAGTCAATCCATTGACGTCGTCTTCTAGCCCCTTGCGGTCCTGTCTCCGTTTGTCCACCTGTCACCACATATCCTGCTTTGCCCCGGTGGCGGCTGTGGCTCGACAAGCTCGGAACGGCATTCTGCTTCAAGCATTCAACCTGCAAACAAACAAGAGTCAACAACTAACACATCCATGCTGCATCACCACGTGCATCGCATGGCAAACACCACCCAGGCGACACTCACCTTTCGATCAGGTGAAGGCCGGACGCAGTCTCCACCACTCCGCTAATCTCGCCGGGTTGCAGCGCAAACGCTGCGTCCTCAAACTCGCGCTGCATGTCACCCTTCTTAAAAAAGCCCCTGTCCGTAATAGTTAGCCCAACTACAAATCTCTGATAAACATGGCCACTCTCACAGGTCGCCTCCCTTGCGCGCGCTGCTACAATCAGACTCGGTGGCAGCCAGCTCCGCCAAGGAGGTTTCGCCAGCCTTGATCCTCCGCTCATGTTCCTTGATTATCTCCATTGCCTCGTCCTTGGAGCGCGTAATCTTGGCCTCGCGCCAGCTCGACGGTCTCCGGCTGCCCTCGTGCTTAACTAGCAGATGGGCAGCGCGAATCGCGTCGCCGCCGCCGCCGCCGCCCTGCGAGCTGTTGTCGGCCTTGGAGCTGTGATACGACGCCATGAACACCTTCAGCTTTTCTGGGTCGGTGCCTTCAGGCGAATCCCATCTCGACTCGAGCGACGTTGTGTTGAAGTAGTAGGGGAGGCCCTTGGACTTGGAGGTGCGGACTTCCCATCCCGGCGGCAAACCAGTTTCGGCCTGTGTGGCTGTCAGCACAGGATACAGCGTTGGATGGTGAAGGCAGGATGGCGCACCATGTTGATTGAGTCTTGGTAGGGACGTGAAGCAATGTAGCAAAGGGTTGAACGAAGCCGACGCGCTGGTCGTGAGAAGCGGAGGATGTGGGTGGGTGGAGTGGCGGCATTGATGTTTACCCCACTAGCGCCCACCCGTGCCCGTTGTCGATCACACGGCACGCCACGTCTGTGATGTCGACTCAGGCCTATTCTCAGCCTCCCTCCCGCCCGCCTGCCGCTGACACGCAATTCACAAGTTCTTATCCCGACCTCGTCCCGGACTCCTGGCTGTGGCAGGTAGAGCCCGAGTCGACGCGGAGCCGCTCTCATCTGGCCGTCTGTGGCTTCAGCACATGGTAGGCTGGACGACTTGGCGAATGCCGCAGCCAATGTCGAAATACTGACCGTCATTAATATCATAGAGCGTGCTGATTATTGCCATCGAAGGCGCAAAATTGCCCTGCCAACACCTTTTCCGATGACGAAACTTGGATTCCGCCCAAGATGCCTTAAGGTTGGGTACCTACACCAAACCACCAGCACCGCCGCAACCATGACGTGTGTAGGCGACTGCTGAATCGTCTAGCCTGAATGGACTTGACATAGCGGAAAAAGAGTCACCATGGTTGCAAGTTGAGAGGAAGAGCTCGACGTTCACCAGCGTCTTAGCAACGGACGCCTGATCGGGCTAGCGTCCTTGGTCGCTTATTGGTCCACTATCCGTTTCGGTCCCCTTACACTACCTACTGTTGCAAAACGTCCAACCAATCGTCACTTCTCCTGTAACTGAAGCTGGGTATAGCATGGACTCGTTCAGTCGTCACTCTTTGTTTCGCTATCTTAACTGTTCTGAACAAAATGGTCTCCGTGTCCGCTTTGCTAGACATGCTCTTGTTTTTGATCCAACAACCACTGTTACTCCTTGGTTCTCTCCCAACAAGGTCTCCACAATGCTACATCTACCATGGAACAAAAAATATGCCTACAGCCCTCTCATCCTCGTGGATGAACCTACAAAGGCCTACGCCGCTGGCGCATTCAGAGGCCGTTCCCTCATTCGATATTTGCGCATGCCGTTAGCCGCTTTACTATTGTTGTCAATTCTGTAAGTCTGCAAAGCAAACCTTTCGACCTTCTCTTTGCACCTGCTCTGACACGGTTTGTTAGCTCCTTATGCCTCTTTCCTCGAGAGGGCCACGGGGAAGACCATCCATGGCTAGACAGTTTGGGTAATTGGAGAAGCCCTGTTGAAGGGGTTCAGCCTATACCGTGTCATTCTCACAGTGAGTCTAGAAAAGCAAGCCGTCCCCGCTTGTCCAAGACTCACCTATTTCAGATGACTACCTGCGTTCTCCACCGCTGTATGCTGCTCTGGGCACAGGGTGCGCTAGTGTTGAGGCTGACATTTGGCTTGCTGGAGAAGAGCTTTACGTTGCCCACTATCGCGGAGACCGCACGCGAAACATCACTCTATCGAACGTGTACATCGAACCGCTCGTCGGAATCCTTGAGGCTGCGAATTCTGGCGGCAGCACAGGTGCCCAAGGGCCACACGCAGGAGTGTTTGCCGCAGCTCCACTGCAATCTCTTGTCTTGCTCGTTGACTTCAAGACTGCCGGCGCCGAGACCTGGCCATATTTCAACGAGGCTCTGGAACCACTCCGACAGCGTGGATGGCTTGCGCACTGGAACGGCACCCATCGTATTCCCGGCCCCGTGACTGTCGTCGGCACAGGAAGCCTGCCTTACAATTTGGTCACTGCCAACGAGACTTACCGAGACGTTTTTTTCGACGCTCCGTTGAGGTCTCTCAAACACAAGTCCGACACGCCCGGGAAATCCATGTTCAGGTACAATCCGTCCAACTCGCACTACGCGTCGGCGAAGCTCTCCACAGCCACTGGCATTGGCATTACTTGGAGAGGGTTGAGAGATAGCGGTCTCAAAAGCATGAGACAGCAAATCCACGAGGCCAAGATCAGGGGTCTGTTACCGCGATACTGGGGTACTCCAGGCAAACCACGCAAGTTTAGGAAATCGCTTTGGCAGGTGCTGCTCAAGGAGGGCGTTGGCGTGCTGAACGTGGATGATTTGGCAGCCGTCAGAAAGCTGCGCTGGACGCTTTGGAAACAGCCCGCTGTAAACGAGCAACCAGTGATAGGTAGCAGATGAAATCCACGTGTGCTAAATGTCTTTTGTCCAAGGGCTGGTTACTACGTGCATGTGACGATGGTCATGGCTGAATCATGGATTGTGGCGTCATACCAGACCTCATGACAGTCAACATCACTTTTAGAAGAAAGCGTTGGCAGATCACGCTGTCTAGTTTGAGCGGCGCAAACAAAAGGTTGGGGAGACTGTCGTGGTTCAAGTGGCGGGCATGCAACAGCTTGTACTTAGACTGCGCGCCAAGCCAATCGATCTCCCCGACTCCCGCCGCTCCACAACACGACCTCTTGCCCCCCAACCTACTTTCGGGAATTCCCACACCACGCACCTCTCTCCAACACGCGTCCAAGGACTCTTCACGCCAAAAACCTCCCTCAAGCCGCCGACTCGCCATGTCCGCGTATGCCAGCCCTGCACCGTCGGACTCGAACAACGAGCCCAAGAAGATCACTTTTAGGTTCTGCGAAGACTGGTAAGCTCACCCCGGGCATCCCCCCGTCTTGCAAGAAGCGGTTCCTGACAAGCCCAGCTCCAACCTGCTCTACCCGCGCGAGAACAAGGAAAACAACACGCTCCAGTTTGCCTGCCGCACCTGCTCATACGAGACCGAAGCTCAGTCGTCATGCATCTACCGCAACGAGCTGAGCAACACAGCCGCCGAGACGGCGGGCGTGACGAGTGACTTGGGCCAGGACCCGACGGTTAGTAACACCTTTGTTGGCAGCGCGATGCACCCCAACATCATGCCCACCACCAACACAAACCCAAACCATCACTATCCCATGGACGCCGACGACGACGATGAAGACATGGACCTGGAATTGCTGGCCGACGTGCCCTCGTTTTGCACCATGTGCGGACAGGAGATATTCTGCGGCATGTGCGGGCAAGAGACCAAGGACGCGGGCCTGTTCATCGAGGCCGACGACGAGGAACCCGGCGTCCTCCACGCCAGCCGCCCGCCGCGCGAGGTCCACATGGCCGACGCCGTCCTGGCAGATCACCGCTACTTCGACCTCGATGAAGACTACGACGTAGACGACGACGACGACGACGACGACGACGACAACCTCGACCTGACAGCGCCACCCTGCCACCACTCCCAGGAGCACCCGCAGCCCTAGTGACCGTCCGCGCTCTTCACTGCTCTCATTATCCAGATTTCTTGCCTACTTGTACTTGTACTCTTTGCCTTTACAAACCACCACCTTTCTGCATCACCAGCACATGCAACAGTCGTTAGTCGCGCTGAGCTTCTCGTCGAGCTTTGCCCGCTAACTTCTTGCTCGTTGTATATTATAGCTGCCTAGGACGAACCGCCCCTGTCCCAAGTGCGGCGAGACGGAGGCGGTGTTCTTCCAGTCCCAGCAGCGGACCGCCGAGACTGGCATGGTACGTCCCTCAATTCTTCTTCTCTCCTTTTTTTTAATAACGACATTTATGCCCGGCCAAAAAACTGACTCGCGCGCGTGCTTGCAGAAACTCTATTACGTATGCGTCAGCCCGAGCTGTGGCTTCGTCTGGCAATAGACGCCCCTTCGACAGGACCACGTCCATCCACGACATGGGGAGGCTGGCCATGGAGATCATAATGCCACGGGACTATCGAGTCTGAAAAATGATGGGGAATGGAGTCTCAGCATAAGATGGGAGTTATCCACTTGAGCGGGGAAATTTTTCATGTTTTTTCTCGCAGGCGGGCTTTTTTACACTTTTCTGCCCTTTCTAGAACTTCTCCTGCGCGGCGTTTGGGGTTGCTGATGTGAAAAAGAAAACTCTTTGGCGGTGGGTTTCTGATACCCTGATTCCTTTCGAGTACCACAAACCATGTGCTGCTCTAGATGACCTGATGCAATGGGATATTTTACTCCTTCTCACTCTGTTTCGGTTTTATTCCTGCGTGCGTGGTGTGTTTTGATTTCGTTTATACGTGGGCCGGCGCCATGGAGAGGATCTTGGACCACTGCGTTTTCCTGAGCTCGGCGCCCACAACACCTGCACACGCGACACTGTCAGCCAATCTGTCACCCACACAAAAACACCAAATCTACCGCATCTCGTCTCGTCTCAACTACCACTATTCGTCCCCACCAGCCAATCATCCTCTCAACCGCCGCGCCAAACCAAACCAAACCAAACCCAACCCAGTCAATCACCACTCACCGTTCAAACGGGTGCCAATGGGCTCGCCATTCTTGTTGATGAGGACGCAAGCGTTGTCATCGAAGCGGACGACGCTGCCGTCGGGGCGCTGCAGCTTCTTGTGCGTGCGCACGACGACGGCGTGCCGTATGTCGCCGCGGCGCACCTTGTTTGCCGCGCTCACCGACACGCTGCCGCCGCCGGATTCGGGCCCGAAGCTGCGCTGCTTTTGCACGACGACGATGATGCGTTCGCCTAGAGTAGAGGTGCGTGTTAGTGTTGTCGTGGTTCTTGTGAGGGGGGCATAAGAGCGCGGAGGGTCGGGGTGTGGCGTAGATTGCGCCGGGTCGCGTTGGGATGAATGAATGCTCTGAAGCTTGTTCGGAGCGGAAAATTGTACGGCGTCTAGATGCAGCGGCGCGCTGTTGGGACGTGGTGTAAAAGTACCGCATACGAGCGGTGGTGCAGGGCAGAGGACATGGAGGAAGAGCAGCAGAAGAAGTCGTCGTCTCGTACCGATTTTGGCGGGCCGCTCGGCGCGCATGACCTTGATGCACTCGACAATGGCGGCGCCCGAGTTGTCGATGCAATTGATCAGCGACTGTTGCGTGCGCGTCAGTCAGCTTGGGAGGATCCGTCCGATGTTGGAGGTGTTGGAGGTGTGGTCCACGTCCAGACGATGCGGCGGCGGCGGTTGATGGCGGCGTACCTTGAGCTGAATCATGGTGACGGACGGATCACGCCCTCGTCAGTCTGCGGCGTGTTCAATGTCGAGGGGACAGGCAGTTGGGGAGAGGCGGCGTCGAGGTGTTGGAGCAGCGATGATGTTGGCGGCGGAGAAATCCGCGCGGGAACTTCAAGTGGTACATGGCCGTAGTCCGAGCTGGCGGTTCTCGGTGTCGGGATGCCTGACATTGACCCCAGCCTTCTCTCCTCGACACTCCCTCCAAAACTTAGACTTACCACGTCCTCCGTTCCTCGCGCCGGTACCAAATGGACGTCTGTCGATATTGGCCGCGCTACTGCTAAGGCGCCGCTCTCCCTCCCGCTTCCCCGTCCTGTCTTCTTGCTTCAAGTCTCTTCCTCTCGTCCTCTAATGCGTCCACCTGCTGTCGACGCCCTCCCTCGTGATCTTCTGCCCTTGCGCCCTGCAACGCACGCTCCCTCTACGTCACCGGCTCTCCTATTCTCTCGCGCTTCTGCTTTGCTTCCTTTGGCGTCGTTCGAATTCGAGTCCTTGGCCCACGCTTCCATCCTCGCCTCGTCTGTATTTGCTGGCGAGCTCGCACCATGTCCAAGCGGGACAAAGAAGCGCCCTTGAAAGAGGCCCTTGCGAAAAAGGGCGGCTTGACTCTGTCCCAGCTTGCTCACTACGACGATCTCGCAACAGACGCTCTTGTGGACAAGGTAAGAGGCGCCGCGCCTTGCGCCGTGTTGCAGCGTTTCGAGGCTGACACTGGCGCCCTCAGGTCTACTTTTGGACCACGATCCGCAAGAACCGCTTGCGCTACTCTCCGCTCCGTGGCCTCAATGACGAAAAGGTCGCAGAGCTGCTCCGCCAGAAGGTCATTATCGGCAAGGATCCCGCCAAGGCGCTGCAGCTGCTGCTTGAGGAGCCAGCCTTGAAGAGGAACTTTCAGCGCCTCGGCACCAATGATGAGCGCGAGCACTTCAAGCGCCATTTGCGCAAGTACATTAACATTTATATGCCTGACTGCCCCTGGGAGGTTGCGACGACCAATCGCTACACCATCACGCAGCACGAGGCCGCCGTCTACGCGCGAAGAGACATACGCAAGCACGAAGTCATCAAGTACCTCTGCGGCATCCAGGTAGCCTTGACTCAAAAGGAGGAAGAGAAGCTCGACGTCAACAAGAGCGATTTCAGCATTGTGAGGAGCAGCAGAAAGAAGACGTCGTCACTGTTCTTGGGCCCGGCCCGCTTCGCCAATCACGACTGCGAAGCAAACGCTCGCCTGACCACCAACGGCCCCAATGGCATGTCCATCGTTTCCGTGCGCGACATTGAGTCTGGCGAGGAAATCACCGTTTCCTATGGCGACGATTACTTTGGTGAGGATAACTGCGAGTGCCTGTGCGCCACGTGCGAGAGGTACCAGCGGAATGGGTGGGATCCACTTAAAAAGGACGAAGGATCAGAAGAAGACGACCAAGACGAAGAGGCTCCGGCGAAGAAGGAAGAGACGGCTCAGAGCAAGGAGGCTGAAGAGACGCATGCCGCCGCCGATGTGGACTCGGCCCCGGATAGCCCGTATTCGTTCAGGAAAAAGAGGAAGTACCCTGTTGGCGCCCAAGCAGACTCGCAGGACGAAGATTCGGCTCCTATGAGAATTCTCTCGGATGATCCTACCGACGAAGTCACAGACGACTTCAGGGACGGTGTCAGTCACAATCCCAGAGACAATGGCAAACCCCATAGGCCTTTTGGGATTAGGTCTTGGTCACCCATGAATGCCATGGAAAACCCAGAAGATTCGCAGGATCAAGATTCGGAAGCGGCTGCAAATCCCCGGAAAAGGAGAAAGATGGACAAGTCGCCACCGAGATACATCGCGACCACGCAACCTTTTGCCCAAAATTATCTTCCTAACCCGACATACCCCTACAATTCTCCCTATAATTCCTGGCTCATTGTAGAAAAGGAGAAGAGAGTTAATGCAAGTACACAAAGCCCGGAGCCTGATGATACATCAGCCAGTGCGCAGACTAATGATGCGATATGGGGCAAAGATCGGGAGCGCAAGAGGAGAAATTCAACCGAGAATGGTATCAAGAAGGGCGCACGGCCCAGGATGCGTCACAGTCTTTCCTCCATGTCCTTCAAGGAAGCTCATGGGGCCGCCTACGCAAAGTTGACAGCACTCCGAAATCAACACAAACTCCATGGCTCTGTTCTCTCGGAATCAGACTCCTTCAGCACGGACTCGCCCGCCTCATACGACAGTTCGCCGCCATCCTCCGAATCGACCGCTGCAACTTCAGCAGACGACGAAGCTGCGACGGCGGCCTTGTCTGGGCCTCAGTCAAAGACACAGATTGGGCAAAACACTCCAGGTATCACCATCCAGGTCGATAGCTCTGCTGCAGAAGGATCTTCGTCAACGCCCATCTCAACCTCTACATCAGAGCTCAGCGAGCTGTCCGACAACGTCGCCTTTGATGATGCCAATCAGCGGCTGGTCCGCCACAAGCGGCTACAGACGCCTCCCCGCACGCGGTCCCGTTTGCAAAACAAGGACCTCCCACCGACGTCGCAGCCCGCGGCGCCGATCCCCACGATCGAGAGCGGCTCCGCCGGCTCCGCCGAGTCGTCGACGCTCGACCCCAACCGGCGCCACCCAGGCGACTACACGCTGACGCCGCTGCTGCTGTGCGCCAAGTACAGCCGGTGGGTGTCGTGCCGGACGTGCGACGGCGACTTTGTGCAAGAAGACGCGTACCTGACGCGCGCGGCGTGCCCACGGTGCGAGCGGCACTCCAAATTATACGGATACATGTGGCCCAAGACCGAAAAGGAAGGCCGCTGGGACACAGAGGAGCGCGTGCTCGACCACCGCGAGATCCACCGCTTCATCCCGCCCGACGAGGAGCGTGAGATGCGCAAGGGCCGCAAGACGCTGGCCGCCGAGATTGTCCGCCGTCGCGAGAGCGAGGCGCGCGACCGCGACTCGAACCGCTTGGGGACTGAGAGCGAGAGTGGCGAGGGCACGCCGAGGAGGGGCACGCGCAGGACGAGGAGTCGCCTGAGCTTGGGGGCGAGGTAGGAGTGAGCGACGTCGTTTGGCCGGAAGTTTTCGACATGGGATGGTGGTTGAATGGCATGAAATGGGATGAATCAATGGCATGGAGCTCGACAGAGGAGGTCACGGTTTCGCCCCATCTTCGATCTCTCTGTTTCCCTCTTCTCCTCTCTCCTCTCCTTCCTCTTTTCCCTTTGCAAAAGCTGGCTAGACTTGGCTTGGCTGACTGGCAGGCTGGCTGGGTTATCTATCCATCTATTTCTATGGACACGGCATCATAGCATACATACATAGATGGCATCGGATCCATGGCACGGAGTCGGGAGTCGGGAGTCGGGGCAGAGAAGCAGCGTCGTCGTCGTCGTCGTATATGGGGCACCACCCACCCCCCCATCCACCTACAGACTTTATTCCCTTTTCTTGCATTATTTTCCCTCTTCCATTTCATAATCCTCATCTTCATCTTCCCTTTTCCTTCCATCCTCCATCCACCCTCCATCCACCCTCCATCCAGCGAGGCCACGTCGTCGTCGTCGTCGTCGTCGTCGTCGTCGTCGTCGTCGTCGTCGTCGTCATCGTCGTCATTGGCGAAACTACAAGCAAGCAGCAAGGCCAATAATTCCGATGTCAATTCTTAGAAGATGAGGCGAGGCGCACGCGATGCAGCAACAGGTGATTGACGGACGGAGACGGACGCGTAGGGTGGGATCTTCCCTTTCACCATCATCGTTCATCTGTCTATCTCCTTCCATTCAATTCTAGCAATAGTCTAATAGTTGTCCTAGTACCGTTCCCGATCTAGAGAGCAGGCAGGCATGCAGGGCTACAACGAGGTGGCTGAGCGCGTGGCTTCTGTATTCTGGAGTGGAGTGGGGTGGAGTGGGCACAGGCGTGGTAGGTGTTGGTAAAGGTGTAGTGGCTGGCGGCGCATGGTTGGTAGGTAGGTAGGTAGGTCGGTAGGTAGGTGGGCAGGTGGTGTTACGCGATACAACGGACGGAGAAAGAAGGCAAAGATTAAGAAGAGACGTTTTTTCAAATGTTCAATCGAGCGTTGGTGCTGCGGCGCAGCGTGGTTTGGCTTCGGCGTTTACTTTGCGTTTGCGTTTAGCGAGCGGGTCTTTCTGTTTTTCTTGATGGATTGTTGCTGGGAATAAGAAGGTGGGTAGGTAGATGGGGAGTGGTGGTGATGGTGGTGTTTGTGGTGTTTGTATTATAGCCAGAGCGCCGTGTAAAGTACGAGGAAGGGAGAGGAAGAGAGGCGCAAGAGAGAGAGAGAGAGAGAGAGAGAGAGAGAGAGAGAGAGAGAGAGAGAGAGATGGGCTTAGGAGGAGAGCGTTGGGACAGACATACATGGGTAGTCAACTAGTAAGCAAGCGAGCGAGCGAGAAAGTACATGTATGAATACGTTGGCCATGTGGATAGATGTTGTAGGCGGGTATGTAAGCATGGGTGTGTTGCGTAGACGGGCTCGTCTTCCTGGAATAGTGTTAGATAGGTGCACAACTGACTACATGTGTGAATGGAAACGTGGACTAGAGCACACAAAGAACTGGCAGACTGTTGAGTCTGTGGCATTTACTTACTAGATGGTTGTATCAAGACACCAGACCACCACACAACATCACCTGTGTAGCGACGTGATCGCCCTCACGACGGATGGACGGACGGACGGACGGACGGACGGACAGACGGAGTAATTAATGGACGAGTCAAAATAGATGTTTTGGTATAGATCACAACTATTACTACTAATCTCCCCTGCTTCATCCCGTATACTCAAGTGTCCACTGTCCACTGTCCACTACCTACAAACCCCAGTATCCTCATCCCACCTGCAGAGCCAATCCACTCACTCACTCCCTCACTCACTCACTCACTCATTCGTCTCTGCTCAATGCAACCACACGATAACAAGCGCCACTATTAACCCCACCAGCCAACTAATCAGCCAACTAAACCCACTCGCTCTTTGAAACGCCAGCTACTAAGGAAAAGAACCGAACCGAACCGAACCTGACCGAATCAAAACATACAGCGGGGGAAAGTGGAAGAAAGGGCAAGAGCAGACAGAAAGGAAACCCGTAGGTTTCATTTAAAAGAGACAAGGGAGAAACGAGAAAGGGGGAAGGGGGAAGAGGAGAAAGTATGATCAGTGGATTTGCGAGTGCACGACAGAAGCGGGTGGGATGGGATGGGATGAATGTACAGAAAGAAGAAACAAACAAACACCCCAAGAGTCAACCAGCCAGTCGCCAACCGTAAGCCTCAGAAATAAGGCGAAATATAGTAGGCGGAGGGTCCCTAACCCACACCCACACCGGCAACGCCATTGACGCCCAAGCCCGCCGCATTCAGACTCGTCTTGCGACTACCAGCGCCGCCGGCTCCAGCTGCACCACCACCACCGCCTCCTCCTGCTCCTCCACCTCCACCTCCGCCGGCAGACGTATTCGGCGTCGGACCAGGCAACTGACCGGGCAGAATCTGGCGCGGCCCGCCGCCAGGTCCACCACCACCACCACCACCACTGCCCGCGTTGCCCATGCTGGATTGCCGTCTTGCCGCCACAGCCGCTGCGTTGGCCGATGACATACCCATGGCCGCCGCAGCCGCGACGTCGTCGCCTGCGCCGAGGCCGATGCCGGAACCAGGTCCCGCTGCGGCAGCTGTTGCAGCCGCTACTGCGGCGGCCGTTGCGTTTGTTGAAGACGATGCGCTTGCGGCGCCACCGGGTGTCAGGAGGGGAGGCGGCTGGTGCGGTTCGCCAAAGATGGCGCCGAGGAGGCCGAGGCCGGCGGAGCGGTAGGCGGTTGGGGGGAAAGTGGACGAGGACGAGGATGAGGGCATGTTGTGCGGGTCTGTTGACGAGGTGGAAGGGGGAGGTGGCGGAGCGCCAGTGGAGAAGAGGCCGGAGCCGTTGCGGCCGCCCATGCTCTGCTGCAGCATCTCCTTGATGCGCACGTTTTGGTACTTGGAGCGCGTTGCGATGAGCGGACGCGTGACGAGCGGCGTTGGGCGCGAGCGCACTATCGCTGCCATGATGGCGTCCTTTTCCTCGTCCGAGTCGATGGGCCCGTGGTTGTCGAAGTCGTCGGCGAGCGGTGCGTTGGCGTCAATGGCCGCGCGCTGCTGCTTGGCCTGGTTCTTCTTTTGATATTGCGCCAGCAGCATGTCGTACGGCAGCGAGCGGCCGGGCACGGCGCGCTTTGCTCCCATTGAGTGCGACTTGCACGTCAACGAGCGCGCGCACATGCTGCCGTTGGGGAGCAACACGCCGCACTGCTTTTCGACATCGACCGGGCCCTTGGGCTTGGCCTGTTTGGCCTTGGGCTCATCCTTTTTCTTCTTCTTGGCTGGCGCCTTTTCCGCATCGCCATCTGCCTTGCGCTTCTTCGTCTTCTTTGCCCCCGTGTGGTCGTCTAGCGCTCCCTTGGCGCTCTTGCGCGCGTTCTTGGGTGGCCCTTCATCTTCCGACGGGAGGCCCTTCTCGCGGCGGATGGCGGCTTCCTTGGCCTCCTTTGCCTCCTTCTTCTTTTTAAGCTTGGCCTGCTTCTTGTCCAGACAGTCCTTGATGTGATCTTTGGCCGACGTGCGTAGAACGGGGCGGCGACAGTGGCGACATTGGACCGTGTCGAGCTGGTCGTCCAAGGGGCGGTTTGTCGTGAATGCGGCGAGAATGTGTTCGTTGAGCGAGTTGACTAGCGGCGACGTCGAGCCTGCCGGTGCGTCAACCTTCTTGTTGTTTGCATCTAGAGACCAAGGCATCAGCGTGCGGTCCTAGGTGCGGCATGCGCGCGCGCAACCAAGCAACCAAGCGTACCGACAATCTCGCTCTCCTTCCAGTTTCCCGGCTGCGTCTGCTTCGCCGACGACTGCTTGAGCTTGATCTTGAGCGGCTTCCTCTCCTTATCGTTCAGGACCGTGTCTGCGGCGTGTGCGTCGACCAAGCTCTGCTTGTTATTAGAGCCCGCGGCTGTTGGCGCTGTGTCCGACTTGTCAGCTCAGTGCCCACGCAAACAGGTCGCATGCCCACGAGTGTGGTGGAAGCGCGCGCGACGTACTCTTTCGGGCGCCATTCGCCACCATGGTTGCTATGATCTGTAACGTGTATAGGGCGTGGAGATGGTCCTGGGGTGCAGCGAAAGTTGACGGTGTTGGAGGTCGTGTGGGGGGGGGGGGAGGGTTGATGGATCGGCCAACCCCAGCCTTCTGCCCCGGGAGCGCCTCACGCCGCGGCCCTATCGCCTGCAACACCAAACAAGACAATGCCAGGCACAGGTTAAATCTTTAATGTTTCCATTCATCACCCCCAGCTTTTTCAAGAAACTTGCTAGCAGTAAAGAAGCGTAAACGATTAAACTTAGCGAACTCAGGTCATTCAGAGAATATGGGCAGGGAGCGTTCAAGCCCCTTGTCAAAGTACCAAGTACGATTCAGAGCGACAGGGACCATCGAAGCACCCTTGATATGCAGAAACACAGCGTAATCCTTATCAAAGAAGAGACTGCGCCGGGAACTACAACAACAGCTGTACCCAAGTAGCATTCATCCGCAGCCACAGGCGCATCTGGGAGGCAGTTCTTCACCACCAAAGTTGCGCCACGAGCCACCGACACCCACGAATGCTCCCAAGTCTGCTAATGCCTTTTTCATTCTCTTGTCATCACGCATCAAACATGCGAGAGCTCCGCATCTGCGTCCATTTCAGTTTTGTGTAGATACATTCTGACTTTGTACGAAGCCTTGGAGGACATATGTGGCCCTCCAATCACACATCCCGCCCACCCTCTCCTTCTCTCTCGCCCTCACGAAGCCACCCTTCCAGCCAGCCATCCGGCCATACCCCACCGACGCCAACACTGACACCGACACTGACACCGACACTGACACCGACACCATGCGCACAATAGAAAAACAGCCCCAAAGCAGAACCAGCAAATTCCTCCTTTCCGCCCACCGGATCGCCCGACGTACGTCCATAAAAGCGCCTCGAAATGCCCATCAGCTAGAGAAAAGCAGCAAAGAAAGATGGGAGAATGGAAAGATTTGTGTCCGCGCTTTTGCCACATCAACCACAGACCCTTGCGCGGACGAAGCGAAAAGGTGAGCGGAGTGAAATCTGTGCTGTCGCCGGCGCTCACAGTCTTTCTGGGCGGGACCAGCTGCTGTTGCAACCTGTCCGCCTCGACCGTGCATGTTTCTGTCCAGTTGGCGAGCGGGGTTGGACGGACGGACTGACGCGACGTGCGTCTGGGAAGAATCCATGTCTATCATTTTATGAAAAGGTCAATGATGAGGGGAGGCGTCCACGGCGTCCCAAGAAATGAAGAGAAGCGATGTCAGCTCCATCGGGTTTGATATTCTCGAGTGACGTGTTACAAGGGGAAGGGCGATGATCCGATTTTCGCGTGATACAGCTGTATTGCGACAGGCATACAGCGTTCGCGTGTCGCTCGATGCGGCCAACTCGATCGAAGAGCCATTGTCGAAGTTAAGAGTTGTCAACAAGACGAGGTCCCTCATCGCTTCTTGCCCTTCGTCTTCTTGTTGTTCTTCTTTGGGGGCTCCTCGCTGTGCAAGTGGCCCAGCTCGTCCACGGCGTAGCTATTCTCCCACCTCAAACACCAATATCTCGACGCATCGTTCTCCGCGTGCGTCGCCTTTTGTCTCGTCTGAATTCTCTTGTCTTCGTCACCTTCCGCCGCCTTTTGCGCCTCCATGTCGGCCATGTGCGTCTTCCAGTTGACCATGTACTCGACAATCTGGTCCTGCCAGTTGGTGAGCTCCTTTTTGAGCTTTAGCTCGCGACTGCCTCGGTCGTCGAGCCACTCAAGAAGCTTCTGAACGTCCTCGGGATTGTCGTAGTAGCCCCACTGGTCGGGATTGTCGAGCTGGATCGGCCCCTCTTCCTCGTTGCGTCGCTCCTTCATGGTGAAGCCACGCTCGGCTTTCATCTTCTGCTCTTCTTCCGCCGGCGGCTGAATCAAGTCCTTGCTGAGTTCCGGAGGTCCTTGGATCCAGAGTCGGCCGCTCACGTAGTTGTATTCCGCCGTAGAGCTCGTAGGCAAGCCGCCCAGTGGCATGCCCCATCTCTCAAGCCACCAGTATTGGTTGCAGAATCTATCAGAGCCCAGCGGACGCAGCTGTTGACACTGGTTTTCCCGAAGCTCCTCATCGTACTTCTTGATCTCATTTTCGCATGCCTTGATGGCAGCGGCAGTCTTTTCAATCTCGCTGAGAAGCATGCGGAACTTGGCCCTCTCAGCCTGTTCCTTCTCCCGCTTCTCCCGCTCCAAGCGCGTCTGTTCATCTTCAACGAATTTTCGTTTGCGAGCGTTGGACTTGCGCAGCTTGCGGCCGTGGTTTGGGCTTGTGCCATCTTTCTCGTCCTCGCCATTTGCATCCGGATCAGTGATTCCGGACATGCTGACGTCCCCATTGGCTTCGGGCTGCGGCGAATGAGATGGTTGTTTGCCCTGCTCAATCTTTCTTTGTTGCTCGAGGCCAGCCATCTTTTTGAGCCTGCGTTTGGTTAGCAAAATGGCGCAGACAGACAGGGGTAGACCTACAGCTCCTTTCTCTCCCTTTGCTGCACAATCTTCTGGTTGCGAATGACTGTCATGTTCGAGTTGCAATTTGCCATGTATTCGCGGAGAGGCTCGGTGGCAAGGGTGTAGCTCTTGAG
Source organism: Phyllosticta citriasiana (assembly GCF_038021145.1). NCBI lineage: Eukaryota > Fungi > Ascomycota > Dothideomycetes > Botryosphaeriales > Phyllostictaceae > Phyllosticta > Phyllosticta citriasiana. Next base: position 1,719,265 of record NW_027117285.1, on the reverse strand, counting down.
AGTGTCCAGAATAGCGATCCGCAGGTTGATGTCCAAGCTGTTGTACTGTTCTCGCACCGTCTCAAGCTCAGGCTCCATGTCAGAAGGGACGAGGTGCGCCAGAATTTCGTCGCAAATGGGCCTCTTGAACGAGCTCTTTGGTGTTTGCCTGAGTATGCCAACGACAGTCGCCTGCCACTTGCCTTCCTGGAAATCCCGGCGGGCAAGGTGATCCTTCCAGTCAAAGTCCGATAAGAGTTCAGACGCGCGGTTTGTGAGGCGCGTTTGGGTCAACTTTGTGGGAGTAGTATCGGCGTCCTTGCTGCTGACTTTACTTCTCGTGCGCCTGGCGGGAGGAGTCTCTGACCGAGCCGGACTGGGCGATTTGCTGCTCGAGCTGTCTGTTCCAGACAGAGTGCTGTCCCACTCGGAAAAGTTTTCGCTGTGGACTAGAACGTCGCCCTGTTCGTCAACTAGCAGCTTGAGAAGGGCACAGTGAATTTCGGTCAGAAGTTGGCAGTCGTACGCATCCCCCGGATACGCCAAAGCCTCGATGAAGTCGTCGAGAGTAAATGAGTCGAGGATGTACACTTCGGCATGAACATTCAGCGTCTGCCACACTGACAACATTGACCCTACACTCTTCATCTGGATGCCCAAGTCTTCCTTCGGTGGCTGCGCGCCGTCGGGAATGTCATTCGCCAAGAACTTGGGTTGAGGTCTGACTTTGCCGTTCCGACGCGGCGGAATCTCCGTATCTTCAATTGGATACTTGATAGGCGGAGGCCGCGGTTGCACCTGCACCGGGGGTGGTCTTGGTGGGGCCATACGGGTGGGTGCTGGGATGAATTGGCCGTTCGCTGGCGCCGGGACAGGGACGATGGGAACACCACCCATCGGAGAGCCAAAATTGGCATTCGGCGATTGCGATTGGAAAGGCGGCGGTCCAGTGCCTCCAGGGGGCGGTCGAAATGGGACTTGCGGTTGAGGTTGGATGATGGTGTTGTGGAACGCAAACTGGTGTGGCGGCTGTTTGTGCAGTGTGTTGTCTGGACCGCTGTAGTAGTTGTAGAAGGTTGTGGGCTGTTCTGTCTTGACAGTCTTTTTGGCCTCGGCAATGCCCTGAGGAGTGAGGTTCCAAGGCACCTCTTTTGGCAGGCGGAATTCTGCCACCAGTTCAGGCTTCACTTGCCACGGCGCGCCCTTGTAGTTTTCAGAGTACGCAACGTTGCGGATAAAGCTGCGCAGGATTGATCGCGAGTAGGTTCTCCGATCGCGCGATAGCCTTTTGCTGTCGAGAAGCGTGTCGCTGTCGCGGCCATTTTCTTCCGTCACCGTGACAAAGTATCGAGACATGGGTTGAGACACTGCGCGGAGTGGGTTGTCCGGGGCTGGCGCAAAGGTGATCTTATCGCGAACGATGCCCGGCAAGCGCTGTTCCGCATCCTCACTGGTTTTGGCACTGACATACTCACCAGGGTAGAAGTCTTCCTTCAATTCCTACAATGGCTTAGTACTGTTCGCTGTCAACACGGGGCTAAACCTACCGCATAAATCCTAGTCACTTAAGTGGAAAGTCAGCAGCTTGCGCGAAAGTCCGTAATTATTAACATACCGAGCTCCTCAAGTCTTGGAATAGTCGAGTGGTGAACTTTTCGGCAGACATGATACCGCAGCGGCTTGGGAAATATGGTCCGAATCTCGCGCGCATCCTCATCCTGCACTCGTCAGCGGCGCGGACGAGGAAACCCACACGGCACATACATACCTCCGCCTCGAGCGCATCAAAAAAGGACAGGTTGCCCTGGCCGGTGATTTGATTGGTGAAATGCTTCTGCTCCAAGTCAGTCTCGCACCAACGGCATGGCACTGAATCCAGCAAACTTGCCTTTCGGTAAAAGTCTAACCTGCTACGCGTCAGCAACGGTACTCTTCAGATCCTCGGGGTGGAAGGGGGCGCGCACCGGTGGGCGTATTTTTCATATTCGACAAAGACCTCGCCCGTCTGTTTTATCATCCACACCTAGAGCCAACGTCAACGCCAGCCCGAAAGTACCATCTTTTCCGGAGGAGCAAGCTCGCGTACCTGTGTATTTTCGTCGGAAATGTGTGGGTCCGCAACATACTGGACGGGCGACCTCTTGTAAAAAACCTTGCCCAATCAGCAAAGCTCGACCCCAGCAGCAGCGTGGGCGGGAGGGGAGAGGCGTATTCTCACCATGATCAGCGGAGCCGTTCGTCCTGGCACTGCGGTCTGCAGCGACAGACAGAGCTGGCTCTGGGTAGACGAGTGCGGGCCAGGGCCTCGTCTATGTCCTTCTCCTTCTACCCTTCAGCCGTACGAGAAGCTATCCGCAAGACGGAGTTAAGCGCGGTGGTGCAGCTCGAGCGTCGAGAAATGGTGATTTGCGAGGAATTGAAATGTCGCGGTCAATGGGGGTTGGTCCTTGGGGGATGGCGACCGTCGAGGTAGGCGGCAGCTCGCGGAGCGACCAGGTGGAGGGTGGGTGGGGATGTCGTGGTGGTTGTGGGCGGAAAGCGTGCGTGAACGGGCAAGCTATAATTCGTAGAACGCGTCGAGTGGGCGCAGACGCGTAGCTAATGACGTGTGTGGAGAACGGCAGACGGTGAGGCGTTGTTGGTGGTTGTGGTGGTGTTGATTGTGCGTGGCAGAGGCAGAACGTGGAGGCCGGCGGGCAGAGAAGAAAAGGTTGAAGCTCTCAAGGTAGACGTAGTGGGTGGGTGTACCTCACCACGCTCTGGTCTGCGGAAAGAGCCAGCCAACCAACCTAAGCTTGGCGCCACAGGTGCAGGGGCTCGCGGGCCCGCCCCATCTTCACACCCTCCATCTACCAGCCAACCCACAAGGCTCCGTCCACCTCCCACAACCATCATGTTTGGACTCGTTGGAATGCTCTCGAAGAGGCCATCTTGAAACCATCATCTTCGCACCATTTTTATCTCCGTCTCTCGATTACCTGTCCAACATGTCATACCCTGGACCCCTAGATTTGCCCGAACGGGTCCGAATGTGTGTGCTTCGCTACGTCTCTCGCCGCGACCGCTCTGCCATGTCTGCAGTGTGCTCTCCAGCGACTTCTGATGTGCCTCCTGACCCGCAAGGACAAGACAAAAACATGCTCCTGATCCCCGACCCGTCTCTCGAGCACATCACAGCTGATCCTGGGCAGCTCGTCCAACGCGTCACGGTTGGCCCTTATCCAGCTCCAACTCTGCCTCTCCAACAGCACAGCTACCAATCATCACACCACAAGATCAACCAGATGCAGCAACAACCTTCTAGTCAAGTACGCTTCCATTACTATTTCTCAAATCTTGACATTGCCTCCTCCGCCTTGAGCCCTTTTGCTTTTCCCCGTCTTTCTTTCCATTCCCAATTCTCATGGGGAGGTTTCTCTGCTTTTTGACCAAAACTCAACTCAGTGTATCATCATCATACCAACCTCCATTCAGCAACCAACCGAAGAAACACAACAAATGGCGGAGCCCTTGAGCCTTGCACTTTGCTATAGCAATCTTTCTGCTCCTGTGCTCCGTGTAACCAACCCTAAGCACGCACTTTGGCTATTAAGTCCATCACATCTCTTCTCTCCCCACGCATGCATACAATCCGAGTATCTCAATCACACAAGAGAGAAGAGAAGGGAAGAAGAGACGAGGAAAAGTAAAAGGGAGAAGGTAAAGAGGCAAAACAAATCAAATTGAAAAGGGCAAAAGCAAGAATTAAGGGTGCCGTTCAAAAATCTCTCGTGCGCAGGGTGGTAAAATCAGAGGAAAAGGGGGGTATGGTTTGGAAGTGTAAGTTCCGTCACTGGATTCCAGCAACCAACCAAAAAAAGACGTGATTGAAATGAGATTGCGATTTGACAAGTTTCAAAAAGAGAAGAGAAGATGAGCGAACGTCGTAACACGCAGATACCCTACAGTCATCCAGCACGAAACATGAAAACCCCGTCCCGTGCAGTGCTTCGCCAGAAATACAAAAGGGTGTGGGTAGTGCATATCATGCCAGGGCACCGCGCAGCGCGCGGCCACGCGATAACTCGACAGCAGGATGAGTGAAGCGGGGAAGTGTGAAACTATCCACAGGTAAGAAATAAATGGAGCTCGATGAGACGAGTTCCGAATGTGGAAGTAAATGGCAATAAATCAAGCGAGAAAAAGGGAAAAAAAAGAAGAAAAAAAAAAAAAAAGGGAAGAAGGAATGGTTCGATGGAAACATGCCGTCAGCCGAACACGTGCCATCAGCCGGAACCGATTCAGCGAAGGAGCCGACCCGGTGCGTCTTACTGCGCGCCAGCTTCCTCCTCCGCCCAGCCGGGCAGCCCGCCGTGCTGATCCTGGATAGCAAGCCCGAATCCGTTGCCGGCGCCGAACCCGCCAAGACCGCTAGACAGGCTGCCAAAATTCTGGCTCTGCCCCTGGCTCGTAGCGGCGCTGCTGCTGCTGCTCGGCTGGCCAAATGGGCCTTGCGAAAACACTGGCAGACTGACCGCACGAGCGTGCTGCGCGCTCCTCGAGCCCAAGTTGGTAGGGGCGAGAAGGCCGCCAATCGTGGTCGAAGCGGAGTTTGAATTGGACACCGAGTTGCCGTTGGTCAAGCTAAAGGAGCTGCTGGGGCCGTGGTGCGAGTGTGCAGGTCCCGTGTTGGCATTGTCGGCGGCGTAGAAAGCGGCTTGAGGGCTAGGGAATTGACTCTGCGAGCTTTGCGACTGGTGTGACTGCTGAGCGCTCGAAAACAGGTCCAGGCTCTGCTGCGACTGGTGGTACTGTTGCTGCTGAGCTTGTTGCTGGGCCTGTTGCTGCTGTTGCTGTTGCTGCTGCTGCTGCTGCTGAGCCTGCAGGTACATGATCAGGGGGTTGTTTTGGTTCTGGTAAAGAATGTTTGCAGGGGCGGGCGCCTGCAACGCATTGAAGCCGCTGTTTGATGTGCCTGAACCGGTGGGCGAAATGTTTTGGGCCCTGTTGGGACCCATGCCATTCAGCGGAGATGGGGAGCTCAGGGTCTCCTGCGCGCCGTTCTGCTGGGCCTGCTGGCCTAGATTTGCCAGCTGGCGCGGCTGGTTCCCGCAGCGATCTTTGCCAAAGTTGATCTTGAACCTCTTGTACTCGTCCTTTTGACGCACAGCCTCAATTGCCTTGATGGCGTTGGCAATGTTGGTGAAGTTGACAAACGCACAGCTCTTTTCCCGCAGAGTATTGACCAATTCAATCTCGCCATATTCGGAAAAGTCCTGGCGCAGGCGGTCCTCGGTCCACGACTCGTCCAGGTTGCCAATGTAGACGTTGCGCGAAGCACCACCGCTGACGGCGAGAGCAATGGCCGGAGGCAAGGCTCCAGAGTGCTTGCCCCAGCCAATCTTGAGACGCCTGTTGTGGATCATCAACCCCTGGAGGTTGCTAAGCGCGTAGAACGAAGCCGCCGAAGTCGGGTCGATGAAGGTGACGAAGCAAATGTGCTTGTCGGGAATGTAACGAATGTGATGCAGGAGTCCGCCCCTGACAACATTGCAGATTTCCTCAATGGTCGTCTCAGGGTGAATGTTGCCAAGGTAAACGGTCCTGTTTCCGAGGTTGTTGGGTCCGCCAGCGGATGTAGCGACGGCGGCTGCAGCGACAGATTGCTGCGCCAATGCGTTCGAAATCAAATCCCTGTCGGCGCCATTGAGAACATGGGCGTACCCAGGAGCAATGCCAAGATACTGGGCCGCGTTTTGCTGCTGCGTTTTCGAGACGTACGCGCAGCGGTCTTTGCCGTAGTAGACGCGGCGCGGAGGCTGCCACTTGGGCTCTTGGGGGAGTTGTGCGACGGCCTTGATGGCGTTGCCAATAGAGAGAAAGTGAACAAAGGCAATGGCCTTTTCGCGCACAATCTTGACCGTGTCAATGGGCCCGAACTTGCCCAAGTCTTCGCGCAGCTCTTCTTCGGAAATATCTTCGGGCAGATTGCCCAGGTATACGTTCCTGGAGGCACCCGACTGCTGAACGGCAAGGGCGACGGACGTCGGTACCTGCGACGGCTTGCCCCAACCAATCTTGATATCCTGACCCCTAATGGACAACTTTTTCAAGATCGCATCGGAGTGGAAGTGAGTGGCAGAGCTGCTGTCGAGGAACGAGATGAAGGCGCAGTTCTTGTCGGGCAAAAGCCTGACCGACTCAATCTGGCCGCTTCGAACGTGACCGAGTATCTCCTCGGCGGTCGTTTCCGGAGGAATGTTTCCGAGATATACCGTCCTGCTCGTTCCAGAAACCAGCCCCGGGGCCATGTGCATCTGCGTACCCAAACCACCCAGGCTCTGGTTCGCCAGGCTCGGGTAGGCGGTGGGAGGGGATTGCGGGCCAGCGGCGAAGAAGGAAGGAGGGCTGATGCCGGTGGGCGACATAATGCTCTGGTACAGCTGAGGCGACATGGGCTGCTGAATTGGGCTGCCAATCTGGGGTTGCTGCAGCTGCTGCTGCTGGTGCTGCTGGGGGCCATTGCTCTGAAAGTTGGAAAAGTTTTGGAACTGGGGGGAGCCAAAGGCGTTGGGGGAACCGGGCTGGAAGGGAGAGCCCAGCAGCAGCTGCGAGGGCAGCAGCGGCGTAAAGTTCATGTCGAAGGCGGTACCTGGAGTCTGCATGTCGGGGCCCGTCTGGTTGAGAGAACCTATTCTGCTCGTCGAGATGGAGGGCAGGTTCCTCTGAGGATGGCGATCGCCGTAGCCAGTGATGGAGGGCTGGTTCGAATGGAACGCTCCGTGCGAGAAGCCAGTCGAGTCGCCGCCGTTAAGGGAGGTTTTTGAGAAGGAGCTCAGGCGGGAAGCGCTGGGGCCCGTGGGGGTGGAGTCGGAGGGCTGCATAGCCAGCAAGTGTGGTGGCAGGACAAAGCCGTCCCGCGCACTGGTAGAGAGAACAGCCGTGATGGAGTATTACAGCGTCCGGTGCCTTTCGTACCGGACCAGGGCAAATATTAGAGGGGTGCACGGGGCGGTCGACGGTCGCAGGGAATTACAGTGGGATCGAGGCGGGCTGGAAGAACAGTCGTTAGCCACGAGTGCGACAGGCGGCGGATATGAGATCTGCAAGACAGGGGCGGAGAGGACGTACTCGTTACAGAGGGCGCGCGCGCTCAGAGGACGAACAGGTCAACCAAAGCGCCGGGCGGGGATTACGATGGCGAGCGTCGCGATGGTGCCCAGGTCAAGACAGAGGTTCGGACGGGTTGGGAAGAGAAGAAGAAGAAGAAGAAGAAGAGTTGGACGCTTGGACGGGGAGGGAGATGAGCGCGAGTCAGCTGGCGGTGTGAAAGGCCAGTGGAGGAGTAGGCAGAGTCGCGGGCCCCTTTTCCTATTATTTGCGGAGCACGAGGGCACGAGGGCAACGAGCGTGGGCGTCGCAAGGGTACCGAAGCGGGCGTTTCTTGATTTTTTTTTTTTTTTTTTCTGGCAAGAGGGCGGGCAGATTGTTCAATGTGGAGTGCAAGAATGCGGCCGAGGAAGATGCGGTCGGACAAACTGCGAGGAGTTTGTTGTTGAACGAGCGACGGTCAAGCGAGTGACTTGGGTTATTGACTGACTTGAGCGAAAGACCAGCGAGCAAGGGACAGACTGGGGGGGGGGGGGGGGTGCAAACGAAGGGAAGAGAGGATGGTGGGTGGTGGTGGTGGTGGTGGTGATGTTGGAGGAGTCGGGTGGGAGGTGAAGAGAGGACGCTGGCGGTTGTGGGGGAGAAGAGACGCAGGACAAGAAGACAACGACGCGGCTCTGGGACTGGGACTGGGACTGGGATGGCACCAGGGCAGGGCCAGGAGTGGTGGTGGCTGCTAGGGACAGTTTAGTTTGGTCTGGGGACAGGGTTCTCCGTTGCAGCACATCAAGGAGCCATGGAAATGAGCCCTCTATCATCAACATGAATTCAATTGCCGGGCGCTCTCTTGCGTCGTCACGGTTTTCGTCTCGTGTCGTCGGACAGACGACATAGCTACGTGGGGAACGTGGTCTCAAGTCGCCCAATTGCGCCGTTTGTCGCTGTCTCTCCAAGTGCATCAACATCATCAATCAACCAACCCTGGCTGGCGCTGGCTGTTCCTGGAGCTAGTCCCTTTTCGGCGCCCGTCCAGCGATTCCCGTCATCATGGCCATCCAGACTCCATATCGTCCAGAGTCAGGGGTCAAAACGTCAAAACTCTCCGGCGCCATCCTTGCTGCACTGCCATTGTCGCGACGCGCCATCCCCGTCCCTGTCCGTTGCGGACCTGTTGTAGTCTGTACTGTACTGTACTGTACTGCACTGTACTGTAGGGCGACGGTCCGTTCAACCATCGCGCGTGTCTCCAAAGACATCATCCAGATTGATGGCCACAGAGAATAACACTTGGCATCCCTTGTTCAATGCTTCAAGTCCCTGCTCAAGAGAAAACCCCGGCCCTGCACTTCAGGTTCAATCCAATCGGGTCCACGTTCCAATTTTGGAAGCACGTGACCCCGCCAACATCACTGGTAGCGCTCCCGTCGGACACGTCAGAAGGAACCTGCCTCGACTCCGATCCGCTCGGCTCACCATCTGCATGTCCACCCAGTCGTCCCCATGCCGACAACATGGTCGACCTCTACCCGTCCATCGCCCAGTGTGCCTTGGTCGCTACCGCCCTCAAGGTCTTGTTGTTCCCTGCCTAGTGAGCTGCTGCCCCTGTCCTGTCTCAGACCTCAATCCTGACAAAACATGTAGCAAATCAACCGATTTTGAGGTCCACCGCAATTGGCTTGCTCTTACTCACTCGCTGTCTCCCAAGGAATGGTACTATGAAGTGAGACCATGCGTCCAAAACACCAGCCCAAACACCACCACATCTAATGGAATGAAAAGAACACGTCGGAATGGACTCTCGACTACCCGCCTTTCTTCGCCGGCTTCGAATGGTCCCTGTCGCACTTTGCCCGCTTCGTTGACCGCGCCATGTTGAACGTCATGGCTCTCGGCTACGACTCCTGGCAGACCGTCTGCTTTCAGCGCGCCACCGTCATCTTGACCGAGCTGGTCCTGGTCTATGCTCTCCACCTGCACGTCCTCCGGCCCCATGCTGAAGCTATCAACAACTGACTATCCACCAGCTACGTCAAGCAGTCCAGCTCCAAGAAGCTCGCCCATGCCGCAGCTCTTTCAGTTCTGCTCTCGCCGGGCCTGCTCATCATCGACCACATCCACTTCCAGTACAATGGCTTCATGTTCGGCATCCTGGTGCTGTCCCTTGTCCTGGCACGCCAGCGGTCCACCCTGCTCCTCAGCGGCTACCTCTTTGCAATCTTGCTCTGCTTCAAGCACCTGTACCTCTACGTCGCCCCAGCCTACTTTGTATATCTGCTACGCGTCTATTGCCTGAGCCCGCGCTCCATCTTCCGCATCCAATTCTTCAATTGCGTCAAGCTGGGCCTGGGCCTGGCCGTCATCTTCACCGCCGCCTTTGGCCCCTTTGTGTACTGGGATCAGGTTCCGCAGCTGCTGACCCGCCTCTTCCCCTTTGACCGCGGCCTCACGCACGCGTACTGGGCGCCAAACTTTTGGGCCATGTACTCGTTTGTTGACCGGCTGTTGCTGTCCCTTGCGCCATACCTCAAGCTGCCCATTGACGAGACGGCTGCCACCAGTCTGACCCGTGGCTTCGTGGGCGACACGTCGTTCGCGGTGCTCCCCAACGTTCCCAAGCGAGCCACCTTTGCCTTGGCCCTCGTCTTCCAAATCGTGCGTCTTCCTTGCCAAACCTCCACGGCTGCAGCTAACCTCGTGTGCCAGATCCCGCTCATCAAGCTCTTCATCCAGCCGACATGGGACACCTTTGTGGGCGCTGTGACGCTTTGCGGCTACGCGTCGTTCCTGTTTGGCTGGCACGTCCACGAAAAGGCTATCCTCACCGTCATCATCCCCTTCAGCCTCATCGCGCTCAAGGACCGCCGCTACCTGGGCGCCTTTCGGCCGCTCGCCGTCGCCGGGCACGTCAGTCTTTTCCCGCTGCTCTTCACCACCACGGAGTTTCCGATCAAGACGGTGTATACGGTATTTTGGCTCGTGTGCCTGTTGGCTGCTTTTGACAAGGTGACGCCGGCGTACGTCTTCCTCTTTCCTTTTCAATCCCCTTTCTCATCTTTTCTTATCTACGCCTTCCTTCTCAATGATTGACATTTGGGCACTGACGCAAGAGAGCAGGTCAGCGCACCCGCGCATCTTCCTCCTCGACCGCTTCGCGCTACTGTACATCACCGTCGCCATTCCGCTGATCGCGTACACATCGCTTTTTCACGGGCTCATCTTCGGCCGCCGCCTCGAGTTCCTGCCGCTCATGTTCACCAGCTCATACTCGGCTGTCGGCGTCTTTGGCAGCTGGCTTGGCTTCATGAACGTGTACTTGAGCGACTGAGGTGTGTATATTTTTCTACCTATACCCCCCCCCCCAAAAAAAAAAAAAAAAAAAAAAAAAAAGTGCGCATACAGGGCCGCGTTTATGAAGAATGTAAACGATGCATCGCAAGGTAGCTGCACGAATAAAGTGTAATCGAAATAGAACGAGGCCAAGCTTCACGCAGCCTTTGATTGCGCGGTGCTATTTTTGGTCCGTCTTGGCTGTGAGTTTGTGTGTGTGTAGATCCTGGAACAGAACCTGGAACCTGGTTACATCGACACGCTTGTATATACATAGCAACGACGTCAACATTACGGGCCGGGCGGGGGTAAATGTGCTATAGCTTCTCCTACAAACACCCCTTCCTGCGCTTGGAGTCAGGAAAATACCGTTCGACTCTTCTGCTAGCCACCTTGCGCTCCGCGACACACACAACATCGCGCAAGACCGCGAAACCAGAAGCGGCAGCAGAACAAAAATGACAAACAAACGAGGACCCTCGACACCCTGCTTCATCATCATCATCATCATCATCATCATCATCATCCCATCTCCTATCCCCGGACCTCACAGTACATACAATGTACAGTACACACCAACCCCACCGTTCCAACACCCCCACGAACCCATCCGTCTGCCTGCCCGCCTGCCTGCCTATGAAAACGTCCAACTCTCCTATACACACGCATGTATTTCGGCATCGACAGGGATAGCCGGGCGGGCGTGGATATGCCCGCTCACCGTGGAGATGAACCGACCGCGCCGGGGGCCCGGCGTCCCCTGTCCATCTATCTATCTATCTATCTATCTATCTATCTATCTATCTGCTGACCAGGGTTATCATGTATGTATATACGTACGCGAGTGGGTGTCTGTGGGCACCTATCGAGGTATTGAGGTATTGAGGTAGGTAGGTAGGTAGGTAGGTAGGTAGGTAGGTAACTAGAGGACATGAAGTCATTGCGGTACTCCTACAGCACTTAAAAAATCATCGACCGTCTTGATCCCGGTGGATGATGAGGCTGTCAGCTGCTGCTGTTGCTGCACAGCCTCTCTCACTATATCTCCTCCATTTCAAACAAAGTGGAGTGTTACTTACTGCCCTCCTCACCTGTGCTGAATCTCAGCATCTCTTATTCACCCCAACAACTGGGGAGGATTGCACTGCACTGCACTGCCTCAGGCTGTAATTTCCTTGCTGTGTTTTTGACGCTATGCTGCATGTGCTTTGTTGGTGTCATGGGTGGCTACATACTGTGCCTGCTTTTGCCTCGTTGGCTACTGTACGGTTGTTCTGTGCATATGTAGAGTGGTGTTTTGGACGGATGCAGCTGGAAGCGTCAATGTGCGCGTCGCTTGCTCTTCTCTGAATCATGCTGGGGTGAGCTTGGCACTCATACATTGGAGTTAGATGGCTGTGTCCATTATCGCAACTTCTCGGTGGTGGTGGTGTGAGCGGCGGCGGCATGGGGGCGTGTACAATGCAGCGGGTGCTGTTAGACTTGTAGGATTTTTCTGATTGCCAGTGTCGCAGACAGAAATCGAGTATGCGAGTGTGTCTGACAGCAGAAGCACCAATTTTCGACGGGTGATCTTGGTTTCCTCTGACTTCCACCTTCTTTTGCCCATCTAACACTGGAACGCCACACCTTTCTTCTCAACCACCGCTTTCCCACCCCCCGCAAACCCCGTACCCTCGCAGCGAATCTCAACTAAACCCGGCTTCAACCCTACCCCATCCTTCTTCTTCTTCTCCTTCTTCTTATCCTTCTTGTCCTTCGTCTTAGCCTTCGACTCGCTTACAACCTCTTCGCAGACGTAGCAGCGCACGATCCCGGCTTCCGGCTGCTCTCCTGTCTCCGTCGCAGGCGTGTGGTGCGGATCGTGCGTCTCGGGCGTCAGAAACTGCTTGGCGCACGGTTTGCACACGACGTGCCCGCACGGCACGGCGAGCACGGCTTTTGTGGCATTGGACAGGCCTTTGCGGCAGGCGGGACAGGTGCGCAGCTTGTCGTCTGCACCGCCGCTGTCGCGCGGTGCTGCGTCTTCGGCGAAGCGCACCGTGACGAGCGTCTTTAGAGAGTAGGAGTGCGGTGCGGCGTCGTCTGAGCCAGGGCAGATGGGGTGGAGTTTGGCGGGCGTCGAGGCCGAGGGCGTGGCGGTGGTTGAGGCTGTTGGGGCTTGCGATGGCACCCAGAAGGAGGGGAGCTGTTTTGCTGCGAGGGATTTGCTCTGGTTTGTGTGTCAGGGTGTGGTGATGGGAGATGTGTAGGTAGATTGTGGACGGCGAACCTGCTCCTCCTCCAACGCTTTGCGTGCCTTGGTCCGCTCCTCAAGCGCCGCGCGCATGACTTCCTCCTCGTCGACCACGAATCTCCGTTTTGTCCCTCTTTTCCGCTCTTCCACGTCAGCCTCGCCATCTCCATTCTCCGCATCTCTTCTCCTCTTCGCCTCCAACCCCATCTGCACCCTCTCAAAATCCAGCACAGCTTTTTTCTGCTCCTCCTCCTCGGCCCTACTCCTCTCCTCGGCCTCTTCCTTCTCCCGCCTCTCGCGCTCGCGCTCCAGCCGCGCAATCTCTTTGCGCTGGGCTAGCAGATTCGCGACGGCGCACTCGCGGCAGAAAATATCACCGCCCGTTGCGCAGGCGACTGGATCGCGACTAGGCAAGAGGCAGAGCCGACACGAGGCAAAGGGCAGAAAAGAGTCGCGCACGAGCCGTGTCCGCTGCGATCCCCAGGTCGACTTGAGCTGGTCGCGCTCGTACGAGGTGAAGAAGGCGAGCGAGGTGTTGCGCTTGCCTGAGTACGAGTTAGCCAATGGCTTTTGTGGGAGGGTTGAGGGAGAATCCTACTATGCGACATGATGGCAGCAGAGCTGAGGTCGCAGCGCTGAAGCACTGCCGAGGGCAAAGTGGACGTAGACAAGAGTATGGGATTGAGAGCGACGTGGATGGGGGTTAAACAACATGAACGTGGATGAGGGACGCGACGAGACGATGACGCCCTGCGGCCATGACTTTTGTGGGGCACAGACCCTGATCCATCTCTCGGGCTTCTGGGCAGAGCAAAAGGTCGCAAAAGTCACTCTGCAGCTTTCCGCCAGTTGGTAGTCGAATGCTTCCTATTTCACGTCAGGAAGATCCCCCTACCCTCTTGCATGGCACCACTTTACATCCAAAAGAGCCCCTCCCGATCCCGATGCCGCTGTCGCAAAACGCGGCCCGAGCTCAAGCTCCGCGCAGTTCGCAGCGCCGCGGCGGGCGGAAAGTTGTTGGCAACGTGCAAGGGCCCCCCTCGCGCCCATCGCCGCCAGGTCGAACCGTCAGCTCCACCGATTTTTCCCAACCATATGCTCTGTCTCTTTCCATGCTCTCCTTTCCTTTCCTTTTCCCTCCCATCCATGCCTGCGTCTCCGATGCGTCGAGCGTAAGGTAGCGACATGCCGCCGGCCGAGGACCACCCACCACACCACAACCACAACAACACCGGCGGGAATGCGCAGCAGCAGCATGTCCACCACCCGGTGGCGCCCAGCCTCCCGTGGCGATGCGGCTCCGTCGCGACCATGGGCATCGTCGGGCTGCTTTGTCGCGGCTTTCTGTCAGGCCTGAGCAACCTCGAGGTCAATGGCATGGACAACTTCTTGCGTCTGCTCGACGAGCGGCGCAATGTCGAGGGCAGGGAGCGCGGTTTGATTACTGGTTCGTCCCGTCCCCCGTTGGCGGAGTGGTAGATGAGGAAGAAGCAAAAGCTGACGGAGCTGCTCGCAATCAACAGTTAGCAACCATGTGTCCGTTGTACGTATGTACGCCTTGATGCCGGCGTCATCGCCGCCGCCGTCTGTCCGCTGCGCTCTGCCTGGCTAACTGCCCATGGTTCTCTCCAGCTGGATGATCCGCTGCTATGGGGCTCGCTCCCACTGTCATACATGTTCAACCCCGACAACCTGCGCTGGAGCCTTGCCAGTCACGACCTGGCTTTTCCCAACAAGTATATTCTCTTGCCGACCGGGCGATGGACGCTGCTGACGACGTTGCCAGGACGCTCTCGCTCTTCTTCTCACTTGGCCAGACGCTGCCCTGCCACCGCCTGGCACACTCGCCGCACGGCGGCCTTTTCCAGCCCACCATGACGCAAGCCATCCGGCTGCTCTCACGCGCCCCCTTCTCCACGCCACCAAAGGCCCCCGCCGACGACAGCCGCCGCGACATCTCGGACCCTTTCTCCTCAGCCACCCTGACATATAGCACGAACGAGCACGACTCATTCCCGGCGCCATCGGCATGGCTGTCGCGGCGACACGCGTGGGTGCACATCTTCCCGGAAGGCAAGGTACACCAAAAGGAGGACCGCACGATGCGCTACTTCAAATGGGGCGTGGCGCGGCTGATTCTGGAGAGCGAGCCCTGCCCCGACGTCGTGCCCATGTGGGTCGAGGGCCCTGACCAGATCATGCACGAGTCGCGCACCTTCCCGCGCTTCCTGCCCCGCGTCGGCAAGACGGTCAACATCACCTTTGGCGACCGTGTCGACACGGACAAGGCGTTTGGCGATTTGCGCGCGCGCTGGCGCCGTCTCAAGGAGCGCTATGGCGGCGAGGGCCTCGAGGTCGGCGTGCTCAATGACGCGCTGAAGCATGCCAAGGAGGCCGTTGAGCTGCGCAAGGAGTGCGCCATGAGGGTGCGTAATGAGGTGCTGAAGGTGCGCAGGGCTAGAGGGCTGCCTGATGAGGACCCCAAGGTCGGTCTGGTCGAGACGTGGGCGTTGGAGGGCCCGGGGCAGGAGGGCAAGAAGAAGGACGACAGTTGGGTCAAGGATTTGTAGGCAGCCTTGTCGGATGTATGTGGTGGTCTAGACGAGAAAAAGGTATGGCATAGAGACTTTCAGCGAGACTAGTAATAGGAGACATGAGATGAAGTATGGCACATGGAGATTCAATAAAATGGCTAATCCTCGCGCTTGATCTGAGCAGTGATCTGTCTAGCCCATCCATGTTCATCCAGACAGCATTCATTCACTGCTGCAATCAACCATAGGCAGCACTCATTCCATCCACCCCCTATTTACAACAGCATACCCCCAACGAGTCTTAAAAAGCAAAAGCATCCACAGAGAACCTGCATGCCCAAAAAAACAACACGCTTCAGCCCTCAAATTAGCTCTCTAGTTCTCAACGACAACCACAGCGAGCGCTGCGCCGCGCTGCTCGAAAGCCAGGCAGGCGGGCGTCTCGGCCGGGCTGCCTGCAACTTTGGCTTATTTTCATCATCGGGCAGACTTTCAGTCAGTCAGGTTCAGGTCCAGTCGCAGTCTCGGTGCATCCATGCCATCCGTGCCATCCACGACCATAGGATGCCCTCAATCTAGCTCTCCGGCTTTTTTCGCATCGGCAACCGCGGCGGTGGCCGGGCTGCCTGCAGCTCGGGCTTAGGAAGTCATCATTGGGCGGTTGGTTGGTTGGTTGGTTGGTCGTACCGGCATGCGTTTCCCCCCCTCCATATTCGTCTTCATCAGCGCATCGTCTTTTGCCTTGTCCGCTTCCGCCAACGCTGACGCCTCGGCTAGCTAACGAACGAACAAACGAACAAACTCAAGATACCGACGACGATGACGACATCAGCAGCAACAGCAGCAAGCCGCCCAACGGAGCAAAACGCAGCCTCCGATTGAAAACTACAATGTGCACCTCTCACGAGCGCGCCGCGATGCGTGTCGGGAGAGTCCAAGAAAGACGCCTCCCGCAAGCAGGCAGCGGCTTCAAGGCGAAGAAAGTGTCGTCATTGGCTGCGCCCACGCACCCGAGGGTACGTGTGTGCTGCGACGCCGGGCTGTGTGGCCAGCTGCTGTGTGTCTGCGTGAACGACGAGGAAAGATTGAGAAAGCAAGCAAGCGAGACGCGAAAGCAAAAGGAAAAGAGAAGACGCAGCAACGACTACGATGGAAGAAGAACAGGAAGAAGAAGAAAATACGCACAGGACGAACAAACAAACAAAAGACATGACGAGGAAAAAACAAGACCAACCAGACATCCCCGACCACACCACACCCTCAGCACCCCAACGACAACAACAACACCACCACCACCTCACAACATGGCGCGCCTCCGATCTCTGTTCTGAGTACCCATGCGCAGGCCAGCCGGCGCGCCAGTCAGCGGACAAGTCCGCCCGGCAGCTACAGCGGCGGCGCAGACGTCGTGTAAGCTCTGTGAGGGGTATCGTCATGGGCGACTTTGCTTTATTCGTTGTGAAAGCTGTTGTTGCTGTTGCTGTTGCTGTTGCTGCTGCTGGAGCGCATTGTGTGTGTTTGGGTTGGGATGAGGAGTGGTGAGGGAGAGAGGGAAACGGAGGTGAGGAGCGAGCTAGGAAGGAAGGTGTGGTGAAGCGGTTGTGGTCTGTGCGTTGCACAGGCACAACCTTACCTAGCCTCGGGTGTGGCTGGGGAGGGCGTCTTTGGTTGGTGTTGTGGCGTATGGCTGCGAAACAAATGTTGGAAAATGAGCGACGTTATCCTCTACAAGGCTTTCATGATGGTTTATCACAACAGATGTGAATGAGCGGAGAGCTCTTAAGGGGTATTTAATCATCAAATTCTCGCCTATTCACGAAGTTCATGGTGCTGTTTCAAATTGGCTTGAATTCTGTTTTCAAAAGGGGCATTCTACGAATTCGAAGAGCTCAAAATCTATGGAGAAAATAGGCCGAACGACCATCAGAATACTCTTCAATGCCCGAGCTTAACATGTTTTCGTGTCAGTCGTTGTACATGAAGGTTCCTCCCACATGCCACGCCGCTACTGCTTGCTAAGCTTGAAAGGAGCGTTGGCTGGCTGGACCACAACGCGTTCCTTGGGATCGTGGATGAAGGGGATGCCAATGCTGGTCTTGGAGCGATAGTCTTTATACTCGTCTTTGAAGATTACATTGACCAGGTACGTCTCCTCGTCTGCGGATAGAGTTAGCGAGGGCTCGTTGACTATATGGGCGGACAACTCACGATGAATCCGCTTGTTGAAAAAGTTCCACAGCACCAGCGCGTAGCCGACGAGACACACCGTGTTGCCGAGCAGCAGCTGCGTGCCCAGGCCCCACCAAAAGAAGCCAAAGTAGCTGGGGTGTCTCAGCCACGCGTAGACACCCGTCCGGACAAGCTGGTGGCCGTCATTCTTCCTGCTCTGCACCATGTGATTGAAGTTGGTGCCGGCCTGCGCCATGGCAATGGTCCTGACCACCTGTCCCAGAACGACAAGAAAAATCCCCAGCCCGAGCCTCAGGCCGCCCAGCTCCAGCGCGTGCTGGAAGTTGGGAAAGTAGTAGCGGGTGACCAGATGCTCAAAGCATGCCGCCGAGTGCGCAATCTGGTACTCCCTGCCGTTTGTGAGCAGGAACGAGGCCGTCTTGACGGCGGCCGTGTTGTACCTGGCCGTGACCCAGTACTCGAGAAAGTGAAAGACGCAGAGCACGGCGAGGAAAAAGGGCGCCCGCCAGACGGGGTCCTGCTTGACCAGGGCAACGTACAGGGCGGCGGCGATGCTCAGGCCCAGTGTCTGGCCGACCAAGAAAGCGCGCGTGCCGATGCCCGAGAGCGAGCGTGGCTGTCCGGGCAGAAGCTCCTTTGCTTCGACGGCAAAGGTGGCCCGTGGGTCTTGATTTGCCTGTAGCGTCGCCTGCTCGCGCGCGCGCATCTTGGTGTCTAGCTCTTTGGTGTAGGTGCCCTGGCTCTGGGGCCGGTTGACAGGCCACGAGATGGGCGCGTCGCCGTTGGATGATGAAGACACACCATTGCTGTTGGCATGGTGGTTGCTGTCGGCCATGTTGGGGTGGTAGCGGAAAGAACTCGAGGGTTGACTGGCGTCTAGATGCGAGGAGGTTTCATCTCGGAGGATGGGACGACAGAGGCGCGCACGGCGCTATTAGAGGCCGGACAAGGCGACGAGCGAACAATATCAGAGCCGAGAGAAAGAGAAGCGCCAACAAAAGGAAAGGCAGGTTGCAGTGGCATGCGGTTCCTTGTCGCGCGCCGCATGCGGGACGGCGGTCCGAAAGGCGGTGAGCAATTTGATCGACCTTGTCCTAGAAAGAACTCAAACTTCCAACAGGCGCGAAGAGGTGTGCAGTTTGATCATCTGCGATAGATTTAGACGAGAAGCATTTCCAGCGCCTGATAATTGTTTGCCAGGAGCATTCAGCTGGAAAAGCTCAACAGACAATCGCATGTGCCACAGTGCACCGCCACCCAGGCCAGCCTTACGAAAGATCAGATAAGATCATCTCGACAGTGCGTTACCCCCCCACATCACCACGACGTCGATCCTCCAAACTGTCCACGTCTCCTCTCTCGTCTCCACTCCTACGTTTCTATTATCTTGTTCGGATTTTGTTTCTACAAGGAGATCAAAATGTCGGCCCCAGCGGAGATTGATGAGGTGGAAAACCAAAAAAGGATGAGCCGTGGGGAGCTCTACCACGCCTTCACCCCGCAGTTGACTGCCGCACGCACACGCTGCCAGCATGCCTGCAAGCGCTATAATAATGCGGGCGAGGTTCCACGCAGAAAGCTGGTCGATTTGTTCAGGGAGTAAGTCCAGTTTTCATCTCTGCCCCGTAAGCTCTCTGCCACATCATCAATTCCAACAAGTCTCACACTCGCACAGCATCCTCAACGACAAAACACCACTGCCCCCTGTAGCCGCGACGCCAGAGGAAGACGCAGCCCTCTTCGAGGATGAGCCGTGGGTCGAGTCGCCGCTGGTCTTCGACTACGGCACTAACATCAGCATGGGCCAAAATGTCTTCATCAACTTCAACTGCACCATTCTCGACACGTGCAAAGTGACGATCGGCTCGCGCACCCTCATGGGCCCCAACGTCTCGTTATACAGCGGCACCCACCCGCTCGACCCGGTCATCCGCAATGGCACCCGCGGCCCCGAGTCCGGCGGCGAAATCCATATCGGCGACGACTGCTGGATCGCCGGCAACGTCACCGTCCTGCCCGGCGTCACCATCGGCCGCGGCAGCGTCGTCGGCGCCGGTAGCGTCGTCACCAAGAGCGTGGCCCCCTTCACCGTCGTCGCCGGTAACCCCGCTCGTGTCATCAGGAAGGTTGAGACTCTCATGGATCCCGAGCAGGCTGCCGCCAAGGGCGTGGCGCCAATCGTTCTGGGAGACGAAAGCGCCCCCGGCGCCCAGGCCCGGCTGAAGAGGCAGGAGACGCCCAAGGTGGACCCTTCGCTCACGCAGGACCTTGGCGAGGACGGCGAGAAGAGAGACTTGCAGTCCGAAGAGAAGTTCTGGCGCGCTTTTGCGGCCAGCGAGAAGGGTGCTGCGGAGGGCGGGGCGTACCAAAAGTGATTGCACTGCATCTTCAAAGCAGAGCAGGTGGTTAGTAGATCGACTCTTTCCCGCAGCTTGGCACGGCTTCTTAGGATGGAACCACGGAGTGGGTTCGCATCTAGATCGTCGGTAGACTGAATGCCATCTTCTCGTTCGTCAACACGTTGGGGGGCAACTGCAAGGAACCTTGACACTTTGAGCGGCATCATTCACAGAGAGGGTTACAGCATTTTCAAAAGACGTTCTGATTCCTATTTATGGATTTCATATCCAGCCTCGATAATGCCTCCCTCCCCAAAAGCCCCATCTTTTCCGTCACCTCCAAATCTTCCCACCACTTCACGGTGCACAGCGGTGTCTTGAAAATGTCAGCTCAAGAAACGGCAGGAGGGACGAGTCACATGTCACGTACCATGAGTTTGATTCATCCTTAGCCAAAAGGTTGGTCTTTGGCCGAGCTGTTCGCGCAAGTGGTCGCGGTGGCGGCGGGCTGGTCCGTCTTGTCGTTCGTGTTGTCTTCGACGGCAGCGGCAGCTTTACCAACGCTCGACTCGCCTCGCTTCCGAGCAAGATATTCCTCCGTTTTCTTCCTCCTCTCGTCCCTGAACACCAGCTCCTCCAACTCATACAGCGCGTCATGCCTAACACAGCAGAAATCCCTCTCATGCTCCTTGAACCGTGCTCCAAACGCCTTCTCAACGCCCTGGACATGCTCTCTCCTCTGCTCGACCTTTTTCATTTCTTCTCCTGTGGGTGTGGTGTCGAGAGCTGGCTCTAGACCGAAGCGCTCGTCGATGAGTGTTTGCTCATCGAGGGCGTCGCTGAGATCTTCTCTCAACTTGTCACAGAGGCGGTCGAGGGCGGTGCTCCAAGACGCGTTCAGGCCTTCTCGGAGTTTTCTGATGCGCTCGCTTCTGGCGGCGGCTGCGGCGGTGAAGAGGGGATGCTCTCCGCTCAAAGCTTGCAGGAGTTCAACTCGGTCACGTATACTTTCCATTTGACTTTGTAGAGAAGCCATGTTTTATGATGAAGTGTCTTGATGGAGTCGTTGAAGGAACTGTCGGAGAGGTATTGACGAAGTTTGGAATGCCTGGTGGCTGCAGATTCCGTTCTCTGTTAAACACCCAGCTCCAGAGGTATGTTCAATCAACACATCTACTAACTATTTGCTCGCCATGTGCGAATACAAATACTTCAATTTCATTTGTTAGAAGAAGCAGATACAAGCAGCTTCCAAACCCTCAGCGCGGCCATGTCAAGCAGATTCATACACTTGCACACAAATCACAAACGAGGGAAATGCTGGTTTTTGGCGAATCCCAAACCAATTTTTGGTGTTTAGACCATTTGATTGCCCGAAGCTTGTACTTAACAAAGCGCAACCCATTCCGTTCGTCGTCAAGTACAAAACGCCCACGTTCCATCACTCTTGCTGCTCAGAATCATACAGCACCAATGTATCATCCCATCTCATCTTTCCTCAATCGTATAGCCGACAGGCATTGAGTTCATGCCACCAACTCTGAGCAGTGGCGCTAAAAGAGGTCAGTATAAAGTCCTTCTTGGGAGCAGCGCGGAGGACTTGACCCACCCTGAGCCCGGCTAACACCTGACCAGACTACCTTCAGTCCTCAAAGAGTTCGCGGCGCAAGAAACTGTCTCGACGGGGACGCATGGCAACTGTCGGCTTGATGGTCTTGTCGCTGTCGTCGCTCTCGTTGTTGGCAAATTCCTTGACCGGGGTCTCGCTGTCTTTGCCGGCTGTGGTCTCGATGGAAGTCTTGCCCGTGGGCTGGCCAGGGATCATGCGAGAGGACATCTTGCCGGAGGAGATCTTGCTTGAGGAAGCCTTGACGGAGGAGGCCTTGCCCGAGGAGGCCTTTCCAGAGGAGCTCTTGCCAGTGGTCTTGCTGCTGGCCTTCTTGATAGCGAGCTTGCGGCGAACAGTCTTGAGAGTAGTCTTGGGGCTGGCCTTCTTGACAGGCGTCTCCTCAGCGATGCTCTCCCCGGCCGTCTTGAAGGCCTTGGAGTGAGCCTTGTTCTCAAGCTTGTAGCGAGGCTTCTTGCACGTCTTCTTGCCAATCCTCTTGCCGTCCTTGTCGTAAAACGACTCTGCAAAGCATCAGTCAAGTTCTCTATTTTCGCATCGTTCTCCTTACGCTTCTCAACATAGCGCATCTGGCGGTCCTTGACCCAATTGCGCAAGGTCTGGAACTTCTTCACCTTCTCCTCGAACGTCAAGAGGGTGAACTTCGGGGAGTTTGAGCAGTCGCTGGAATTCTCGCGTGGGTTGTCGTACAGGTCAAGGCGATCCTCGATCCTGTCGCAGAGCTTGTCGATTTCGTCGTCGATCTCAGTGGTCGGGCAGTTCCCGTTCCTCCAGGTTTTGGGGCGAGCGGAAGCCGGAACGTCGACGGACGACGACATCGGGGAGACGCAACGGTTCTTCAGAGCGAGATGCTGGGCGAGAGTCTGGTACAACGCCATTGTGAAGGGATAGTGACGGGATGTGTGATGAGCGAGTTGTTTGGGGAGGATCAAGAAAGGTGGTGAGTGAAAAAGTCCCAAGTTCCACCGCGCAGCGACAACGCCTTTTAACACTACGCCCACCATACGCAGCCCATCGCTTATGAGGTGAAGTGAAGTGAACAAAAGGGGACCCGCCATCGCTGACCGATCTTCCTTCCCTCTACAACCTCTGTCCATCTATACAAAAGTACACCTCTGACCAAAAATAATTCAAACATCCAAACGCATTTTCCTAAAACAACCCGCCAGCACCAAATCTTCCTCTTCTTTCCACACCCTTTCACAACCCCCTCCAACCTTTCCGGCGACATTTATATCATCTTCTCTACCGCGCTCAATCTGCTGCTGCGTGAATTGCTCTGCTGACTCTGTCTTTTCAGCTTCGAGCCCAATCATATGGCGTCGAGCTTGAAGATGCTCCTCCGGCTGAAGCCCAAACCCGAGTCAGTCTAGAGAGCGAATTCAGCGGAAAAGATGGTAAGCTCTCCAACTGAAGCAACGATAATCAGGTACCGTGCTAACCACGCTCGTCTCATCAAACAGAGTATAAACGCGCAACCCAACACTGTCGAAATATACGCTCAAAGTATGGGATGCTATCGCGATGAGAAAGCTGTCCCGCGCCGAATTTGGCGCCGTGTCCCACCTTCAGAACGGCCAGTCAATGATCGCACTCGACAACGAGAAGCCGCAGCCGTAGACTGCGGGCAGACAGGAGACCTCGTCCACTTTCAGAACGGCCAGTGGATGAGTGCCAAGGGTAGCACCAAGTTAGACATGAAGAAGTGTGACATGACCCAGGAGACAGTTGTAGCCATGTCGACCGCCTACCAAGCTGAGGAGGAGTTCAGGCCCAAGCCTCACAACACCCACATTGCTCACTTACTGGCGGCCACGGAGCCCACCCACCGTTGCGAGGGGTCTGGACGGGTATCCAAGAATCCAGAGGGCTGCTCAGCTGCCTCACCATTCGCCATACCCACCGCTCCAGATAGACGGGGCTCCTCCCACGCCGTGCCCATGACCGCTGATCTGCGGGTCGACCCACCATGCCAATGAACAATCCCGCAGGCGTTCCATCACGGATCAATCGCACATGGGCCACCGCAGTCTGGGCCGAGCCAAAGCGAACTTCGCTTCCACCCAGTGTACAACTTAGGCAGTCTAGTTGCCCATTGCAGTGACAAGGCACTTGAGGAGAGGAGCCGCAGCTGTGAGAAGCGGGCAGACAGGCCAGGAGACTCCGACTCCGACTCCGACTCGGCGAGGCTGACAGCGCTACTTGCTTGCGTTGCGAAATGTCGCGATTGGAACTGCACCTTTAGAAGCAACGATTCTCTCACACGTTTGAAGAATGAAAATAGTCTATCTGGTAAGCCACCGTACCCTACTACTACTACTAATACTACTACTACTACTACTACTACTACTACTACTACTACCAGAGACGCACGGCCTGACTAACAACCCACACAGTACTCCCCTCCCCGGTAACCTACACGCCCCTCACAATCTTAATCAAAAAAAATGCTCCCGCAGCACGATGCCGCGCACATCACGCTGTCGGTCAAGAACGCGCAGTAGATCACTAGCCGCGGGTGGGTGTCCACCGCACTGTGGATGGCGGCGCGCGTCTTCTTATGGAGAAGACCTCGAGATACTAGAGAGAGAGGGGCGGGGGGGGATAAGGGAAGACGGAGGGATATCAACACGCGGTCTTCGCTCCGTTAGAAGAATATATCGGGATATGAAGGATTGAAGAAAGAGGGTTGCGTAGATCGCGGTACTACACCAAATAACGGCTTCTTATGGTTCTTTGCAGGTTGCGTACTAGTGTGTGTGTGTTTATGTTCGAATATGCATGTGTATATGTATATGGGAATGTGGTGTTTAGTGACGTACAAGAGGTAAGTAGCCAAACAGGATGAAAGGAGAAGAAACGATATGAAACGGAACAAGATTAATTAATCGATCGCATTAGACGCCGACCGACGCCGCACGCCAAACCGACCTACCGTCCATTTAAGTCTGCCTTACAATGCACCGCATACCCATACCCATACCCAAACTCATACCTTTACTCATATAAACCATAAAACATGTCCGCATAAATCATAAATCATACCCTATCCTCCTTCCCCTTTTCCTCTCCCCATCCCCCACGCCAAACCCCCCCCCAATCAAATCACCCTAACATACGCCCCCGGAAACAGCCCCTTGGCACCCGCATACACGCCCCAAAACCAATCGCCATTAATGTCCTCGGCCTCGCGTATCTCGGCGCCCTTGGGGAACGCCAGCTCATCGCGCACGTGCGCCGCCGGGTAGTAGCTCCACAGCGCGACGGCGCGTAGGCCGAGACCGCCGTCGGGCGGGAAGGCGACTTGGTGTTGGTGTTGGTGGGGATGCTTTGGGGGCACCGCGGAGGCGTTGGGGGTTGCGTTTGCGTTTGCGGCGGTTGTTTTAATGGTGGTGGGAGTGGCGGCGGTGGTGAATGAGGAAGAAGAGGTCGATGACGGTGTTGCTGCTGCTGCTGCTGCGGCTGTTGGCAGTGTGGGCACGGCGGTCGCTGACGATGCGGAGCCGCCAGACGACGTGCGCGAGAGCGTTGCGCTGGCCATGGCCGTGGCAGAAGCAGCAGCAGCAGCGGCGGCGGCGGCGGCGGCGCGCGGCCTTGCTTTGCGAACAGTCCCGTCCGTATCACGCCACGACCACGACGGCATGCCACCCCGCGCACTCGCGACCCCATCCAGGCTGGAGCGGGTCGTCACCGCCATGGACGAGCCGCCAGGAGAAGCGGGCGTCTCCTCATCGCGCAGGGCAAAGCCGCCGACCAGGTCGCGCGTGACGATGCGGCGCTGCCCGGCGTCGCGGTCCTCGAAGCCGACGACGACCATGCGATGACCCCGCGGGCAGCGCCGCCAGCCGTTGGGCCCGTTTTCGTGTGAGACTTGGCCCGACGTGACGAGCGCGTGGTAGCACGAGTTGCAAATGTCACTGTTGCCGGCGTAGCAGCGTGGGCAGTGGAAGCGCGTGTGGCTGGGCGGGATGGGATACGTGCAGCGGTCGCAGTCGGTGCTGAAGGTCAACGGACGGAAGAGCTTGTTGGCCAAGGGCACGGTGCCAGGGCCGCGAATCAGGGAGGCGGATTTCGGAGTGATGGTGGGAGTGTTGGCCGTGGAGGGCAGAGATGTTGGGTTGCCACGAGAGGACGTCGATGCACCGTGATGGAGGGGGAGGAGCGGATGCGTGCAATGTCTGCCTTGGTTTACGCAGTCGTTGCAGAAGCCCCATGCCCCCTCGTTGCACACGTCGCATTTCCAATAGCAACCGTTGGCAAAAGCATGGCAAATGTCGCAAAATACGCCAGACTGGAGCCTTTTTGAAGGATCTTCGTCCGTTAAACGGCTTTGAGGATCACCCCAGGCAGGTCTCGAGGGCCGCAAGTAGCGTTGCCCACTGAGGATGTGAGGCTGTTCGTAGCCAGGACGATGTCCACCAGGAGGAGCTCTTTGCTCATACTTTGCCCATGCCGCAGAGCCAAAGCCGAACCAATGCTTGCAACCTGCGCCGGCGCGGTAGCACCGAAGGCAAATGCTGTATTTGCTTGCGTCCTCCGCATGGCACCTCTCACAAGAATAGTACAAGTCGTACTGGATTCCAGTCGTCTTGCAGCTTTGGCAGCATATGAAGGGCTCGGAGTACAGACTTGACTGGCGCGCTGAAGCATCGGACGAGGATGGTCTTGATCTTGGTATTTCAGCGCTGTTGCGGGCCCGAGAAAGAGAAGATGAACTGTCGTTCGCAGGCCTCGCCGGTCTTGCAGCAGTTCCAAGGTCTGACATGCGGCGAGGTGGAGCATGTGGACTTGCGGCTAGTGAAGGGCTGAGATGCGGTCTGGTGGCATCCGGGAGGAATCCAGCGCGTCGCGGAGAAGGTTCGTGAGAGCGATTCGGGATGATGAAGGTGTGGCCACCCTGAGGGTCAGTTGCCCGCCGGTCGTCTTGAGATGGACGGCGACGTCTTTCAACGACAGAGCTTCCCTGCACGGTCTGAGGACGGTTGCTCAAATCAGTGGCTGACCGTGCGGCCGGCCTTTGAGCCGTGGCCTCGACAGACGAAAGCTGACGATGGTGGTTTCGCCGTGACTGGCTCCTGTCTCCTTGGCTAGAGGATCTCCTGTGGTGACGAGTGCCCTGATTCACAGCGTCGAAAAGATGGGGCCTGGAAGCTGGTGGTCTCGAAGCTTGCGACTGGGACGAGTTTCTCTCAGCCATTGCCTCCCGAGTAGCCGCGCTTTCGGCCCTTGGGCGAGGCCGTCTTTGCGGTCTCTCTTCTCCTTCCGAGTGGTGTACGGCCGAGCCAGCAGCAGAGCTCGATGGGGTAGCACTCCTGGACCTATGATGCCTTGCTCTTGCTCTATCCCTGTCCCTCTGCCTCCTCCTAAATGCCTCTGCAATTCTTTCGGTGATTTCCTCCTCTTGAGACACGTCGATGTTGTCAAGATCAATACCGTCCAGCAGTCCCTCTTCCCGTATCTGGCGCATGATTTCGTCCTCCATTTCCTGCGTGTCAATATCAGAGGCGCTGAGCAGAGATCGCAGGCTGGACTGGTGCTCCACGTGTCTGGGTGGGGGTGGAGATCGCGGCAATTCAGTGCCAGTGCCCAGCTGCGCTGATCTTGGACCATCACGCTCCCTGCGTCTCCTGTCGCGGTCCCGACTGTGCTCTCTGCTTTGCTCATGACTCCGCAACCGCCTTCTGCGATCCGGCGGCGGGCTCAAGGTGCCACTGCTGCCAACTCCAGCATCTTCAAGGCTCAATAACCGCACTTGGTCGATGAGCCTGCGGTCCTCTTCATCACTCGAGCCTTGGCTCCGCCTCAGCTTGGGCATGACATTGTCGCCCGGCTTGTATACCTTGCGCATGTCATCCTTTTCACGCTCCGTCTTGCCCCGGCCAGGATTTGTCTGGAGAAACATCTCCAAGAGGGTTGTGACGGTGGCATTTGGCTGCGTCGCGCGGACCGAGGCGCGGCATGACGGGCAGGTGTACGGGTGGAGCGAGTTGGCGCTCTGAGCCTGCCATGAGAACCACTCCTTCAAGCAGGCGCCGCAAAAAGTGTGCAGGCAATCCAGAAGCGTCAGCGGCTGGTAAAAGACGTCGGTACAAATCTGGAGTAATCAGCCAGGAGAGCGAGTGGAATGGCGGGGTGGTGTCGAGGCTCGGTGCGGACGGGAGCGGACGCGCCGCCGAGCAGCGCTCAGACGGTTCGTGCCTCAACCACCACCTGGACTTACCGAGCACGACAGCTCCTTCTCCAGACTTTCCAGAGGCCCGGAGCGCGGCGCCTCAGCCATGACAGACGAGTTGGGTGGTGTGAGAAGGAGGCCAGCAGCAGCGAGCGGCAGCGGCTAGAGAGACGCTCGCCATTCGCCCACTGTCAGCTCAGCTTCGGCGGCTCCGTACAGAGGCGAGCTTCCTGGTTAGTGCAGCGTCTATTCCCCGCGGCAACAACGGCTGTGATGATGGGTGCTGACAGACGACGGCGATGACGGCTCCTCTTCTGGCCCATGACTTGTGAAAGGAGAAGTCGTTCAAGACAAGCACCCAGACTTGGGCTTGGAGTCAGCTGGAGCGCGGCTCTGTTGGCACGTATCACGGCAGCCAGCCAGAGCGGAGTCGCCTCTGCCCCGCCAGTCAGGCACCCAACATCACGGCTGGACTTGGACTCAGATTCTCTGCGAAACAACACCTTTGCTCCTTTTTTTCATTTGACTTGAGTCGCTTTGCTATTGCTTCGACGCATCTATTGGCTCCTCCCCATCATCATCATCAGCCTTCCAATCAGTGCCCCATACCCACCAGCCGGTTCGCAAGTTCGACGCAGGAACAGTTCGGCATGTGCATCCCTCAAAAACACTGCGGGGGTCATCCTAGCTAGCCAACCGTCCTCTCAGCTGTCACCTCTTTTAATAACACGTCATGAAGACTCGGCAGATGAATTTTGCCATTCGTCTTAGATTCAATCGGTAGGCCTGGCATCGAAAGCTTGATGCGCAAGACATGGCGCGGTGCCGCAATGAAGTTGCAAGAACTAGCACGAAAAGAAAGTGTCGTTCGCTGCCACATTTGCGCCCAAGGAGAGGTCATCCGCTACCAAGTTGCGCCTGGGGCGCATTCGTTCAATATTGCAGACGAAGTCAGGGAACTGCTGACACTGCCATAGTTGCGCATAGAGAATTGTCGTTTACCACTGCAGATAGATGCAGAGAGAAGTGTCACATCTCATCGACATCCACGTTGCAATCTTGACTGACGTCATTGAACAACAAGGATATACCTGGTCGAGGATGAAAAAAATTCGAATACGGCATCACCGAGAGAGCTGGAAAGAGGCTCCAGTGGACGCGACAAGTTTGGCCAAGGCATCGGAGACACCGATGGATTCACCTACCAAAAACAAAGACAACGACACGGTACTTACCTTGCCGATGGAGTTGAGGCGTTCCGACACTCCATCCAGTTTTTGTTTTCCCTGCAGCTTCCGGACATGGAGTGTAGAAGAAGACAGTTATGAGAGAACAGCCGTCTTCAGATACCGGGCAAGGTGGCTCACGATATTGATCCTGTTAAACGCCTCGCTCAATGCTTAGGAGAAAAGCGGCCAGGAATGGCCAGGGGCAGCGGCAATCAGCGGATGGATATATCCTGGCTGTGCAATGTGTGTGTGCCTGTCCAGCGTCCGACTACCTTCTCGAGGGCGGGTGGATAGTTCCGACATGAAGCTCAAACTGTGATTCGAGTTCCTCTGGCAGGGTCGAAAAGGTGAGTGCGGATAGGTATCTCGGTTGAGAGCTCCAGGGAAGCGCATTCGACGAGCAGGGCTGGATGTGTATCTGAACGATCCACCCAGAGTGTCTGAGGCGGTCATGAGTGTTGCCAGTAGGTGTCCTTGAGCAAAGTCTGCTGGCGAATGCTTGAGTGTCGTATGACTTGAAGCCCAGCCGTGGACAAGTCGGGAAAGCCAAAGCCAAAAGACTGACAGAATCTCCACTTCCGGCTCCGCAAAACGGCAAGACAGGAACCAACGTCGGGAAAGCCGCAGCAGAATCACGCCTTCCCCACCCCCTCATTCCCGTTCTTGCCCCCTGCAGATCCCCTAAAGCAGCAATTTTCCAACAACTTCCAACGTAGTCGGCAAAGAGCGGACCTCAATTCCGGCTCATTTTCAGAGCGAAACTCGGAAATCGGCAGCCGACTGCGAAGCGCGGAGGCGACATCTGGTCAGGGTCGTGCCACTCGCGGGGAAAAGTCATAAGGTTGTGGACTGGTGCGGCGGAATGAGGGCGCAAGGGGCGCGCACAACAGGTGAGATATCAGGCGAGGGGTCGGGAATGCCAGGGCGGGAGGAGTGGCCAAGGAGAACGGGTCCCGAGGGGGGAGTCCCGAGTTCCCCGAGTTCGGCATGTGGGAAGACGGCGGGCACAGCGAGGGTCGGGAATCACAGGAGCGGGGTCGGGTGGTCACTGGTGGTGTGAGATCGGGAGTGGACGCGGCGGATGGTTCGATGGTCTGATGTGGTGTACATGTACGGCATTGCCGCGAGGTGCGGAAGCGGGAAGCCGACCTACCCAAGAGGGTCCCGACGGAAGAAAGGCCGGTGGTCGCGGTCAGCCCACCTCAGGAGAGACTTCAACTTGGTCCCGGCGGGATTTTCTTCGCCATGTTCAATCCTATGCGGCCAGCTCTTTTGGGAATTGCCCGACGCCAGGGGAACCTGTTGCCGTTGCTCTCGTTGGCGGACGACATGTTCCGCTACGACTTGGACCTTTTCCGCTCCATCTCCATCACACCACCTCCGTCCACCAGGCTTTGTCTTCAGCACTTGGATTGTCGTTTTTCAGTTTCCGTCTCCTGGATTTGTTGATGCAAGCTGTAGTGTAGTGGCCCCAAAGAAATCAACCACCTGCACAACATCTCCCGCTGTTCCCCAACGTCGTCTTTGCAAACACCAGAACTCGCTGGGGCCTTTGCATCGCCTTCGGTTACGAAGCTGCCTTGTTTCGTCGCAATGAGGACAACGGAGCCTTCCCGCCAGCATTCCGCGTCTTGCTCTCGAGGACCTCCTCGGTCGGACTGAGTTTTCCTCCACAAACATCACCAACTGAGTCAAGAGACACGTACAC
The DNA here is from genome assembly GCF_038021145.1 of Phyllosticta citriasiana. NCBI lineage: Eukaryota > Fungi > Ascomycota > Dothideomycetes > Botryosphaeriales > Phyllostictaceae > Phyllosticta > Phyllosticta citriasiana. Next base: position 1,688,835 of record NW_027117285.1, on the reverse strand, counting down.
TTCGCCTTCCTTCCATCGACAGGATCATCACGTGAAGGAGCAATGACGTTGGATGGATTTGTCCGGACGAGGTTTCGACTCGCACCCAACACACCGGATCGCAGGGACTGACGTCGGATTTGCACCGGGTTCAAGACGTCCCTCAGACTTTGAAAGGGACCTTTATCGGTGACGCTGCACCACACTCGGACAGGGCCTCTGTGCCCCACCGATTGGCAACTTTTTGCTCGTTCTGTCTGGCTGAGGCCATCAAGCCACGGACAACTTTTTTTTGGACCAATTGCTGTCACTAGCTTTGGAAAGATTACTGAGGCGTATCGATTGTGTCGTGCTGACTGACCAGCAAGGAAAGGGTCTACGTAGGTCATGCTAGCTGACCTCCGCCGGCACCTCCGGAAGCGCTGTTGACAAGCTGCATGGTTAAGTGGCGACCAACGTTCGCTAAAAGAGTCTACTGGAGGATCACGAGATATTCGTAATCATGACAAGAGTGTTTCTTGTCAGATATGCCCGTTGTCTGTTACTCGCATGGTCTTATCAGTAAGTGGGTTCTGAATGCAAGCAGTCTTGCTTTCGCTTGACGAGAACGTCTCAACGACAACTTCCGGTCTCCAGCAATGTCCGTAGAGCGGCGCGCTGGTGCATGAGATTGACATAGAAGCCGTTTACTCCGTCCCTGCGGTTCATCTCGTGGCTGCTGCGCCTGCGGGAGATCTTCTGCGAAAACTCGGTCCGAAGCGAGCATGGCTTGTTTGGTCCACCGTGATGTCAACTTTACAACCTTCGTATCTGACTACGAATGGGTGCTTTGCTGAAGGACGCACCAGAAAGCCAAATTGCGACTGGTCGAATGAGGTTCCAGAGGCGGTGCTTTGAACGGCTTTCCCATGGACATTTTGACTTTGCCACCACCTCCAACCACGAGTTTTTGAAAAAATATCGCCGAACGGCCTTGGCTACAGCCACAGCACGCGCAACGCGGGTAGTGATGCAATGATGCTTGGATCAGCAGTAACGTCATACCTCTTTCTCTCATGAAAGATGGATCGAAGAAAGTCGTTTCCCTGTCTGGAGAAAAATGTTAAAACTACTTGCGCCTCAAAGTCCTGGAGCTTTCCCTCACTCTCATCATCTTGTGCCTTTCTGCTTTGATAGCGCCGCACACGGTCCCTGAAACCTGGGGCACCCACACCGACCGATCAGGTTCACTCTCAACGCGGAGATATCAACATGGCAAAAGACGAATTGCAAGACGTCGAGAGGGCTGAGACTGTTCAGGACCGCCCTCAACACTCGAATCGTATCCAGCTATGTGAGTGGTTCAGTCAAGGACACGACTGCTTCCAGCAGCTGACAATGCCTAGCTGCACAACCAACCGCGGACAGACAAGCGCACAAGGAAGAGCGAGAACGAGGACGTTCGCCTACGAAGAAAGACCTCAACATTGAAATCGTAGACTGGGAAGGACCGAATGACCCTTCAAATCCGTATGTCAAAGATTTCTCCACGTGCCAGCCAATTCTGACCAAGACAGGTTCAACTGGTCCAAGACGAAGAAATGGATCTTGACCATTACCGTGTGCTTCATGTAAGTTCCGCTCCGGTCCTCCCAAGGAAAGACACTGACAGAAGCAGTTCGATTCTGACTGGCCTACCTGCCGGAGCATACGGCGGCGGCAACACGCAAATGGAGCAAAGATTCAACATTAGCCAAGACAACTTCCCCTGGCTGTTTTGGGCCACGACCTCCTGGAACGTCGGCGCCGCCTTTTTCCCCCTCATCTTCGTCCCCCTGACCGAGACGAGCGGCCGCATGCCTGGCTACTTTGGCGCTTATATCCTTTTCCTCATCTGGCTGATTCCTTCGGCAACGGCGCCCAACTTTGCGACTCTGATCGTCACCCGCTTTTTCGGAGGAGGCGCTTCCTCGGTCTCGATTAACATCGTCGGTGGAACCATTACGGATATTTGGAAGGGCGACCGAGCCCGCAGTATCCCCATGAGCATTTTCGGCTTGACCAGTGTCGTCGGTATTGCTCTTGGCCCCTTTATCGGATCGGCCATTGCTTCCCAGATGTACTGGCGCTGGATTTTCTGGATCCAGCTGGCCTTTGACGGCGGAATGCTGCCCATCTTCTGGTTCATCTTGAACGAGACACGAGGAGACCTCATCCTGACGTAAGTTGCAAGCACGTGTTGTTCACATCGGAGGAGACTTTGGCTCACAAATTCATCAGGAGCAAGGCAAAGAAGCTGCGCAAGCAGGGCAAGACCAACGCGTACGCCAAAGCCGAGCTCGACAAGCCCAACATCTGGGACTCGCTCAAGACGTCGTTCAAGCGGCCAACAAAGATGCTCGTCACCGAGTGGGTAGTTTTCAGCTTCACCATGTGGATCTCGTTTGCCTGGGGTATCCTGTTCCTCTTCCAGAGCTCCGTCGTCCAGGTCTTCCAGGAGTGCTACAACTTCGGCGTCATGGCGACGGGACTCGTTCAACTCGCGCTGTCGGGCGGTGCCCTCGTTGGCACCATCATTAACCCGCTGCAAGATATGCTGTACCTGCGGTCTGCTAAGACGAACAAGGAGCGCCCGGGCAAGCCGATTCCGGAAGCGCGTCTTTACTTTGCCGTCCCTGGTAGCTTGATATTCACCGGCGGTTTGTTCTGGTACGTGGTCCCCCCCTCGTTCTCTCCAACCCAACGAGGCTGACTGCTCGCCACAGGTACGGATGGTCCAGCTACCCCGACGTCCACTGGATCGTGCCCACCCTAGGCATCGGAGCCGTCGGTCTCGGCATCTACGAAATCTACATGGCCGTAAGTCCACATCTCCCATCCCCTCGCATGCCCAACCCCAAACCTAACCACGGATCAGGTCGTAAACTACCTCGCGGACGCGTACGAAAAATACGCCGCCTCGGCTCTCTCGGCCGCCTCCCTCGGACGCAACGCCTTCGGCGCCTTCCTCCCCCTCGCATCGCAATCCATGTACACAAACCTCGGCTTCCAATGGGCATCCTCACTCCTCGGTTTCATCGGACTCGTCCTCTCGCTGGCGCCCATCCTGATCCTGCTGCGCGGCGAAGACATCCGCAACCGGTCGCCCTTCATGCGCGAAGCAACCTACGACGCCGACGAAATGGAGGCCCGCAGCAAGAGCCGCGCGACGTACGAGAAGAGCGTCGAGGAGCGCAGCAAGAGCCGCGCCACCAGCACCCGCAGCCACGGCAGCAGACCTGGCATGGGAAGTCGTGCGACCAGCTACATTGATGCGTGGCGCGGTCATTGGGGTGGCGCTGGTCGTGGCGGCAGAGGCAGAGCTACGCCCCGTGGCTCCAATGCCGCTACTCCCACCGGTGTCATGAGTCCGGCGAGTATGCGCTCGCCGGCCCAGACGCCCGCGCATAGCGTGCGCGATATGGCGGTTGGCAGCAGTGCGCCGGGGACGCCGGCGCGTGGGCGCTCGCCGACGGGCGAGGCCGAGACGGCGAGGAATAAGGATAAGTCGTTTTTTTAGGCTGGGCGACTGACTGCTTGCTGGCAGCTGTGAAGCAGTAGTGGTAAGCGAGGGAGGGAGCGAGCGAGCGAGCGAGTGCGTGCGTGCGTGCGTGCGTGCGAGAAGACGTCGATGTCTCCGTTTCCATGTCCAATTTTGTTTGTTTGACCTGTTGTCTGGACCTGTTGGTCATTGCTCCGTTTTTGTTATCGCATGGCATCTGCATTGTATCCGGCGTTTTTCTTCTTCGAACGAGGGGCGGACGAGCGGGCGTTTGGCAGAAAAGAAGATGGCATGGCATAGAGATACATGTAGACATGGATGCGAGAAAGGCTCCCTTCCTCATCCACTCTCCATCCATCGCATTCTTCGAAACGCGTGTGTCGCCCGTTCTGCTCCTGACGTGCATGTATTTACCTACTGTACGTACTCTCTCTCCCTCTCTTCCCCTCTCTTCCCCTCTCTTCCCCTCTCTTCCCTTCTCTTCCTCTTCTCTCAACAAGAAAAGAAAAGAAAAGAATGAAAACAAAAGAATGAAAACAAAAGACACCGAGAGCAAAAGACACCATGTATGCGGACGGCAAGGAAGAAAGAATAGATGGCAAATACACAATACATACATGGTCTATAAGCACCGCGATACATATGTGGGTAGATGGATGGATAGTAGTACCATTATTCGACTTTTTATCCCATTCATTCATTCGTTCGTTCGTTCGTTCTTCCTTCATTCTTTACCAATGCCATTGCCGATACCAATACCAATAACCATTACCGATACCGTTACCGATACCGCTACCAATGCCGCTACTAATACCGCTACTAATACCGCTACCGACACTGACACTAACACCCAAACCATCAAACCCGTCCACCCAAACACAAAAGAGGAGGAGAAAACAGAATGCTAGAGATGTCGCGAATCTCGAAAAAGGGAAGTGAATGCCATGGAGTAAGTAGCAGGTAAGAGAGTCGAAGAGGGAAAGATGAGAGGACAAGGCATGTGTAGATGAGGAAAATGAGATGGGTAGATGAGTAGATGAGTAGATGTGTGGTGGATTACAGACCAGACTGACCGGATTTTCGTGGATTGGTAGGTAGATAGGTAAGAAGCATACCGGTAGGCAGAGCCGCCGCAGGCAGCAGTAGTGGCTGGCTGGCTGGCTGGCTGGCTGCTTAGCGGTAGGGGGTAGGTAGGTAGGTACATGGGTAGGGAGGTAGGTACATGGGTTTGTGATTTGGAAGGAGAAATAGGAGAAATAGGAGAAATAGGAGAAATAGGAGAAATAGTAGAAATAGGAGAAATGGAGGAGTAATAATAACGACCCGACCTGACCTGACCTTCCCATACTTTGCTAACAGTCAAGACAGTGTAGACAAGAGTAAGTGCATAAGGATGTTTCAGGCCGCCCACCTAATCCATTCGAGGGAAGAGAGAAGATGCGGACTACCACCTCGCTGAACGGAGGCTAGCGCTTGTTCCCTGTCGGCACTCCACTCAACACCACTGCCATGGCACCACCACATCTACCACCACTCATTCATTAAACGCCATTCTTAGTCGCCGCCGCCGCCCCATTACCGTTTCCATTGCCAATACCCTCTGCCGGCGCGGGCTGCTCATCCGGCCGCCTAACGCCGCAATCGGCCCAATTGCGCGGCCTGTCACCCCACTGGTCAAACTTGGTGCCGTCAAACTCCCACACACCGTTGGTCTTGTCGGCCTCGATGGGCTCCTCGACGGTCTTTGCCAGCTTTTCGAAGACGGGCCACTGCTCGGATTTGGAAAAGTAGCGGCGATCCCACTCGCGCCCGTCCTCGCGCTCCTTGCGCCGCAGCTCACGCTGCTGGTTCTCGATGAGCGACTTTTCGCGCCCCGTCGTGTCCATGTCGCCCCGCGCGATGGCCTGGGCCACCTTTGCCCATGCCCGGCGCGACTCGAGCTCGCCTTGCTGCTCGACGGGCGGCACTGACAGCGGCGTCGTCTTGTTGGCTTTGGCATCGTACGTGTCGATTACGTCCTTGGACTTGCAGTTGCCCTTGCGGATGGTGAACTGGTCCGTCCATTGCCCGTCGATCGAGTACACGGCGTCCTTTTCCGTCTTGTCCGACGGGTACAGGGTTGCGATGAAGCTGTTCCTCTTGCCGCTGATCCAGCCCTTGCCGCTGTAGTCGATCTTGGCCGTGTAGCCCGACGACGACGTGATGTAGGATTTTGAGTTGAGCTCAATGTACGGCGAGCCTGTGATGAGGCCTTCAATGTGTAGCGAGGGGAGCGTGATTAGGTAGTCTTCGTCAAAGGCGTCGATGTGCAGCAGCGCGTGGCCGACTTGCTTTGGACCAGTTAGCGCGATGGCGCAGGTGTAAACGGGGTATGTCTACCTTGATGTTGATGGTGCGTGAAAAAGAAGCTTTTTGGCCGCAGTAGCCAGTCAGGCGCACGCCGTGCTGGTCGTTCCAAATCGAGTATGCTGTCACGGGCGGGTGGTGGCTGACGGCATAGTCAGCAACACGGCGCCCCGTTCACGAGTGGACTTGAGGGCGGGCTGCCTGCGTACCTGACCTGCTCGCTGATGAGCTGGGTTGTTCCTGCATCATCCTCCCACTTTCCCAGGAACAGCTCGCCCAGAAAGGGATTCAGAGGCTTCTTTTCGCTGCCCAGCTTCTCGCTCCGACTGGCGTATTGTTGCTTGAGGGTGCTGAGGAACCATTTGAGGACGAGGAGGGCGCGCTCGGCGGGGTCTTGGGCGCTGGCCGGGGCGACGAATAAGCGCGGGTGCTCTGCCCAGTAGCTCGAGAATTCGGTGAGGGACGTTGAGCTCAAGATGAAGGGCGGCGCAGTCATGGACGATAAGTCGCCGTTGAACGAGGCGACGGACTGGGGGAACCGCCATGGTCAGCAAAAGTCCAGGTACTTTAGAGCGAGGCTCGGTGGCATGGGTAGGTATCTAGGTTCGCCCTCACCTTGAGGAATGAGGACCAGGACCCCCGCGACTGCGGGGGCACGGCCGAAGCTGTGTCGGCTGAAGACATGGTGTGGTGATTTCTGGAATTCGCAGACGGGGGGGCAGAGGTGGGAGTCGGGGCCCGAGGATTGAAGAGGAGTAGCGGGGGAATTCGAGGGGCAAAGGTGAGATGATGTTGAGGGACCGACCGAAGTGGGTGTCGGGGGTGGGTGGCTTAGGTAGCCATAGTCGTCATTACTTCGGGCAAGCTGTCCAAGGATAAGGAAACACCTCATGCGGCCAGCGTTACCTCTTAGGCTCACTCACTGCTCGCCCACCTGAACGGCCATGATCCCGCCTTCAGCCTCCTTTGCTTAACCTCCAGGACCTGACGCTGTCATGCTCATGCTGGTTGAGCTCATCCTGCGCGCTAAAACACGCGCCCGTCGCCCGTCACTCGATCTGACGCTCGCTGGTTTCGTTTCACCGCCCGCCGCTGCAGACATTGAATACTACCCGAAATACTACTCACTTTGGCTTTTGCTTCTGCTGTGCCCCTCCCCCGCTGGCCACTAAGCTGGTGGAAAAGTCGTGGCAGGGGACCGGAAAGCATGCATCCACGACCCTCGAAATTTCTTGCAAATTGACCACGACGACCATTCTGACCCCTTTCGATCATCTACTACCACTTCTGAGCAACCCCCGTGATCATCACCATCCCCAACCCGAAATCGCTCCGACTACGTAGCTGCTAGCTAGGTGATCCCCGCACGTGCCAAGTCCTTCTTGGCCCTAGATACAATGCAAAAGCACCCTGTATGCTCCCAGTCATCATTCGTCAAAGTCCAAAGACAATCTAAGTCTTGACCGTGGGCTCGCTGCGGCCCGTGTACTCCTCCAGCTTCAGCAGGCCCGTCGCAAGGTCCACGTTGTCCTTGAGGTACTCTTGCGTGTCGATGAGGAGCTTGCTGGCGTCGCCCTCAAACTTCTCAACATACAGGCGGATCGTCGCACCGCTGGAGCCCGTGCCCGACAGCCGCACCACGATCCTGCTGCCATCGTCAAACTTGACGTAGATGCCCTGGTTCTTGCTGACGCTGCCGTCCAGGTCCGTGTACGAAAAGTCGTCGGCCTCTACAACCTTCCGGCCCTTGACCGTCGAGCCGATGAACTCGCTCTTCTTGGTCGTAATCAGCTCCTTGATGTTGGCAATGACCTTGTTGGCGCCCTCCGTCTCGCAACCCTCGTAGTCGTAGCGAGTAAAGTAGACGCGGCCGTACGTCCTCCAGAAGTCCTCCTGGATCGACTTGATGCTGGGCGTGGTGCCAGTCTTCTGGCCGACGCCAGCGAGAATGTTGAGCCAGGCAACAATGGCCCACAGACCATCCTTCTCACGGATGTGGTTGGAGCCAGTACCGAAGCTCTCCTCGCCGCAAATGTTCATCTTGTCTGCGTCAAAGAGACCGCAGAAGAACTTCCAGCCGGTGGGCACCTCGTAACTGCTCAAGCCCTTGGCCTTGGCAACAAGGTCGACGGCACCCGAAGTGGGCATGGAGCGGGCCAGGCCGTAGACGCCCTGCTTCTTGAAGTAGGGGATGAGCTCGGCGTGGTGGGCAATGATGGCCAAGCTGTCACCAGGAGAGACGAATGCATTGGCGCCGTAAATCATGTTGCGGTCACCGTCGCCGTCCGAGGCGGCACCAAAGTGGATGCCCTTTTGGTCAACAACGTCCACCAGAGACTTGGCGTAGACGAGGTTGGGGTCGGGGTGGTGGCCGCCAAAGTCGGGCTTGGGCGTGCAGTTTTGCGTGCTACCCTTTTGTCCGAGCTCCTTCTCGAAGATGTCGATGCCGTAAGGGCCAGTGACACCGTTCAGGCCGTCGAAGAGGATCTTGAAGTCGGGGTGCTCCTTGAGGAATGACTTGATCAGGTCAAAGTCGAAAATCTCCTTCATAAAGTTGACGTAGTCCTGCGTCGAGTGGATAATCTCAACCTCGAGCGGGCCGTACGTGCTGGTGCCAATCTTGTTCAAGTCGACGTCGGGAATGTCGGCGATCTTGTACTCGGCGAGTGTCTTGGAAGTCTCGAAGATCTTGTTGGTGACGGTCTCGGGGGCCGGGGCACCGTTGGCAAGGTTGTACTTGATACCAAAGTCTTCCTCGGGTCCTACTTCGTGTCAGAATATCCGATCCTCCAAAAGAATCGTGCTTTCTCAGCTCCCACTTACCGCCGGGGTTGTGGCTCGCCGTCAGCAGAATACCACCCGTAGCCTTGCGAATGCGAATGACATGGCTGGCGGCAGGCGTGCTCAGAATGCCACCCTGGCCGATGATCAACTTCTTCACGCCGTATGCCGCACCAATCTTGGCAATCAATTGGGTGACTTCGGGGTTCCAGTAGCGACCATCGCCGCCAATGACGAGGGTGCTGCCTTGAACGCCTTCGGGGATGGAGAGGAGGATGGAGGTGACGAAGGCCTCGCTGTAGTGAGGCTTCTGAAAGACCTTGACCTTTTTGCGAAGACCGGAGCTGCAAAGCAAGCGGGTTAGCTCAAAGTTCAGAGGTATGAAGCGGGGCAAGGTGGGGGAGTTGAAACGAAGCAGAGATGCTCAAGACTGCGCGCTCAAGCGTCAATGTGGTCGCAGAATAGCTCAGATTGACGCTCTTCAGCTCTTCAAAGAGCCAGAGCAAAAGCAAGGGCAATTGGGGGTTGGGAAAGGCGTCGAATAGCGAGTTGGACGCCGCGGGGCACGGTGCAGACTTACGTTCCGGGCTTCTGGTCAGGGAAAGCAGTGAAGGAGACGGTCTTGACGCTCATGGTGGCTGATGGTGAGGTAAACGAGGGTACGACGGTGGGAGAGAAGCGGGAGAGGAGTAGAGGGAGGAATTGGGTGTAGTTGTGAGAAGAAGGAGGCGGGCGAGTTGGTAGGAGGAGACGAGACGTCCAAGCTCATGTCCGGGCGCCCGCCGCTCGCTGCAGACGCCCTGTCACTGCGTCAACCCCACCCACCGTCTCTGCCCTCTCAGAACCCCGACGAACTTCGCTGCCAGCCAATGGAGGTCATGACGGAAGCTATCCTGTTACACGCGCGACTGTTGAGAGGGCGTGAAGCATGATCCTGCACCACGACCGCGACGCCAATCCTGCCGCCCGCCTCGGTCAGGTTACGACTGAGAATCTTCCGCGTGCTATGTTTGACGACGCCTTGATGCCACTGGACCTCGACTGCCATCTTGCCTCTGGCCGCGCCATTCACGTCTATCGAACATGTTCAGTGTCGGGGCATGAGCTCCGGACTAGCCCTCCTGCCTGCCATCTTTCACTAGTCTGAAAGGCGCTCGAAAGCCTGCATGATGGCAAAGACACGATTACCCAAGTCGAAGCGATCCTCGGACGGCTCCACCCATCAATACGGCAAGGCTGGCATATGTTCTTGATCAACCGGAAGATTGACGCAAATAGGCCTCACTCGATGCCCCCTTGTCTGCTTTACGGATCAAATGCTCAAAAGAAGTTTCTTGCTTGATAAGGCTGTACAATACGGTGTGTTTGCAAGTGCCGTACACTGATTTTCCGCAAGAACTTGTCGTAGGCACCATGGACGATTGATATGTCCATCTTCCTAGGGACCTTATGTGGTTCCTCTCACTAGTGCCCTTTTCCTTGAGAATCCTCCCTTGTTCCCTCTCTTTTTTGTCACGACCCTCCATCCGCGAATCAAGTCTGGATGATGAAGTTGGTATCTTTCACAGCTCTACATAGTGCTATGGGGAGGTAAGCCTTGAGATCTTTGAACGTCCTCTGTCCCTATACAGTCGTTTTCTTCAGACGTTGTTTCATGTTCGAAAGTTCTTGTATGCTGTTGGTTTTGGTGTCAAGCGCTGGGCAAAAGAATTCACGCCTGGTTTTGAATCTCACATTGTTTTCTCTCGCCTGTTGGTGAATGCTTTTTGACGGCGCGCACTGGCTATTCACACACGTGAGCCGCTCACATGCTTGTTTTGGGTGCCGTCACCAACACAAAAAGGCGAGTGTTTGGCGGCGATTCCTTTAAAATCCACCACACTCACAAGCCAACATATCGCTCAACAGTTGCTGTTGGAACTACTCGTCGGCAAACGCCACCAACTGCAAACTTGATCCCTACCCTCAGCGTCTACAAGAGCAAAGAAACTCCTCAAATAGGGATCCCTCTCACGACTCTCAGAACCCACCCATCTCCATCAAATCAGACGTTACCGACTCCAACATGGACAACCGCGACCACTACATTGGCTTTGTCTCGCTGGACGTTGCCGCTGCTCCGACAAAAGACTTTGACGCTGAGACCCATCAAAATGATCCAGCCAAGTCCCTTCCCACCATCATGGTCGAAGATACGAGCCCAGACTCTCAGCTGCTCATCGAGAAGGAAGGGTTCAAGAACAAGATCTCCATCTACCTGGCCGGAAACAAACAAGAGGATGGATACATGCGCTTCGGACTCGGTCCCATCGACAGTCGCATTACAAAGCAGTTGGCAGAACAAGTAGCTGCGAAGGCCATGGAGCCAGGATTTCTGAACGAAGAGCAAAAGGAGCAGCTCAAGAAAATCGTCATCCAGCACTATTCGACGACAATTGCCAGCGTCCATTTCCTTGCCAGCAACAAAAGGCTGTTGAGCGCTCGCGACATCCCCTTGACGATACGCAAGTCGTAAGTTGGGACTCGCCCAGGATTCATACTTCATCTGACACAAAAACACAGCGAGGATGATGGGAAGAAGCTGGAGGCCAGCTCAGTGGATGCTCGCGAGTATGCTGGTCGCGGTGGAGGGGCAGAGGATGAAACTTTCCACTGAGAGCAAGCCTCTCCGCCCATCACCTGATGGAGAGAAGCTGCTTGACCATTCGATAGCCACTGATTGGGGACTCATCCTACAGCCGGGTGGGGCTTTTCAGGTAGACCCATGCCAATGTTTCTTTGCCGACTTTTCAAACAATTGTTCTCCTTCATGAATCCATACGTGCGACGCAAACACCCATACTTCCACATTGACATGGCCACGTCCTGAATAGACTAGCGTCATGCTGCTCAGTACACACGCTTTTCTTGTTTCCCTTTCCCCACGAACAACATCGCCGCCTTCACACCTAATTCACGACCTCTCCTAGACATTGGTACAGAGACGCTCAAATCCTCCCAACGTCGTGCAAGCCTCCCAGTCAGGCAGCGCGCACATTGCCGAAGCCTCCAGGGCCGTCAGCGTGTAAGTTTACGATAGCACCCTCGTTGATGACGCGCAAACTAACGGATGCTTCCTGTCAGTCACCGCTCAAGTCTACGAACGCTTCCTGAACTTGATATCATGGGTCTTCTCCAAGTAGTAGGATGTGTTTCCGCCTTGGAGCTCCAACGGCGCAAGTTAAGGGGCGGTATCGCAGAAAGCGGCAATGAGGTGAATGTCAATGCCCAATCGCGCAATGCGCCGGCGAAATACAAGAATACCACTAAAGACTGCCGCTTCCGCTTCTTGCACCGACGACCGCCCCCCGTCAAGACGCTTTCTCTAATGATGGCCCTTGACCAAGACATCAAGGTGATGGACTTCGGCGCAGCACAGGTGATTGGGACCTACTTGGATTTTCACAGACTTCGCAAACTAACGAGAGACAGAATGATGGTCTTCCTATTCCCCCTCCTCTCCACGTCCCTACCGCAACATTCCTGCGCATGACGGCGCTCGCGCGCCACTCACAATCATCTCGCGTCGTCGCCGCCGGCAAAGAACTCGAGTCGCGTGCGTTTCTCCCTTGCTACGACACAGATATCCTGACGCTGGTCAGCCAGGTCGAAATCAACCTCTGGAAATTCGTCCAACTCCACGTCGAAACCCGGTTTTGCAAGCTCGGCCACCGGCTATCCATGAAGGGTTTTGTCGCCACGGCCTTCGACGGACAGCAGTACACCAGCACACAGCTCTTGGAAAAATGCAGCTTTCTCAAGGCCGAATATGAGTGGAGACAGAGCCAGCTGGCCCATTTTCCGCTTGGTCCTGGCAAGCAGCACCGCTTGATCACGATGGCGGGCATCAAACAGCAGCACATCAAGTACCGGAAAGACTTCATGGCGAGTTTCGCGTGGAATATCGCTCCGCCGCAGCTTTAAAGGACCATAGAGGATGAAGAAAAGCAAGTGGGCGAGTAAGGCTCGTGGTTTGAAAGCATGACGCAGACAAGTAGCTGACCAGCGTTGGCTGAGAAGGTGGGAGCAGTGAACAATGCAATCGTCGGAAAAGATGGATGAAGACTCCACGTTCTGTGGCTAAAGAAGGGACAGTTTTTTGTTTGGTCCCGAGTCGCCATGGCGAGCATGGGATGGCGTTCATGAACAAGTTCTATACCCCTAGAAGATTTGATACTCACGCGAAATGGGACTCTTGTCAGGAGAGTGTGTATCTTCCGGCGGTTTGGCCTTCAGTCTTGTTTCTCCCCAAGGTTCCTAGCGTGCAGCAGTCAGTCGAAACACTTAAGATGTCCTCATGTTTTCTTCTCACCTTACAGCTTCGCAAACGATATTTGGATGCCCTCTATTGGCACGCCTCCAAGAACTCTGATTGCTCCCGTGGAAACTCTTGGATGGTCCTTACCCTCGCCCTTCCCTATCGCGCGTATTCTCTCGCCAAATGTCCCAGCAGCAACACTCAAACTTGAACCCCCACAGCTCCCTTCAGCTGCAAACTCCAACACCAAAAAACCACCACCACCACACACCCTCTCCCTACCTCAGCCTCAGCCACCATTCACATACATGCAAGTCGCCACAACCAGCCACATCCCCTCCACCTCTCCCTACTCACACAGTAGAAGCTGACTCGCAACGAGCCTGCCGCCCGCATGCGCGCTGACGTCAACCAAGGCCGATCAAGCACAAACAAGCTCAAGCTCCCGTCGAGCAAAGGCGTTTCCCCGCGCTACTGCACTGCGCCCCCCGCGGGCTCGAGTGGAGATGCAGATGGCATGGCTTTGATGCTGCACGGCCACAGTGCTTTGGATGCTTTGCTTTGGAAAACGAGTGATTCATTTGTGCCGTTTTGGGACTTTGATTGTGGATTTTGGTCTTGATTGAGCAATTGGCAGAAAATTGTTCGCAGTCTTGTCGCCAGCACGACAGTTTCGCACGACGTCGCTGCCATCACGACACCAACAATAATTAATACCTTTTGCAAGACACCGAAATTCAGAAAGAGCAAGGGAAAGCCAGGCAATCCATCACTCTCGCAAAAGGGGAAAAGAAAACGAGTCACCATTTCCACCGTTACCCTCTCCATTCCAACACTGTCCTCTCTTTTCTTTTTCTCCCAACTCCTCCCCTCTACCATCCCGAAAAGGAACATCTGCACCTAGGGCACCACCACCGCCGCCGCCATGCCACTATGCTACCGCATCACCATCACGCTCATCAACATCATCTTCCCACCCCTCGCCGTCATCATGCTGACAGGCTTCGGCATGGACACGATGATCAACTGGTACGTCCGTCCGTCCACCCATCCATCCATCAATCAATCAATCCATCCCTTTCTGACCCTCCACCCCAATCTCCTCACTCCTCACTCACTCACAAGCAAAACGCAGCCTCCTCTTCATCGCCGCCGTCCTCCCTAGCCATATCCACGGCTTCTACATCTCTTGCACGTATTTCGCGCGACGGCGGCGCGTGCGCAAGGGGCGTTGGCCCGGCGGCGACAAGAGCTTTATTGCGTCGGAGGATGTGCTGTGCGGCGGGGCGTCGCCGGAGGAGTTGAGGAGGCTGAGTAGGGGGCGGAGTAGGAGTAGGGGTCGAAGAAGGAGGGAGAAGGATGATGAGGAGGGGGAGGCGGTTGTGGTGTGTTATTAGTGTGTCGGCGAAGAAGAAGTGTCTTGTCTTGTAGCAGCAAGACTCAAACAACTGGTCGCCGTCCCCCCAGCGCCGACAACAAACTTCATAAATTGGTCAAACCACCCATTCTTCCAGGCGTGGTTGGAGTGACGCCCAATCTCATACTTTCCGCAAAAAGCTCCTCTCTACTCCTACAAATTCGCAACAAGTCCTCCGCGAAACTGAGTGACCGTCCGCTGGCTCGATTTTTTGGCCCGGGCCAGAGTTCGACTCCGGGCCTGGGTGGTTCTTTTTGCTTTATCCTATTTTGTACTTCTTGTCCGCCGCAGGCTTAGGGTCAATGATGTCAAGGTGTTTACGACCAAATTGGCTCTTGCTCTTCACGACCAACGAGGCGTAGCGCTCTCTTGTTTTAACTCTATTGAGAACTGTGTGTCCTGTTTCAATTCTACGCCCAAACTGAACTGAAGTCGGCTTCTGCTAGCTCCGACGCAGAATCGCGAAGTCAAATCATCGTTGTCCACATTTCTCCTCTCCGTCCTGCGTCCACCCTCTCTCTACACCATCCCCTCGCCTGTCTCTTCCAACCACCACATCGCACAAACTTCCTGCCCCTCTCACTCAGCAAAACTTTTGGTCATGTCCAATTTCCAAGAGAAAGTCACCATCGCTCGAGAAGAAATCAAACGAATCGGCGTCCACCAGATCATGGATGACGACCTGATGCCCCGCGCAGCCGCCACCGGATGGAAAGTGCGAAAGAGACCTCTCATCAACGACCCAGACACTCGCCCGCAGCAAGTCAGCGAGTGGAGTCCAGAGTTCCTTTTCGCGCTTCAAGAGCTGCTCCGCAGATGCGAGTCCGTTGACGAGGTCAAGTCACTGCTGCGCCGCCAGGTGCACCGCCGGCAAAGCGACGCCACATTGAAGCTCACTGTTCGGCTGGCCCGCGGCCTGCTCCTCAGTGACTTGACGCGCGTGCTCATGCACCTGGTGGCCCCGACAGAGGTCATTTCTACGGCCCAGGCAGGCGACAAGCGAAAGACTTAGCTATTACTAGTCTATAATTCTATACTCATGGTAAGTTCTCTCTTCTGCTCTTGAAAGTAAAGGAAGCTACTAATACTCTCATGATTTTCCAGCTTGGCAAAAATTCCGAATCCAGGATTAAATGAGGCAACAGGCTTGGAGTTTTGGCGAGTAGTAAACACAATTGGCATGGTTTTGGATAGGACGATCATGAGGAAAAGCGCGGACGGGCTAAGACTGGGAAGGTAGGCGGTGATTGAACGCATACTGCTTGCTTACTCGCGCAGTCAGTGTTGATTATATTGCTGCTGCGCCTGCGAGCGTGGATCCCAATCGACCCACTTGAACTCGGTGACCTGTTTGTGACTCCATCAATACTTCCATCTCTTGCTCTGTTAGCTGTCATCTCCCATGTCACTGAGTTTTTCTCTTCCAAGCAGGGTCCGCAGTCGCCCAGCCTACCAGCCAAACAACCACTCAACAGAATCTACCTACCCATCCGCTCACACACACGCTTCCAGGCACCAATGGACATAAAAAACCTCAAACACTACTTACTCACTAGTCCAAGACCAATTAATAGACCAACGAATTGATGGTCAGCACACTTACGTAATAGGTAATTGAATTGAATTGCATAATAACAGCCCAAGAGAAATGACAAGAAAAGGGATGTAAGTGCCCGCTAACCAACTCAACCCAACCAATCAAAAGACAAACACCTCATGATGGACGCGAAGGGAACAGACAGCTGACAGACAGATGCACAATACGAACATGACGCAACGCGCTGAGAGAAAGAAGGAGGGTAATGTGGGATAGAATAGGATTGGATAGGATAAGGTAGGTAGATAGGGAGAAGAAATTGATTTTGGAGGTGATGGTGCCGCGGAGATGCCCGGCTGGATGTCCACTGTGGGCGGGCATGTGTTAAGAATGAGGATGATGGGAGTGGTGAAGGTGATGGTGATAATGAAAAAGATGATAGAGGTAGGTGGTCGATGAATGGATGCGTCAAACGACAAACTTTGCTTCCACTTCCTCTCTTTCTTTCTCCCTTCCCCCCAGAAAGTCTCACGATCCACTTTCCGCTCCCCTCAACTACCCACCACCACCACCACCACCACCACCACCACCACCATAAAACCAAAGACGTTCAAGAACGAAGAAAAAAAGGGGAAAACCGCATTACAGAAATGAAACAACCCCCGCCCAGTCGTCCATCCACCCGTCATGCCGAATTCGTCAATCCTCAGCGCCGCGACGACGCCATTTCGCCAAAGCGGCCGCGCTCCTGCGTCGTGTCGTACGCCTGCAGCACACGCGCCTGCGACTCGTCGGTCTGCGAAAAGGCGTACCCGCGCTGCTTGCGCATGCGCTGCACCTGGCGCACCTTGCGAATCGCCTTTTGGAACTGTTCCATCCTATGTTTTTGGTTACCGTCAGCATCATGCCATTGCACAGTTCAGAGGGCGGGAAAGAGTGAAAAAGGAGACGCACCGTGGTCGGTAATCCTGAATGTTGTACTTCTGGATTTCCTGGATGTGGTGGTAGGCTTGAGGGTAGTACATGCGTTTGGCACTGCACCGCATTAGCAACTAGTCAAATCCGCAACGACGCGTCAAAAACTTACTATTTCCAGGCAAAGTCTCGGATGAGACACAGGCATGGCAGGACGAGGCCCATGAGCCAAAAGACAGGGCTGGTGTAAAGATGCGGAATGACGCTCCTGAGTTCCTCGGATATGCCGGCCAGGGGCGCCACGTACGCGTAGGCAGGCAAAAGGACCATCCAGAGAATCATGGAGCCGGGGATGGCCACAAATGTGTACTTGGTCCAGATGTTCGTGATGAGTGCCGCCTTGCCTAACACTGTAGCAAGGGCAGCCGTGTAAAGGGCGCAGCCCCAGACCCAGTGCCCTGCGACTCTGCCATCTTGTTGAGGCAGATCCCAGAGGTAGATGCCTTGACCGGCAATATATAGGAGCAAAGAGTGATAGAAGCCATTGCCAACCCAGGAGAAGAAGGAGTGCATCTTGAAGAAAACACCCTTCTGACTCAGTTGGTAGAGTTGAGGGTAGCGGTCCAGCAGGCGGGCGCTGACGAATTGATCAAATATACCGAGGACAAAAGGCGGCATGACGGTGAAGAAAACGTTGTAAAAGGATAAGGTCCAAGACTCGTAAATGACTTCTCCCGAAAAGGCGTTTTGGAACGAGTACCAAAACTGCGTCATGAAGAGGGCGATGTTTTTGTAAAAGGAGTAGAGGATAACTTTGCTGACTCGCTGGTAGGACCAGCTGCCGTGCACGAGCAGGAGTTTGCGTAGGAAGCGGAATTGACCAATGGCCACATCGGCACTTCTGGCGGCTTGGAGACCTTCCATACCAGAGATACCAACGCCGACGTGGGCAGCCTGGATCATAGAAACATCGTTTGCGCCGTCGCCGATTGCGAGGAGGATGGCTTTGAGATGGCGTTTGACGAGCTTTACAACGAGAGCCTTTTGCAGGGGAGAGACACGACTAGGGTGTGTTAGCGTAGATACTCGTCTGTCGTGGGAGAACTTACCAGCAAATGACTGCCTTGCACACGATGGCCAAATCCAAAAACAGCTTCTCCATGTCCCTCTCCAAAGCAAACGTCAGACTCTTGCCATCAATCACCAAAGCAAGACTCTCCAGTTCCGATGTTCCCTCGGCCTGTGACCTGATGGCATTGAGCTTCTTCTGTAAATTGTCCCTTGTCCCTTCGGCGTCCTCTTCGTTGACAATCAAGAGCGTCATGTCTTCGCTGATGAGTTTACAACTCATGCCAATGTTGATAGCAGTCTCTTGACGATCTCCAGTAAGGACCCAAATCTTGATGCCGGCCGTCTGAAGCGTGTGAATTGTATCAGGCACACCATCCTGAAGCTTGTCCTCGATAGCGGTAGCTCCAAGTAGAGTAAAATCGTGCTCGATGATTTCGGCCGCCTTGTCAAGTTCATCTGCACGGTTTCCGCCCACCGTTGTTGCGGCGGCGTCAAAGACCTGCCTCCATTCTTGATACTCGTTTTCGGGAATCTCGCGCATAGCCAAGCAAAGAGTCCGCAGACCTTCAGCGGCGTATTCTTCTAGGTGTTGAAGGGTAGGTTCGACGATGGGATTGTTGCTCTTGGCCAGGCGCTCCAGGATCACAGTATCGGCACCTTTGGTGTAGCAAATAATCTTGCCATCGGGTGCCCTGAAAAGAGTGGACATGCGCTTGCGGGTCGAGTTGAATTCGCAAACACACAGCAGCTCATACTCGTATTCCTCGCCGTCCACGGAAATGATGACGGATCTTGGCTTGCGAGCAACGAATCTGTAGTCGAGCATTACGGCACCCTCTACAAGCGCACCCTCATCTGGCGACGCAGCTTGGTACTTGATCGTTCCTTTCTCGGTGGCTTCGGGGATGACGGTGTGACAGGTGGCGAGGAGCGTGAGGAAGTGATGGATGATGCCACGAGAAGGATGATTCGCACGATTCTCTTTCAACTTTTTAAAGTCATGAATACCATCGATGTCGTCGCCAGTAGCTCTTCTGTCCTCGGGAACCTCTTCAGCATACTGAATCCCAGCTATTGTGCACTGCCGAAACTCCATTTGATTGCATGTAAGCGTGCCTGTTTTGTCGGAGAAGATGTATTCGATTTGCCCCAACTCCTCGACCAGTGACGAAGTGCGACAATTCGCCGGCGTTCCAGTCTGCTCGTGATACATGTCCAGATCAGAGCCAATCAGGAAGGCCTGGTAGTACTTGACAATTTCAATTGTGACGAAGAGCGAAATTGGTACCAAGTTGGAGTAGAGAACCCAGTAGGTCAAAAGGTCCAGAAAGAATTGGCCGACTAGAGCCGTCGATGGAAGTGCTAGGTATGCAAGTTTTTCCCTGTCTTTTGAGCGCACCGTTACATCACCGATTGAGCTGATGACGCTCAAAGTGATGAGAATGGCACCTAGCATAAGAATCTGATAATTTACCAGCCTCTCGACATTGGTCTTTTTGATCGGCGTAGCAGTTGCGTTCCTCATGAGCTTCGTCTCGTGGCCAGTAAAGACCACAACTCCGTGGATCCAAGGCGTGTTTCTCAGAGTGGCACCACGGAGAAGAAGCTGGTCAGGGGCCAAGGGGAGCTCTTTCTCGCCCCCGCCAGTCTGAACTGTGAGAGTTGCCTCATAGGTGTACAAGCTGCTGTTTGGTTGTTCTGAGCGGATTCGGCCCCCCAAGCGGCTGAGTTCGCTGGGGCTGACGAGATCCGCAGTTTCTGGGATTGCCTGCTTGATCTTCAAGTTTGTCTCTCCGTCCAGATTGGCTGTTTCAATGTAGCAAAGACCTTCAGGCTCAGAGGATGCAAAGAGGACCAAGTCCGCCGGGAAAGATTCTTCAGACTCGACCCGCACAATGTCTCCAACAGCAACATTGACCCATTTTGTTTCTTGAAAGCTAGAGCCCTTTAGCACTCGGGCTTTGGAGCTGTTCAGAGACTTGTCGGAAGCTTTGCGTCGAAAATCCTCCACTTGTTCCTTGATCGCAGAGACGAAGAGAACCACAATAAGGGGCGCGATCGTGGTATATCTGTTGGTAGGAGAGATGTTGGGTATTTGTTGGATGATGGCGGTAAACAAGAAGAAAAGATTAGCGTATTTGGAGAATTGTTCGAAGAGGAATTTCGGGAGAAAGGTGATGATGTTGTATTTTGCCGTCGATACGTGATTGTCGACGTATTTGTTGGCAGCGTTCGCCGGTGGATTGTTTAGGTGGATTATGCGCGGTCCGAGGGTAGATGGGTCAGGCTGTGATCTCCCAAAACCAAACTTGAAGCCAGACTTTTGTCTCTTGTGTGCTGTAGGCTGCGCACCAGCCCCTGCTGCAGCGCTCTTGGTCGCGCCCGCATTCCGCACACCAGCCTCAGTCAGAGGCACGTCCATTTCCGAGTATTCTGGCTCCAGCCCAAGCATGTTCTTGGCGCGTCCCATCAAGCCTCCTCCTAGACTCATGATGCTGTTGCGATTCCGCGCGTGGGAAGCTCCGCGCGACGCGCCTCCGGGCTCCGCATCGTAGAGTCCGCCGGCGGCGTACGAGCCTTGCATAGAACTGTCATCGTCGATATCGGTGTAGCGCTGGTAATTGTGGAGGTCCGAAGACTGCGAGTAAATCCTCTTACCGCTCACGTCCATGTACGGCGACTGCGCAGACATGTGGTTTGCCTGCTCATCGCCGCCGAGCGCGTGAGCTCCAATAGCTCCTCTGCTCCCTCCGCCACCAACAAAATCATCGTAGGACTCGGACGGGCGGGACGGCGGGATCGCGTGTTCCGTGGGGTTGATGTCGTACTGGCGCAAC
The DNA here is from genome assembly GCF_038021145.1 of Phyllosticta citriasiana. Lineage (NCBI taxonomy): Eukaryota > Fungi > Ascomycota > Dothideomycetes > Botryosphaeriales > Phyllostictaceae > Phyllosticta > Phyllosticta citriasiana. Next base: position 1,668,135 of record NW_027117285.1, on the reverse strand, counting down.
AAGTCATTGTCGTCGGCCGGGGGTCGCTGGCCAGATGAGTACACGGGGCCAGAGTCGTTCAGGTCCAGAAGCAAATCATCGTCCTGGGCAGAGGCCTGACCTCCAGGAGGCCGACCTGCCATCCCAGCCAGCAAGTGCTACGCAGCTTGTTGCGCGTAGCGTGCGAGGCAGGCTGGGGAGTCAGCGAGAAGAGAGGCGGATGGCGTAGTTCGCTCTCTTGTCGAAAGGTGGAAGCGGGAACTAGCAAAAGGGCATCCCAGAGAGTGCCTTGGCCGGCGGGATGGTTCGCAGAAGGGAAGAGAGAGAAGACGGGGGTTTGCGGAGCTGGGCACAGCCCCGGGGGCTTGGCAGAGGTTGAGCGCAGGATACGAGCTGGGTCGACAGGGCGGGAAAGATTCGACAGAGTCAGGACGACCGTGAGACGAGGAGCAGGAATGCGAGGTGGCCTGAAGCTCAAGGGCGAAAGGTGCGAGCTGAGGGCTTAGATGGATTCGGTGGCTTTGCGGAGGAGTTGCAGTGCTGCGGACTGCGGACTGCGGACTGCCGACTCCAGCTGCTGAGGACCCTGACCACATCAGGACCATTGGCGCCTCTGCTTTGATTGGACACACACACATCCATTCATCACCTCTGCACATTACCAACAAAGACTTCGCCATCCAAACAAACACTCACGTCACGTTTCAAACCTTCGGCTTCGACACGTGCCGACCCGCGCGCTTGCGCTGCAATAAACAGTGTACAATACAGAGCTACCTCATACCTCATCGGCTCGCCAGCATGTCTCTGATGGAGCGCCAATAGTTGTCGCGGACCTTCTTCTCAACCTCCTCCTTTGCAAGCCACTTGAACTGGTCGAATCCCAGCTGGCCTGCTCCAAGGTCCACCTGCCCTGCCATGATGCGAGCCCTCATGAAAAACACTTTTTCGCCAATCTCTAGCAACTTTTGTCCCCCTTTGCGCTCCACCTCCTGCCTCTTCTTGTTCTTGGGACCCCAATTGTCTTCGAAATGTCCGACGGGATGATTTGCGACCAACCAGGTATTCATGTTGACACCGCCAGTCTGCACCATGAGGCGCTCCGCAGCCTGGAGGTTGTTAGCTCGTGACTGATTCCAGACTTGGTCAAACCCACAAAGTTGAGCGGCTCCCTCCCCTTGAGTCGGTCCTGGGGGAACCGCCATTCTCCGTTGCGGTCCCTCACTAGCAAGTAAAGCGTCCGCGACAGCTTTCTGTTCAAGCTTCTGTGGTCGCCCGCCTTGTCCGCTTGCGTAATCGTGGACTGAGGCATCTCAAGCGGTTCCTTCTTGTTCAACTCCTCCGGCCCAGTCGATCCCACGTCGTCGGCGTCCTTGTAGATGGCCTCGCGCTGGTAGTCCGGCTCGCTCTCCTTGGCGCCAACGAGCACTTCGTCATTCCATCCGTTGACGTGTGCATTGTAGTCGCCAATTTCGCGGGGAATGGTCTTCCTCTGCCTAATCTTGCGCTTCCACTCGACATCTCCAGGCGTGTTTTTCGGGTAGTAAAAGTAACGCGTGAAGCCCTGGGCTAACCGCTCGTTGAGGCGACGCTGGTACAAGAAGTAGGCCTTTTCGAAAGGATGCAGCTCGCGCACGAGGATGGGTGGTCGAGACAGAAGAAGACCGGCCGAGACGCGGTACGCCTCTTGCGGAGCAGAATCGTTGACGACCGGAGGAATTGTTGCGTTTGGTGCGGGCGCCTCGACGGGAGCAGCGGCGCTGGCGAAGCGTCGACAGGAATCACATATCGAGCTCGTTGCTGGTCTGCCTGCAGTCGGGTTAGCACAACGTCAGTGGCAGGACCAAATGATGGCCAACGTACCTGACCGCAAGACCAGTTGCCTCGCACTCCTCTGCCCGGCGTTCATGTCCAGAGCTTGAGCGCGGGCAATGACGTGGGGGACAAGATGTAGCTTTGCGTCCAAAAAGTTCGCTCTGCCCATTCGACGAGTCGAGCCGTCGACTCGGGTGGCCCGAGCGCCCTACTCACGTGCAGAGGCTTGGCGCCGGCAGCCAACAAAACTCTGTGCGCGACAATCGCAACCTCTTCTTCTTCCTTCACGGCATCTTCCTTATCACCAAAGTTACCCCTTTCTTCCGTGTAACATTGGCCATTAATCCGGTGCCCAGACGGATTCAGCAGTCTTTTCGCTAGCGGTACCTTCGCATTGTTCAAGGCGTACTGTTAGATAGATACTGCACACACTCCACATCTTGGCCTTGGTTTTTTGACCACGGCCCTTTGTTGCAATCTTGGGTGAAGAAGTTTTGCCCGAACATGACGGCTCTGTATGGGCTTTCTCAGCGAAGCTTCTGCCTGTGCCCGTGAAAAGCACTTCTAAGACTTGGCGATTGACGCCCCTTTTTGCCAGAGTCATGTCCGGTGTTGGTATGCTAGCCGTTGACAAATTGGAGCCCAGACATCAATCAGCGCACCGAGGCTCTGGGGAAGTGTAAGGATCAAGTCTGACCCTTGATTTATTACCTTTCAAAGGCTCTTGCAACTTGCAAGCTAAACGACTGGACCTCTTGCTATCCTCCATGCGGCATTCTCGCAATGTCTTGCGGTGCATGAGTAATGAGAGCTAAATTGTCCAGGTCTATGATTGAATTACAGAACTATTGGACAGATAATTTTGAAAAAGAACATCCGGAACAAAGAGATGACAGACAAGGCGAACATTGTGAGTACCGATGCTCCAGCCTTGAGCATTCCAATCAAGCAAATGCCGAAACAAACTCCAGGCCACTCGGAAACAAAGCCATCCACGAGAAACTTAGCTGTTTCAAAGCTCCTGACCACCCCACCATCATTAATCGTGTTTCAGCATCGCGAAGCAAGCATCCGGGCTTCAGCTCGCCATCTCGACGTGGGCCATGTCAAAGAACCGGTCCTGAACAGCGTCAACATCATGTCTTCGCCGTAATCGCCGGAATACACACCTGTAGAGCGGGAGAAAACCTATCCGACTCTGAAACGGGGAGTATAGCCCTCGTTGATGTAAGTCGTATTCTCATCGGCAATGGCCGCCATGCCAGCCTGGCGACGAATACTCTTTCTCAACGAGGCAGGATACGGGCCGCCATTTAGATCTGAAAATTCTTCATAATCCCTATTCGCCTGTTCCCATGCCAGCATGACGTCTTCGTCCTGGGCGACATGGGACAAGCAGTGGACCATGCAAAGAATGGCCTGGTTCTTCCAGTCGTCGTGGGCTTCCGGGTCAATTCTCTCCATCTCGTAGAGCCACAAGACGAGCGAGTTGAAGAGGTTGGCGTTGTTTACCGGGAACATGAACTCGACGCTGAGCGCGCGGTTCAGGAACTCGGCCGTCAGGTTGCCAATCCTGCGTACAAAAGCGGCCGTCTGCGGATCGCGAGCCACATGGTCGAAGACGTCGTCCGGCCTCCACGCGTTGTCACGGAGCCGTATCTGCCATTTGTTTTCGTTCATCCAGTGTTCGAGTCTGTCCTGCACGCGGTCCGTGTAGTCAATGTTTTCTTGGTGCGTGAGGCCCATTCTGGCACCCGGAAGCGAGTGGATCAGCTCGTTCAGGAACACCTGCGCCAAGACGACGAGCTCGTACTGGTAGGCCGTGTTTTTAAAGTTGACGTTGTGTTCCGCTAGCGGGTCTTGCTCCAGGATTGGCCGCATTTCCCAGCGATGCGTCTCCCAGTATCTATCGTAGTATTCTCGGATTCCCGCGCGCGCGTATATAGACCATCGAGGTTTCAGGAAGAAAGGACAGCGGCAGTAGGGGCAGTTGTTCTCGACCGTAAGCCATTTATTGATGCAGGTGTCGCATAGGATATGGCCGCAAGGAAGTTTGGCAGGCCATGTTCCTCGCTTCCTCAGCCTTGGTCCAGGACGGAATACGTAATCATCGCCACATGGACATACGGTAACACCGTTTGTGTCTGCTTCGACTGCTTCGGGTAGGTCCTCGATGAATTTGAGTTGGATCTCTAGCAAAATGTCGTCGTCCACGTCGGCGCCTTGTACGTAACCGGGAGGGAGAAACAGGGGAAGTCGTTGTTGGGCCATGGTGAATGATCTGAAAGGAATCGCAGTTGTGACTTGCAAGCGCGTGGCAGTCCACAGCGAGTGAGTTGGCGAGAGACTGGAAAGTGCGCAATCCAAGCTCGAGGCTTGATTTAAAAGGTTGTGGACGAGTGAACAACACAAAGAAATCCGGACGTTTCTGAATCTAGGGGATAATGACCATACTTGGTTTGGGAAAGAGATTGACGGTCCGATGGAAGACAAAACCGAAGTCTTTGTCTTTGTGCACATCCTTCTGCTCTGCTTTTTTGGTCGTAGTTCGAGGAAACAGAGCTCAAGACTTGTATAGCTTTTCCGGCTCAGCCACAGTGTGCGCTGAACAAAGCCGGGACCTGGTCGTTGGAGCTCTGAAGCTTTGGCAACTAAGCGCATGTGGCCGTCTTTCCTAGGTATTCACTTCAAACTCGCGCGGTACGTTGGACTAGGGTCGTTTTCAATTGAAACCATTTGAAGCTTGAGAAGCATCTACTCCCACAATCGGATTAGCCTGGAGATCTCCAGAACTGGACCATGTGAGTGGATTTGGAGAAAAGTTCGTGCTCCATTGTCGCTGTGATGAATGAAAGCCATCATTTGGACCTTTGGTGGCCGGAATAGGAAAGCATCTGGACATCGAATAAAGTCACTCCGATGAAATTCATTATCCTCCACGACAAAAATTCGGAGTTCTGACAGTTTCTCTTGCCAACATGAAGGAGTTTTGAGCAACAGGTCGATGTCAAGCGGATGATGGAGAGTTGACATGGACAAAATAAGGTTGTTAGAATCTTTCTATTTCAAGCCTAGCGCCAAATCGGTCTTAGCGCAGCATAACCGAGTCCGAGGTCGCTCGCCAGGCCGACGGCATTCGGTCCAGGGATCCGATATCGTCATCCCAGTTGCCCAATGGCTCATGTCGACCGAATATCTGCTGACGCGGGGAATCTCAGTACTCCCGTTCGGTGGTTTTATAGTCCGTCAATCCAAAATGCCTGCATCGAACGCTCATGTTGTTGTCATAGGGTAAGTAGCCGTTGAAAGCTTGAAGAGGCTGTTCTGAGCTAATTGATGTAGAGCTGGAGTAATTGGTCTCCAGACGGCCGTGACTTTCCTCGAGAATGGATACCGCGTCACTGTCATTGCGAAACACGTTCCCGGTGACAAGTCAAGTGATTACACCTCACCGTGGTAATATTCTGTCCTTCATGTCGTAACTTCAACTCTTGGACGACTTTGTGTGACTTTGAACAAGGGCTGGTGCGCAGTGGAGAACGCATTCCACAGCGCAGGACTTGGAGTACCAAAAGTGGGATCTCGCAAGCTACACGAGATGGTTTCAGACGGTCGATGAGGAGAAAAAGGAGCCGGGGCAAGCGACAAAGTCTGGGCTGGCGGTAAAATCCTAAAAGGTCCATTGATCGCTATGACCAGCTAACGTTAGCAAGACATTCAACAACGTCGTATATTGGTAAGTCGGCTGGGAGGTTCATAATGATCACGTTTCTGATACTTGATCCAGGACCGAGAATGACGAAGAAATTGCAAACGGTCCGGAGAACGTGTGGTTTGCGCCCCATATGCGTTCATTCGAGGTCCTTCCCAAGTCATCCTTGCTAAAAGGCGCAATTGCGGGCGCCAGGTACGATGCCATTTCCATAGACACGACAGTCTATTTGCCTTTCCTCGTCGATCGTATCACTTCACTGAAGGGGCGAATCATCAAAGCTGAGCTGCCCACGGCGAACGGTCAGGCTGGGGCACTTGCTGCAGCTGCTCGCCTTCTTCCAGTCTACGACATCAACACACCGATCTCAGCGTTTGTGAATGCCAGCGGAATTCTAGCAAGAGAGCTTGTGCCAGACCCCGCGGTGCATCCCATCCGAGGTCAAACAGTCTTGGTACGGGGCATTCCAGCGCAGCTGAGGACGATTATCCGTGGCCAAGGCGTGTCATACGTCATCCCACGAGCTGCTTCCAACTCGACGATTCTGGGCGGGACGAAGCAAGTAGGGAACTGGAGTCAAGAGCCTGATGACGCGACGACCAAATGGATCTTGGAAAGCTGCAAAGAATTGGCACCAGAGCTGCTGAATGAAAAAGGCGAGTTTGAGGTGCTCAGCGTCAATGTTGGATTTCGGCCAGGAAGGACAGGCGGGCCGAGACTGGAGGTGGAAGAGGTTCAAACAGAGGCCGGAAAGTTTATTGTTTGCCATGAATATGGGCATGCAGGTGCTGGGTAAGGAGTTCCCTGGATCTTTTTATCGCTTGCCGTACTAACCAATACAGATACCAATTGTCTTTTGGTTCCGCGGAAAAAGTCCTGGGGCTGCTGAATGACCATTTCGAGAAGAGCGCCACACGCTCCAAACTGTAGAGTTGAAGGGCCAGATGAGCTCCTAGTAAACTTGCTGAGAAATCTACAAGTGGATTATAAACATGTAGCGTGATACCAGCGTTACCTGTAACGACTAAACTGAAGCAAAGGAGGATTCACAGAACCATCGTCTAATAGAGCAGAAACCCCCGAATTAGTCGTCTTGCAACGGAGCGATTCGTGCTCAAGGCCATGGACTGGAGACTCGCAGGATGCATTCGAGTTCCGGGCAAATTCGCCAAGGTTTTTGATTGTTGATGGCGAGACAATTGCACTGGTGAGACAAAGGATGGACCGGAGTCGATGGTGCACGACCGGAGTCAGCTCGGGCGTGGGGCAGCACGTCATCTGCCGGCGGCGGGACCGTGCCGCGCGACCCATTTTCTTTTCTCTTCCCTGTCTGCTATACCTCGACTTGTCCCCAGACTTCTCCGTCTTCCGCGGCATGGAAAGTGCGCTGAAGCAGTCCTACTCACCCTACTCCGACGACTCTCCCATCCTCTGCTACCAGTCTCCATGACTCTTCCCCAAGACGGCCTCAATGGCAACTCGTCTACCAACGGAACCTACAAGTACAGTGCGGCGCCAGAAGAGTCACACCCCCAATTCACCCATTTACTGACCAAATGACAGAGCGGATCACTGAGCAACCTGAAAATCCCTACTCCAGATTTATCCCCGACCAGAGCATTGCTGTCGTCCCCTCCTTTACTTTGGAATCCGGAGTCGAGCTGCGCAATGTGCCCGTCGCCTACAAGACTTTTGGCTCTCTTTCGCCGGCCCGAGACAATGCCATGGTGATTTGCCACGCCCTGACGGGCAGCTCAGACGTTGGAGATTGGTGGGGACCACTTCTCGGTGGCCCTGGCAAGGCTTTTGACATTTCTCGCTTCTTTGTTATTTGCCTGAACAGCTTGGGCAGCCCCTACGGCAGCGCCAGCCCAGTCACGAACAAGGACGGCGACCCTGAGCAAGGACTATATGGCCCAGAATTCCCCTTGACCACTGTTCGAGACGACGTCAATCTCTTCAAGCTCATCTTGGACGACCTGGGCGTGCGCCAGATTGCTGCCGTCGTTGGAGGATCCATGGGCGGCATGCTAGTTTTAGAGTTTGCATACTTTGGCAAGGACTATGTGCGGACCATTATTCCGATCGCCACCTCTGCAAGATACAGCGCATGGGGAATCAGCTGGGGCGAGGCACAACGGCAGAGCATATACAGCGACCCCAAGTACGACGATGGTTACTACGCCTTTGAGGACCCGCCGTCGACTGGACTCGCCGCTGCGCGCATGTCGGCCCTTCTCACGTATCGCAGCCGCGATTCGTTTGAATCTCGTTTTGGAAGAAATACGCCCGACCCCCTGAGGCCTCAAAACATCAACCGCATGCCGCAGCCCGTCGCCGCATCAGTCTTCAACGAGCACTGGGCGATTCACAACGATGGCCACAGAAACGCCGGCTCGCCACGCGGATCCCGTCCCCCTAGCTCTGCAGACTTGACTGCCAGCGCTCGCGTCGAGGCAGAGTCTCCTGCTCCCACCAATCTGACGGGTCCCATCCGCAACAAGAAGAAGACGCCGACCTACTTTTCCGCGCAATCGTACCTGCGCTACCAAGGCAACAAGTTCATCAAGCGCTTCGACGCCAACTGCTACATTGCCATCACGCGCAAGCTCGACACGCACGACGTATCGCGTGGCCGCGTCGAAGCCACCGAGGACCTGGAAGCCTCCAACGCTTCGGTCCAGTCCACGCGCTCGCAGGCCTCGCTGCGCTCCGCCCTGTCCCAGATCGCCCAGCCCACCCTCATCCTCGGCATCCAGTCCGACGGCCTGTTCACCTTTGCCGAGCAGGAGGAGCTGGCGGCCAGCATCCCCTACAGCACGCTCAAGACGATCGACTCGCCCGAGGGCCATGATGCGTTCTTGCTCGAGTTTGAGCAGGTCAATGGCCATTTGCTTGAGTTTCTGAATCGCGAGTTGCCGGATATTATGCAGCGCAGCCCCATGGAGATTGAGGTCAAGGGCGACGGCGATGGCGTGGGTGTGACGAAGAGTAGCACGTTCGGAGAGGCGGAGGTCGAGGACATTACGGCGTGGTAGTAAGACTTGTTTCGAGAGCAACTGAAGTAATGGGATCTTGGATACGTGTGATGGTTTTACGATATCTAGTGAGCGACATCCAACAGCCAGTTCTATTTTGGATCAACAAAGATTGCCTCCTTCACATCCCAATGTATGCTCATATAACACAAAACAGAGTGGAGATAACACACACCCACATCCACATCCAGCTACACCCACCAACTCATCTCCTTAGAAACCCCCACTAATATCCGCCAAAATCCCCTTAACCTTCTGCGCCGCCACCCTCTCAAACCGATCCACACTCATAACAAACGTGCCCCGTCCACCCGTCAAACTGCGCAAATGCTTCAAATACCCGACCATCTCCCTTAGCGGCACACGCGCCGTAATCTGGCGCTGGCGATCGCCGCCCGCGCGCGCCGCCTCGTTAGCGGCGCTGCGCGCACTCGCCGACGCGCCGAACGGGTCCGGCGGCGCGTAGATGCGTGCTGGATCGATCAGCGGCAGGTCGAGGGCTTCGATGTCGTCGGCGGCGAGGGCTTCGGCTGCGTTGGGGACGCCGTCGTCGGCGGATGGCGAAGAAGGGGAGGAGGAGGTGGAGGAAGAGGTGTCGGAGGCGTCGGCGGCCGCGTCGAGTGAGAGGACGTGTCCGCCGCGCGCGGCGCTGATGTCGTGGACGACGGCGCCGAGGTCGGATTCGTTGACGGCGATGGTGACGTGCATGACGGGCTCCATGAGGGCTGTTGGGGAGGCGGCGGCGGCGTTTTTGAGCGCGGCGGCGACGGCGAGGCGTGCGGCGCCTGACAGTGCGGCCGGTGTTGTGTCGTTGCTCAGTTGGGTTGCGGGGTCCAAGGTGAGCGTTACGGCGGTTGAGTGCATGGGGAAGCGGTGCTGTGGGCCGCGAGCGAGGGCTGCTGCTGTGCCGGTTTGTAGCGCGTGGATGATTGTTGGGAATGGTAGCGTTTCGGGGAGGGCGGGCGTCTCGGGGACGGCTTCGCCGTCGCTGTAAAGCGTTGGGTGATGGATTGTCAACGAGTTGGAGCTGTCCAGCGGAATCGATGTCGTATGCTCAGAAGATGGCGTGCCGGCGGATAGGTTGAAGGGACTGACGCTGGCGGTACAGCCTGCGCGTACTCGTTTGCCGCCAATCTCGCGATCGAAGACTTGGGTGCAAGGAGACGAGTCGCTTACAATGGCTTCGCGGTAGCCGATCATGATGCGGCCGGTCGAAGCCTTGGCCTTGAGGTCGTTGATAAGACGGTCTCTCGCAATCTCCAGGTGAAGCTCGCCCATGCCTGCAAGCTGCGTCTGCCCGCTCTCCGCGTCTAGACTAACGTTGAGACTGGGGTCTTCGCGGAGAAGGAGACTGAGTTGGTCGGCCACATTCTTTTCCTCTGACAGACTGTTGGGTTCGACGCTTACAAAGAAGACTGGAGGCGGCACCGCAATGGGCCGCAGCTGGAGACTGTTGAAGGGCTCTGGAAGTCCGAATTTGGGGTTGGCTCCAGTGTTGTAGGCTACGAGTGTGTCTCCGGTTCGAGCCAGCTTCAACCCGGGAATGACGCCGATTTGGCCTGCAGGAATTTCCTCCACGTCAACGGCATCATTGGCGTACATCTTGAGCAAGCGCTGGGCTCGCTCGGATACCCCCAGATTGGTGTTGAAAAGCACCGTGTTGCGTGTCAAAGTCCCACTGTATACTCGAACGTAGACGAGGATGCCACGCTTGCTGTCATTGACGACTTTGAAAGCGAGGGCGCAAGCTCCGAGCTTTGACACGGCCGTTTCTGTTGGTTTCGCAAAAGCCTTTTTCTTCTTTTTGTCTGTTGCTTCCAGAGTGGGGGCTTCGAGAGCCATCTTGCCACTTATGAGTTCCCCGAGCTTACCTTTCAGGGCACCCATTTTGATGGTTGCGTCTGGCCGCTCCTCTGGAGAAGGCAGCAGGTCAACCACCGCATCCAACAAAGGCTGGACACCAATGTTGCGGAAGCTTGCGCCGGAATAAACAGGCACAATCTTTTGTGGATGTCTCAAGGTGCATCTGCGCAGTGATTCAGTGATATCAGCTGCGGGAATGGCTAAGTGATTTTCCTCGCAACTGAAAAATGTTTCGACCATGTCGTCGTCGTGCTCGCTAAGGAGCTCGACCAAGGCCTCTCTTGCATTCTTGAGTTCCTGAGCAAACTTGGGGTGAGAGGTCTCGAGCTCCTGCAAGCTGTGCACCTTGATCGTCCTGCCATCGCCCCCTTCTTCCCACAACATGCTTCTCAAATGGACAGCGTCACCGACACCTATAAACTTGCCGGTCCCGTCTTCCCACCAGGGGATATGGCAAATGGCAGGCCAAGAATGCAAACGCGTCCCGATCTCTTTAATAGTACGTTCAAAGGCTGCTCCATCGCGGTCCAGCTTGTTGACGTAGATGATCCTGGGAATCTGATACTGGTTGGCTTGCTTCCAGACCTTTTCCGTCTGCGCTTCGACTCCAGCGACACCATCCAGAATACAGACTGCGCCATCCAAGATGCGGAGAGACCGCAAAACTTCAAAGGTGAAATCGGCGTGACCGGGCGTGTCGATCAAGTTGATATTGTGAGATGTGGCAGACCTCGGAAGGGAAATGGCTCCATTTTTCGAGGGATCCTGTTTCGGGTTCGCCAACAGTGGGGGCCAGTGAAAAGAAATCGCGGCTGACTGAATGGTAATGCCTCGAGCTCTTTCTGCGGGCAAGAAATCCGTGACCGTTGAGCCCTCATCGACCTCTTGAATCAACTAGTCAGAGCGCTGCAAGTGAAAGGGGTGCGTTATCAAGCCTCGAAAAAGTGGCACAGTGTGTGTGTCAAAAGAAGTGATGCTCCTTTGGTCTGGCTGCACAGGTGGACGGCAGCTCCTTATGCGCAACCGTGGTAGCGGATGACAGCCTCTTGTACACAACCGTGGAAGTGAACAAAAACTCCCTAGACGCAGCCAGAGTGCTGGAAGGTATCACTTTTTGGACACCCACTGTGATTGGAGGAATTCGCAAATGTGGCAGAAAGGAAAAGAGGTTACCTCCGATTCTCCGGGTAAAGCCACTGTAATAGAGCATACGCTCTGTGGTGGTGGTTTTGCCCTGAAAGAAAAAGTCAGAATTGAACATGTGACTGGATACAGCTGCTTTACAGCATCAATGTGGGCTATGATGCCAATGTTTCTTGTCTTTGCAAGAGAGGTGGCGCTTGGTTGGGACGAATAGCGACGCGCTGAAGCGCTAAACATGCGCAAGCAGACGCCATTTTGCAGTTGTCCATGGGCTCGCCACGAAAGCTGCCGCAACATGCCCAAGACTGGATCGACAGCAACAAGAGGGTCTGGAAGATGTCGTCTGAAGGCGGAACCGACCTGAATGAAGTGTTTGAAATGGCGGATGGCGCCAAGGCTCTTTTTGGCAGGGATGACGGCGTTGCAGGGATTTCGGTTCATTGGCCACAGCTGACTGCCGTGGACCTGGCAGGAGAGCTCCAACCTCCGCCCGCAGTCCAGTCGACCATCCGTCCGGCTTGCGCCATCTTTTCCAATCACAACCCCATCCATCTTTCTTCGCAATGGATTACTCCTCTGCGACCGCCGAAGATAATTCTCCCTGGGTCGCGTCACCCCACGGCCAGCGCCCTCTTCTCGGCGAACATGGCGACATTTCATCCGAGCCCCTCCCGCCGCAATCGCCCTACGAGGACCCAGCGCAAGCAGTGACCGAGCGACCTTTTGCGGACGAGCCCAGTCAAGGACATCCCGATGGATTCGAAGCCGACAATGAGTCTCATCAAGCTCCTGAGAACCAGCAGGAGCAGTGGGCGGAACACGCGCAACCCCAGGACCACGAGGCTCGCCCCGAAGATCAACAACCACCGGCAACACCCAACCAATCCCAGCCCCAGCGCCAGGAGCCCCAACGCTACCACGGTCAGAGGGGCTCGCGCCAGCAGAATGTTCCGCAGTACAAGCTTCAGGCCAAGGTGACCGGGCTGGAGCGCACCGGCCGAAAGGACCCTATTCTGCGCTTTGATGTATACGTAAGGCAGAAGCGCCAGATTGTACATGCAGGAGCATATAATGACACCAATGGCAGACCAATCTCCCCAGATTCCGTACCACTCAGTACCGTGACGTCCGACGCCTGCACTCCGAATTCGTCAAGTACCAAGAGCATCTCATCTCCGCCAACCCAGAGGCATTTGTGCCTGCTGTGCCCCCAGCCGTCACTTCTGCTGGTGTTGGCACCGATGAGGACGAGGCCAGAGTCAAGGCTTCAATACAAAAATGGTTGAACATAGTCTGTAGCAACGAGGTGCTGATTCGGGACGATGAGACGATACTCTTCGTCGAGAGCGACTTTGGCTACAGCCCTGTTGTCAGGCGCAAGCAGCCGGCAACCGGCGTAAGGAGAAAGTACATTAAGCAATTCGCGCCGCCTCCGGATGACACTCCCGAGCTTGCGGAAGCCAGGCCCATCGTCAAGCTGTTTTACTTGCAGACCATGGAGGCAGGCCAAAAGATTGACAAGGTGGTGAAGAGCAGAAGAGGTATGTTTAGTTGACTTAGAAACCTGAACACACATCTAACGATGAATAGGACTGGGCCTCTCAGAAGCAGATCTCGGGGTCAAGCTTGCACAAATGCACGTCCAAGAAACTCACGGTGGTCTCTCCAACGCATACCGCCGAATGGGCAAAGTAATTCAAGCTGTTGGCGATTACCACGCTGCCCAAGGCACTGCCGAAGCCACGACACTCGGAGACCCCATCAAATACCACAGCGACGACGCCTTCATCGTCAAAGAGACTCTAACCAACCGCCACATCCTCCTTCGCGAGCTGCTCCAGGCTCAGCAGACGACGCGAAGCAAGCTCGCCGCCGCAGACCGTCTCAAGGCCTCATCATCCGTCCGCCGCGACAAGGTCGACGAAGCCATAACGGCACTGCAAGAAGCCCGCAACCACGAAGAATACCTCGACAACAAATGCCGCCGCGTGACGAAGCACCTGGTGCAAGAGCGGCACAAGTGGTTCGCGCGCACGGCCACCGACTTCCGCGCCGCAATCCGCGACTACGTAATCCGACAAATCGAAGCAGAGCGACGCACACTGGCAACGCTCGAGCAAGTGCGCCCGGACATCCGCGCCATCGACGCGTCGGGCGGTCTGTCGCGACTCGGCCGCGAAGCGCACCCCACGGTGCGCCGGTCCAGCCTCGCGTCGTCGCAGGGCCCCAAGGGCGACGCCTGGAGCGGCGTCCCGCGCCGCCCGGACAGCGTCAGCCGCAGCATCAGCGGCGGCTTCGTCAACCCGTCGTCGGTCCCCGAGGACGACTCGGACGAGGAGGTGCTGCATAGCTTGCGCAAGCGCGCGGGCTCGGCCAAGGGCATGGCTGGCGTGGCCGAGGAGGACGATGATCGCGTCGATGCGAGGAATGCGGCGAGTCGGTTGGCGCAGACGACGTTTTAGTGTGTTTTAGAGGGCCACTGAGTGATGTGCGTGCGTGGACGATGACGGCTTTGGCGTTGATTCAGCGTGAGCATGGGGATTGTTTCTGTTGTTGTTGTTGTTGAAGGAAAGCGCTGTGATAGTGGTGGTGGTGGCATCATTGGCTGGCTATGCGGCTTCCCGTCGTTCACGCCCCTGTCCATCCCGCCATGCCTATCCATTCATCAAAACATCAACACATGTATTCCAGCCGAGCAGTACAGCGGTGCGGGCCATAAGGTGCCAGATGGAGTGGTAACCACCTATCAACAACGACGGCGGCGGCGGCGGCGGCGGGCTTGACTGTATCCCAACACAATACCTTTCTCTACAACTTCTTGTCTACGTCTTCTCCCTTCCTCTGTAGCCCACAATATAGGTACGAGATGAGGTGAGGTGAGGTGGAGTGTACCTGTAGGATCAAACGAACGTAGTCTCATGGCATGTACGCATGCATGTGTAGCTCAAAAGCAAGCAAGGCGGTAGCAATCGAATGGGTTACTCCAGTCGATCGATCACAGCTTACGACCTGAAGGTTTTCAAAATACAAACGCACACCTCTCAAATGTCTCTTGTCATTCTGATTACTACACCATGCATGCCTACTTTACTAAGCTACGCTACATATCTACCGAGACAGCAGCCCTCGCTATTCAGATATCAACCAAAGTAGGTGACATACTCAGCGCCCTACCTACCTACATTAGTACTCATTAAAACTACCCACCCACCTACCTGCCCATGTACTCTTGACTCTCCCACTCACCATTCATTCCTTCACTCCAAGCACGTAAAAAAGCAGCAAAAGACAGACAATCACTTTTGCCCACACAATATAGCACTGGTTGGTGGTACTCATTCAAGATGATTATATTAGGGTGTAATCTGTCTTCCGATCCTTTCGGTCATTCGTCCATCAATCGCTCATCGTTTCCGTTTTTTTGGTTGGTTGGTAGGACGAGTCTTGGTTTTACTCTTTCATTTGGATTTTGTGTGGTGTGTGATTCGTTGATTCTCTTCTTCTTCGTCATTATACCCGGCCTGCGGGGGCAGTGTGAGTCGACCCTTTTTTTGTGATATCTCCCTCTTTTCCTCCAGTCCCCCCGGTCCCACAAGTGTTCCAGGTGTTGGTCAAAAGGAAAAAAAAGTCAAGCCGACTGCCCATGCCGTTCCATGCCGTGCCTCACTATAAACTCCCTTCCACCGTTTCGTCGCCTTCAAGAGAAAAGAAAAAAGGTGTGGAATCAAAAAGACAGTGACATCGTAACTTTTCCCATTCCGTCAAAGACCTCATCATGATGGATACAAAAAGGAAAAGCGAATGGGAGCGGTGAAGCACGCCGGGTCATGACGCATTCATTGTTGGTGCTACTGGAGTCGTTCAAGCAGCAGTGGGGGCGGGGACGCTGCCGGAGCCCTCGGCGGTGGAAGGACCGTCCTCGGCAGAGGTGCCCTCGGCAGCCGAGTCAGGAGCCTGGTCCTCCTTGCCGGGGGAGTCGATGGCGACCTTGACGGCAATCTCGCGGCCCTCGATTTCCTTGCCGTTCATCTCAGAGCAAGCCTTTTGCTGGAGCTCCTCCGTGGCGAGCGTGACGAAACCGAAGCCGCGGCCCTTGCGAGGCTCGCCGCGGGCCTGGAGCTTCTTGACCATGAAGCGGGGAATGGGGCGGAGGGCAATCTTGGCGGATTGCGGCTCGTAGTCCTTGAAGATTTCAAGGAGCTGGTGTATGTGTTAGTTGAGCCATGGAAAACACGTGAAGGACGCTCACCTTCTCCTCCTTGAGGTCGTAGGGCAGGTTGGCGACCATGACCTTGGTCTTGGAGGGGACGCCATCCTCAGGGGGACCGCGCTGCTTGCGTTCCCTCAGGACGACGGGCTTGGCAGGCTTGGTCGTGCCGTCGGTTCCCTTTTCAGCCGTGAGTGCTTCGTTCGTAGTCTCGGTCAAGGGGAGGACTTGGCCCGGTACATTTGTGGGAACACTGGCCGCGGGGTCAGCCGCAGCCGAGTCTTGAGCATCACCTTCCTTGCGGGTCTGCAGCGCGTATTAGCAACAAACTCGCGGGTGCGAGATGGACGACTTACACGTCCGCCGCGGTTAGCACGGCCGCCACGGCCACGTCCACGGCCGCGGCCGCGAGTGGAAGAGCGGCGACGGTTGCCGGTGCCGTTGGTACCCTCACCACCACTGCCGGAGCCCTCGCCGTGGGCCTCGGGCTTGCGGGCAAGCTGGATCGAGACCTTTCGGTCAAGAATGGCCTTGCCATTGAGCTCGGTGATGGCGCGCTCGGCCTCGGAGGGGGTGGACAGGTCGACAAAGGCGTAGCCAACGGGGCGAGTGGTGCGTGGGTTGACGGGAATCGAGGTGGACTCGCTGCGTCGTTGCGTTAGCAGGCGGTCAAAGGTCCAAGCTCCTAGGGCGGCGGGGTGCTAGGTGCCACGTACACCAAGTAGTCCTTGAAGAAATCCTTCAACTCTCCCTCGGTGGTCGCGTACGCGAGGTTCCCAATGTAGAGTCGCCGACCCTCAGCGGCGCTGGCGATGACGGCCTCGTTTTCCGAGGCGTTGATGGGCTTGTCGCCGCCGGCGCCGACGCTGGCACCCTCGGCAGTGCCAGTGGGCTCGTTGAGGGCGGTGTTGGCCATCTGGGCGGTGACGCTATCGACAGGAGCAGACATTTTTCTTTGCGGATTGATCGAAGATTTTTTGCTGACACGAGCTGGACGAGTGAGGCGCGCGTTGAGAACTCGGGGTGTCCTGGTCGAGTCTGATGTCGTAAGGAGCTAGCTGGGTGGTTGAGAACCGCCTGGAGTGGTGGGAAAAATTGACGAGGGAGGTTGAGTGGGAAGCTGTGAGCCCGAGAGGAGATTGGCGATGAAACTGGTCGTGGAGTTGTTCAGGTCTGGCTTGTTTGGTGTTGACGGACGAGATGCGAAAGGGGAGGGCGCGATATAGAACAATTTGTACCGCCGCAGGTGCGCCCGGGCGCCGCGCTAGGCCGCGTTGGGGAGCTGCGTGTGGCCCTTGGTCTTAGGTTGGTCGGGTCCGGGTGCTCTTGGTATCCCTGGGGCCAGCAGCCACTGCCACTGCCACTGCCGCGCTCTCACCCACTTGGCGCTGCCCTCACGGTTCTGAATGGCGGCGCGAACGAGAGCGACATTGCGACCGTGGACTGTGGACTGTGGTTGTGTTGGTCCAGCTGCAGTCGTGGCCGCTGGTTCGTTCCTGGCGCCGCCGCCGCCGCCGCCGCCGTCGTCGCCCCGACCGGGATGTCCGCCTGCTCCCAGTCACTCCCGTCACTCCCTGCACCCACCGATGACGACACACGACAGAGGAAAGAAGCACCCGTCATCCGTCATCACCGACCACTGCATTCAAGGCCAGAAGGCACAGAGAGGTGAAGTTTGATCAAGCTGCACATAACAAGAAACCCGCTCTCACTTTCCCTGGCAACAAACAAACTGAACAGCAAGCAAGCAAGCAAGCAATGTCAAGCCTCCAAACTGAACTCACGCATCCTCGCCGCCGCCCGCACGCAGTCACAGCGACTCCCTGCAGACAACCACTTAACTCCTCCTGGTCCAGTGTGCCTTGCCTCCCGCGCCGCAGCATTCCAACGCGCCCAACAATGGATTCCAGGGCCGACCAACCACTCTTTGTCGTCTCAACGTGCGCGCATCCCCATCCCTCGGCGGCGACTCGCACGGGCCTGACCACCAGCGGAGGCTCCAGTCTGCTCCACAAAAGTCGCGGAGATCTGTTACGTAGCATCGTGAGAGCCCAAATCGACAAAGGAAGTCAAAGCTCCTGCCCGCTCTCGGCTTTCAAACCAGATTACGCATCTCCCTCGTGTGCCGCCACTACTGGAACATTACCCACGCCCATCCACCACCCAGTCCACCATGCCCACGTGTTGTCCACCACCAGAATTTGGAGAGATGCACTCCAGACGGCTTTTGAGCGATCAATGATGTCATGGAGATCCATGTAGATCCAGTGCTTTGAGAGGCGCAATCAACGCATCGACCGACAGCGGCCACCCATTGCTGTTTGCTGTGCACATTGTTTGTCTAGTTATGGCAACGTGCTGCTGCCAGCTGCAAAGATTGAGCACTCAATGCATCTTGCAATGGCCAGAGGCAGGCCACAGTCGGCGGTTGACGTTGAAATTAGCAACGGGCGTCAACGGTGCTTGTTGATGGCGTCGATTCGCCCGAGTCCGACCTCGCTCGGCCAGCCAATGTCGGCCCTGCGCTTGACCCGATGCAGTAAGCTTTTCTCCAGTCTTGGCACCGACGCGGTCAAGCCGTGTCTGAATTGACCATTTCATGTGCTGCTCCAACATTTCACCTCCAAACTCCATGTCTCGCTCGGCTCTCGTGGCGTATGGCTCCGAAACGGGCAACGCCGAAGAGCTAGCCTACCAGGTCAGCCAGCTGATTCGTCGCTTGCGCATTTGGACTACCATAAAGCCTCTCAACGCCATCACCCCACAAGCCCTAAGTCATGCCTCGGTCCTTGTCATCGTCATTTCCACCACTGGCCAGGGTGACTTGCCCCGAAATGCCCAAATTCTCTTTAGAAAGCTTCGGAGTCGGAAGCTGCCAGCTGATGCTCTGACAAACTGCATTTTTGCATCATTTGGCCTGGGCGATAGCTCGTATCCACAGTAGGTTGTCGATATACATGTACCAATAGCGATGCTGATAAAACTATCAGATTCAATTGGGCGCATCGCAAGCTTGGGAACCGCATAGAGCAGCTCGGCGCTAAGAGACTAATAGAGGCTGGTGAGGCGGATGAGCAGCATCCAGAAGGGTGGGTTGATGGACCCCATCATTTCTACGATTTCTGACTACTCCTGCCAGAGTTGACGCTACATTTTTGCCATGGCTGGAGAAACTTCGGCTCGAGCTTCTCTCCCAATTTCCCCTTCCCGCAGGAGAGCAACCGCTTCCAGACCATGTCTTTTTAAAGCCGCGATGGTCCTTGAACCTCTTGCAAGAAACCAGGGCCACCACCAACGGCCACGCCAAAACTCTGGACACACCAGAAGAGTACTCCAGCAGAGATCACGTCCACGTCAGTCAAGAAGCCGACCATGAGGCCGCACATGTCACATCCAACTCCCGCGTGACTCCAGAATCTCACTGGCAGGATGTTCGCCAAATAGAAATGAGCATACCGCGAGAGATCCCCCGCAGCGACCCGACCTCTGGCAACCCAATCGCCAAGCCTAGACTGACCTACAGCCCGGGTGATGTGGTGGAAATCTGTCCGAAAAACTTTCCCGAGGACGTAAACGAATTTATCAGACTTCAGGGCTACGCTTCCATTGCTCACCGCCCGCTCGAGCTCAAGTACGACTACTCGCAACCAGATGCTAATCCACCACGCGAGTCCCCAATCGGCCGGGGACCTTTTCATGCCACGCTCTCCGGCATCCTCACCAATCATTTGGACATAATGGCCGTCCCGCGTCGCTCCTTTTTCCTGACACTGTCCTATTTTACATCGGACCCCAACCAAAAAGAGCGGCTGATGGAATTCGCCCGGCCCAAAGATCCAGACTATATCGAAGACTACTTTGACTATGCAACTCGCCCGAGACGCTCCATACTAGAAGTATTGCAAGAATTCACGACCGTCAAGATTCCATTTGAATATCTCCTGGGTGTCATTCCGCCCCTTAAGCCACGCCAGTTTAGCATCGCCAGCGCTGACTTGACGAGATTCGATCCAAAAGACAAAGATTGCAAATTGACGCTGCTCGTGGCCATTGTCAAATACCGCACCGTCATCAAGCGTATTCGGTGGGGTGTATGCTCACGCTACCTCAGCGCTTTGCAGCCTGGCCAAAAACTGCGCATCCAAGTACTGTCCGGCGCGATGAAGGTGACGGAGCAAGACTTGGCCAAGCCGTCGATTCTTGTCGGTCCAGGCACTGGAGTTGCCGCTCTCCGTAGCATCGTCCAAGAAAAACAGGCGTTCAGACTGCGCCGTAGCCAAAACTCGGCTGCCGTGAACGGCGAAGACCACAGCGACCCGAACGCAACCACGGGCTCGGACGCGCCGCAGTCTGACTCGCCCTCGCAGATTCTCTCCGACACGGCCCTCGTCTTTGGAAACCGCAATGCCAACGCCGACTTTTTCTTTGGCGAAGAATTCAATCGTCTCTCGTCGACCGCCGGCCTGCACATCATAACCGCCTTTTCGCGTGACCAACGCGAGAAGATTTACGTCCAGGACCGCATCCGCGAGCATGCAAGCCTGCTTTGGCGGTTCTTGGAAGATGGAGCACGGGTCTACGTGTGCGGCAGCTCGGGCAAAATGCCAGAGGCTGTGCGGGCAGCGATCGTGGACGTCATAGGCAAGGAGGGGGATATGGAAAGGGAAGAGGCGGAGGAGACGGTCCGGGGGATGGTGCGGGGCGGCCGGTGGGTGCAGGAGACATGGTAGGCGTTTGATTAGAAGGGAAAGAGGGAATTTTGGTCAGGGACGGGTGTTTGTCGAGTGTTGAGAGCACATAGATACATTGAGGCTGCATAGTTTAGATGCGAAAGACCAAGAGGTTGGCAGTCTTGACGCACAAAAATCAGAAGTTTTGCAAAGCCATGCTACTTAATGAATCCAATTGTTAAAGCAAACTGTGAGAAGCATCTGAAGTTGACATGGGCATGAGATTTCCTCAAGCTCAAGGGAGGAGCTTGGGCCCCAAGCAACTGCACTGGACGCCGGCAGGGTCCAACCACCGACGTCATAATCATCCGGACCTCAAACTTGGTTCAACACAACCACCGCAACCAACACATAGCAATTGAACAACACCAAACCGATATCCAACCAATTCCCTCACAAACACATGCTCCCCCGCCTCCGACACCTCACACAACACCTCCAAAATCCACGCCTCGCGCGCCCCTTCTCCCTCTCCCACTCCAACATGTCCACCTTCACACTCCCCAACTCCACGCCATCCTGCCCCGTCCACCTCCCACCAGACCTAACAAGAGATGCACTCCTATCATTCCCGGCCTTCAAAAACTGGATCGCGACGCTCCAGCGCTCGCTGGCTCTGCAGCGCCACAAACAACACACGTTCCACACGTCGCCGTACGCACTGCGCCGCATCGACGTGCAAGCGTGCGACTGGTTCGGCGGCGGCGAGGGCAAGAGGTTGGGGTTCGTCAAGTTGAAAGCGGATGTCTCGAATGAGGCGGGCGAGGCGCTGCCCGGCAGCGTGTTTCTGCGGGGTGGCAGCGTGGGCATGTTGGTAAGCTGCTGCGCTTCCTCAATCCTCAACTCCCCTCCTCTCTCTCTGCATCTTCAACCAGCCTCTCTTATTCAAACTAACGCACGCACATGCAAACAGCTAATTCTCCAACCCACCGACGTGCCCGCCGACTCAGAGAAAGATAAGTTCGTCATTTTGACCATTCAACCGCGCGTCCCGGCCGGCTCTCTCGCCTTCGCCGAGCTACCCGCCGGCATGCTAGACGACAGCGGCACGTTCGCCGGCGGCGCCGCAAAGGAGATACAAGAGGAGACGGGGCTGCGCGTCGCAGACGACCAGCTGACGGATCTGACGGCGCTGGCGCTGGCGGACGTGCCTGTTTGTCCTGCTACCACCATCACCACCACCACCAAGCCAGACGGCGATGCTCTGGATGAGCAATTAACGCCAGCCATGTACCCCAGCGCAGGCAGCTGCGACGAATTCATCCCGCTCTTCCTGCACGAGCGCCGCGTGGAGAGGGCGGAGTTGCAGACGTGGCAGGGACGGCTGACAGGGCTGCGCGAGCACGGCGAGAAGATCACGCTGAAGTTGGTGAGGCTGGAGGAGCTGTGGCGGTGGGGTGGACGGGACAGCAAGGCGTTGGGCGCGTGGGCGCTGTATGAGGGGTTGAGGAGGGAGGCGAGGCTGTGACGAAGGGAGAGTACAAAGCTGATGTTGAGGGAGTTGCCGGAGTGGGCATTACTTATGGAACTCCCTTTTCATGGACGCAGCGGCGGCGGCGGTGCTAAGACCACGCTACCACTTGAGGTTTTTTTTTTTTTTTTTTTTTTCATCACCCCTCTCTCATCGGCACGGAAGGCCACAGCGAAAACTAGAGCAAAACAGCGAAAACTAGAGCAAAACAGCGCATCCACTTCACCATCCCACGCGAGAATGGAGTCAAATTACCCGACGACATCCTATTTCATGGCGTGCGTGTGGTGAGAAGTGACGACGCGTGTATATATATCACCACCTAGCTACGCAGTTTTCGAATGGCTTTGGTTTATTGGTATTATGGGTTATGTCGCTGAAGCGCTGTCTTTGACCATTTTCGATTTCTGTGGTCATGGTGCGATGGGGGTTTACAACTACCTGGTCTACACACATAAAGCAGTAGTGGGTAACGTGACAGTTGAGCGATCGTAAGTCTGGATTTATGTATATGTGCACAAAAGAACGGCTTCTTTGCCGTTGGCCACATCCCACGTTGCCTCCCCATCCCGTCACACTTGAATCCACCATCCATTGAAGCGGGGAAAGGGGTTCAGGGTCCTCAGTGGTGCTTGGTGTAGATAGGTAGGTGGGTGGGTAGGTGGGTAGACAGGTACAAGACATTACCGGAACGGAATTTCGGAACGAGGGTTACGGCATTGTTGGTGCGGTAGATGGGTAGAGAAGATGAATGGAGGGGAAAAGGGAAAACGTAAGAACGCCGACCGACCGAGTCTTTATTCTTCTTCTACTTCTTCTTCTACTTCTTCTTCTTCTTCTTTCAACCAGGGCAGCATATACATGCAGCGTGATGCAACAACGACAACGACGATAACCAACGACGGTAGAGAAAAGGAATGTCAATGGACCAACGAATCAAACAACGAAGAGGAAAAAGGAGAGCAGAAAAAAACCAACACCACAGCGATAGGAGGGAGGACTATGCAGCCCACTCCCACACATCAACACCCAACTTGAGCACCGCAACGGCAAAATGCCCGCCCAGCGTCGGCCGCCCACGAAAACCCTGCGCCGTCTCGCCCACACTTTCTCCCGCCGCCCAATAGCGGTCGCCAAACGGCGCGGTGTTCTTCCCATTCGCAATGAAGGCGTAAAGATCATTGACAAACATTGC
Source organism: Phyllosticta citriasiana (assembly GCF_038021145.1). NCBI lineage: Eukaryota > Fungi > Ascomycota > Dothideomycetes > Botryosphaeriales > Phyllostictaceae > Phyllosticta > Phyllosticta citriasiana. The sequence continues at coordinate 1,644,982 of NW_027117285.1, read as the reverse complement.
CTGCGCGTCAGCCTCGACGGTCGCCGCGGTCCAAATCTGCCAGTCGGTCTTGCCCCAGTCGACGGCGCCGTCGATGGCGACGCCGGCGGCGCCGCGCACTGTGGGATAGAAGGCCGATGTGGCGCTGTATGTGGCGTTGGGAAAGGTGGAGAGGGAGAAGAGGACGTCCGGGTATACGTTGAAGACGAGGAACCAGCTGCTGTCGCTGTACGTCGTTGTGAAGTAGGACTGGCCTGTGGTGGCGTCGACTTCACTGCCGAGCCCGTCGCTCGTCGTCTCGTTGCCGCCCCAAATTGCCTGCGCGAATTCTTGGCCTGTGGACGTGTAGTTGGCTTGCCACGTCAGCTTGCCGTACGCGGTGAGGCCGACGGCGGCCTTGACGCCGAGGTTGGTCATGTTGGTGAAGGCGCCCAGCCCGTCGTTGGTGCTGAGTTGGTTGGTCGGGTACAGCCCGTTGTCGACGAGGTAGTCGGCGTATTTTTGGAACAGCGCCGCGTGCGAGCTGGCCCACGTCGTGTCGCCCGTCGCTGTCTGATAGGCGAGCGCCAGGATGAGCAGATTGCCCGACTCCTCGATCGGCATGGCTTCGTCGAGCCCATCGTCGTGACCCGTGGCGTTAGGGTAGTGCGTCCCCAGGTCGTGGATCATGTACGGGTTGGGATATGCCCCTGGAACGCATTAGATGGCGGAGTGCGCTTGTAGTGGCGTCGACTTACCGGTCTCCAGATACGCAAGCACGGGCTCGAGCAGCAGCTTGATCAGGTTCGGAGCAAACTCGTACAGAAAGGGGAAGCTCGGGAAGATGATGTCAATCGTGTTCAAGTTTCCATTGCTGGAAATCTCCTTGATGAACGCATACGGCGCGCTCGTGTCCAACGAGTTGCCATCAACGGTGATGTCGATGCCGCCAAAGATCTGGCGCACAGACAGCTCAAGGATAGCCGTGTAGTTGGAGCCGCCAGACGAGTCGCCCACGGACCGGATCTTGGCATCAAACGAATCGGCCTCGTGAATGGCGTCATCGTAGATGTCGAGAAAGTAGGAGGCCGCACCGACGGTGTTGGGGTTCGCGGCGCGGTAGTATCCCGTGTAGGGGGTGCCGCGGTAGTTGATGGCGTCTTCCCGAACATATCCAATGGCATAGACGGCGCTAGCGGACGAGCTGACGATCCCGAGATCAAAAGCAAGACCGACGACGCTGCCGCTCGACCAATCGCTGGTCGAATTGGTCAAGGCACCGCTGCTGACGAACTGGCTGCGAACTGTCGACGCAGGGCCAGACTGGAAGGAGTCGGCTCGGGCCGCGTACACGGCCTCTCCCCACCCGGCCATCTCGGCCACTTCCGAGTAAGTGACCTGGTTGTTGGATCTCACCTGCCAGACATGCGTGGCGCCACTCGTAGTTTGGTTGAATGTGGACAACGCCGACTGGCCCGTCCACGTGTCGTCAATGTCAGAGTAGACTTGAACGGACGGGGTCGCGCCATTTCTACCGCTTGCCGTGACGGTCAGGAAAGAAAAGGGCAACGACTGACGAAGCAGGTTGTTGGGAGACACGGGCGAGAAGAACTCCAACGAGATGCTGGCATCACCCGCGGTCAAGTCAAAAGTGGACCGCGTCGAAGTGAATGACCCATTGACCACGGTAGCCGACTGGGTGTCGTCCTCGGGGGACGGAACACCAAACAAGTTGTAGGTAGTCCCATCAACCCGGGCAATGATGGACCAGTTGAGGGCATTTGCGTGCCAAAATTCTGGTTGGGCAGAGGGCAGATCCGCAGCTTGGTTGCCAGGAAGCCATGCTGACGCAAAGTTAGCTCGTGTTGACGCGCAGACAAGGTGCGGCTGAGAGCCACACCAAGAAGCTAAGGGAGCCACCCGTAGCTGGCTAGCAGCTAGCTGCTGATGTGGGCGGGCATGGCATGATGAGGTGCGGCCCTCAAATGCGGCAACCAAGAGACTCACCTGAAAGGTACGGGTTCTTGACAGCCAATGGAAAAGACGGAGGCAGGATGGGGCTCCATGTTGCGGCGCTGGTTCTAGCCACGAATAGCGAAAGGATAAAGAGCCATGCCTGGGCTGCGAGAGCTGCCATTTTTTGATAGAAAAAGGTCAAGAGGGGGCCGACGCTCAAACAGCAGCATCCAACAGTGAAGAAAATAACAGACGCCAGGCACAGGAGGAGCGTATATTTAGTCGCGGCCCAAGTTTTCTGGCCTCCCCTACCTGCCGCCTTTTTGCGTAGCGGCAGGAGGGGCAGCCTCTCGGCCTCGAGTGAGACATGTCGGTGGAGGCTTGCACCCTTGGCGGGCCATGTGGACTGTTTGACGAATGCCGCCATGGCTGCGGGCGATTACGAGCTTGTGCGGGTGGCAGCGAGTTAGCCGTGGCAGTTGGACCCAGGAAAGAGGCACTTGGATGGAGTGCATATCCAGGACGGGAGAGTAACGTATGAAAAGGCTGGGCATTGGAAGATCCCTACCTGGAGGCGCCACGAGAAAGAGTTGCAAGAGCGTCGGCAGGTTGCGTCAGCCAGGATGATGGCATGTACGTTGGCTGTGGATAGCAAAAAGACGTGCTTTGGGAGGGTGTGTGTGTGTTGTGACGGGAGATCCATGGCCAGGTCCACAGCTGATGTAACTCGTCGGCGTGAGGACCCAATAAGCTACTCGACCAGTCCTTGTCCATGTCCCCGACCCCGACTCGGGCCACGGACGTCTCCCGACGCGGCAGGCAGATCAGGGCAACCGCACCGCCCCGGACCTCAGGCTCATCAGAGCCTCCTTGGACTTGGGATACACACGGCGCCCGTGTCGTGACCGGTCGCAAGCGAGCCAGCCTGATGAGGTCTTGTCCTGGCATGTTTACGTGCCCTCACGTGCTGTCGGCCGCACCGCTTCATCGCTCCTTGCTTGTCCAACTCGAGGTGCAATCCATCCATCATCCACCAAGACTTATGCCCGTTGGGCTTGTCTTTCGACTCTAACTTTATTCTTGTTCTAATTTTGCGGCACCTCCCGCCGCCTCACGCCTGGCCCGTCTGCCTCTCGACGAGTCAAGCCGGGCCCGACCTCTTCCAACAAGTGGCATTCCGTCCGGTTCGGTTCGGCGTCCAGGATTCCTCAGGTGCATGTACTGGGACAGAACGCCTGAGCGCAGCGTGCCAAGCGCCAGGTTCCCCGCGGCCCCAAGGATTCCACCACGGCAGCCGCAGCGGGAGACGGCAGACGTTCGCCAACCACGCCCTAATTGATCGCCCTCGTTTTGAGCATATAAACTCGACTGCCAAAAAGCAAAATGTTGTTGTTGTTGGTCTGGTGAATATCCTTTGCCGGCTGCTGGCCTGTGGCTACGTCACATGGTGGCTTGTGGGGGCCATCACTGGAAAAGCCAAGTCCCTTGTGGATCCCCGCGGCCGTCAGCAAACCTCCGGAGCATAGTTCTCGTCATGCATCCTCCACACATGGGCTGATCCAACTCCTGTATGTACTTTTGATCCCCAGCGAGCTCGATTCGGTACACTTGCGACCCACTTGCTGTGCAGCTGCCCCTCTTTTGTTCAGCTGCCAATTCATGTGCGGGGAGCCACAGCAACATCCAACAACGGATTCGGCCATCGAGAACAGCCTCTTGCCCAAGGTAGCATCTCTCGCTGTTGAATGCGCGTGCTCAATGTTGGACTGCATGATCGGACGTGGCATGCGGCAGAGGCATTAGCCCTTGTTCCACTGCCTCGTGCGATTCCAGCGAGCCACTTGGCAGAACCTCAACGGCTTCTGTTCGGATGTTAGCGAGCCGGACACCTCTGCCGTGCAATAAGTGAATGCAATGCACTAATGTAAGCACCGGTTTATACTCTTAGGCGTGGAAAAAGAAACTTGCCCAAAAGCAATGAGCAGATCCGGGCTTGGGGCGCAGTCAAAGCACAATTGATTTTGGGCTCAATGGGATGCGTCTACGACACTTTTCCATGGCGCAGCGCCATCCCCGTCGCAGCCCGGACAGTGGCTTCCCAAATCCAGTGAAAGGAAGGGAAAGCAAATGCGAAGCTTTTGGGAAACAATGTTTGGTTTGATGAATTAAAAACTTACAGATGTAGATCTCTATATGAGGATGACGAGTGCATAAGCTGTACGCGACAACCAGACGTCACGGCGGGATATTGAGGAGGTTCAAAACACCACGGTTGGAAAAGTTCACTCCTTTTTACCGGCTGCTGCTGCTGCAGCTTCTCTCTTGCGCTGGAGATACCTCTCCTTGGCACTGCTGATTTCGTTGGTCGTTTTGCGACTCTTTGCCGCATGCTCGAATTTGGCAGCTTCTTCAGCCTCCTGGTCCGCAGCACGCTTCGCTGCTTGTTCGAGCTGCTGCTCTACCAGTCGACTCTGGCGTTCTCTCACCGCGTTCCTATTGCTGTTGCGGCCCTGGTACGACTGCTGGTGTGACGACGATGTGCGCGACGAGGGTGCGGGTGCAGCCGAGGGTTGCTTGGGCTTGGGCGCAGTATTCAGACCAGCAGTGAGGAGTTGGCGTTTGTCCGCAACCTGGCCTTCATCGTTGATCATCACGTCAATGCCCTTTTCCTTCATCTCCTTGGCAAGTTCGGCGTCGCTCTTTTGCTTGAGCTCCTCCTCGCTGGGAACTTCTAGAGCGCCCACCTGAGCCTTTTCAGTAGCCTGCATGGCTTCCTGGTGCTTCTTTTCTTGCTCGTCCATCATGTTCTTGTAAAAGCCTGACATGCCTGGACCACGTTTCTTGCGTTCTGCCTCTTCCTTGCGCTTCTCTTCCTCCTCCAGCTTGAGCAAGTCCTCTTGTTGCTTCTTATAGGCCTCCGTCACAAACTTTTCCTTGTCTGCGAATTCATCGCCCTCAGCCTCTCGTTCGCGCTGCAGCAACTTTTCCTTGGCGCGGAGCTGGTCGCGCTTGCGGACCTCGGCAGAAGCCAGCAGTCCCTCCATGTATTTCGGCTTCCTCTGCGCAGCTTCGGCGCGCTCCTTTGCCTTTTTTGCGGCATCGTTTGCATGAAGCGCATCGTACGCGGCGTCGTAGTCGTAGATGCTGGGGTCGAGCGCTTCAGCCTCTTCCTGCTGCTTGCGCTGGTTTCGCAGGCTGGACAGATTCCCGTACGGACTGACTTGGGACTTGGTGGACGGTTGCTTGGACATGGCCCCTTCTTTAGGACGCGGTTTCAATTTGGCGGAGGAGGAGGCCTTGGATGACGCGTCCAGGTCGAAAGCGCCAATCTCTTCCACATTGTTGTTGGCGCTGTCGTCCTTGTCTGTGTCGGAGTCATCGCCGCCAAAAAGTGCCTTGGGCTTAGCCCTTGAAGGAGCTTGTCCGGGCTTCTTCTTGATGTTGAGCCCGTATTGCAGACTCATGGTGTATTTTAAGGAGGAAAATCGTAGAGCTCGCAAGGTGAAGCTTGAACAAGTTCTTGGCTTACGTGCACGGATAATCATCGGCAATCTCCGCGCCTCCAACTTGAACGTCAACTCACATTTGTCGAAGAAGGCTATCACGACAACTGCTTCCAGCATCACTTGCGACATGCGCTACAAAAATGACTTCTCCTACTGCCGCAGACGACCAGCCGGATAAGGAATACTCACGAGCCAACCCATCCAAGTTCCGCTTCAAATCCAAGCGCTCGCGCAAAGAATGCGACGACGAAGACCTCGACCATCACCGCTCGCGGCGGCGCAAGCACTCTGACGATGGAGCCGAACCCTCAAGACACGACGACGATGACCAGCGCCGTCGGCGTCACCACCGTCGGCACCACCACCACCACCGCAGTCATTGCAGCAAGCGCCAGGAAACTCCACCGCAGCCCACAGCTCCCGCCGAACCCACAGAAGAAGAGCCGCTCTCCCCCAACACCGCATTCCGGCTCTCCCTCTTCGACGCCATGGCCGACGACGAAGGCGCGCTCTTCTGGGAAGGCGTCTACGGCCAACCCATGCACACATACCCACGGCTCTCGGCAGAAGAGGGTATCGACGGGTTTCTCGAATCCATGACCGACGACGAGTACGCCGAGTACGTGCGCACCAAGATGTGGGAGAAGACGCACCAGCACGTGATCGAAGAGCGGGAGCGGCGCGAACGCTCCCGCGAACGACGGAAGGCGGAGGAGAAGCGGCGGCGAGAAGACGGCGCACGCAGAGAGCGCGAGAGCGAAGAGTTCCGGCGCCGCGTCGACGAGAGTTTGCGGCGAGGCGAAGCGAGGCGCGAGGGCAAGAGGTGGAAGAGCGTGTGGGACGCGTATCTCCAACGCTGGGACGACATCATGAACGCCAACAACGACAACGACCCTCAGGAGCAGAGCGACCGCCGCGCACCGAAGCACGTCTTGCCCTGGCCCGTCGAGACCGGCTCCCTGCGCCACGTCAATCGCGACGAGGTCGAGCGCTTCTGGCTAAACGTCCCCGTCCCCGACGGCGCGCTCACGGACACGCTGAAGAAGGAGCGCGTGCGCTGGCATCCGGATAAGATACAGCAGCGCTTTGGCGGCGGCGTGGATGAAGCCACCATGAAAGCCGTGACGGCCATTTTCCAGGTCGTCGATCGGTTGTGGTGTGAGATGAGGGAGAAGGAGAAGGCTAAGGAGTGATTATGAGATACCGTACATTTCCATTTCAATAGATCAATGCAATGTTTAAACACAGGCAAACGATGCAAGCGTACCTGGGTATCATTCATCCCGCCCTCCTGCTGCGCGTGAGCCTAGAGACGTGTCTCCATCCTAACATACATCATCCTACCCTACTTTTACCCCTCCCTCATGACCACAAGAAGCCTTCCGTTCTCCCGATTCCTCCTCGCGCCCTTCCAAAGCCTCTAGACTTCCGGTTTTCCATCTTGCCTATCTCCCTGTCTCTAACACCTCGTCACCACATGTCTGACAGTCACGCCCACAAAAACCAGAGCCACCCAATCACGATTTGCTGAACAGTCGGATATCTTCTACCTAGTGCAGTGCAGACGTCTTATTCTATTGCAATTCTCATTTCAACTATTCCCCACCACTAGCAACAAGAAGGCTAGGTACTATGTAGGTAGTTACCTACTTTCTGCTCATTTACTTCGGTAAGACCAGACAGACCCAGACCGGACCCTGACCCAGACCCCATCGCCCGCAACTCCCATCTCCCAATACCAGTCACTCCACCAGTCACTCCGTCCACCAAAGCAAAAGCGCAGAAAAGAGAGAAGAAAAAACAGCCGCAAATTGTTTTTGGTCGTGACTTCGTCGCCCGCTGATGCTAGGCAAGAACTACTACCACCATTACCTCCACTGACAGTAGCAGAAGGAATAAGTAGTAGGAGCAGACCTGTGGGCAGGCAAGCAGGCATGTTCTGATAAATTACAATGTGATTGATTGTCGAAGAAGTTGCGAAAGACGAAGTAGACCAGCCAGCCAGCCGAACCAAAGTCGCTGTACGCGTGCGTGAGTGCGCCGAGTTGTTGGTTGATGCAAAAGTCGAGAGCGAGCAAGCAAGCTGGAAAACAGCAACGACAACAACGCGGTTGAGAAAAAGTCACGACGCGACGACGAGAACGATGCACAGAACGACTTAGCGCGGTTCGGTGTGGACGCCACGCTTGACGGCGCACTGGTCGGCGGCGTAAGTGGTCTCGACCTTGTAAAAGTCGATGTCGCGCTTCAACAAGAACTTGAACGCGTTGGCGTTGGTGATGTTGAGGAAACGAAATTCAGCGAGACGGACCTGAGGAATGCGGTTAGTATTTTCGTCAAGTAGGGCTTGAGGGGAATTTGTAGCTTACTCCACTCTTCGTCTTTCCGAACAGGACCTGTTCCACCTCCCTGCCGTGGGAGGCGGCAAACTTCTTCAACTCGCCCTTGGTCCATCCATCGGGGACGCCAGTGGCAAGGACGCAGCGGGTGACCTGGTTCTCCCAGGCGTAACGAAGGAACGGGTGACGGGGGCTAGGAGGACACTTCTCAACCCTGATGAGGCGCTTCTCATCGCCGGGGTAGGGAATGTGATTGGCAGTGGCCTTGTAATACTTTCCGCAGTCTTGACCGATCAGAAAGTAAACCTCAGCAGTGCTCTCTCCGCGCTTGTAGACGATGCGGTCGAGTGGACCACCCCAGACGAGAGCCTGAATCTCAACTTCAGTGATGTTGGTCGGGAGATTGACCAGCTTGACAACGCGATCGGCTTCGATGCCAGTGTCATTGAGCTTCCACCAGGCGGGGATACGCGTGGCGCCCAAGTCGACAAAGCTGTCTTCGTCGCCAGAAGATTCCTCATCGTCGTCATTGTCTTCGACCTTGTCGCTGAGAGACAGCCTAGAGAGCTCAACCTCGGGGGCCTGGATCTCAAGCTCGGGCTTGATGAATTCAAGAATCGTGGCAACGTCTTCAGAAGACAGAAACTCGTTCTTGAGCATCTCTGTCTTCTCAGCAGCCTCGTCCTGAAGCGTCTGGGCCTTTGCCACCAACTCGGACTTGCTCTCTTCAAGCTGACGAAGGTCCTTGTCCATACCCATCTTCGTCGCCGACATGCTAGAAAGCTCTTCTCCAAGAGTGTTGAGCTGTTGCTTCAGCTGAGCGTACTCAGCCTCCTTGGCATCAATGCTGGTGTTGAAGCTGTCGAGGTCCGAGGTCCGCTGATCAATCTTGTCGTCAGCCTGCTTCACGAGAATTCCGTACTTCTTGTCGCCGTCCTTTGCGTAGGCTTGAATCTGAGCAATGGCGTCAACGCGCTGCACCTTCAGGAGCAGCTGGCGTTCACGCTCCTTACGCTCGGCCTCTTCCTTCTCAGCCTGAATCTTTGCAAGGCGTTGGCGCTCACGCTCTTGTTCCTCATTCTTCAGTTGAGCAGCACGCTTGGCTTTCTCGCGCTCCAGACGAGCTGCCTCTTCTTTTGCCGCCTGGATCTTGGCAAGATGCTGAAGTTCACGCTCTTCGTGCTCCCTTTTGAGCTGAGCAGCACGCTTGGCTTCTTCTTCGCGCCTCAACTGCTCGCGAAGCTCCGCCTCTTCTTGTTCCGCCTTGAGCTTCGCGAGAAGCTGACGTTCATGCTCACGACGCTCCAACTCTTCTCTCATCATCTGGATTCTGAGAAGACGTTGGTGCTCACGCTCTTCCTGCTCCTTTTGGAGCTGAGCAGCACGCTTGGCGGCCTCCATGCGCTTCTCGCGCTCCCGACGCTCGGCTTCCTCCTTTGCGGCCTTGAATTTGGCCAGACGCTCACGCTCATATTCCTCCTGTTCTTTTTTCGACTGAGCATACTCGGCTTCCTCAGCCTCGCGCTTGATCTGTGCTTGGAGTTGAATATCGGCTTGCAGGGCACTCTGCTGCTGCACGTTCTCATCGTTTGTGGGAGGAGCCTGAGGAAAGCGCTCTGCATTGACAGGCTGGAAAGGGTTGTACAAGGTACTGGGGCGCTTGGGAGCGAAACGGCTGTTGCCCAAGCCGAACAGGCCGCCTAGTCCTGGAGCCATTGTTGCGCCAATCGAGCTTGATCGTAACGTCTGGGCGATGGCAGAAATGGGCAAGTTGTAGTTTGGAGACTTTGACTCAGATCTGAAGGTATCGATTGAGCCTGGCGCTTCCAACTCTGGTGTGCCTTGACGGGATGATGCCAAGTCACTCTCGACAGCGAATTCCTCAATATCAACTTGAGGAGGGTAACGAATTGGACAAGGACAAGTCGCGGAGTCGTAGGGACAGGCGCTACACGGAGAACTGGTGCTGTCGCGGCGGAGAGTGGGGCCTGCTTTTGACGGAGAGCTGTTTTGGATGACCTTGAATGAGTGGACTGTGCCTGGGGGAGACTTTAGAATGGACAGCAGAATTTTGCCTTGCTTGTCCAAGCTCTCGCAGCGTTGGTCAACCGCAGTTTTTTCTGTGCTTGGGTCAGCTTCTGATTCATCAAAGTAAGTAGTCTGGGGTACAATGCGCGGCCTCGTGGTCGTCATGTTGGGGAATGTCGTTGACTTTTGGGCGTTTGAGAGAGAGAATTGGTAGGAGGGTGGGGTGTGGATTGACACAAGCTTACGTTTGGGAGAATCCACAGGGCTCTTTTCCTGGAAGGGGTCTGCCGACGCTGGAGTTTCTTGAACAGACGCCGAAGGAACGAATGAATTCGCTCTGGCCGAAAGGCGATTGGGCGATTGGTACCTGGGGTTGACCGGGCTTGCCTTGGATGGCTTGCGCGAAGCGCCCGAATTGGCCTTTGGGGTTTGACTCGATGTGACCGGCTTGAGCTGAGGCTTTGACGGTTTAGTCGACGGGGATAAGTTCAAGTCGAAGTTGAGACGCTGCAAGAAGGTCGCAAGGTTCTCTTCTGAATTGTCAGCCATCTTGACGTTGGCAATCAGACAGCGGGGCGAGTGGTGATGTTTGAAAAGGTAGCAGTAGAGCAGATGGACTTACAGCAGACGGGATGGTGTTGGCTGGTCCGTGCGCGCGTAGGCGAGTGTCTCGAAGGAGCGATGGTGGTGGTGTTGGTTTTCGGTGGTGAGCGGGCGGAGGAGCAGAAAAAGTTCAGGTCAACACGCCGAGCAACAACGACGACGACATGATCAAGACTCGGCGACAGCAGTCTGCAAGCGGAACAGTACATCGTCTTTCATGACTGCATCCTCCCAACAACTTCGCCAGAGGACAAAATGACCTCGTGGCGGGGTTGTTACTAACGGGGAAGCAGCATCCCAAACACCAGGCTTCCGACATTTCGAACCCAGTCCCGAAGACAAAAGAAAGGCCCAGTCTCCCATGCTCTTGGGCACTACATCCAACAGTCTCTCCCCTCCCCCTTGATGACGCTGCCCGGCCGTTTGTAGGCACGGTACGGGCTTGGAGAGAACAGCCACGCGAAGAGATCGACACGTATTCGAGCTAAAGGACCAAATCCTGAAGACGACCCGGATTTGGTGTGCCTCTTTTCAGAAATCTTGAGGTGCCAAAGCTTGCACATCTGAGTTTGCCCACTTTAGAGTACAGCTACGTTTCTTTCGACATTGTGACGGAGTGCCAAGGCGATTGGCTGGACGCCACAGAGGTCAAGATGGCTGGTGATCAGAAGCGCTTACGCAGCTTGGTCAAGTGCGCCACGGCCAACGGCGTGCGAATTTCTCTTGCAGGCTACAATTACAGGGGCACCCAAAAGCTGGACAGTCGCGTGAACGGAGAGCTGTGGATAATGCCAACGATGTGCACCACCAGGGCGCAATTTCAGACGTGAGTTTGACGTCACACCGCCGCGCTCTCATGGCCGACAGAAAAGCGGAACATTCGAACGTGATGGGGTGCCTGGGCACATTTGGCAGGGTGGCAGTGAAGAAGCGTATTCGTACAAGGTTGTCGAAATTACACGTCGGGAGTGGCAGCAGGCGGCAGGCGGCAGGCGGCAGTCAGCAGCAGCAGATGGCGGGACATGATGGAAAGATGGCTGGATGACGGCGACGGTGAACAAGTCGAGGGACAGGAGAGGAGAGGTGGAATTGCGGTGGTAGAACTTGAAGTAGCAGAGATGGACAGAGACACGGTCGCAGGGAGGTCCCACAGCCCTATAGGGCCCCCCGCGTACGCAGCCAATGGGGGGCGGGCGAGGCGACAGGCGGGGAAGACGAAGACGCAAATAGCCGTTCATTTGTCATTTGCGGGCTTTGGCTCCTGCTGAGACGGCCGGAGCAAAAGTGGCAGGGACCCTGAAACTCACCATCACCCCCCCCCCCCCTCGCTGCACTCACTCACTCACTGCCTGCGTGTCTGGTCTGGTCTGGTCTGTTCCACTACCACCACTACTACCCAAGAGTCAACACCAGATATGTGGCTGGTCCCACCCATGACCCCATGGCATCAACTGCTTTGATTTTTCGCCTCGCCGCTCTGCTCCAAAATAATCTCCGCCCTTTCTTGCACGCACTGCCTCGCTCGCTCATCATCGCCGAATCCCCTGCCTTTTTGCCAAGATACCTTACATAGCCTATTCCACGGCCCCCCCCCCCAGCCTAATTTCACCCACCAACCTGTCGCTCTCTCCTCTCCTCCAACTTAACATCCCACTTCGACCTGTCCTTCTCTACCTACCTACCTTCCTTCTTCTCTGCATGCACCGCTAGCATGCCATTCAACCTCCCTTTGACCCGTCAGCGCTCGCCGCGCTACGAGCCTCTGCGCCCCGACTCGTCCTACTCCGACGACGACGACGACTCTGACGATCGTCCCTTCTCCGCTTTTGGCGTCGACACTCCCAAGACTGATGACTTTCCTGAACTCGCCGACCGCTCTTCGCCATGGACAATTGCACATTACATTCCCGCCTTCAGAGGCTACCAACTGGCTCATGTCTACCGCTACGGCAGCATGGCTACGCCCCGAAGACCGCGCCGAACTCTGGTGCGGGGCTTGCTCTGGGCTTTCATACTGTTACCCTACATTATCGTCTTGCTCGTCACCACGACCATGATCCTGAGGCCCTCGTACACCCATGCGCCGGCGCACTACAAGGACCTTCGCGAGAGAGCCACCACTTCGCTGGCTCCTGGCCGCGGCAACATCAACAATGAGAAGGTCTTCATTGCGTCTGCAGTATACGATGACAAGGGCAGTTTGTTGGGCGGGCCGTGGGGCAAGGCCTTGTTGGATCTTGTTGACCTTCTGGGCCCGGAAAACGTACACTTGAGCCTTTACGAAAACGACCCCGACGACGAAGCCAAAGCGGCGCTCGAAGATTTCAAAAATCACGCTTCCTGTAAGTAGCTCTGTTGCGGGTGTGTGGGCGTCGATTAACTTTTTCAGGCAACTCTACCATTGTACACGAACATCTTCCCCTCGACGAGGTCCGCCGCGTTACTTTGCCCAACGGCGAAAAGCGCATCAAGAGAATTGCATACCTCGCCGAAGTTAGGAACCGCGCCATGAGGCCGCTGGACACGACCGACGTCAAGTTTGACAAGATTCTCTTCCTCAACGACGTCTACTTTGACCCTGTCGACGCTGCCCAACTTTTGTTCTCCACCAACATGGGCCCCGACGGCCGCACCAACTACCGTGCCGCATGTGCCGTTGACTTTGCCAACCCCTTTAAATTTTACGACACGTTTGCCAGCCGCGACCTCGAGGGCCACAGCATGGGCCTGCCATTTTTCCCCTGGTTTCCCGACGCTGGTTTCGCCGACACCCGCAACGATATCCTAGACCAGCTCGACGCCGTGCGAGTGCGCTCCTGCTGGGGCGGCATGGTGAGCTACGAGGCCAAGTGGTTTCAGTCTCCCGCCCACCTTTTATCCGCGGATCCCGTGTCTGGAACCGCCTTTGGCGTCGCCCTAGCGGCCGGACACCTCGAGTCTCAGATTCCCATTTCGCTCGAGAACAACGAGACGCACTCGGCCATGCGCTTTCGCTTCGAAGACCGCACCTTTTGGGATGCGTCCGAGTGCTGTCTGATCAACGCGGACCTCCAGAGACCGCGCGACCCTGCCGACCCGCACGCGCCGTCGGGCATCTATCTCAACCCCTTTATCCGCACTGCCTATGACGAGCGCACCCTCTCATGGCTGTGGATCTCGCGCCGCCCGGAGCGGCTCTACTCGCCGATCCACAACATTCTGACGCGCGTCCTGGGACTGCCTGGCGAGAACCCCCGCCGCATGCAGGAGCCGGGTAGCGAGATTGTCGAGCACGTCTGGCAGTACAACCAGCCATTCGAAGAGGGCAAGGACATGACCGGCCAGTGGCGCAACGTCAAGAGCATCGCCGGGCCCGGCAGCTACTGCGGGAGCCGCAAGCTGCTTGTCCTGGGCGAAAATGAGGGTGAGAGCCGCTGGATGCGACTGCCGACGCCACCCGAGCTGCCATGATGACGACCAAGTAGCCTGACCTGTCTTGTTTCACTTGAATTCTTCTTTTCTTTCTGTTGGTGTTTGTCCTCTTGGATCAGGCTTGCGGCGTCCCTACTCGTCTTGTAAATTTTTGTTTCTCCCTTACCCCGTTTATATGCATAGCGGCGGCGTCTACGCTTTTTTTCGGCGGTTGGATTGCGGGTCCTTTTTCTTTCTAACCATCGTCTTGTGAACGTTGGAGGTGCGCGGCGTTATCGATTGATTTGATGAGAAAGAGAGAGAAAGAGAGGGGAAGAATGGCACGGGCGACACCATACAAAAAATTTCTTGGCGATTCTCAGAATGACAGATGGCGCGGAGGAGAAAGGGAGCGCTGCTCACTTGGGCTGTTTCTCTTCTCTTTTCTGTCTTTCTGTTCCTCTACACGCACGCGTGCGCCGCTGAGCTAGCTCTTCTCGCGGCCGCGACGACCTTGTCACGACCCTCCTACCCACCAACCTACTTGTACAGATACCATACACTACACACGTCAATACACGCCAGCCAGTCAGTCAGCTGCGCGTGCAGCCAGCGAGCGAAACGAGTGGGAGACTTGGCCATGTGCCGGCAGCCAGAGCGGTGACTGGCAGGCTTGTGTGTTCTGTTCCTCGCTCGCTCGCACGCGCACTCGCTGCAATTGGATACGCGCGCACGGCGTGGTCTGTAATGCTAGTTTCTCCACATGCATACAAACACTGCTGCTGCTGCTGCTACTACTTGCCTCCATGACCCGCTGAAATCAAAACACAGCCGAGTCTTCTGGCGCTTCTGACGCATCATTTCGCGCATCCCCTCGTCCTTTGTCGCTTTCGCGCAGCTGCTGCAGCGCGGCGCGGGTGGGTTTATTTCTCAGTTGCCATTCTCGCGTCCCTCGCTCGCTTGCTCGCTTTCGCCGGCCACATACATACATCCATTACTGTACCGACCTACCGTACCTACATATGTAGGCAGCCGGCCGCAGCAAGGTCGAAATCACATGGGTACCCCCTGCTCGCAGGGACAGGGAGTGCAGTGGAGGTATGGATGGCCCTGTATAAAAATAGGTGTGGAAAGATGCCGTGTGTGTGTGTGTGTGTGTTAAATATAGCAGCGCAGGTCCAGCAATCCGTGCGGTGTCTAGGTAAGGTAATCAAGTATACAGAGCGGAAATGTTGCGCCCGTCTACTCCCTTCCCTTACTTTGTGTACTTGGGTTCTTCTGATGTCTCTCGTGGGGCGATGCGTGCGATTTTCTGATGTGGAAGGAGATGGTGAGGTGAGTGGGACGGTGGTGCCTACCTACCTACCTACCTACCTACCTACCTACCTACCTACCTACCTAGACTGGGGGAGAGTGGAAAGAGAGAGAGAGAGAGAGAGAGAGAGAGAGAGAGAGAAATAATTGACGTCACCATGCACGATTCATACCGAGATGGATACCTTGGGCCTCAGCTGTGAGGCTATAGGTCTAGCGAGGTTCTTGATTCGTCGCCTAGCGTTGTTGACCTGCCTCTTTAGCTGGCTAGCTTGCATGCGCATCAAGTAGGTAACTACATGTGCGGGGTCTAGAGCGGAGACGAGTGAGTGGGTGAGTGAGTGGGTGAGTGAGTGGGTGAGTGAGTGAGTGACGTGCAGCAAGCATGGAAACTTCATGTTGGTCGGTCGGTTGGTCACTAAAACCTCAACTGTCCGGTGGACCAATACTAATAGATAACAGGTACCCTAGACGGTCAGTCATGCAGGGATTACAGCTTTTGAGCTGCTAGGAGAGACCTAGGTACCCGTCCTTTCTTTGCTTACGTACGACCTAATGCGATGATAGAGCTGGATGCCCGCCCGGTTGCAATTGCGAGCGATTTGCAATATCCATCCTCCGCCTTGCCTTGCCGCTCAGCTGCGCGACGCTTCGTGCGGCCATTGTGTATGTATGTGAGCTGGACGGCCCGACGGATTGCTCCATTGGCTGGCTGGCTGCATTGAGCCAGGGGTGGACGATTTCGCAGGGTCCACATTACGACTACATACATACCTCCTTCTTGCATCAGACAGACAGCCACGACGATGGACCCGCAAACCCAAACCCCCTGAACACCCCTGGACACCCCCATCTCCTCAATTCTCCCCCTCTCCACTTCCGCCTCCCCAACCCAAATCCTCCTCTTGCTTCTCCTCCTCACCACCCTCTCGCTCCTCCTCCTCCTCGCCCTCTACCGCCTCCACCTCCACCCCCTCTCCCCCTTCCCCGGACCCCGCCACGCCGCCCTGACCTCCCTCCTCGAACTCCACGACAACGTGCTCCGCAGCGGGCGCTTCGTCTGGCGCATCCAGGCCTGGCATCAGCGCTACGGCCCCATCATCCGCATCGCGCCCAACGAACTGCACATCTCGGACCCGTCCTTCCACGTGCAGCTGTACGTGGGCGGGCATGTGAGACGCACGGAGAAGAGCGCGTGGCATGCGAAGTTGTTTGGGTCGACGGCGACGACGGTGGGCACTGTGGCGCATGAGACGCATCGGGAGAGGAGGACGCCGTTGGAGCGGTTTTTCAAGAGGGCGAATGTTGTTGGGGGCGACTTGGAGGGGGTGGTTTTGAGGGGTGTTGGGCGGTTGGGCGAGGTGTTGAGGAGGAAGGCGAGGGGAAAGGGGGAGTGTGTGAATGAGGCGACAAGTGATGTCGTCAATTTGTCTGCGGCGCTGGCGGCGTGCAGTGCGGATATCGTCGGCGCGTGTGCGTTGGGAGACGGGTTTGGGTTGCTGGAGCGCGAGGATCTGGGGGAGAAGTGGTGGCGGTTGATGTTGGTGTGTCTCTCTTCGCTGCCTACCCTACCCCTCCTTTTCTATTACACTCTTCCCTCCTCATGCCTCACGAAGCGTCCTTTGACGGAGATTGGGTTTGAAACTTGCGGACTGCACTGACGCATCGACGATAGGATCTCAGCCGCAACACGCACCTGATGAAGCACTGCGGCCTCATCTACACCCTCTTCACATACCTCCCACAGCGCCTCGTCGCGCTCCTGCACCCGCTCACAACGCAGCTCTTCGCTGTACAAAACAGCATCAAAGCGCGCATCATCGCCGCCAAAACCTCGCTCCAACAACCTCCTCAACCATCCCCAAAAAACCACCACCAACCCCAGACCCTCCTCCACACCCTCCTAACCACTTCCTCATCCCTCCACCCAACCACCTCCGCCCTCGCCGACGAACTCTTCACCCACCTCGGCGCCGCCACGCTGAGCACCAGCCACGCGCTCTCCGTCCTCCTCTACCACATCCACGCGCACCCACCGCATCTGGCGCGTCTGCGCGCCGAATTGGTGCCGCTGTACACCTCTGCTTCTGATTCCCGTCCTACTCTTGCAACCCTGCAATCCCTCCCCTTCCTCACGGCCTGCATCAACGAGGCGCTGCGCTTGAGTCACGGTGTCGCGGGGCGGCTGCCGCGGGTCGCGCCGGATCGTGACATCCTACACACTTCTCCTTCTTCTTCTTCTTGTACCTCTCCCTCAGCAAACGGGGATAAGAGTGAGAAGCGCAGGTCGTGGCGCATCCCGAAAGGCACGACGGTCAGCATGACGCACATGTTTGCGCATCTAGACGAGGCTGTTTTCCAGCGCGCGCGCGCAATTTCGTGCCAGAGAGGTGGTTGGAGGTTCCCCAGGGGCGTGGGATGAGCTCTGGCGTGGATCCAAAGAGACACTTCACGCCCTTCGGCCGCGGCAGCCGAGCGTGCGTCGGACGCGAGGTGGCGATGGCGGTGATGGCGGGGGTGGTTGGGGAGGTGGTGGCGGGGCTGTGGGTGGGAGGGGGAGGCGATGCCGATCTAGGAGGGGGTTCAAGAGGGGAAAGGAACGGTGATGGTGTAGAGCTGCAACTCTACCACACGGGAAGAGAAGAGGTGGAGGTGGGACGTGATTGGTTTGGCGGCGTGCCGGAAGCGGGGATGGGGTGTAAGGGTGTGAGGGTTAGGGTTGTGAGGGGGGGTGGGGGGAAGAAAATAGATAGATAGGGGAGGGGAGAGGACATTGGATGTGCTACGTTGTGGTGTTATATGGAGAGATGGCAAGGTACCTATGATAAAGGTGTGTGTAAGGAAGGCACACATAGATCACAAGCTAGAGTGGGAATAGTGGGCCAGGGGATTCGATGCATTTGGATAAATGCTGATAGCAAAAGCCATTCAACTTCAATTCGAAGAGCCCCGTCCGTCACTGCGTGTGCCGCGCCGACGACTTCAGTTACTCGGCCTCTATCCTGCGCTTTTGCGCGTATGTAAATAGGACAGTTGATGCCGTGATTGACGAGAAAGAGATGAGCGGTTCGATTACTGTACACTACATGAATACGCGAGCTTCAATTTGTCCAAACGAGATAGGCAAGTGTTTTATTTAGTGTTGTAAATGTATGGATATGTGTAAGCGTGTCAGTATCTACAATCCAAGCCACGACCAGCAAAGGCACCATCTCCACCACAGCAGTGGTTAGGTAAGCGAGGCGCCACGCCGCGTTATCGACGGGATGGACCCGTGGGCGGATGGATGATGACAAGGGGCGCGCAAAAACTATCATAAATACCGAAGGGGCTAGACCACCACTACCACCCACTCGGCAAAGACAAATGTGGCCCGAACCTGAACCTGAACCTGAACCTGAACCCAATAAACGCCCCAACCCCTAGACCAGATGACCAGACCAGACCAGACCAGACCAGATCGAATCAACAAAGCCCGTAAGCTTGCCGTTACGGCAGCTGCAGCGGTAGAGAAGAGAACGAAGGAAAAAGAGGTGCAATGTGGTGTGAGGCCAGAATGAACAATTTTGAAACAATAATGTGGTGGGAAAGAAAGAGGGATATGGACACGGGCTTGTATAACACGATACAGCAGCAGAGACAAAGAGATGGAAGGGTGCGTAGACCTAGAAAATGGTGATGGTGCCCGAATCGTACTTCTTGCGGAACCACGAGCGCTTCTTGCGCAGCGAAAAGGTGGATCGCGTCGGCAGCGCCGCGGCGGCCGTCGAGCGCTTGGGCGACGCCGGTGGCGAGTCGTCTTCCATGACGCTGACGACTGGAGCGTCAGCGTCAGCGTCCTCGTCGTGGTACATTGCGGGCAACGGGGGAATGGTCGTGGTGACGGGCGGGTCGGCAAAGGCGACCGACACCTGCACGACGGGCACGACGACGGCGACGCCTTCGCAGATGGCCGGCGGGATGGTGACGTCTGAGACGGAAGAGGCGGAGCTGCTGCCGCTGCGGTCAGAGTTGGCCCACGATGCGCGGCGCGAGGGGTTGCTGCTGCCGCTGCCGGCGGCGTCGGAGAGGGTGCTCGCAGATGACTGAACTGAGCGCTTCTTTTCGAGATACTGAGTGCGTGCCGACGAGCCGCTCGAGCCCGATTTGGTCGACGTGGACGAGCTGTCGACGGTCTCGCCATCTGGAACGACTGGGTTAGCGAGTCGTCCATCGAGACCTTGCGTTGGGTGTTGGACTTACCTTCGTTCTCCTCGGCCATGGGCTCAATCTGCTGCAGCCGGATGAAGGACGAACTGCGGGAGCTGGGGTGCAGCCTCCTAGGCCGCCCCTTCTTGCGGCCGACAAACGCAGGCGTCTTGGTCGGGTCATAGGTGAATTGGTTTGGCGCGACGAGCGAGTTGCGCGACTTGAGCGTCATGGTTTCGGTGGGTTTCTTGGTTGTTGCTGGCATGGGAAAGTCCAACGACAGCATGATCGACTCGATGGAGAGGTCGCTGCTGCGATGCTTCAGCGTCCGCAGGTTCGGTGCGCTGGTAGAGTTGCGCAGAGCCGGAGCAGAAAGCCGTTTGAGCGACTCGTTGCTCTTGGTCCGGTTCATGGCGGGTCGCCAGCTGGCCCTCTTGCCCTCGGGTTGGACTTGAGGGTCATCTTCCTGGGCCTCCTGAATGGCGACGGTTGGTATAGCTCCTGACTGGAGCTGAGGCTGAGCATCATCTTTTTGTTTTTCCAAATCTGGCTTTTGTTTTTCGGCAGTGGCTGTTGGTTCCTTTTGCTTTTGTTTGGCAGCCTTGAAGCTCTTGGCGTTTTCCCTAATCTTGGAGAAGATGGACATTCTTGGGGAGCGTAGTAAGGATTCTTGGCTGGCAACCAAGTCGCTAAATACAGTCAAGGACCCTCCCTCCCTGCAAAGCTTGACGTCTTGAAGGGTTTCCGAATCCGGACTGGACAGGCCCGTCAGTGTGGGATGGCGCAGTTGAACCGGATAGGCGGAGCCAGGCCAAGGGAGAGGAACTGCCGAGGATGGAAGTTGAACGAAGCAGATGCAAGGGATGGAGAGAGAAATGCACAATGGCAAGTGATGAATGAGAGAACACCCGGTTAAAATGTACACAAGGAGAGTTGCAGGGTGGTTGGCGACTGCCATGTATCTATATCCAATAGAAGCATCCAAGTGATTGTCACGCTAAGGCAGGGGCTGCACCTAGGCAAGCAAGTGGCAGCAGTTCTCGAAGTCGTCTAGCCGCGGTCGCGATTCGACGGGCAAGAATCGTCCTCGGAAAAGCCATCAAGAAAGATCCAGTGGCTGACCTGGTCTGGCTAAGCGCTTTTGGTGGAGGCTCGGAAAAGTGCGCCAATGTCGCGGGACGGTCCCTGCGTCAATTCAGTCGTCTCGATGGCCTCGATTGGAGAAGAATTGGTCATGTATGCCAGGTTGCATGGTGACGGGGGGGTTGTAAACTTGAGGCAACATCAGCAGGTGAAGACAAAAAGCAAGCAATCAATCGAGCAGTGTTGAATAGCGATTGAGACGCGAGGAAATGTCAAGCCATGCAAAGATTCAGGACCGGTTGGATGCATGGTCGTTTTTGGAGCCAGTTGCAAAAGAGTCATGATAAGGAACACAGGGTTGACGGCGCTCATAGTTGAACCGCGCAGAGCGGATGACAGGGAAGCTGGACAGGCAAACCTGACGCACAGGCATCCAAGCTGCACGGCAGACGGGAGATGGACAACAGAGTTTCGACGCCCGCCCGTATCTGCACCGTTGTCCATGTGGACGGTGGTATGTTTCGATAGTCGACGGCGGTGCACGTGTTGACAGCGACGGCGGGTGCCACTGGCAGGAGTAGAGACGAGCAGCTGAGGTTCTCGACCGTGAGTGGACCAGAATAGCGACCGCAGCCCTGGTGTACCTCATGTGGGTGTGGTCTGGCTATTGATGTGTCTGGCTGGAGTCTCTGCCGGGCCGAGACGGCATCTGTGGTTTCGTCATCCGTGCGGACATTAGGTTGGATGCCGTCGACAGCCAGCCAGCCAGCCAGCCAGATAGACAGACAGACAGACACAGCAGCACTCGGTCATGGCCAAAGAGACTGACTGAACGCTCCACAATACTCGTCGCTTGACAATTTTGAGCCAACAAGGACCCTTCCATTGCGGTGCTGTTGATTCTGTACCTGGCTGTTTTGCCCTCCCTCCACTGAACTACTGTACCTACTTCAGCCAAGCCGAACGCCGCCGACCGAGCGCGATTCCAGCTCCACCACCTCAGAACCGCGCGCCGCCCGAACGCCCATCCTTCGACCACCTGCACCCATCGCCGCCCAACCACTCTCTTGATTCGTCCTCTGCGCAAGCTGCTGCGCGCTGCCGCCACGAGACCCAAAGACCCCGGAGTCTTGCGCCGCGCCTCAGCCGCCTGAACTCATCGCTCGCTCCTCTCCTGCGCTGCATCAGCCCTGCTGCACCCGACCCTCGCCTCCACCTTTCACATCACAACATTACCCGGCGCGAAACCTACCGCCTCACCCGCTCCTCGGCTGACGCGCCCGAGCGACGGCAGGCAGGCTGGCTCCCTCTCCCGACGACAACATGGCCCCAGCCGCGCAACCTCCGGCAGCAAACCGCAAGCGCGTCAAGGTCTACGAGCTCAAGAATGGAGACTGGTTCGACAGAGGCACTGGCTTCTGCACCAGTGCCATGGTCAATGTGCGTCGTTCCCCGTTGCAACATTGCGCGCCAACATTGCGCAACCCGCTGACGAGCCTTGCCACACCCAGGACGAACCGCGCATTTACGTCCAGTCCGAAGACGATCCCACGCGCGTCTTGCTCGAAACCAAAGTGACCAAGGACGACGGATACCAAAAACAACAAGGCGAGTCGCCGTCACAACCACACGACGCCTAAGCATTGACGCTGAGACTTGCGCAGATACCCTCATAGTGTGGACCGAGCAAAATGGCACCGACATGGCGCTTAGCTTCCAGGAAGCAGATGGGTGCGGGGCAATATGGTACGCCACGTTTCGGCCTCCTTGTTGACACGAGGGACTTTGCTCACGCCTGCCACAGGGACTTCGTCAGTGAGGTGCAGTCGCGCCTTGCTGCGCTTTCAGGAGCTGGTGAGTACACGCGACCCGTTCCTTCTCGCCCCCCCCCCCCCCCCCCCCCCCCCCCCCTCCTCCCCAACCGCTGATTGCATTCATCTCTAGACGATGGCCTCTCAGACGATGTCATGGACATGCATCCCATTATGCTCCCCGATCCAGAACTTGGCAACCTCGCCGACATTGAAACCATGATTCGAGCCGCCAGCGCCGCTCCCACGGGACGCGACGCCTTGGCCAGGTTCGTCATGTCAGCCGGATACTTCCCCAAGCTCGTTCCGCTGGTGGAAATCGCCGAGGATCTCGAGAGCCTGGAGGACCTGCACCGCCTCTGCAACATAATGAAGACGTTGATATTACTAAACGATTCGGCCATTATCGAGCACGCCGTCGCCGATGAGGTCATCATGGGAGTCGTGGGCGCGCTCGAGTACGATCCAGATTTTCCCACCCACAAGGCCAATCACAGGCAGTACCTGGCGGACAAGTCAAGATACAAGGAAGTGGTCAAGATTGAGGATGCCAACACCAAGAGAAAGATTCATTGCACCTACCGCTTACAATATCTCAAGGATGTCGTGCTCGCCCGCATCCTCGACGACCCCACCTTTTCCGTTCTCAATTCTCTGATTTTCTTCCACCAAGTGGACATTGTCACGCATCTTCAAGCGAATGCCGCATTTCTTAAGGAGTTGTTTGGCATCTTCCGACCAGAAGAGACCGACATGCAGCGCAAGAAGGATGCCGTGCTGTTAATTCAGCAATGCTGCACCATAGCTAAGAGCTTGCAAGGCAACTCCCGCGCACAGCTCTACTCAAACTTCCTCGGTGGAGGCCTCCTGAACGTCATCACCTTTGCCCTACGTAATTCGGATGCGGCTGTCCGCGTCGCCGGAACTGACATTCTCGTAGCCCTGATTGACCATGACGCCATAATGGTCCGCAGCCAGATTTTCAAGGCCATCAACGAAAAGACCAAGCCCCTTACTGACACTTTGATTGAGCTGTTGTTGGTTGAGACGGACCTCGGTGTCAAGGCCCAGATGGCAGATGCCATCAAGGTTCTTCTGGACCCTAATGCCAACCACGCCACCATGGAGACTCTGGGACGCGCCAACAGTGAATTCCTTGCCAAGACTCGTCACCCTGCCCATCCCATTGCCGGGACCGACACATTTATCCAAAATTTCTACGATGAGTCGGCCAAGAAGCTCTTCCAGCCTCTGAAAGACCTACAGGGCAGAGAGTCCAGTAAGTATCCCTGGACTCATTCGTGACCATTGCTTATACTGTGCAGTGGACAACCTCACTATTCCACAAGTCTCGTTGTATTCGCATCTTGTCGAGGTCTTGTGCTTCTTCATACGACAACACTCCTTCCGGAGCAAATACTTTATTCTATCCGAAGACCTTGCCTCCCGCGTTGCGCAGCTCATGGCTTGTCCCGAGAAACATCTGAAGCTGACGGCGTTGAAATATTTCCGCACCTGCATTGGACTGCACGACGAGTTTCACAACCGGCAAATAATCCAAAATCGGCTCTTTGAGCCTATTCTTAACATTGTGTTTGAGACGATGCCACGGGACAACCTGCTCAATTCCGCATGTCTCGAGTTGTTCGAATTTGTCAAGCGCGAAACGATCAAGCCCATCATTGACCATCTTGTCGAAAACTATCGGGAAAAGCTGGAAAGCATCACCTACGTCCCGACATTCCAAAGCCTCATTTTGCGATACGAGCAGCTTAACGAGCGCCCCGAACCAACCGCGCCCAGCTCTTTCGTCACCGACGACTCTGACTCTGGCCGACATCCAACCATTAATGGGTCTCGTCTCCAGGGCCTCCGAGACATGGACGCCGAGGAGGAAGCCTACTTCAATGGTTCAGATGAGGAAGACGACCCACCTCTCCCATCTGTCGACATGGATGCAAAGTCGAATGGCGCCGCCCGGACACCCCTCGTCGACTATCCAGAAGATGATGACGACGACGATGAAGACGCAATGGATGTCCTGCAGGACGAAAACGCCCCGGCGCTCTCGACCGAACTTGCCGGCGAGGAGCGCGCCGGATCCACGCCTTCAACTGGCGCACCACCCACGCCTCCCACGTCGACATCACCACAAGCATCACCACCGCGGCAGCAGACACCAGTACCGTCAACGCCACCACCCGAGCGGCTATCGGAAAAGCGGCGTCGAGAAGAAGACGACGAGGACGAGCTCGGAAAACTCTCGCAACAAACTAAGCGGCGGTCGTCATCGATGAGCAGCGTCGGCAGCAACTTGGGCGGCGGCGGTGGTGGTGGTGGTGGCGGAAGAGGAAGGAGAAAAGGGTCGGCAGGACAAGCAGGCAGAGACGGAGGAGGCGGGCCGGGCAAGGGCATCGCGATTAAGCTGGCAATAAAGACGGAGGCCAAGGGCGAGGGAGGCAACGAGTGAGTGAGACAGTGAGAGAGTGAGAGATATCAATGATGCGATGGAACTTTCTTTTTCCCTTTTTCTTCATCCTTCTCCCTCTTCCTTGACCTTGCTCGCGCTCGCTCGCGGTTGAGAATGGTGTACATGTGTGATTATCCACATCAGCCTGGCGATTCCCCCCCCCCAACTTCCTCCTCAACTAAAAGTCAACATGCACGCCCTCCTACCCTTTCTCCTGCTCTGTCGCCCGCCATCCATCATGGTACGGCGCCCTATCGAGTCCTATAGCCGGCACTTAGTCAGTCTAGCATAGCTATCTATCTATATACGTAGGCAGCAAGGAAGATGATAGCCACGGCGTCATCGAGTGTTTATGGAGTTGATGGTTCACATTTCATCTTGTCATCCGCGCTCCCGCTGCTTTGGTACTGTTTCCCGCTTCTTTTTTTTTCAAAAAAAAAAAAAAATAAAAAAAAAATTTTGTCAAAAGGCTTTTATCTTCGGGAGCCCCCTTTTTCCGAGGTTGCGGTCGTGTTGATACGCCGTGATACCAGGCGGGCGTGTAATCGTTGCCAGTGTTCCTCAGGCGACATGGGTTTCCAGTGGGTTCCTTCTCTCTTGCTTCTCGGCTCTCATGGCCCTTTGTATTCCTAACCCGATGCTAAACTCTTATGCATGTCACGTCATCGTATTTTTCTTCTGCTATCGTGTGCGCAGGCAGGCGGGCAGGCGGGCAGGTGGGTGTTGAGCAGAAACCTCGTAGGTCGGCCATGACATGATATGGTGTAACCCAACCCATCCCATCCCATGAAGGGGCAGCAGCAAAGTACATACAGATGAGGTACTGTAGTATATGTATGTTCCTGACTACATCGTCCAAGCATGCGCACTCCATACAACGACTTTCCATACACGAATCCATCCACAAAAATATAAACGTGCCCTTTTCGCCACCATCCATCTTCCCTCCTTCCATCAACAACGGGCTCTTCCGCCCATCGACCCCCACGCGACAGGGGCAGCCGACCAGCCGGGCGCCTTACCGTATGGAGCACGCGAGCGAGCGGGCCGCAGGACGCACGGACGCCCGGCCTGGGCCCAGAAGCGCGGGGATTTGCCTGTGATGGATCGTGACATGGAACAACGCAGGCAGCGATGAAAAAAAGCTGCTACAGGAAGAAGAAGAAAAAAAAAAAAAAAGAAAAATTGGTTTGCGCGGGTCCATGACTCGAGACACAAACTCAATTCTTTGGCTCTTTTGCGACGACGTGCGCTGACGACGTGATTGTTGACTGATTGATACGTAATTGCTTTGAGTGAGGAGTGAGGAGTGAGGAGTGAGGAGTGAGGCGTTGGTTGAATCTTACCTATCCCACATTGATAGGTAGCGGACACCTGACCGGCCTGGCCTACCTTACTGCTACCTACTGCTCGTCTCTCTGCCTTGTCAACGTCAACAACACTTCCATCTTACCAACAACAAGCGCTTGCGGCGGTGGAGAAAACTCTTGGGACGACTTTTCTTGGCCTCGTCTGACTTTGCAGCCTCGCGTTAAGGGTGTTGTTTGAGGTTATCGCCATCAAGAAAGAGCTTGGGTTGCGTGCGTCTCTCAGAAGAAAGAGAAGGAGACTTGAGAGCGCAGACGCGCAGAGCAAGAAGGCTTCAAGAAAAAGCCATGGCGAACGACTCCCCCAAGGCCTCGGCCGCAGTCTCCACGACTGCGATTCCAGCTGCCGACATGGTGGACGCCAACAACGACATTTCGCCAGCCGACGGCGACGTGTGGAACGGCAAAGGCGGCGCCACAGCGACGACAACGACGACGACGACGACGACGACGACAGCAACCGGCGCGGACCCTTCGTCCTCGCCCTCATCCGCCAG
Source organism: Phyllosticta citriasiana (assembly GCF_038021145.1). Lineage (NCBI taxonomy): Eukaryota > Fungi > Ascomycota > Dothideomycetes > Botryosphaeriales > Phyllostictaceae > Phyllosticta > Phyllosticta citriasiana. The sequence continues at coordinate 1,618,472 of NW_027117285.1, read as the reverse complement.
CGGTGGCGGCGGCAGCAGCAGCAGCAGCGATGAGAAGAAGAGCAAACTCCGCGCCTGGCTGCAATCGCGCACCGAATTCATCCGCACGCGCTTCTTCTGGTACGCGCTGGTGCTGGGGCAAATCCTCGCCCTCTGCATCACATCCACAAACACCTTCTCATCGCTGCTCAGCGCGCAGGGGACGTCGATCCCCGCCTTCCAAACGCTCTTCAACTATGTCCTGCTCTTCGTCGTCTACACGCCCTACACGATCTACCGGCTCGGCTGGCGCGAATGGGGCCGCAACGTCATGCTAAGAGACGGATGGCGGTACATTTTGCTCAGCTTCCTCGACGTCGAAGGCAATTATTTCACCGTGCTGGGATACCGCTACGCGACGATCCTCTCGCTCCAGCTCATCAACTTCTGCGCCATCCTCTCCGTCGTCGTGCTGTCGACCCTCCTCCTCCGCGTCCGCTACCACATGGCGCAGTACGCCGGCATCATCATCTGCATCGGGGGCATGGGCCTGCTGCTCGCATCGGACCACATCACGGGCAGCTCCTCCTCCAGCGCGGCATCCAACCAGCTCAAAGGCGACCTCTTCGCGCTCCTCGGCGCCCTCATCTACGGCGCCACCAACGTCTACGAAGAATGGTTCGTCTCGAAACAACCCGTCTACCTCGTCCTCTCGCAAATGGGGCTCTGGGGCACCGTCATCAACGGCACGCAAGCCGCCATCTTCGACCGCGCCTCCTTCGCCACCGCGACCTGGAACGCCCCCGTCGCCGCCTACCTGACTGGCTACACGCTCGTCCTGTTCCTGTTCTACAGCCTCGCGCCGCTCGTCTTCCGCATCGCCAGTGCTGCGTTTATGAATATCAGTTTGCTGACGGGGAACTTTTGGGGCGTTGTTATTGGGATACGCGTGTTTCATTATAGTATTCATTGGATGTATCCCATTGCTTTTGTGTTGATTTTGTTTGGGCTGTGCGTTTATTTCTTGAGTGAGAGCGTTTTGGGCGAGGCGAAGAAGCCGTGGCTGGGGGAGCGGCAGGAGGAGGGCGTTGATGGTGTTGGTACCGCCAAGCGCATGGTTGAGCATCCCGAGGCTCTGGTTTGAGTGCGTGCGTGGCTTGGGTGGTTGTATGGTCTTTTTATACCCGTAGATGGAATACTGTGTTAGACGCCACATCTTTGATTGCTTCAGAGTGCTCAAAGAATAGCGTGAACGCTGAGTTTGAATAACTTGAATATCTACCTGGTATCTAGAAGCTCACCCACGCATCCATCCAAAACCGTCACAGCTTACTCTCCCTCGGCCTACCCTCCTCCACACCACTCATGACCCGCGCCGGCCCCAACGCCCCACTCATTTCATTCCGCTCGCCTTTAGCGTCTTCGCCATCACCAAACAGGACCTTCTCGCGCCCACCCCGCGTTGACCACCACGCCACAGCCACGAGGCTGCGCTCCGGGTCCATCTCACCGCCAACCAGCACCTCCCAGAAGCGCCGCCGCACGACGTCTCTCAGCGCATCGTCCGCAATGGCGTTGACGAGATCAGCGCAGAGAGGCAGCCACTCTTCGAGCAGCGGGACCGGTAGCAGTGGGAGGGCATCGAGCAGCGTGAGCGCGAGGACCGACTGCTCCGATAGCACGTGCTCGCCCAGTGGCAGGGTCTCGGCGCCGGGCGGAGGTGACGGCGCGACGGCCGTGGGCAGTGGGGTGGCGGGCGCCGACAGTGCACGATGGTGGACCAGTTCGCAAAGCGTAGCGGGGAGGTTAGGCTGCGAAGACGACAGTGGCGAGGGCGGCGTCGTCACTTGCATCAGCGTTTTGAAAGCAAGCCGGAACTGTCGCGGTGATAGGTTGGCCGGGAAGGCTGCGAATAGGCTAGAAACGTAAAATGGGAGGTGGCGGCCGGCGAGGGCGGGCCCGGATGTGCGTGATGAAAAGACGGATAGCATGACCGAGTGCGCGGCTTCGAAGATGGGGAGGAGATTCCAGGAGCCACCAGCCCCGAGGTAAGGCGTTGATGCTGTGACAAGCAGCTCCTCGGCTGTCTGTGGAGAGAGGATGGACGCAAAATGCTCGGCCGTGTTGAGGAAATACAGGTCGTGGATGCGGTCGAGAGGGTGACGAGGGATTTGTCCGAGAGTTGCAGGTCGTATGGCTTTGAGAAGTGCATCTGCTTGCATGGGATACTGCGAAAGAATGTCAAGGGAGGTAAGATAGGAAAAGGTATATTGGGAAAGCGAGTTGGCTCCAAGCCGTGAGCTGATGAAGTAGAGATTTCTCAGGGTATGAAGAGAATGAGTGACGAGGATTGGTGCAACTGCTGCAATCAGTAAATGGCCTCTCCTTTGAATGAATCGACGTACCTTCATCTGCCGCGAGATTTCCGTCCCCAAGAATCCTGCCAAGGGCGCCGCGGAGAATAATCACTATGGCAAACAATGCCGATTTTAGAGTTCTCCAAAGCAAAGGTAGAGTGCTCTTAATCGTCTCCGGGGAAAGATGGGCAGACTCTTCAGACTGATCAATCTCAGACAGTTTGTTCTGGCGCCACTGGAGGTTCAGCGTCCGGGCGAACCCCGCAATGTCGTCAATCATGGTCTGAATCAGTCCCGAGTTCTGGACGTTCTCAACGGCATGGGCTACTAGCCTCGAGAATGGTCCCATGTACGTCATCAGAGGGCGGGACATGATGCGTTGGAGCTGGTGGTAGGAGGTAGACCTGGCTGACCAGCCCAACTTTTGTCCGGGAACCTCGACAACGTCCAAGTCAATGGTCCCGAGAAAGTATGCCGAGTGGAAGCCTTCATTCGAGAAGAATGCAGATCCAATCAGGACGGGCAGCAGGTGGTCATAGTCCAATTGCGCCCGCTCCGTCTCGGACAGAACGGGGAAAACATGGTTCAAGACCATGGCGATGCATTGTCCTCCAAAGTCGTCCTCTCTTGCTTCTTCCAGTGCCATATTTGTTGCCTCCACAAAAGCTCTCTGCAGGGATGATTCCAGGCCTCTTCCAAAAGCGCAGTCGTCCTCTTGATTCGAGCCAAGCAGCAGACCGCCAAGAATCAAAATGTGCTTCCATCGTGGACTTCTCTCATCGGCTCCCTTTGCAACCGCTCGGGCCCAATCCTCAGGTACCATTCCACCGCCGATCGCGAGCTGGCCAGGCAAAGGTGGCTTCGCGGTGCCTTCTCTAACGTCGCGATCATGTTTAAGAAAGGTATAAGTCGCAGAGTGGAACAGACTCATGAAGCGCTGGCATGTGCGCAGACCGTCTGGACGTTCCCATATTGCAGGTGCAAAAAGCAGCTGGCCAGTCAGGAGCTGGATGTTGAGAGGATTCGTCAGAGTGGTGAGAAGGGACGCAGCCGTAGCAAGAAGCCTGTGATGATTAGCAAAGGTCCGGTATTCGGGCGCGCGCGGCTGACCTGGGGGTATCCTGCTGGTCAGTCCATATCTGGAGTGATCGCAGCAGGGTCTCTAGCAGCCTATCTGCCGGCATCGCGCAAGACGAAGTGCGGTATGCGCGCCGTCATGTCAAGGTCGAGGCGATGATGTTGGTCGAGGTTGGCGGCGCTGGGCCGAGGCACAATGCATCATCATCCATCATCCGTGGCGGGGATGGATCAGTCGGAGTCGGACCGAGAGTCATTGTCCGGGGAAGCATCGCACTCGGTCAACCACTCACAGACGTCGTAGCATAACCAGGGCGAAGTCCGACAACAAGCTTTCATGAGGTACCGCTCCCAATGTCCATCTCCACTTACTCAAGCATGCGCTCATGGGTTCCGTCCCCAGTGTCGTCTATCGCTACAACAGCGTCCCGCGCGACTACACGACGCCCCCCTTTCCATCGCTGTACTGGCCTTTTCCCGTCCACGGCCACCAGGCCTACTACCTCTACGATGCCGGCGATATCTGGCGCTTTACCCTGACCTGGACGCTCCTCTTCTTTGGTGCCGTTCACCTCGCAACCTCTGGCTATGCAGTCATTGTACAGTGGCGCAACTGGAAGGTTATCTGGATAGTTCCCGTCATATACTGCGTCATTGGCGGCATAGAAGCACTAATAGCTGGAAGCATTGTGGGAGGACTGTAAGTCGAATCGGCTTCAACGTATTCTGTTGACGATGCACGGCTGACGCGCTGTCCAACGCAGGCTTGGTGGCGTTTACAGCTCAGGCTACTTTAGCATGTCTACCTGGATGCCGTTTGTCTGGGCCTTTATCAACACTCTGGTCCTCATCTTGTCTTCGTTTGCCATTCAGGGCAGCCTATGACCGGCACAGATGATGTATCGCAGCTATAAAGGAATCGCCAGGCTTCCCTGCGAAGAGACCGTCAACTGGTTGACATCCGGGCAACATCAAGACGCCGCGCCGCTTCGATATCAGCATGCGTGGAAGCTGTAATTTCCTCGGACTCTCTACCAAGTATCCCAAATCGGCACTGCGCTTTTCGGATGAGGAGAATTGTCACCAGCTGCTCCGGTGCCCGTTCTGCAGCTAAAACATGCCAAAAGAGAAGCGAAACCAGAATCTCTGCGTAACAATAAGCATGTCAAATTCACGGCCACCGCTCTTTCAGTCGAGTCCCAATGGTGGCTAGCTTCATGCGTGAGGGTCTGCCTTTTTGGCGACTTTCCACATTAAGCAACTTCAAACGTCGCAAACATGCGATATCGGCAGGCTCCATTTCTAGCGTCCCGTAAGTAGGAGCTCAGCTTGGCCTGTGCGCCTTGGGTTTGTGGAGAAGACACCAAAAGTCGGCGATGCAGCGGTTCTGGCTTAGAACCGGGTCCCTCCAAACATTCGTCGGTTGTCTCCTGCTTGTGCTTGGGATTTCTGGCTCCAAGGTTTGGAAATGCCCAAACAACATACTGCCATGCTACAAATGCCGTTGGGATTGCGGCATACTTTGGATTGCTCCAACTTTTGCCGTCGTCCGGTTTATTAATCGACAGGCTCCTGTCGTCTTAACCTGACCACCTCCCCAGGCCTCAAGGCTGGCGCATGATTCCACCAGAAATACTTCGCGCCTGTCTCTGTACATTTTTGATTCCGAAAGGATCTAGTGGTGGAAAACTGCGAATAGTCTTTGCCTTTTCTCCAATGCGGTCCGCGCTCAACTCCCAGTGCCCTGATATAATTTCAGGCAGTCTTAAGCACGCACATGGATGAAAGCTTCATGGCGAAGCCCCACCAAATATCAGGTGTCCTACTTAGTCGTGTCTCTCCGATATGCTTCCGCGTTGTTCGTGCGGAAGCGTCCGCGCTGTTGGTGTTGTTTTCCTGCATTGTTTTGACCCCACAACACCACTTCCTGCATATGTCCTCTGCATGACCGAGCGCTCACTCTCAACACCACCCTTTCCTGATACGATGTTCCAGTGTCGCACTTGACCGTCCGCACTTTGTCCGTCTTGATTGTGCTGGTGGCTTTTCAACCCGCGCCACGACCAACCATCTCAAGGCCCCCTATACCACCTGCGGACCCGGCTGAAGCCAACACATGCATAAAAAGCAACTTTCCGGGGTCATCTATGTAAGCTCTCCCACCTCCCAAGCAGAATTACATGCTAACGCGAAGTCAAATCGCAGCGTCCAAACCACTAAGGATGAAACAAAGGAGGAAGCTCAGCAAACCAGCCCCACTGGCTCAGAATGACAGATCCCGAAGTCGCACCAGCCTTGAAGACAACGAAAATTGTCTATTGCCACCGCAAGAAGATCATGCGCCACCGTATCGTCCATTTCGCTCGCAGATCACGCCAACTCATGGCACTACCGCGTCTTCTACTCTTTTCCGAAACAAGAGCGTTCCGTCCGGCTTCTACGTCTTGTCAACCGCTAGCTCAACAGAATCGATCTGCGAAGACTCCCCGGCTATAATAGCTCGTGTCCCTTCCAAGCTGCAAAAAAGACAGCCCCCAGACGATGATTATGGAGGCAATGGAAAGCCCTCTAGCACAGCTCCCACCACGAGCCAGACGACAATCAAGGAAGCCCATTTTGTTCTTGGTTTCGGGCCGCGCGAGCCCACTGCCTTCGCTGTCAACGACATAGTCTCTTCGCCACCTCATGCACTTCCCCTTGCCACCATCGAGGCCAGCTCCCTGATGAGTGCACACAACCGCTGCCATCCGCTAGAGCCTTCTTGGACGGAAGTACAGCATCCGATCAAGACGGTATACCTAAGGCCCCGCCAACTTCTTCGAGGACGCACCGTCCCGCTCTTCAGGCGCTGGAAGTGCTGCACTTGCGGTGTCAAGACTTGCTATGATGCGCATGTTTGCTCGAAGCTTCTGTGCGGTCATGAGCGTTGCGAGGGTAGCTGCGTTACTTTTGAATCTGCTTGAGTGCTGGGCTATCAAAGTGGGCTGGCTAATGGAGCTGGAACCTCTGCGCTGGGTCAGCGTTGCGGTTGATAAATGGGTATGCCTTTACTTTGAGGATCTTTCTGAGAGCTGCAAAGGTTTTGACAACGAGACTGCCAATGTTGACACGACTATTTTGCTTCCACACGTTTCTCGGGCCATTTTACTTCCAAATATCTCTCCTTTCCAACTCATCGTCTTTCTCACGCGAGCGAATTGTCTTTGTATATCCGCTCTTGCGCTCTCTATACAAAATTACACCGGCAATTGCTTCTCTTTCTCCATCAAGCCAACTTTCAAGATATGTGTGTGTGTGGACATGGTGGTTGTTTTGCTTGGGGAGAGGGCGGAATTGCGTCTCAGCAGGGAGATGGAAAGAAGGCGATGGCTATTGGTTGCTCGTCCGCCCGTGGGATTAATTTGGGAAGCCTGGCGGTGGTGTTATTTTCTGCGGTGGTGGACGTGCCTGGTGGGTGGTTCAGTTTGGTCTGTTGATTGTTTGGGCGACTTGACGCTCTACCACCGACTCCTTTGATGTGCCTCGCCAATCTCCACCAAATACCGCACACACTCAATTCCACCACGATCGCACACCTTTCTCACAAAGATCCACTGCTCACACGAAAGACAGTCATTCACCCTGCTGGCCTCTTCCAATCTGTACAGCTTTCGCGTGGCTTTCTCTCCTGACGAATCCTCTGTACATCACGCAACGTAAGTCTTCATGCTCTCAAACACTGCTCCTTGAACTACGGCTCACTAAAACTTGGATTCCAGGGCTCAAGATACCACTTTGCAATGAAGAGCCACAAGGGGCTTCGGAAAAAGCTGAAGAAGCTTACGGGCTCTGGTGCTGCGTCTCGCGGCGAAGCCGACACGGTCGAACACAGCCCTTCCAAGAAGTCTGATTCCACGCGTAAGTCCCATGGTAATCTATGATGCCTTGAGACGAAGACATTGACTTGTTCATAGCCAAGTATTCTCCAGCCTTGCCAACTGAGGCAGCCGGCGATGTCTCGCATCCGTCTCCGAACCGCATCCCGCGCGATGACAACGCCGCTACACTCCCGCCTCAAGAGCACATGAGCCCTCCTACCAATGCTTTCAACTCTGCTTCTTCTGGCTTGGCGATATCTTCGGAGGGGAACCCTTCCGCATCGACGTATATGACGCCCCGTTCACCGAACGAATTCTTAGATATACAGCTCGGAAAGAAGGACGTGAGGACCTTCGACAGTACCGCACCTGGAGAAGCAACCCCGAGCAGCACTTCCCAGCGTGGACCGCATCATACTATGAGGCAGAGCTACGAGCCCTTAGTCTCTTCGAACTCTCCGACGCAGGACACTGACGTTGTTGAACACCCATTCAAAGTATACTACCAGAGCTCCCGTCCTGCATTCGGAGGAGGTGTCATCCACGAGTGGAAGAAGTGGGAATGCTGTCATTGCGGTTCGGTTACGCATTACGAGAACCGCGTCTGCTCCCGCCTGGCATGCTGCCATAAGCGTTGCGAGGCCCACTGCACTACTCTCGAGGCCTCAAACTGCTAAGAGCTTGCTTAGAGTCGCAAATTTTGTGGGCTACTGTGATGATGGACTTGTACAGGGTTACAGGCTTGTATGATGTGGTGAATAAGGGAGCACTGGGTGCTTAAGGACGTCACCGCGGGTTAAGCAACTACTTCTTCAATAACTTGTAAAGCCGGTCCATGCCCATGCTAACAGCTTTTAACCTTCTTTCTTAATTCCCAGTAGTACTTCTCTTTCAGAGGTAAATACAGACAAGAGTAGCAAATTGCGGCAACCTGCGCCCAGCGGAAGTATCGACACTGTCAAGCCAAATACGCAGACTCGAGCCCTCAGGCTGAACATCTGCTTTCAGTACAATTAGAGCAAATGTCGCTCAGGACTGATCGTAATCACAGACTAGGATAGTAAAGACAGAAAGGCGAACTTGGCCAAAATCATGCGTGGCTAGAAGGAGGGTATACCACGACGACAACCGGCTCTGCAAACCGCCCTTCAGACTGGCAAGTAGTAGCCCTTCTCTTGAAGCGCGTCCAAATTGAGTTGAGCTTCAAGCTTCGTTCGTAGAGGGCAGGACAGGGCAGTGGACAAAATCCTGTCTTTACATTCAGATTTTGGGGCGCGGATGCAGCTCGTGGATTAACATCAGAGCAGTGTTATCCATACCGCAATCCATCACTCGGGGCCTCTCTGCTGGCCAGCGTCGGCAGTCTCCCGTCGACACCGTTTACTCGGGCTATTATCTAGACCAGCGGCCATGTTTAACACCCATTCACTTCGGTGCGTAGTAACTGCTAGTAGTAAACGATAGTCATTGGTATTGTTTACCCACGTTGAGCGCCTGTCAGTCCGTCAGGCAGACTCGCCTCTATTCACTTCAGTATATTCTTCGGTCCGCAGCCCTTTTGGGGTAGGCGCAAAATAAAATGTATCGGCGTCGTCGCGCGTCTCTGCGCCTGCCTTGCTACCACACACACACATCCCCTCTCCATCCTTACTGAAGCGGATCTTGAGGCGCTTCAAGTCTTCCTCCTCCTCGATCTCCTTGTAATCCCCAGTACTGTGAGTTCTCTCTTTTCCTCTGCTTCCTTTGCACTTGCTAATGCACACTGCCAGTCTATTCCTCCCACGGCCTTCGAGATGGAAGCCTACCAGCAGTCACGCAAGAAGATCACCAAGTTTGTCAAGCCTACGGACGAGCAGAAGTCCACGGTCCGTCGTCGCCGCACTGCTCTGCGCAAAGAGCGCAAGCAAGCCGATGAAGCCTTGCAGCAAGCGAGTAAGTGTGCCCGAGATCCAAACATTGCTCCTGAGAGCCGAACGCTGACCGAGATCCCAGCTACCTCAAAAAACGGATTCTTCGCGCGATTCCGTAGCCGCAAGACACCTTCTCCCGAAGATAATCCCAAGAACATGGATGGTCTCTCGCCATTGAAGCCACTCAAAGCCTTCGCGAACAAGAAGCTCTCTACTCTAAAGGCACGCTTCGTAACCCGCATGCCGGCCATCGCGACTCTCTTCCGCGGACTGCTCAAGTCGACACCGACGACAGGAACCCCGGCCACTCTCACTCCCGAGCCGCTGACTCCTGACGAAGAGGAGGAATACCAGCACGACGCTCGACCCCAAACGCGACGTGTGCCATCCGGAGGCCTGCTCACTGCCGTGAGGGCATGGGAGTGCTGTCAGTGCGGCGGAACCACGGGCTACAACAACTACTTCTGTCTGGAGTGTGGCAAGAAGCGTTGTGCCAATTGCCTGACAACTCATGAGCCTTTTCGCCGCTAGGAGACATGAGTGTCGCGAGACAGGAACAAGGTGGAGGCATTCTATTTGCTCTTGGATTCGGTTTGATAATGGTGGAGTTGGGGATGGGTGGGTCGGACCACTGCACGGCGTTCCAAGGAAATGGGCGGTCATGGGCGTGATGGAGTATCTATGACGGTGTTGGTTGGCAATTGGGTCTTTCTTTGGGGATTGGTGTCTGCAAGCTTGTCTTCCTATGGCTAGGATTCCCACTGCTTCTGTTGTTTTCGGGCTATGCACAACAAAATTTGTGTTGTTCCCCCATGCATGCTCCGTCTTCAAGGTCCGCAATCGTGACCAAGTGCAAAGCTAAACGCTTCGGTCGATAGACATTCAAAAGGACTTACAGGTGAATGTGACGTACTTCTCCCAGCGGCAAGTAGACTTGCGCCAATGAAAGCAACCATTTCCTCTATCACTGCTTTCCACGCCTGCCTTACTGGAGTGCCATGTAGAACCCGCTAGCCGTTTTGAGCTGTTTGTGGTAAGCGAGGTCTGGCCAGCGTGGTAAACACCAAAATCGCGGCGTCTCTTTTCATAATCTTTCACAACACACCCTTGCCAGCTGTTTGATTCAAGTCTATCTTGAATCATTTGGTTAGCTGTCGCGCTTTGGGAGCCTTCGTTCGTTTGCCTCTTTCCACGTCAGTCTTTCACCTTCAAGTGTTTGTCTTTTCGTGAGAACTGACCTCTTCTCAAAGAACCAAGGTAACAAAGTCCTACCCTAGACCTGGGCCGCACAAGTGAGTTTCTCCACAGTGATTGACGCGTTTAGATGCTAACGAGAACACAGGTAACACTGATAGAACCTCGCGTCACGATGGCTGCGCCGGCCGCCGCGAAGGAGCAGGTAAGAAGGCTCCGGAAGCTCTAGGACTGCGCCGACCCAAGGACGCTCATTAACGACATCATCAGGGTGTGCCGCTCTCGGCGTCAAGCCCTGAGCTTAAGAAGACGGAGACGGGGCCTCCGTCACCTTCTTCCTCGCAACTCAATCTCGAGGAAGACGACGACGAAGCACCTCTGCTCCCTCACGAGCGGATCGACCAGCCGCCGCCGCCGCCTCCCTCACACTCTCCCTCGTCCTCTCCTGCGAGCTCTCCGGAGCAAGCAGACGCAGACGCAGAAATGCGTCGCAGCACCAGCGCCCCGGCCGAGCTGTCCTCCAGCCGGTCGTCGTCCTCCTCGTCGTCGTCGGGTCTGGCCGACACGATCCGGGGAACTCTGGCTCGCGCCACCGCCCGTCGGCTTCAGAGGAGGTCGACGACCAAGGAGAAGAGCGCCGATGAGCGCTCCCAGACCGCGCCGCCGCCGCCGCCCAGCCAAGAAGACCTCATTCGTGAGGCACGCGCTGCTCTGGACCAGGGTCCGCGAGACCCAACCCTCTCCACCATCGTGTCGGCCATGTTGTCGGCGCCGCTGCCCACCACCACCACCACCAACACGTCTCCCGGCGGCGTCTCGAGCCGCGACTTTGCGCCCGTCCAGCAGCTGGCCAACCTCAGCATGGGCGACAACGAGGACGACACCAGCGAGCAGCACAGCGCCGCCGAAGCCGACATGTCGAGCTACATCAACGCGCCATCGCCTCAGCCTCCCCAGCGCCAGCAACACGTCGACGCCGACTACAACGACGACGACGTGGTCCAGCACCCGCGCCACGCCATGTACATGCGGCCCATCAAGACCATCGGCCCGTTCGGCATGTGGCTCCACGAGTTCAAGCGCTGGCAGTGCTGTCACTGCGGCTGCAAGACGCACTACGAGAACCACGTGTGCTCCAACCTCTCTTGCATGCATCGCCGCTGCTACGAGCATTGCTGCACCCTCTTGCCCGCCGACGGTTAGATGTGGCGTCCGTCCCCGTTTGGAGTCGCCTGCTTGTCGGTCTTTTCCCTTCTCTTATGTGAATTGAAGGGTTGAGGACGGCATGGCGAAAGGTTAGTCTGATTGCTTATCTGTCCCATGAATAAGTCAAAGGCTAATCGTTCTTCAGCGTTTTCCGGCGATTGAATGAACGACCTCAGGATACCGGACGGCCAGATCATCAGTCAGTCAGTGTGTTGGTCTTGCTCCTTCTCTTACGTGAATTGAAGGACGTCGTCAAAGGTCAGTCAACTCACATGCCTCTTCACTTCGGACGCGACTGACGAGCAAACAGCCTTCCCAGCGTTTGTATGAATGGACCACGGCAAATCTAGCAGTCTGTCGATCGGCCTTCCTCCTTCTCTTACGTGAATTGAAGGACATGGCGAAAGGTGAGTCGACTCGTGCGTCCCAACACTCAATGACTTCAAGACTGACAAGCCAACAGTCTTCCCGACGCCTGTATGAAGGACCGCAGCAAATCTAGCAGTCTGTCGGTCGATCTTCGTCTTTCTCTTACGTGGATTGAAGGACATGGCGAAAGGTCAGTTGACTCATAAGCCCCAACACTCAATGCGTTCAAGGCTCACAAGCCAACAGCCTCCTTGTATGAACAGACCGCAGCAATCCAGCAGCTTGTCAGTCAGCCAGTCCGTCAGTCTCCCACCTTCTCTTACGCGAATTGAAGCGTTGAAGACAGTCCTGTCCAGCTCAAGACCTCTCCTCTCAACGCACACACCTCTAACCTGCCCCCAGACTTTCCAAAAATCGGTTGAACTTCCCTCAAGCAATCGGACGACCAGCGCTTTCTGCCCTGCACCTGTACCAGACACTTACCGCCCGGCATGAGGCGCTTTATTCTGCCTTGCCGCGAACACCACCACCACGATATCCACTCCCCACTCCCACCGATAGCTAGCTAGCTAGCTCAGAGGGTTTGTTAGCTTTGCATGCAAAATTCAGATTTCAAGACACCACATCGTCTCTGCTCTCGTCCGTGTCCGTCCGTGTCGTTGCCAGATTCACTCGTCGGCGGTACTGTACATACTCACATACAAGCTTATCACGCCCTGGCTCCTTCATTGTACTGTATCATACGTGTGCGATCTTGTGTTTCCTTTCTCCGTGTGTGCCGTGTAGTCGGTCACTTGGAGCTGGAGCATGTAGGACCCTCCTTTCCCACTTGAACAGTACAAGACACGTAAATCAGCACATCCCGCCCGCTTTTGCACTGGGTGTAGTGAAATTATAACGAACGTACATACCAGCTCAGTCACGCCTGCACCCTACAGTGTCTGTCTTCGACCAGCAACGCCCGCCGTAGCCAGACTCTCTGTCTGGTGCTGCCACAGGCCGTACATGAATCGTCGTCCATGAGACACGGACGCCGTTCCTATACCACGCCCGTCGACCCGCTAGACCAGACCGCCTTCCATCCATCTATCCAGCGTCCTCGCAAGCCCCATCACAGTAGTAGCAGCGACGGCGACACTCATCCACCGTCCCAAAACCAAGGCCCGCGCGCCCATCAGACTGCCCGCCAAAAGCGCACAGAAACAAACACAAGCAACCATGGATTAGACAGCCGCAGGGAAAAGACCGCAAAGAAGAGTACGAAGTGACCAAAGGCAGCGTTCCCGCATCTCTCCTCTCCATATCTTCCTAGGGTAAGCAAGCAAACGTGCGAAATTTTGCAAGATATTTTTTCTTCTTTTTCTTTTTTCTCTTTTTTCTTTTTTCTTTTTTTTTTTTTTTTTGGAGAGCGGCGTGACTTTCAAGATCAGGTATAGGATGAGGAAAAGAGAGAGGAAGAGCAAATGGAATCTCAGATACTTATTCTGGAGCAGAAAGGGACGACTGCGAAAGAAGAGACTGCGGGGGAAAGGTTGGAATTGTAGGAGTACGTCTGACGCTCGAGAATCGGAGAGACGAAAGGAGTCTGCCGCAGTAGGGGTATACCACCCATTCAACCCTTCCTGTAACCACTCGCCCTCCTACCACTCGCCGACGCTCTCAAAAAGACAAAACTCAAACTCCACCACCTCATCCTCCCCGCCCTCCTCTTTCGCCTTAATTACCTCCCTCACAAACCCCTGCGGCACCTGCTCCCCCACAAACCAACTCAACTCGGCATTGCTCTTCCGCGTCCACCCCTCGCTCTGCACATCCACCGGGAAAAACGTGTCGCACTCCCAATCGCGCTGAATCCGCGTCAGCAGCACCGTCCGCGCATTCGGCGTCTCGAGCGCCATCTTGTACAGCGCTGCGCCGCCAATCACGAAGACGCGGCCGAGCCCGGAGAGCGGTTCGCCGCCCACGAGCGTCTGTTCCGCCGCAGCATCATTACTATCATCCTTGGCCGACAGATCTGCAGACAGCGCGTCCAGCTTTTCGAGCGCTGCAGAGAGCGAGGGCGCTGTGACGACGGTGTGTCCTTTGGCCGCGGCGTCGGCGATGCCGGCGATGGATGACGCGGGCGAGCGCGAAATGACGACGTTGAGCCTGTCCTTGAGCGGCCGGAAGCGCGGCGGAATCGAGTCCCACGTCTTGCGGCCCATGATGACAGCGTTGCGGGTATGCGGAGAAGAGGATATCTTAGGAGTGCTCGTGGTGGACGACGAGGGCACGCGCTTGGTTACGCGGGCAAAGTAGGCCATTTCTCTCTTGAGCATTGGCCATGGCAAGGCGCCGCTTTTGCCGATGCCGAGGGAGGGCGTTGTTGCGACGATGAGCGTCAGTGGGAGGCGCGAGGTCGATGGTGGAGGCATGGTTGCGTCGTCGGGCATTGTGGTGTTTGGTGCTGCGTTTGGAGGTGTGGTGGTGATGGCAGGGAAGAGCAAAAGTGCGGAAGACGCGTTAATTGGCACGACGCGTCCGCACCCGCTCGTTGGAAAAATGGTTGCCGGTGGTATCGGAATCCGGATTCGCGAGCCTGGGGAAAGATCTTGTCAATTGGCCCATCCATTCGTCTCAATTCGTCTCCGTCATCAACTGTCAAGCCTGTTGCTGTTGTTCCTGGGTATCATGAATATCCCCCAAACGCCGCAGCCATCACATCACCAGGCTGGAGCCAACGCCTAAAGCGTCTCCTTGGCCAGCTGCTCCACCGCCGCCGCAATGGCGCGCGCATCCTCCTCGACCTGCGATATTTCCTTGGCTTTGCCGTCATTGTCGACGGTGTTGAGCTGGCCGAACAGCCAGAGCTCTTGCATTTGGCGAGTCAGGGTGAGGATGTCTTCGGTCGCGCGGATCTGAGAATGCGTGAGCCAGTGCCCTCTGAATATCCAGCTCGGCCCATTCTGATAGACGATGGCTTGCTATTCCAAAGTGAGGTGCGCAATCTTCTTCCTCGGAATCTGCAGGGTGAGCACAGAGGGCGTGATGCGCGTACCAAGGCGGCCGTCTCAACCTCCATCTGGAACTTTTTGCTTGCGGTGGTGTTGAAATCTTTGGCGTCAGGCTGTACAATTGGGTCCCGTCAGAGAGTGTCTCGTAGGCAGGGTTTGGCATGAAGGCACAAGGTCAGAGCCGTACCGAAGCAAGAGCGACAATGTTCTCAAATCTCTTGACAAGGGCCGTGGCGAGCTTCATGACGCGCTCTGGCTGGGCGTTAGCAAATGCTAGCAATCTTGCGGCATACGTTCCAACCTTGGAGAGCGGCGGCATTGCGTTGAGAGACATCCATTGTCAGTTGCAAAGGTGGTTGCGGAGAAGAACGGCGCCACCCCACAGGTGTCGTGAGCGCAAAGCACTATCGATAGTCCGAGCTCGACAGCTCGACTTCACGGGGAAGGTTTCGCGAGTTAGCCGCAACCTCATGCAAGTCATAGCAACGGGAGCACGCAGGTCTTGTACATCTTCACATGCGCGTCATGGAGCACAATCTGTGATTTGGACAGGAGATATTTGGACTACCGAGAAGCTACCATAGGAATTCCACCAACAGCAGACACGTAAAGAGCGGAGTTATGCGCAGTCCGAACAGGAGATGAGTTAGAGCAGCCCATTAAAGCACACCTAGCAACTTGAAAAAAAGAAACGGCTTTTGCACCCATGATCATCAGTCCTTCAAGCAACAACTTTCAAAACGAATCAAAGACGAAATTACTCGTCGTCCGACTCCTCATCACTCTCGGCATTCTCAAGCCACTCGATGAACTGCTCGGCCGACTGGCGGACCTTCCTGCTGGTGGCAAGGTCGACGTACTTCTTGCTAGCCTTGTGGCCCCAGGCCTTGAGCGTCTCCTCCGCGATGAGGTCATTGTCATAGAGCTTCATGAGAATGGCCGAGACGATGCGAATGAGGTTGGGCTTCTCAATGCCGACGAAGCGCTCGATACCACCAAGGAAAGCCTTTTCGTGCTTGTCCGAGGTAATCATCTTCTTGAGCATGCCGGCGCGTCCGTCAATCTGCTTGAGGATGTTGTCGTCGAAGATGGTCTGGGCCAAGACAGCGAGCGTCTTGTACTTGGTCTCCACGCCCAGTTCCTTGGCCTTGAGGTAAATCTCAACGTCTTCGAGCTTGGAAACGCCGCCCTTCTCTTCGGCCGTCTGCTGGATCCAGGTGCCCAGCTTATCGTAGGCACTAGGGCCATCTTCGCCCTCTTCTTCACCCTCAATGACGAGAGCACGCTTGAGGTCATCGGGGAGATCCTTGGCACGAGCCTTGACGGCCTCCTCGGAGGTGTCGACAGACCACTGCACCTCCTTGGGCTCGGCAACATCAATGTCCTTGGCCTCGGCCTTGATGCGGCGGGTGAGCTCGTCATCGCTGCCGGCGTCAACCTCGTAGTCGCCGTTCTCGGGGGAATCGTCATTGCCGCTGTCTCCGTTGCTGCCGCTGTGATCCTCGCCGTCGCCGTTGCGCCCGGCCTCTTTCTTGGCCTTGCGTTCCGCCTTCTTGGTGGACTTGTCTTTCTTGCCCTTCTTGGGCTGGTTTTTCAAGATGAAGGAGCTGAGCTTGAGGGCGAGGTCGACGTCAGAGCGTTGACCACAGGCCTTGCAGTCGAGGATGATGCGGCCATCCTTAATATTGACTTCGGTTTCAGGGTTCTTGCATTTCTTGCAAAGAACGAACCTCTGGATGAATCCGTCCAGGTAATCCTGGAGCTTGGAGGCTTCGTGGGCGCCGTTGATGATCCAGCGGTCGTCGGTGGGGTTGATGTTGGTCTGGGCACCGAGTTCGAAACCAAAGTACTTAATAACATCTAGGGAAAATCAGCATGTTGGAATAGTGAGAACTTGAGGGGAAGTCGTACAGGCAGGGGGACGCGCCAGCTGCTGGGCGACGTTGCTCAAATTGACAATGACGGTCTTGATGCCGTTTCCCTTGCCCTCAATCTTGGACTGCAGGCGCTCCATCTTGTAGCGGTAGAAGGGGTCGGTGACATCGCGGCGGACGTTGAGGTTGGCCATTTTGACGGCGGGTTGTCAGAGACGGCTTAGCGGAAGAAGCGGGAGGCGGGGTGAGTGGTATGAGGATGGCGAGGACTGGTGGAAGTCGACAAAGACATGCAGTTGCAGGTCTTTGGAGGGTAGAGCTTGGTGGTAATGGTGGTCGGAATGGTGGCAGCTTGTCGCGGTTGAGATGGGCTAGCCGTTGGTCGAGTGGAATTCGCTACACGGCTTTCGTATGTCACGAAATGGTTGCAGCTTTGGTGGAGGTTCCTGTCTGAAAGCGTTGTCACGGGGCGAATACATATACAGCCGCTGTGTCGATATTCTTCTGGTGGCTTTGTGGGGGTCCCTAAGGCAAAGGTTGGCGGACGGGTGCGATTCAGAGGAGCGCTGGACTCCTGGCGGGCGTTTGGGGCAGTCGATGTTTGCTGTCGGGAGTTTGTTGTCGCAAGCCTTGACGAGGGCAAGAGACAGCGGCGTGCGAAGATGGTGAAGGCAGATGGGGTGGTGGCGAGGAGGTGTCGATGTCGTGGTTAAGTACTAAGGAAGAGAATTTGAGGGCGGGCCCTCTTAATAATCGCCAGCCGGGCCGAGTCGACAACCACCTGACACGCTCAACACGCCCGCCCATCCTTTGACCACGGCCTTCTTTGACTGTTGACCACCTTGGATCCACTTGTATTTTTTTGATCCATCTCTTCAACAAGCCAACAATTGCTCCGGTTTGCGCTCTCCCCCGACGCCCTCCTCCGCAAACCGGGCCCCTCTTCCTTCATCAGCTCATGCAAGCCCGCTGCCATATCAAAATTGCCTGTCTCATCGACCGATCCACTCGTCGTCGCCTTAGCAGCATTGTTAGCCCCGTCAGCGCTAGCCTCCTACTCGACACCTGCACGTGGAAAGTTATGGGGTAGCTTCGTGCGCCGTTGCTGCATCAAACGTCATACAACCACTCCCCCACGGCTGGAAGCGGTAGACTCGACTACATGTGTGCCGTTTGACAAGAGCTTTGTAGCAAATCAATCACGATGCATTTCTGGCACACGCAAAATCCTCAAGACTTGCACTTTCTAGATTCTTATTGATGCGACCGGCATTGAACCGCAAAGTCAAGCTTAGCACCCCACAGAACCCCTCTTGTAAAGAATCGTTTCCATCGTCCGCTTCTCTACCACTCCCTCGGGTCCTGCAAAGTACTCCACACGGTCCATCTTGGTGAACATCAATTGTCCAGCCGTCGGTGGGGCCATAAGTCTGTTCACCAATTTGGCTTCCACCTAAGGAAAGTATTTTGCCGGAGAATAGTTGGGGGAATCAGAGTGCTCGGAAGTTGCCCCCTTACCCTTGGTCCTTGAATTCTTGCAGTCCCCACCACTGCTTGGGATGTTGGAACGGGTTGAAGGCGCCCCTTCGTCCTCGTAAAGCTCTTCCTCATCATCTACATCGTAGGGATCGTTATAGTCAACATCGTTCTCCGTCACGACACACTCCGACTTAATATCCGGATACTCATATTCCTCAGTGAGCTCATTCATGCGCTGAACGAGACGAAGGTACTCGTCTACGGCAAGGCTCTCGCGGTGCTGCAGCATTTCTCCGTACAGCTCAAGTGCCTTTCTTAGTTCGGCTTCGTTGCCTGCGACTTTGCCATGTTAATTAAGCGCCAATGTGGTGGATTGCAGAACTGCATTGATATGTTTAGCGACACCGTGATGGGAGGGTCTAGCATGTCGTATTATGTATGAAGCTTACCCTTATCTTCGATGCCGTTAACTTCAGACTCATAATGGAGCGGGATAATGCCTAACCAGATCCAGTGGCTTCGGTACTTACCCAGCGGATTTTTATGTTACTCCATGGCCAGCAGTAGAGATGATTAAGTATGTTATGCGCAGTGCGCGCTGAATGGAGGCGACCAACTTAGCTAATTATAAAAGTGATAAGTGATGGATATATGACGCCAGCAATGCATCCAGAAATGTTAATGGAAACAAGTAAAGAATTGAAGAAAGGCTAACAATTTAGATCTTCGCGAAGAGAAACGCTTAAGGGAGACCAGCTGCCCTAATAGTTAAATATTAAAGACGTAGCTTCCTCATATATTCGAGTCATGACCACGTTAAGGCTTCTATTAGCCTCTTAGGCGTGCTGGTACTAGGCGCTTCTCTACGCATGTGTCTCATATAGTCGAAGCGCAGTGTCTTAATCATTAACGGATTCTTAACTTTATGTCGGAGGTGTAGACTGCCGGGACTATCTTAGTAAGCGGATAAAGAGCGGCGTTTGCTATGCAGAAGTTAGAGAAAATAAGGCTGGGTGATAAAGGTCATGGCGTAGATAGTCATGAGAATTTAAGGATTGTAGCTTAAATTCGCGCTTTTAGTCTTCCTTAAAGCTTCACAGATACCTACCTACGTATGCTACCGAGGATTCTAACTGCGCCCCGACTTACTGTTTTGTGTGCCATGGCTCTCTCTACTAAGGTGAAAGCGAGTAGGGGTCCTTTTCGCACAAAAGCATTATTCTGTTAGAGTAGCTGCGGAAATCAACTACTACTGTAGAAGCTGTGATGACCCTTGCTGAAATGTGCTATAACGTTATTAACAGCTTAAAAACATGGAGCTTAACACTGGAGGACCTCGTGAGCCTAAAGGAGAGCACATTAGAGCCGTCAAGGCCTTCAAGAGCGCAATGGTCCTCAGGGGTCACAATGGTTTTTAACTGTGTCGATGTGTCGGCCCCTTCAGCTGTTTTGATACTACTCCACCACCATGCAGGACCTTTTGTCGACGCTCTTAAACAGCTAGTTTGATCTGACCCCTACGCCGTCCCACACAGTTGCCGACGCGCTGTGTTTATAATTGAATCCACTCCAAATGGATTTTTCCTTCCTCACGCCCGACGCAACTTCAACAAGCGCCACAGCAGAAGAAGCATGGCGTCTAGATCGCCGTGTGGGGAGACAGAGGGGCAAGTCTACTCAGTCTTCAAGTCAAAATCTGAGAGCAAAGCTGACAGGAAACAGTCAAACCTCGCCAGAGGAATTGCGCGTCTCCGCGCCCCATCCCATTCACAACGACAACGAGACTGACAACGAAGACAATGACAGCAAGAGTTTTCCGTTCTTGGACCTCCCAGCCGAGTTGAGGCAGAAGATCTTGGTTGAGGCGGCCGGCGTCTGCAAGATGGGCAGCATGACGGCCAGCGCCATGGCTCGGCTTCCAGAAGACCCCGTGGCGAAGTTGAAGGCGCTCAAGGAGACGGGCATTCTCTCCGGCGACGAAAAGAAGTTTTACGCCAAGCTGCGCCTGCTGTTCTGCGTTTGCTCGACCATTCGCGAAGACATGATGTACGTGGAGAGGGAGTGGCTGAAGAACCGTTGGATGGATTTGGCGGAGCTCGAGCACTTGTTGGGGTTGGAGAATCGCCCCGAGATGGACTCCATTACCCTCTCCATCAACTGCGAGTCCTTCTTGCGCTCTCCCCCGCCAGGCTACGAGAAGCTTGTGCGCGAGCACATGAGAAAAGCTCGAGAAATTCAAGGCCGTGAAAAACCCCAAGCAGGCGTACTACAGGCGCTGGATGGCCGCCATCCGCCGCCTGCCCATGAACCACTTCAAGACCATCGAGGTCTACGACGCGGAGGTTCCAGTTGAGAACGGCCTTCTAATGTACACCTTCGTGGAACAATTGCACTTCTATCTCTTGTACAAGACCAGGTCGCGCAAGCGAGGCTCGGTCGTCTTCGTCGTCAAGCACCTTCCGGAACACGAGAAGGACTCCTCGACGGTCATCCAAGCTGGCGAGGAGTTCCAGAGCGGACGGTACTGGCGTCTCCGCGAGACATAGAAGGAGTTTTTGGAACCAGACTGCACTTGATGTTCCCGCTTCGGTTGTTCGATTCGGTTCTGAAAAAGTTCTGGGATTTGATAACACCTGGGCGTCGGAGACGCTGAAGCAACGAAACAAAAAGCATTCAGGAAGAGAAGGACAAAAAAAAAAAAAAAAAAAAAAAAAAAGAGGCAGTCCAAGTTGTTTTCCATCCGGACTTGGGGTTGCAACGGATTGACTGTAACGGGAAACAAAGGACACACTCTCCACTCAATTGATCACATACCTGATCTCATGATTAGTTCCGTCCCATATTCTCATCTTGCGCAGGACTTACCCTCCGTCAACAGTCATGGCGTGGCCCTGCACAAAACTCGCCTTGGTCGAGCACAAAAACAGGGCCGCATCGGCCACCTCGTACGGCTGACCCATCCGCTTCATAGGTGCGATATTGGCAAATGGCAAGATGGCTTCCTTGTCCTCTTTCTTGGTCATGATGAATGGAGTTTCGATAACTCCAGGGCAGATGCAATTGACTCTGATTCCGTGCGCGGAGTAATCAATTGCATCAGAGCGCGTCAGTCCTATGACAGCAGCTTTGGACGCGCAGTACGCCGCTCGAAGACGGTAAGCATCCCCTTGGAAAGCATTTGGCAGACAGTTTCTTTCAGCACTTACAAGCGTTTGGTCGTCCCACAATGCCCAGCTGGCTAGCAATGTTGACAATGGCGCCTCGCTGCGCCGGCCTCAAGCCATCGTGACTGGCCAACGTGTCTTGGCCCACCATCGTCTTAAGCTGGGCTCTGCTCGTCAACCAACAGCCGCGATAGTTGACAGCATTGACGCGATCAAATTCGTCAATCGACGTCGTAGTGGTGTTTTTGCGGGTCCGAGGACGCCCCGCGCAGTTAACGCAGTAGTCGAGACGCCCAAATTTCTGCACGACTTGTACAATGAAGTCGTCGACAAATTGGGGACGAGCTGATGTCGCCGGCCAGGGCGAAGATCTGGGACTCGGGGTACTTTTTCTCGACGGACTTTTGGGTGCTTTCGAGAGTTTTGGGGTTGATGTCAGTGAGGGCGATACTCGTGCAACCTGCTGTCCCGCGAAGGCGTGCGCGGTCGCGTCGCCAATGCCTGGAGGTTGACCATGAGACGCCTACACGGTAGAAAGAGTTGAAGCGGGACTTGCCGGATCCCGCAGCTCCCCGTGACCAAGAGCGAACGCCTGGGAAGAGAGTATTTGATGACGCCATTGGATAGTTTTCATGGGATGCCCGATACCTATTCTTGTGATTGGAGAAGAAGTGGAGAGGTCGGGAATGCAACTTGAAACGAACGTGACAGTCACCCAAATGTCCACGGAAATGTCAATACGAGCCTAAACTATATCATAGTGAGAAAGCGGGAGTAGGGTTTACCATGCCGCGCCAACGCGACCCGTGTCGAGGTCTGTGGGATGGATGTGGAGACGGCATCCCGCTTTCTTGCGATGTCGCGACATCTTCGATCTCTACACCCAACAACATCGATTTCTCTCGCCTCACGGCCGCGCTTTCCCCCGCTCCTTGACCTGAAATAGTACCTAATGCTGTGAGCTCATGGATCGTCACATTTGGCGGATTGCGCTATCGCACCGGAATGAAAAAAAGAATCTACGCACACCGAGGCTGTTTAATCACAAGGCTATTCCCGCGTGACAGAAAGAAGAATCCAGGAAGCAGCGCAACTGCAGGGCAGAAAATGGAATCCATCACATCGCACCCTAAAGATTGTCGAAATGAGCACACGAAGGTGGTGAAAAAAGACCGGACCAGAAAAATCCGACCTGAGTCGTCGACAAGGTCGACCCACGTGGACGACCGAGAGGGTGACGCTTCGAAGCAGTCGGAAAAGAGTCAGCAACAGCGACACAGTATGACGGACAAGAGCAGCGATCGGATGGGTACCTGAAGCTGCACTTCTCTCACGTTGGGCCGAGGACGTTGTGCAACGCTAATACCTGCTGTTGGTTGCGTTGCGTACGTACTCCTACTCCAACCACAGGACCAAAGCTTCCAATAGCCACGGCGACACGGCACCGGAAGTCGACCATGGCTAAGCAGACCGAGGGCCGTGCCAGGTAACCAGCCAAGCTTGCTTTCCAACCGCCCGGCCTGCGAGCAGAGTGGGGACGACGGCGACGACGACGACAGTGGCGACGTGGACGTGGCCTTTCTAGCTGTAAGGAGTGAGGGCAGTCGTCGTGGCCTCGACGCAGCCAAGCTCAAAACAGCAAGGAAACGGGGGGCCCTCGCTGACAGTCACTAGAGTTCCTGGAATGCCGTAGCTCGCGGGCTGGCCAGAACGGCCCGGACGTACAATCAGGTCATGTACAGAACGGACGAGCTTGTGCCGGTTTCACATGCTGGAAGACAGAGGGGTCGAGGTAGGTATAGGCATAGGCATAGGCATAGGCTAGGCATAGGCATAGACATACATTCTGGGGTGGTGGGAAGAGCACGGGGATTTCGCTGTGTGGCCTTGCCAACGGGCCCGGTGTTTGGAGTCCGCAAGTTGTACAAGCACGCACATTCTCAGCGTTCCCCCTGGAAATTTACAATGGCGTTTCATGTGCGGCCATTCTGGCTGTGACTAGGTGAGTGAATATACTTGGACAAGGCCGAGCGCAAACATGGTGTGGATTGAAGCTGGACCGAGCAATCTGGGCCCTTTGACCTTCTACAGCGCTTGGAATGTTTCAGTTGGGTCGGCAGGATTCTCCTATTACCCCTTCTTGGATGACCTGGTCAGCCAAAAGTACATGCATGACCTTCATGTCTACATTTATTTCCCCTTCTGCGTCCTTTTTTTTCTTCTAACACCCACAAGAACGAAAAGTCACAGGTCAAAAAGTCAAAAAGACCCCCAAATTTCTGCCGACCCTCTTCGACGCGTCAGACGCTACTTCACCTCCTACTCAGCCCTATCAGACATCCCAGCAGCGTAGGTGCCTGTCAAGTCCATCGACAGCTCCGTGCTGATGCGCTGTGCTGTATCAGGCGTGTTTCCAGAGCCCACACCAAACCCAAGACACCAGAGGCCCCCACGAACCCGCTCACCACACGCGCTCTCTCGCCATCATAGTGGCCTCCCCTCCCAAGGCAGGTCCTCCAGGAGACGACGACAAATCTGCCAGCAGCAACCGACCATGTGCTACAACACGATCCGGCACGCATGCGGCACGCGAATCCGCCGACAATCACTGTCCTGCTCCTGCGGCACCAACGGCGGCGACCGCGAATGCAGTCTGCGCTGCGGGACGTGCCAGCAGTGCGGTCACGGCAGCGCTGCCATCGCCCCCATGACGCGCATCACGACGACCAACACCAACGCCGCCGCCAATGCGACTGAAACGTCCAAACCGGACCCTGACGACGCTGCTGCCTCTGACGCCGCCGGATCGGCATCGACCACGGCGACGACTAGCCCCACTGCTTCGTCGCCGACTGCTGCTCCCGGGATGCCCAAGCTCTTCCCGGTGCCGGGCGTAGCGGTAGCGGCGGCGGCGGCGGCGGCGGCCGAGTTGGCAGTAGCATCGTCGGGACCCGAAAAGGTTAGGAGCGCCAACGTCAGGTACAGCTATCCCTGAGGAATACCTGATACCTACCTGTACCTTACATAGGTACCTTTGCGGCGGCTGTGCTGTGCACGCTGTAAACAGCATGGATGGAGTAGCTGGCTCTCTCCAACCCCTTTCGATTCGAATCACCAGATCTTTCATTGAGCAGGCTCAATCAAGACTGGGTGTTTACCATCTTTGCGTTCGCTTCTTCGTTCCTTTTCTAGAAAGCACTTTTGTTCGGTCGTCCTCTTTCATCCCTCCTTCACCTCTCTTTTCTCATCAACCCACCCGTCCGAATTTGTCACGACAGATCGAGCACGAGCACGAGCACGAGCATCAACGTTCCCACGCTTCCACGATTTTGTTTTTATTTGCGGCCAGTCGGTCGGCCACGCAGCCAGGCAGCTGCAGACGACCGAGCGAGAAAGGCGGTTTAGAGATACCAGACGGACGGACGGCCAGACAGGCAGAGAGGCAGCCGAAAAAGAGATACCAGATTGCTCCGGCCAGCGATGAATGGAGTACTCGGGCCAGACACAGACAGACAGACAGACAGTTCAGGACGCAAGAGGCAGCCCTCTTTGCAGAGGGAGTTTTAGATCAGACCATATCAGACCAGATTAAACTGAAAGAATGCAGATATTGCTATATCTATTTTTCTATCCATCTTTCTATCTTTCCACCCCAACAACGAGTCCACCACCAACCGCCGCAGACAACACGAGCACGAGCGCATAGTTCCCGTTTCCCTCACCTCACCCCCCTCCCCCACTGTCCTGCTCCACCCACCCACATCATCCATCCACCATGGACCCTGACGCCTCCTCCGACGCCCCTGACGCCCACCTCGCCACCACCACCACCACCACCACCACCACCACCGTTCCTCCATCCACACAAGCCGCCACGCCACGCCACGCCACACCGCCGCCATCAGCAACCGTAAACAGCCACTACCGCCACCACCTGCTGTGGCGGATGGGATGGATGGAGGTAAGCAGCCGCTGACTGTTGCTGCGCTGCGATGCGCTGATGAAGAATTTGCAGGAGAGCGGATGCGTTGGTGTTTTGGGAACCCATAACCAAGACGTGTGGGTGAGTTGAAGAGAGGTGCGGCTCAACCCCCGCCCGTCCGTCTGTTCTTGCGAGCTGGCTCGGTTTGGAGCGGAGCTTTGGGATGGATGACTGGGTGGGTGAGTGAGCGTGGATGGCAGGTGATTGTGATGGTGAAGGGTAGGGAAGCGTGTAATGTCATGTTTCTGGTTTTGCGGATGGAATGGTACAGGGTTCTCAGAGTAGGTCATGGACGTGTTCGCTTTGGAAAATCCCGGGGAGGGGGGACGGGGACGACGACGACGACGACGACGAGGAGAGTACAGAGAGTGACTGCAGACTCAAGATGAAAATGTGAAAGGAATGGAGGTCCTGGCTGTGCGTGTAGCTAACTACGGAGATGGCAGATGGAATACCTCAAATCCACCGCAAAAGACGTGACTGACTGACCGACGTGACAGCAATGACTTGATTCGCACGATTTATATAAAGCGAGGACCGAGCACAAGTGAAAAATTATGTTCGTGTAGGGATTAGGGCGAAGCGACGAAGAAACAACGAAACAATAGATAATCAGAGGAAATGAAGGAGACACGAAACCGAAGTGGAGCTCCACTGACGCACCAACGCCACTATCCCTACTCTCAACTGAACAACCCAGACCAAGCGCAGCACATCAATCTATCAATCATTCAAGCACAGCCACCTATCATCCGTTCGTTTGTTCGCTCGTTCGTTCCATCATTTGGTATAATGTTGTAAAAGCATCAGAAGGCCAAAAAGCATGCCGCCGAATCAAAGCAGAGCAGAATAGAGAAGTGCCTCCAAAGCAGATTCCCATTGCAACGCAATGCAACGCAGCGCAGCCTAGTCCAAATGAATAGACGATACAAAACGAAATCCGACAACGCCAATAAAAAAGAAGCTCTGTTCGGCTCGCACGGGGGCATTATGGGCA
Source organism: Phyllosticta citriasiana (assembly GCF_038021145.1). Taxonomy (NCBI): domain Eukaryota; kingdom Fungi; phylum Ascomycota; class Dothideomycetes; order Botryosphaeriales; family Phyllostictaceae; genus Phyllosticta; species Phyllosticta citriasiana. The sequence goes on along the minus strand of NW_027117285.1, from coordinate 1,592,055 downwards.
AGAAAAAGGAAACCGTCAGCGAGAGCAGCATCATCATCGTCATCATCCAAGTTCACGTCCCTCAATCCGCTTCATTGCCACGCTCGCTGGCTTGCTCGCTTGCTGACTCGCTCAAATAAAGATCCAAAGAAGGGAGGAGCATTGGTTGACAACATGCGTCAAAGATGAAGCGACAAGGCCGGTCCAGTCAAACGAAGGGTGCTGGCTGAGCGACTGACTTACACGCATGGCGTGATGTCAGGTGGCTGCGTGCCAGACGCACTCACCAAGCGCGCTCCTCCATTTCGAAACCGCGTGTCGACAGCAATATGAAGCGCAAGAATTGGGCGCCAAGGCCCGCAGGCACGTCTGAAAGGCAGACAGTCGATGGGCGGAAAAGAAGGAAAAAAAAAAAAAAAAAAAAAAAAAAAAACCTCTCCAACCACAGGGCGAGCGAATCAGTTGCGTGCTTTTTGTTTTGCGTATGCGTTTTTTCCCTCCGTGTCGTTTACGTCGTATGCTTGCTTACCTTACCGGCGCCTTCTGCGCCTAAGCTCCCACGCGCCGGCGGCGTCCTCGTCGGCATCTTCATCTTCCTCTTCCTTGCGGACGACGTCATCGTCTGCGTCGTCTGCGTCGTCGTCGTCGTCGTTGTCGTCGTCGTCCTTGTTGTCGGCGTCTTCTTGATCCTCCGCCGTCCTGGTCTCGAATCCCCAATCCAACGGGCCCTCAACGTCAAGCTCCTCTATCGTGCTGACCTTGGCTAGCGTCGGGCCCGTCTGCGCGATGCCCTCTTTTTGCGGCGGCGGCGTCGCGGCTGATTCGCCGTCATCAGACTGCAGGCCCAGCTCGCCCAAGAAGAAGCGACCGAGGTAGAGAACGGCATCGAGAATCTCCTTGCCAGTGGGCACAATGTGCTCCTTGGGCAGCAGGAAGCCATAGCTCCCCGTGTCCCGCAGCTTAATCTGGTAGCTGTAGCGCACGCCGAGCTCATGGTAAAAGTAGTCGAGCGCCGCGCCACCACCCGTTTCAATGCGCGGCAATACCGATGGCGCGCCGTTTGACGTCGTCGCTGCGACTACGTTGCCCCGACACGCGGACTCGGATTTGTACACGTGCCCAGTCTTGCTGATGCGAATGGCCTTGGCGAGGCCCATGCCAACTTCCTCGAGGTTTTCGAGAGTTGGTGGCAGGGCGTCACATGAGTAACTGTACGGGTACAATACTTGCTGCGAATAAGAGTGCAGATCCAAGAACGCAACGAATTCGACGTTATTGTTCGCGGTCTGGTTTTTGGCCCATTCAGCGAAACGCTTTGACTCGACACCCTCGAAAGGCGTATCTCCAGCATATGACTCGGAGCATGGGTTTCCACGGGTAGCATCTGCGTCCCAGTGAAACGGGTACGTGCGGTCGAGGTCGATTCCGCGGCAAAAGCGAAGAGATGTCATTTGACGGTTCTTTCTCCAGAGGCGGTCTGTCTCCCAGGTGTAGACATAGCCGTCTGGGTTCAGCGTCGGGACGAAGATCCAATCGTACCCTTCGAGGAGAGCAGTCGTCAAGGACGACTTCCCGTAGCTGGTGATTAGGCTGTAGGCCAGATAATTGACCGTCGTGGTGCTGATCCATTCCCGAGCGTGGATGCCGCCAGAGACGAGAATTGTTTTGCGCGGGGCCGCATTGCTAGAAATGTCCTTGTGGGTGGGGTGGACGCCAACGCGCAGCGCTGGGATGTCACGGCCTTCGTAGGTTATGCCAACGTTGATGAGACGCACATGGGTGGTGAAGAGCGATTCCATCAGCTTCATCCAAGGGGTAATGACGGAAAGCGGCTGGTAGTCGCGGAAAAAGAGATTGGTCTGGGCATTCTGGGTGGAGCGGACCTCGTGGGAAAAGGGCTCGCGCGAGGGGATGGCGGAAGGGTCGGTTGCAGGGTAAGAGTCGTAAATTGCTTGGGCGAGGTCGTGATCGCGCATCAATGGGGCATGAGCGTCTCGGAGAGTGGACGGAAGCAGTCCGAGCAACGAAGGCACCTGAAGAATTCCAATTGCATGAGCAGGAAACGCGCAACGAGCGACGGGCGCTGGCGGACTCGACTCACAACGTCCTTGGCAACGCGAATGTCGACCCAATTATCATTGAACTCCCACACATCGAGAAACAGGGTCGCCGAGGCATCAGCAAGCTTCCGGGCCTCGTACTCGGTCGTTAGGTTGAATCTAAGCACCATGTCCTCACCGTAGCGTGCCAGGACCTTGGGCGGGGGAGCGACTCGACCCTTTGACGGCTTGGATGGGGTGCCAGTGTTGAGCGGCTCCGAGGTGCGCCAGAGCGACTGGATGACGAAATCGGACAGTTTGCGCCATGGTGGGCGGGCGTCGCGGGGTTCGAGGAGCGAGTAGGCATAGCGATCATGGTGATGAGGATTGGCGAGAGCGAGCGAGTCGAGGGCGAGGGCGAGGGCGAGGGCTGCGTATGTGGTGGCACGCATGATGATGTCGGATGGACGACGACGACAAGGACATGCAGAGCGGACAGGCCTGGGTGTTGACGTTGGGAGTCTGATGAAGCTCTGACTGAGCAAGCACACGGGGAAGAGGTTTGGGGCCAAGCACCTCCACCACCACCACCACCACCACCACCAGACTCGGCTGGCCAGGTATAAGCTGATGTGGTTTTCGGGTGCAAACGCTGCCCGAGAGACGGAATCAATTTTAGCGGAAGCTGATGCTGATGCTGATGCTGATGAAATGGGATTACCTGTGTCCTTGACCTCTAACTACATGTTTCCCTTCACTCCTCTGTTTCTAACACACCCACCCATCCATCCATCCACACCTTGCCAACACCTCCCGCTCCCCTCCTCCTCCTCCACGCCCGCCCAACTCCATCTACCACCTACCTACAGCACAGCCCGCAGCTTGCTCCTCTTCTTACACACTCCTCGCCTTCAACCACCGTCGCTCGTTAGCAGCCTCACTCCTCCACCCCGTCGCGGTCCCGACCAAGCGTTCCCCTCCCCCCCCCGGTCCGGTCGCTGTTCCGGTCCTGGTTCTGGCCCCCCTGAAGCGCTGGCCGCGTTGCATCACCGACTCAGCACTCAGCCTTACGGGGCCCACAGGCTGGCTTGACTGATCCCAATTCGCACGCGGTCCCCTGGTTTCGCACCATCCCAGGATACCTACACTCCTCTTCGACCACCCGCCTCCTCGACACTCTCCGCCGGCTCCGCACCCGCTGTGCTACCGTGCCAATGCCGCCAACCTGACCTTGGGAGACTCCATCCTCTGCCGCCATCGCCATGCCGCTGCGAGGCCTACGCCCGGGCAAGAGCGAAAAGGACCTCAAGCGCCGCAGCACCCTCGACCCAGCTTCTCTCCTCAAGCGCTCCGACCCCGCTTCGCACACCCACTCGGCCGAAAACCTCCCCTCGTCTGATCGTGGCATCAAGTCTAGCGATGGCATCCGCCCTGCCCTCCAGCCGCGCCCCTCGCTGCCCGAAGGCGAAGTCCATCGCCCCATTTCGCCGCCTGTCCAGGACCACAATCCCATGACGCGCCGCTTCAGCATGCTGAAGTCTCGCCATGCGTCGGATCCGCAGTTGCGTCAAAAGGCCAAAGACCACAAGGCCGCTGCACAAGCTACCGACGTCCCTCCGGTCCCCCCGGTCCCTCCCTTGCCAGCAGGTATGCCAGCGCGTGCTAGCCACATGGAAACAAACTAACAGCCTCGTCCTCAACAGCTCCGGCAATCATCACCACTGCACCCACCTTGGACATGAATCCCGATCCTCCGCCCAAGAAGAAGACCAAGTTTCCGACCTTCAAATCGCGCCTATCGACCTTCGACGTCATACCTGGCGCGTCTCCGCGAAGGTCGCTCGAGCGCAAACGCAGTGCCGAGTTTGCTCGCGGCGAACAACAACAACAACAACACCCAAGACCTAGCCGCGAGGACCCGCGAAGACTGTCCACATCGAGGGCCCGAGATGCTCCTGCAACAAATGGCGACGATGCACACGCTGGAAAGGGAACTGGGTCTGCAGGCAGGCTGTCGGACTCGTCGCGCTCTGACGGGAGCTACGGAGACCATGGCCCATTCGGATTTGGCAAAAGACCACAGCTGACTTCGACGTCGAGCATTTTCAGATTACCAAGGAGAAACAAGGACCACAATCGAAAGTCTCTTTTTCCGCTGCCAGTGAAGATTCCCGCGCCGCCCGAGTTTCCGGACACTGCCCCTGCGACTCCGCGCGCATCCACGAGTGGCGCCAGCTATCCCTCTCCGCACCACTCACCCAACGGGACGTACAGCCCACCATTGACCGCCGTGCATCGATCCAACACTGATGGAAGCGCTCATCCCGGCCAATCCCCTTCGCATTCTGCACTCGCTTCTGTCGTCAATGCTAGCGAACAAACGCTGAATCGCAATGATTCGACCACGTCAGCGCGCTCCGCCAGGTCGTCACCTTCATTGGCCCCACCTGCGCGATTGAATCGTCGCGGACGTTCGTCGACGATGGGTTCGCTTGGAGCTAAGTCTGATGAAGACGACTCTCCCACGCCGCCATTGGGCCAGACTGGGCGGAGTTCTACGTCTACCACGGGGCGCACCAGCTTCAGCAATCTCTTCAGCCTTGGCAAACTTCGTCACAACACCGAACCACACTCACCACGCCATGGATCACCAGGTCATCACGGTCCGTCTGGAAGAGGTTCTTATTCAACGTCCCTCAACATTAGCCGAGAAACTCTAGAGATTCCTCCTCGCGAGGAAGGCGAAGCGCCAGGAAGATACCTCGAACGCCTCGAACAACGGATAGATCGAAGCTTGATAGCCGCCATTATGGCCCAAAGCGGCGATGAATTCTCGTCTGCGGTGCTGCGTAGCTATATGCGGAGATTCATGTTCTTTGGAGACCCCGTTGACATGGCACTGCGAAAACTCCTGATGGAGGTGACGCTACCAAAGGAAACGCAACAAATCGACAGAGTGCTCCAAGGGTTTGCTGACAGATATCACGAATGCAACCCAGGGATATTTGTCTCACCTGGTAAGCATCACTGCTGCAATCGATTTGACAAGACTAACGCAGCATGCACAGAGGAGGCATACTTCATTTCGTTCTCAATCGTCCTCCTAAATTCGGACTTCTTCAACCCGAACAACAAGCGCAAGATGCAAAAGCCGGACTACATCAAGAATTGCAATGGTTCAAATGCTTCCGAAGTCAACGAGGACGTCCTCGCCACGATATACGATAACATTGTCTACACCCAGTTCATTCATATCGATGACGATGTTGACCTGCGGAGCACAGCGACGCGGAGAAACAAAAAGAACCTCATCAAGCACGCAGTGCAAGACCCGGTCAAGAAGGCGCAGAAAGAACCCATTGATCCGTATACGCTCATCTTCGAAAACAAGCTTGACGTATTGCGACCACCCATCAAGGACGTTATGCAGTTTGAGGATCCTTACAGCTACCGAGGGACGTCTCAGACGCTGGACCTTAAAATGCTTCACAGGACCTTTGCGAGGTACGGAGTCATTCAAATAATGTCCGCTAGATCACGACCCGATGCCTTCATGTCACCGACGACGATCGAAAACCCGGACGGAGCTCAGGCTGGCGTTGTTGAAATGCCAGTCACGAAAGTAGGCATTTTGTGGCGAAAGGACACAAAGAGAAGAGCAGCAAGGTCACCGTGGCAAGAATGGGGAGCCATCTTGACGAGGTCTGGTCTGTCATTTTTCAAAAACGCAGCATGGGTAAAAAGTTTGATTCACCAGCACGATATTCACGAGCAAAAGAGCCAAGGCGGAGCTCCCGTCATCTTCAAGCCCCCGGTCCCCGAGTTCAAGGCCGACTATGCCATTCCAATGGACCAGTGTGTTGCCGCCCTCGACAACAGCTACAAGAAGCACAAGTACGCATTCGCCATCTTTGCCAAGGGCGGAGCAGAAGAAGTCTTTTTGGCTGACAACGAGGCCGACATGAACGACTGGCTTGCGAAACTGAACTACACGGCAGCATTCGAAACCGCTGGAATTCGGCCCCGAGTATTGACTGGTAGCAACTACGAAGGCCAAAGGGCTCGTGCAATCCGCTCGTCTCATTCGTCGATGGGCCTGCAGACGCCTACCGGAGATGTTACCATCACTAGCGGCAAGATTGATAACCAGCTCGCACAAGAGATTACCAAGGCAAGGAGAGTCAACATCCAGCGCAAGGTCGAAGAAACAGAAGACAAGCTTGGAGCAGCAGTCAAGCAACTTGACAACCGTCTTCGAGACGCACGGCATCTGCAGGTCATGGCGCCCATCCAACCAAGGACGAGGGAACATGTCATGCACGCGGCTGGTAGAATGGCGGCAAAGCTCAAGTGGATTCGCATCGAGATTTGTCGCATGAAGGCACACCGGGACATTTTGATCATGGACCTGGATGAGGAGAAGCGGGCTGCAGGAGAACCGGCCCCTCAGGAAGTCGTTTCTGCAGCACCAAATTCCTCTGGCTCATCTCCGACAATCCAAGGCTCAAAGCCAATACAAACCGGACTCAAACGGCTGGGCTCCCGGGCAAGCGCCTCCACAACCAGGCCCATGTCACCTTCGAATCTACGCCCCGGCACCGCTGAATCGGAGCAGAATGACGACGATGTGTTTACAACTCCCCCAGAAACATCGCAAAATAGCCCAGGCATTCCGCAGAACGGGTGGGGAATCCCGGCCATCAATCTCGACGTGCCCTCTGCCGACCAGACCAATGGCCTTGAGCACCGACCTTCCGTTTCCACGATTGGTGATGGTGAGCGATCTGAGCTGTCGTCTGAGACTGGGTCGCGGCACCGCCGTCCCAGCACCTCCGAGGCCGACAAACATGGCTTGGATGGCGCTAGACCGTCCACCCCGAACCCCAACGCCGAGACTCCCCAGAGGCCTACAGCCACTGGCACACCCGAGTCTCGCAACAAGGTGCGTCGTTCGCTGCACCGAACGCTCCGCGACACGCACAGCAGTTCGAACACTCCCGGCCACCGACGGTCTGGCAAAGGTAAAGACTCTTCTTCTACCATGTCCGACGACACTTCGGCGACATCGCCCACTTCGCCTGAAGTTCTCCCTCGCAGTCACCACTCATTTACGGTGCACGGCAAGAAGGCGTCAGTTGTCACTTTTGGCGCCGAGTGGCAGAATCTCTCTGCCGAAGAACGCCTCAAATTGCGGAAAGCCACTCTCGAGGATGGTACCATGAGTGGAGGGGGTAGCGGACGGGCCGTCGGTCCCGAAGGGCGAAGCGGAAGCAGCGGGACTGGCTTCCGGCAGCGCGCTGCCAGCACCGACTCGGCTGCCGACACGATCCGCGACCAACTTGTCCGCGAACGTAGTCTGAGTGAAACGGTGGCCGAATCCAATGCTCCTGTCGGGGTTGCACTAAAGCCACTGCCCTCGGACATCAAGTGGAACGAGGAGGCCGCGTCCAAAGGCATGACGGACTCGGGCACGGGCGGCAGCGAGGGCGTTGGCGAAGAAGATGGTCTCAGCCCGACAGCAACGGCGGACTCGGCCAAGGAGCGGAAGAGGCGCGAGATGGAGTGGGAGAGGGCAATCGAGGCCAGCGGAGACGAAGATGAAGACGAGGATTGCGGCAGGCCTGGATGCCACGAACCAAAGCCAGAGCAGAATCAGCAGCAGAGCCCGACACCTCAGGTCGTTCTTGCTGGCGAGGCGTAGCGTGTCGATGACTGGTGCTATGAGCTCGGGTTCTGGCCAAGGTTGCCTTTTCTTTTTTGTGTTTTGGCGACTTTTCCACAGCAGGCGTTTTGATTTTTCCCTTGGTCGTATCATTCCCCTTTGTTGCTCATCTCAGCAGCCTAGCTTTTTCCTTGGCTTCGACTCTCTCTCTCTCTCTCTCTCTCTCTCCTCAAACGTCGTCTGTTGCTGCTGGCTTTCTTTTGTCGTCGGGTTGGTTGGACCGGGGTGAACTGGACTGGATTGGGCGGGATTGATTGAATTGGGGCTTCTCTTACATGTGTCTTGTCTTTTGTTCAGGCCTAAGCAGGGCACCGGAAGCATTGCAGGCTTTGTCGGTTGGTTGGACGCGAAGGAGGAGGGGCTGGGATTAAGATACCTGGAAGTAAGAGCGGGTGAAGGGTTGGGATTTCAAGCTTTGTTTTTGATTCGTTTGACGGCTTCACACGGAGGAGTATTCCAGTAGGCCAGAGCAGTTTTGAGCTGCGACGACTGGCACACTTTTTCCCCCGTCGTCCACGTACCTACTACTGTTGCTACTACGCTTTATACCTAAATTTCGAGTGGATGGAGTCTGCTTCTCTAATTCATGTGCTGCACATGTTTGGTGTAAGGTACCCATGCATGAAGAGAAGCAGTGGCTGAAGTGATGCGTGGATGAAGTCACGGCCGGGTGTTTCTCGCCGGTCGTCGGGAGGGTTCGGGCCAGAGGAAAACCTGAAGGCCGGCGGCGGCGGATGCGGGGCAGACAGCGGAGGACGAGATCAGATCCGGGGACTGCGTCAGTGTCCATCCTCACAGACGTACGTCATCTTCACATGCCGGGGCGACGTCAACCACGAAGAATGGAAATCATCGACTTTCTTTCTCGCCGAGTTTCTGGCTTACCGTTTCCCGGCCGCAAGCCAAGCCCGATGCCCTGCGACGCTGCCACCATCGAGTCAGACGACCCTTCTCTTCTCATAACCCATTCTGCCAGCCTGCCAGCACGGCTGAGCTTGCTCTTAAGGATTGAGCCGGCAGACGGGGCTTTTCGGGAAGACGGACGGGGCCGGTAGTAAGCAGTGCGTCGGTTGCGTCTGGGGTGCTTCTCGGTCAGAACAGTGTGCTGTGGGGATCAAGGACCTGACCTGATGAATCACTGACTGACATCCGCTCGCCCATGATGCCTCCCTCTGCTTGAGTCAACAACCACCACACACACTCTCTCTCTCGAACAAGGTCCAGTTTCGACTGCATTTGTGGGGCCAGGACAAGCTCCCGCTGAGGACCTCTGCTCTGCCGAACGCAGCTCCATCACTGTTTAGCTTCCGTCACTTCACCGCCCAACCATCCATGAAGGTGTATCTATCAGGTTAGGCTTGGCCTTGGGATGGTCCAGGACCACGCCCATCCCAGCACGCCCGCGTGCCCACGCTCGCCGAGGCCGACCGAGGCTCTTCTTCCCCTCCAACCTACCCACCCGCCCAGCCAGAAGCGGCGCCGCCGCCCTCTGCCCTGGGATTGGCGCGCTCGGTCTAAGGGTAAGGTTTGAGAGGATCTGACCTGGCTCACTCAGAGAGCCTCGCGCGGCCCCCGGCCGGCCGGCTACTCCCTCAGCCCAGCAGCTCTTGTCGGCTGTCCGGGGTTTTTTTTTTTTTTTTTTCTTTTTTTTTTCGGCTTGCTTTCCATGGTCGAGGGGCTGAGCTTCGACTCGTCTCTCCAACTCTTTTTCTCTGTTTTTTAATCTTGTCCTACTGTCATTCTGCTAAAAGCCCTCCTCTCCGGGAGGATCGTCCTGTTGCGTTGCTTGTCTGAATCCACGGCTAAGAGCAAAGTATACCGCCCCACGTACCTTAACCGTGCCAAGCTCTGGCTTGTGATCCTACGCGCGACCTACCTACCGAGCCAGGGGGGGGGGGGAAAGAAGAAAACGAAATACACTCGAGCCCGAGCGAGCAGCTTTGAAAGAGAATCGCAATCTGTGGCGCTTTTTCTAGCGGTTTTTCCGGCATTATCTTTGCTCTCAAGCACCACAAGCGCATCGGCCCAGCATCCGCAGCTAGCGAGCAGCTCGCTCTCTTCCTCACCGCACGGAGAACAAGCAGGGCCAACTCAAAGAGGTTGTCGAGTATACGCGACTGGCAAATATGTCAGCAAAGAATGTCAAGGGGCCGAACGGCAAGAAGCCGTCGGCGGCGACCAACTTGATCGGTATGCTCACTTGGTGGAGGATGGGGCAATATCCGCAGAATGGCCGGCTGATATTTGGTCACAGCGGGCGGTGGAGCAGGTATGATGGAGGCGCTTGCTTGCCATCCTCTGGGTAAGTGGAAAAGCTGTCTAGTGTTCGAGGACGCAACTGATGGCGGTACAGATACGATCAAAGTGCGCATGCAGCTCTCACGGAGAGGGAGAGCTCCAGGGGTGAGTTTTCCAGTTTCTTCCCAGCACTTCCACAAATTTCATGTCTTATCGGGAGGATCCACCAGAAGACACGCTGCAGTTCCCCTGAGTTGCGCACTTCAACACCTCGAAATCTATTGGGTCATTTTCGGGGAATCATACTAAACTGTGTCTCAACCAGACAAAAGCTCGCGGCTTCCTCCGCACCGGCGCCGACATTGTCAAGCGCGAAACCCCTCTCGGTCTGTACAAAGGTCTCGGAGCCGTCCTGACGGGCATCATCCCCAAGATGGCGATTCGCTTCACCAGCTACGAATGGTACAAGCAGCTACTCGCCAGCAAAGACGGCTCCGTCACCGGACAGGCAACGTTCATCGGTACGTCGAATGCAACCCAACACCATCCCATCTCAAACATCTTCTCCAGAAACGAACATAGGAGGAGCGAGAGAAATAGGGAAAAAAGCTAATGCGCAATGCCAAAACCAGCCGGTCTCTCAGCCGGCGTCACCGAAGCCGTCGCCGTCGTAACGCCCATGGAAGTCGTCAAAATCCGCCTGCAAGCACAGCACCACAGCATGGCAGACCCACTCGACATACCCAAATACCGCAACGCGGCGCACGCACTCTACACGGTCGTCCGCGAAGAGGGCATCGCAGCGCTCTACCGCGGCGTGTCGCTCACGGCGCTCCGGCAGGGCTCCAACCAGGCCGTCAACTTCACCGCGTACAGCGAGTTCCGCGCCGCGCTGCAGAAGTGGCAGGGCAAGACCGACTTGCCCGGGTGGCAGACGGCGACGATTGGCCTTGTCAGCGGCGCCATGGGTCCGCTGAGCAACGCCCCCATCGACACGATCAAGACGCGTTTGCAGAAGACGCCGGCCGAGGAGGGCGAGACGGCGCTTGGACGCATCGTTAAGATTGGGAAGTATGTTTTGCATCCCCTCGCATCTTCCCCCCCCCCCCCCCCAGTCTGCGCATCAGGCTAATGACTCGCCGATAAAGAGACATGTGGAAGCAAGAAGGCACGCGCTCCTTTTACAAGGGCATCACGCCGCGCATCATGCGCGTCGCCCCTGGCCAGGCCGTCACCTTTACCGTCTACGAGTATCTCAAGAATATCCTGGAGCGTGGCCGCGATTATATTCCGGGTGGTAGTTATGAGGAGTAGGTGGTGGAGGGGAGCGGGGGGGTGGGAGTAGTTGGTTGGTCGGGGAGACAGGGAGGAAGGGCTAGGTGGGGGGGGGGGGGGGGGGGGGGGGAGAAGGGGGTGGTGCTGGGAGCAGCAGTGAGACCGTATCTACCTACCTTATCTTCATCGTTCGTCGCATCTACGAGTATGGGTACGACCGGAAGAAGCATCGTATGAAAGTAAAAGACGTGAGTGAGCGAGCGCAGCATATGTCGTGTGTGTGTGTGTGTGTGTCGATAGACGAGACGAAATACTTTCTGAAAAGTGGGCACCGGCAAGCAATCAGACAGGCGGATACGTGGTACACAGGTATTTATTTATGGATGTACGTATGCATTTAAAATTCTTTCTGTTGTCTGGCTCTGGCTGATATCTGTGTCCATCTCATCTGTCTCCTTGTCTCCATTTCTCCATGTCTCCGTGTCGCGGCCTCCCGTCGTCTTCTCTCTACTACGAGTTTTACTTGTGGTCTCCTTGCCACCTCCACGTGCGCATGAACGACGGCGGCGAGTGGTGGCAGAGATGGGTGACATTTCACGTCCTGGCTGTGCTCAGTTCGAACCAGTTGGTCCCTGACTGCCGCTGTCTGTCAGTCTCCCTAACCTGCTCCTCTCCATTCACATACCCACCAAACCAGGCCAACACGTGGATGGGCATCACTTCGCTACCTTCCACCGCCGCAAGGAAAGATGCCCAGGTGCGCCATATTGCGTCGCCAACACGCCATCTGCTCCGCAAAGCCGCGTGGCCATGCAGGAAGCAGCAGATTTACCTTAACGCCTACCCGGCCTCTTCGGCTTCGCAAAGCCCGTCTTCTTCTCCTCCTTGGGCGCAAACTCCTCATCGATAGCATCGGGGCCGATATCCTCGGGACTGCTGAATTCGAGCTATCAAGCCACAAACAAATCAACCACCGTCGTCATCATCAAAGCAGGAGAACAAGGGGGTCGGCATGGTGCGAGTGGGAAAGGGGGGGGGGGGGGGGGGGGGACTCACGCGTTTGGCAATGGGCAGCTGGGCCGTGGTTTCGGCGAGCGAGACGACGAAGCCGCGCGACGCGGCGTAGACCATGCGCTCCTTGACCTTGGAGGTGCCGGGGCACGTGTAGATGAAGAGGATGGGCGCCGGCGCGTCGCTTGAGGCCGTCTTGTGCCGGTAGAAGGTGTAGCGCGGCTCGTCGGCGGCGATGGAGGTGGAGAGGGCGCCGGCCGTGGCGCCGGCTATTGAGGAGACGAGGATGATGGTTTCGGTGGGTACGTCGATTTTCTGCCAGCAGGACGTGTGGGGTTAGTGATGATGAGGAGGAGAAGAAGAAGAAGAAGAAGAGAGAGTGTGTGTATTGTGCCATGGCATGGCGTCCATGCTTGCGTGTCTGGCCGCGGTCTCCTGGCTGCGGGCAGGGCGTCGTCAGGGGTATGGGGGTATTGGGTCAGGTACGCACCAATTGGACCAGGTTCTCGTCCTTGGCCTCGTCCTTCAACCCCTCGAGCGCCTCAACCACCCCCTCGCCCACCTGCATGCTCAAATGCCCGCTCGTCTGAACGCGCCGCCCGCCTGTGCCGCCGCTCTCCTGCGCCTCAGCCTCCTTGATACCGCGCAGGTCCTGCTCCTCCTGCGTCAACGGCTGCTCGCCCTTGACGTGGGCCTCGTGGCGCTCCCAGCCCTCGGCCGTCAGCTCCTCGGCCGTCGTCGCGAAGATCTGCTCCTCGAACTTTTCGCCGCCCAGCTCGCGCACCAGCGTCAGCCGCGTGCTGGCGAATAGCATCTTTTGCCGCACCGGCGCCGCGTCTGGCACGTACGTCACGGCCACGAAGCGCGACGGCGACCGCCGTAGCAGGATGTAGAGGGCCGCGTCGGGCTTGAGGTGTGGCGCCAGCAGCGAGAGGTCGGCGTGGAAGTCGGATGGCGATTGCGAGGGAATCGTTTCGAGCGGCACCAGCGATTCGTCCGTGATGGTGGCGAGCAGGAAGCGCGACGACTCATCGTTGATGAGCGTCTGGAAGGCGCTGTGGAGCTCGGTCGAGGCTGTTGGTCATCATGGTGGTTAGCTGGGTAGAGTAGTGGAGTGAAGGGGCGCGGTATTGACCTGAGATTCCGGATTGCATGATGAAGCTTGTTGGGAGGTGGAGAAGATGAATGAAGGGAGAAAGCCAGGGTTTGGGCTGTGGTTGTGGTTGTTTATGGATGTAGGCAGGTTGTTGTAGCTCCTGATGCGCTCATGTCGCGGGGCGCCCCGCTGATGCTGACACTGACGAGGGGCAGACTCGACGCAACATTCGTAGACCTCACTCACACCTCCAACTCCGATTCTTTTACTGCCAAAACCACCAGGCAACCGAATAAAAACTGTTTTCATTAACAAAGGTGTCATTCCTGCGGCGTCACAGGCTTACTATGCTATTTTTCAGCCGTTCTTCCTTGAGCACAGGCTGCAATACAACTCGACTTCTGATTTGAACTTTCTGGCAATTTTGGCCCCCTTCCTGGCTAAGCCGAATATGCAAGAAGAACAAGACACTTTTGATTACGTTAAGAGAAATAAGACTTTCCAAATCCCAGGAGGCCGCGTGTCCAGCGCCTGTATCCGAAATCCCTTGCCAACGTCTTCCTGTCTCAACACAACCACCTGATGACGCAAGCCCCTCTCCGAGTTGAACCTCTTTTCCTGGATCGATGGCTTCCTTCTATTCGATTCGCGGGACGGACGCAGCTGCCAAAGAGGTGATGTCTAATAGTCTCTCATGCTGCAAATTTCATCAGCTTTCTTGCTTAGAATTTGACATTCGGCATTCGACAAGACTTACACAAACAGCCAAACAAAACTAGCGATGACATGCATCCAGGTCGTCGCATGCATAAATATGATGGTCACAGCTTTTCCAGCTCCGTTTAGCACAAGCTCCGCGTAGAGGTTGAAGACGACCCAGATGAAAGAAATGGCGCCGAGCTCCTTGCCCAGGTCACTCGCTTTCTTGGCCGGCGGCGGGTACACGGCGATGAAGATCTGGGAAATGATCCAAATGAAGGCGAAGACTGTGCAGACGATGCGAAAAATGTTGATCTGCTGGTTGGCGATCTTTTTCTCTCGTCTCGTCTCGGCTTCCGGACTGTCCATTTCCAGGTCCATGGTGGAGGTGCGTGGCTTTTGTTTTTGGCGTCCGGCCGGACTCGCTGTAGGCTGCGATGCCGGGAGTTCGATGTCGCACCAGCGGCCAGTACTGGGATCCTCGACGGTCTCGATATCCGGTCTTTCCGGGTCGTTGTAGGAGATCTGGGTGTAGCCCTTGGGCCGTATGATTGACCGCATCCTTGAGGACTTATATCGGAGCGGACGAGAAAGAGGCATTGTGGAATCGAGGGCAAAGGAGGGCAAGCGAGAGGTGAAGAAGGAAGAGCAGAGCCCAGGGCCGTTTATATGATTCATTGCTTTCTGGCTCGTTGAGGTCCGGCAGGGGAGACTTTTTCTATACATGGGTAGTAACCGCCGCACCGTACCATCGAATCCGATCATCACTCGCGCCCCGTCGCGCAGCGACGGTGGCGACAAGAGAGATCAATAGACCACGAACGAGGACGACGGGCTCGAGTTTCGAGGGACGCAACGAGGAATGAAGATTTCCCAAATTAATAACGCAACGGGACTTGTGCTCTCCGGCAAGCAGTACAGAAAACTTGAGGAAACAGATGTTGACATCTTGACAGGAAACCTCGCTATCGGTCCAACAAGGTGACAGACAACCAAGGGTCATCAGAGCCACAAACCAAAGTCTTCCACATTGTTCCACATCTTTCTCAATCATCATTGTCGTCTCTCATTTCTCGCATCATCGTTCAATTCTGCTCATTCCATACAGCGACTTTAAACAATGCTGATTCTCAAAGCATACGCAAAGTCTCCTCCTCCATCGACAGTCTCAAATGTATTGCACAGCCGCGCCAAACAAAGCGGTATGTGGACTTGCAGCGCTCAACTCAAGGGAAACAAGTAGAGTGGGACTAAGGGATCCCCAAAGCCTGTGACACTGGAGCTGTTCTGTGTCCGCCCTCTCTACACTCCTGCATGTCTATATACGTGCGGCACAAGGTCAATGTGGCCTTCATATGCACATGATAGAGCATGAGCGCTCATGATGCCACGTCACGGAATCGCGCGAATGCTCCTCATGTGGTACGGCGTTATCCTGTGGATGCTCCCTGCGCGCGCACTTCTTATAAGAGGAGCGGTAAGTCAAACTTCTTCATCTCCAAGTTCAGCATGCAGCACCCAGAGAAGAGAGACGTGTGTGCCTTTTTGACTGTCCTCTTGCTATGGACTACACGACCATTTTCACTTTTGGCCCCTTGTCTGGGTTTGTGTAATACTAGATGGCTACCACATCGCTCTGTTATGCTCCGCTGGGGGCCAGCAGTGTTGAGTGGTGGTGTTGCGAGTTGTGGCGGCATGATGATGTCTAAAAGGGGACTGCACGACGAAACCTTCAGCTGATCCAGGGGCGCTTTATTTCTTATCATCAATTGCGGGGGGAAAAAAAAAAAAAACGCAGAGGAAGACCGAAAAGACAAGTCAACCCACATCATCTTCAACGTGTAGACAGGGCATAACAAACACAAAGTCAAAAGCCATTCTGTCTGCCCAATTTTCGTCGGCAGGTTGCTTGTTGCGAGCCAGGCACACCTCCAGGGCGACGAATATAAAACCTCGCTCCAGCAGATTTACAAGCTAATAACAAGCCACAGGGAGGATGAGCATGTGCCCAGGCAGCACCGCAGTCATCGCGAAGACTCCGTGACCGCCGCTTTCTACACCTCCCGCATCATGTATAAAAGCAGATCAACCTGCCCTCTCCTCCTCAATACGCCGTCAGCGCCTAGACCTCGGACTGACAATGACGAAGAATAGTTCCTAACGCGCATGGAACTTTCTCTTCCTTTGTTTTGCCCAGTCAGTTTAATCGACCCAGGTGCTCGCAAGATATTCTTAGGGGCCCGACATTTAGGCGCCGCAGCACCATCCTATGCTGCTGAATGGCAACAACACCAAGCAACAATCCTACTGACGACAACAACACAACGAAGGCAGTGGAGTGCGACGCTTCAATAAATAGAAGCAGAACGGAAAGAGAAAAAAGTGGAATGCTTTCTTCGAGCCAGCCACAACAAGTGACCCATCAGCGTCTGTTGGGAGCTTGTCCAGCTGGCTGGCTGTCGACACGCTGTATTTCTCGCTTCTGGGAGAAGGATGGAGGTTTTATACTGCTGGCGGCGGGCACGGTGGTCTGTGATATTGAGCGAATCGATGTCAGAGGGCCGGTCTCGGGGGTCCTGCGCGTCACGAGCTCTTCTCTATTGATTTGCTGGCATTCTGGCGGCTTGTGACGGCCAGCTTCACAAGACACGCGACGGCTGTCAAACTGTATAAAGCCTGCGACACCGCTGCTGTCTTCCGGGGCCAGGACGTGACCGCGCAGGAAGCAAAGGTCGATCAGCGCGCTTCAGCTCACTTGGCTCTATGTTCAGCACAGTAGTCACTGTCTTTGTTCTGTCCCTTCGACGGGAACCACATGTCCCCAGATCCCCTCCCTTTTTCCAGGCTGTCATGGCTTCAACAAAGCAGAGTGCCATATTTCAACATCACCCTAAAACGCAGGCCCCTCCCTCCCACTCGTAAATAACAAAGCAAACAACATAAAAAACACCCACAACCAAAGAAAGACACCCGAGAAGAAGTCCGGGATTGACGACATGGGCGAGTGTAATGGGTAAGAAAAACCAGCCAGAGCAGTGGGCGCTTTGCAAGAAAGGATTGCTTTCTTTCTCTCGCTATTCTGCACGATTCATGCATATGCATGCCGTGTCCAAAAACGCGGATGCGGTGCCGTTTATACACCTACCTTACCCCAAGCTTAGACTCTACATGTGCCTGTCAGAAGCAGCCTTTTCGCATGACGTATCTTTTGGATGTTAACATAATCACTGAGGAAGTTAGCAGTGTGTTAGTCGATGTGCTGATACCACAAGACACGGTACGGCGCATGTGACTGCGCGATGACCACTCCTTGGACACCTCCGTTCACGCTTAGTCCCGTGCCTCCTGATGCCACGAGACGGGGATCATGCGGATGAGTGACCACCACGTCGCCTAGCCGGCCTGGTATAAAAGACACCAACATCTTTTGCTCTGCTCTGCCATCTTCCATACCCACGCCGCAATCGACGAGAGCCGGAACCGGGGGCAGATCAAGCAGACTCAGTCTCTGGGAAGATTTGAGGCAGGAAATCATGTCCTTTGCGTCCTTTACTGGTTGCGCTTCTGTTCTTTTTGTTGCCGCTATGTAGGTTCTCTGTTACTCGAATTCCGTCATTTTGCGGTGATGGTGCGTTTAGATATTGAGTTGGAATTTCTGCGAGAGCGGTTATGGATTTATCTGGGTAGTGTTATTTGTATGCGGGTCAAAGTGGCTTCACCTCAGCACAGTAGGTGGAGAAACGAATGGAATTCTGTATGGACAATAGCGCGCCAAGCGCAGTTCTGATGGTGGATTTCTGCTCGCTGGACGTAGCTGTGACCGCGGACGACTGCTGCTCCTTAGACGGAGCCAGCCGTGATGGCGGACGACCGCTCCCTTGGGGTCATCTCATTCCTGTCTGCATCCACTGTGTCAGTCGAGAAGAGAGTCCGAACGTAATTTGGCAGTGATAAATCCGTGAATTCAACGCCAGAAGTAATATACTACAAGAAGACCCCCAGAAGCCGAGCCATGGAACGCCGTCGCGCCTTACTACCTACAGGTATGTATGCCAAATCCAAATGCCGAGAACCAACCATTCAACAACATGAGCAACAGTCCTCCCTTCAGGAGCCCCTACGACCCCAGAGCCTTGAGCGCAAAGGCAAACAGACTATCCATCTGGACCCACTGTCTGCCATTGCGATCCAAGTACCCCTTGACAACATCCCTCCACGTATCAAACCTCTCGCGGTTGACCTCGGCCAACACGACGACCTTCTCCTCCACCTCCTTGTCGACGCCTTTGCCCATGCCGCGCTCGTGCTGGATCGTCTGCTTGGCCTTGTCCACGTCGAATAGCGACGCCAGGTACAGCAGCTGGTTGTACATTTGCTTCTCCGTGTACTCGTAGCTCATCCGCCCGCCGCAGCCGAGCCCGCGCCCTTGCGGCCCCAGACACCGGTGTCCGTAGACGCTCACCTGCCGCGTCCGCGCGCCGCAGGCTGGGTCGTCACACACAAGCCAGCCCGCGTAGTAACGTGCTGTGTGCTGGCGGATCTGAGCTTCGAGCTGGGACGAGATACTCAAGGTGCTGATGGATTTGCCGCAAGCGGTGTTTCGGCATTGCATGCCCTCGTGGTTCACCATGTCGGAATTGGTAGCAAGGCCACGGAAGGCGGACTGGTGTTTGCAGCTGGGGCACCGGACGATCAAAGGCTGAGAGTCTTTGAAGCGGATTTCGTCGGGGATTTGAGATTCGAGCGGGGAGATTTCGTTTTCGAGCGAGTTGGAGGAAGAGACGGTGCTGACGCGGTATTTCGACGTGTCGAGGCCAAGGCACTCTGCAAGGCGGGTTACGTTTGTGCCGGCAACTGGTGCGCAAAGCCGCTCAACTGGGGGAAGTATTTGTTTGTGGAGGTAGTAGTCAATGTCTAGGCTTGTTAGTGGCAGAGCATGAATTTTGAAAGCACGAAACTTACCAGGCTTGAGACCAGAGTCGGCTTTGAGTACTTCGTCCAAGGTAAAAGCGTTCTTTGCGGCTGTTTCGGCGGAGCCGCCACTCTCGCCGGTAATGACAAACGACATGACGTCCTTGGCCCTCACCTGCTTGCCCTTTGCGAGCAGACGAAGTGCAACCTGGACAGAGGGCATGCTGTTGCCGTTGGGATATTCCTTGGGGTCCTTGCCGAGCTGAGTAAAGATGGTGTACTTTTGGACCGGAACATTGAAGTCTCTCATCTTCTGAGCCAGCTCCCGCAGGTACTCGTGAATGCGCTCCACAACGACTTCCGGGTCTTCTCCGGAAAGGAGGAAGTTGAGAAGTTGGGATGAGGTCTCCTTGGACAGCGCGCAGTATTCCCTACGCCTCATGTCCAGACCCTTGACTTCCAACTTTTCCATCCACTTGCCATCCTTTTCAATCATGTTGATTGCAGCGTATTTTTTCTTGGCGTGCAAAAGAAGGCGGCGGAATACATTGTCAATGTCAATTTCGAGCAGCTTGTAGCTGTCGTTGACTTCCCTCTTGAATTCATTGCCTACCTTGATCGCATCAAGAATGTTGTCCATGTTGGTGTTGATCATGACGGAATCGGTGTCACCGTAAATGACACGTAACATTTTGCTCTCTGCCATGTCCTTGGTGCGCCGAAGAATTTCACGGCCCTTGTAGGTCGTGAGCATGGCGAGCGGCCGAGCGTAGAAGCGAGACTTCGTATATCCAAGACAACCGTACATGGAGTTAGCAGTTAGCTTGAGCGCCATCTGCTTGATGTCCCAGGTTGCAAGCTGGTCGGAGGTTGCGTCACGATTCTTCATGAGCTTCTTGACTTCTCTTCTGCGGTTCACAAGAGTTGCAATCAGCCTGGGCAAAATGCCTTGTTCTTGCGATGCAGCTGGCACCTCTGGCACCTTCTCTTCTTCCTCGGTGAATTCGGCTCGTTCAACAGTGGTGAAGCAAATGTTGAACTCCTGGATGATGCTGGGGTACAAAGAGTTGAAGTCCATGACCAGGATGAAGCGGTCGTAAAGACCCTTTTCGGGTTCAAAAACGAGACCGCCCTTGAACTTGTCCTTCTTCTTTGCGTCGGCACCTTCCTCTGCCTCTGCAGTCTCATCGCCAAACTTTGGCTTGCCTTTGCTGAAATACTTATCAGGGCAGATGTACTTGTTCTTGTGGAACTCGTGAAGCAGAATGAACTCGTTTCGTTCCGCCCTTGTTCCGCTGAGAGTGCGGCCCCAAGAGTTGCCGGCCAAGTTGGTGAGGACCTTGGTCAGGGGCAACATTTGGACTTTGAGGGCGATGGCGGCGATAAAGTAGGTGTCGGCTTCGCAGTGTCGCATGTAGTTCCAGAGACCTTCTCGTTTTGTAGCCCAAGTATTGAGTGCAGCCTCGTTGTCAAGTTCCTGGCGCCTGTCGCTGAGGACAAGCTCGCACATTTCATTCAGACTCCAAGACTGGCACTTGGTCATGAGTGATTTACCCAAGTCGTTTGCCAAGTCGCAAAGCAAGCGGCCAGTTGCAAGCTGCCTTTCAGCGAAGAAGCTTCCACCGATTTTGGACACGTTCTTGGGCCATTCGCTTCTCCTGAGACGTCCAATTCTGTGCCAACCAGGAGTCTTCTTTTCACGCATGCGACTGAGCAAAAGGCTGTAGTCCACATCGTCAAGCCTGTGACCCATCAAGGCGTCCGGATCCATCTTGGCGAGGATGGCCATGAATATGCTAAGCAGACCATGTTCATTGCGCTCCATCTTGATGACTCCGCGATGGTTCCCGTTCTTTTGCTGACTCTCAACCTCCTGCTTGAATCCTGTGGGGTAGTGGTCGCCGTTGGGCCGCATTACGGTAAAGGTCTTGCAAGGTAACTTTTCCGATGGAGTCGTGTCTGTAAGAGAGACATTTTCGTAGACCCTTGCGCTAGCGATAAGAATCTCTTGCTTGTTATCCTTGGCATTAAATGTTGTCCGAAGAGAGATACTCATCAGCGTGAGTGGTGGAGCCTCCAGGTTGTCAGTCTCGCCCAAGGGCGAGATGTTGTTGGGCTTTTCGACCTGAGCCTCAAGCTTGCACCAAGATGCGTTGGTGACGGCATTAAAGTCGGCGCCTTCAATCTTAAGCCAACACGGTCCCATAATGTTCTTCCAGAGCACGAATTGCTCAAACAGGGCCGTATTCGTGCCAAAGACGTGCGAAAAAGTCTCGCCTGTGGTGGTCGCTGGCAGTGTCGGCTTGTCGTAAGGGTAGAGCAGCTTCAGGTATTCGCCTTCTCTGGGAATGTCTGGAAGCTCGAATGCGTATTTCCTGGTACAGGGCTTGATCTTGTGCATGCCAACGCGGTTCCTGGACATCAACGCATCAACTTCTTCGTACACGTCAGAGAATTCCACTTCCTCGTCGGTGTCTTTTCCATTCCTTTGGCGGTATTCTCTAGGAAGAAAGAAGAGTTTTCGAAGAATGTTGTCAATCTTGACAAAGCAGCTCACAAAGCCGCCGGTACTTTTGTCCTTGACCTTGCCAAAAAGACAGAGACTGCCATTGATCTCCGTGTAATCAATCCAGAAGAATCGCAGACTGCCATCTTGCTCCAAGGCATGCTCCGGCTTCAGCTTGCCCACGTTGTGTGAATTTTCGGGTGCCGGGCTGCTCAAGACGTTGAGCTTGCTGGTAACACTATTCCAGGTCGAGGCATCGATTCCAGTTTCGGGAGGGGCGCGAGTTGGTGATGAGCTGTCTGGTGTAGGGTATGCTTCCTTTTTCTTAATCTTTGGCGCAGGTCTGCTTCCAGCCATATTGACGCCAGCCGAATTAGCCGCCGAGTGACCAACAGCCTGCTCAATCTCCATGAGATCGCCATCTTCCTCTTCCTCAGCCTTCACGTTGACTTTGGAGAATTTCCGTTCCATAGCCTTTGTGACTGGCGAAGAGGGGAGTGGTGGGTCGCTCATGGCCACATCGTCTTCGATTGCGGGCCCAAAATCGTCGTCGTCCTCCAGTCCATTTGCGGCGGGCGGAGTGTCTGCCATGACTGAGTGCTCTTCGGCACTTTGACGCGGTTTTGATTTGGGGCGCGAAGTATTGACGGGTGGGGAGAGGACGCGTGTTTTGCGTCGAGTCTCGTTCTTGACGGGCTTCATTCGTGGACGGCTGTGTACGTTTGTGTCTACCTCGCCGAGGAGGTCGGCCATAAAGGCTTCGTCTTCAGCAGTCTTTACCACCTTTTGCTTTGGAGCCGTTGTGACGGGGTTCGCGCTGAAATATTTGTTAATGCCGTTTTTGACCTTTTCCCGCTTCTTCTCTTCCTCCTCGCGTTTCCTCTTGGCTATTCGTGAACATCAGCAAGCTGTTGCGTCGATAGCAGGAGAGATCTTACTGACCTGCTTTGCCTCTTACTGGCTGTTCCTCTTCACTTTCGCTCTCGTACTGGTGGTATTGCTGCGTCTCCCAATCTTCTCTGCCGTCGTCCGCGTAGCCCTCGCCATTGTCGTCGACAACAAAGTCGTCCTGGTCGAGACGGCTACGGACGACCTGTTTATATCCTTCCTCGTCAACTTCTTCGTATAGAGGCGTGTCCTCTTCGACTTTGTAAGTATCGGCCAGAGTCTTGCCAGCTGCTCGGAGGGCGCGAAGCTCGGCTAGACGCGCTGCGCGTGCGGCGGACATGGTGCGCAGGATCGAAGGGTGAGTCGAAGGGCGGTGGGTTACGAGGGTATCATGCGGAAAGACTGAAGACGATAAAGAGGCGGAAGGGCGTTGTTGGTGTGTTGCGGGGGAAAGCAGAGATAGAATGGGGAGAGATGTAGGTCGTGCGTTGGAGCGCGTCGCGCGTTTTGCCAAGGCGTCGGAGCGCGTTAAATGTGGCAGGGATTAGGATCCAGCCGACCCAACCAGACTGACCATCCATGTTACTGCGCACCTTGCATCTCGCCCACCTGAGACCGACACGGCATTTCTTTACGACTTTTAGGTCCCAGCTGTTCAGAACCTATTGCTCAGCCATGCCGGAGCAAGTTTCCAGAGAGCCTCTGGTCTGGATCGACTGCGAGGTACGCCTCACAAATCATTCCACCTTACTCTTGCTGGAGCTCACCAAATCTCAGATGACTGGTCTCGATTACGACAATGACACGATCATGTCGATTGCTTGCTTCGTCACCGACTACGATCTCAATCTGCTCGACGACAAAGGCTACGAGGCAATAATCCACCACGAAAAGGAAGCCCTCGATAAGATGGACGCATGGTGCACCAAGACCCACGAAAAGTCCGGCCTCACTGCTGCCACAATGGCTTCCACGACCACCGCCGAAGACGCTGCAGAGGGCATGCTAGCATACATCAAACAATTCGCGCCCCAGCCGAAGAAGGCGCTGCTCGCGGGAAACACGGTCCATGCCGACAGGGCGTTTCTGAGAAAGGAGCCATACAAAAAGGTGACCAAACACCTCCACCACCGCATCCTTGATGTCAGCGCTCTCAAAGAGGCTGCGAGAAGATGGGCACCTGTGGAGGTCATCAAGACGTCACCGCAGAAACGCGCGCTGCATGAGGCCCGGTCAGACATTCTCGAGAGCATTGCGGAGGCCAAATTCTACCGTGACGTCTTTTTCAGACCCAGTAAAATCGTCGATACCAATCAAGAGTTTTGATTTCAACCTACAAACTGAGTGTGTCGTCGAGTCTCCCAAACCACCCAACTTCCCCTTCTGGACACCGCTAGCGCTGTTTCTCGCCGCGGCACTACCAGCCAACGACGTGCCTACTTTGATGCTGCGAAAGAGTCATATCCTGTACACCCAACACATGTAATCATCTCACAAAAAGCCCTGCTCGATTGTGACCACCACCATCATTGCAGCGCTCCAAGAAGACGACCGAGACCCCAGCCAACGCAAAATATGGCCGACGACTACAGCAAAATCGTCTACTTCTTCCGCGAGTATGAGGAACCCTACGGCTTCTTATCGCAATGGTACGAGCGGACGTTTGTCGTTGACGGCACGCCATACAAGTGCGCCGAGATGTGGATGATGGCGCAAAAATCTGCATGCTTTGGTGACGAGGTACGCAACATCACCGACGACCCTCCCTCTCCTTACCTGGTCTTTCTCTGTCTTCTTCCATTTGCTCTCCCGTTGTTCTGCTGAACGAGAGCTGACCCAATAGTCTGGAGAGAATGAGATGAGAAATAGACGGGGATCTGTCGTGGGAAGACTTGAATATACAAAATCTTCACATCAATTGCTGTAAGTCCAAAGCAGAATGTCCCAAGGGTCTAATGAATTGAGCGTTGACAGGTTTTGACAGGGAGAGGGTACCATAGGTCCAAGTGTCTGAGGGCCCAAGGGAACAGGCCCTCAACCAGAGTTGGAGTAACGTGCATCGATGGCAGCAAGTCCAAAGCAGAATCTCGTACGGTACATGGCTTAAGGGTCAGGTGATGGGGTGTGGATGACAGACAGGCCTTCAATCAAAGTCGAGCAGAAGTGGGTCGACCAAAATTGAAACAATGTGCATTGATGGCAGCAACGCCAAAGCAGATCTCGCACAGGGCCCAAAGATTGAGCGAAGGGACATGATGACAGAATGATAAAGGGCCCGAATCGTGAATGACCGGGTGTGGAAAATTGACTGAGCGACAACAAAACAGCAGCACGGAATTTCAGCAGAAGTAAACTATCAAAGTTGGAGTTCATCTATCATGTTCTCATTCCCGTAAATCTTTTGGCTATTAAGAGATGTGGGCATACGCTCCCATGCGCCTTGCCATGACGCCAACAAAAGGCAGAAGAAGTTGAGAGGCATCCGTCAGAAATATACGCACTACCCCTACTCAGGCTTGGGCCTGCCACTGAGCGTGTTGATGAGGTCCTCAAGACCCAGCCAGAACTCGTTCTTGGGACGACGGTTCTTCCAGTCAGTGTCCTCAGCCTCGACCTTGGCCATCGGAGAGAACTTGACCTTGGCACCGACGATGCCAATGACGACTGCGCTCATTGGGTCGTTGGAGATCTCCTCAGGGGATTTGCCTAGACGAATTGTGTTAGCATTCTTTGCACCATCCGAAAGACTACCCAAAAATGATGCTCACCTGCAAAGCTCTCCAGGTGCTGCATGCTCCTGAAACCAAACCTGGTAGCCCTCATCCTGTCCATGGGCGAGGGCTTACCACCCTGCTGGAAGTGGCCCGGCACACCGTGGCGCGACTCAAAGCGGCCCTTGCCCTCCTCTCGGATAATGTCGGCAATGAGCTCAGTGCTGTACGTCTCAGAGGCCTTTTCGTTGCGCAGGATAATCTTTCCGCCTCCGCTGTTGCCCTTGTCCTTGGCAAAGCTCTGGCGGAGGAACTCAATGTCGTGGGAAAGCATCTTCAGGTTGATGCCCTTTTCAGGGGTATAGACAGCGAGAGCACCAATGGAGACACCAGCAATGGTGGCAATGTAGCCAGAGGCACCACCCTGGGTCTCAACCACGAAGACGCGACGACGCGACGCAGACGCGGATTGCCTCATGACGTCACAGTACTGGATCAGAGCGTTCAAGCAAGTATCACTGCCAAGCGAGTACTCGGTTCCTGGGACATTGTTGGAGACGGTCGCCGGGAGCACGGTCATGGGAATTCTCAGAGCAGCGTAGTACTCTCTAGCCTTCCTCAGCTGGCTCACTGCCGTGAAGGCTTCGAAACCACCAACGACGAACAGAGCCTGAATCTTGTACTGATCGAAAATCTTCGCAACGCCCTCGAGACCACACGCCTCATCGGCAGGGAGACCACGGTTGGTGCCGATTTCTGAGCCACCTCTGCTGACCCAGCCTTCAGCTTCGAGCCACTTGATTTCGTGGACGGCACCGTCGGCATGGTGCCTGCACAAGCCGGGGAAACCGTTCATAAGCGCAACAGGGGTGTGGCCTCTGGCCAAGCAGTACGCTACGGCCGCGCGCGAGGCAGCGTTCATGCCACCAGCTGGGGCTCCAACGTGGATGATACCAACACGCATGCGCTGCCTCATTGTCAGCTCTCGTCCTAACTTGGGTTTGAAAGTGTTCTTACCTGGTTCTCGGGCGCAAGAGTGTGAGGAAGCTTGGCAGAGGTAGTGGTTTGGTAAGCGTTGTAGTACTCGGCAAACTCATGGTCGCGCAGTCCCATGGCCTTTTCAAAGTCCTTGGCCTTGATGGCTTCGGCGACCGACTGAGTCTGCTTGACAGCTTCCATCAGAGGGCGACGGCAAATCTTGTTCTCTACGATGCAGATGACCGGGCTTGGGGTATCAGGGGTAGCCTCCAAGACGGCGTTGACGGCCTCGGCACCCTGCTGCGTGGCGAGTATACGGTCGTAGGCGCAGGCCTCTCCACCTCTCTGAACGTGTCCGAGAGTGGTGATTCTCGTATCAAGCTTGAGCTTGTTGGCCAACAGGTCCTTGACGATTGTGGGGGTGATGGGCTTGAGGTTGCTGTCGTGAGCACCTTCGGCAACAATGACCATGGTCTTTCTCTTGCCCTCGTCACGATGCTTGGTGACAATCTTGGACATTTCCTCCTCCCAGTTCTCTCCAGGCGGCTTCTCCGGAATGAAGACAAAGTCGGCACCGCTGGCAACGCCAGCCATGAGGGCCAGCCAGCCGCAGTGTCTGCCCATGACTTCGATGACAAAGGCTCTCTGGTGGGAGGTGGCAGTCGAGTCGAGCTTGTCGATGGCCTCGCAAATGACGCCGAGAGAGGTGTAGGCGCCAATGGTGGCATCGGTGCCAGCCAGGTCATTGTCGATGGAGCCAACGAGACCGACAATGTTGAGGTGTCTGAAGGGCTTGACTTGGTCTTCGGTGAGCTCCTTCTTCTCGACGAGCTCGTCCATCAGGCTGGGCCATTCGGATCGGAAGAGGTCGGCACCAGTGAGACTGCCGTCACCGCCGCAAATGACGAGGGCGTCAATTCCCTTGAGAATCATGTTCTTGGCAGCCTTGAGACGGCCGGGCCTCTCGCGGAAGGCAGCGCAGCGAGCAGTACCGATCAGAGTGCCGCCCTCCGAGAGCCAGCCACGGACATCCTCCCACTTCATAGCTCTTATCATGTCGCCGCCCTGGACCAGACCTTCGTAACCTTCGTAAATGGCGTATGGCTCGCAGCCCTGGGCGAGGGCCATGCGGACGACAGCTCGGACGGCACCGTTCATACCAGGAGCATCACCGCCAGAGGTCATGACACCAATGCGGCGCTGCTTGCCCTCGAGGGGCGGGGGAGGTTCGACGGGCATATTGGATGAGGTGAAATTGGGAAAAGAAAAGGCCGTTGGGGTATCTAGAGGATGTGAGAGAGAAGAAGAATTAGAACAACGAGGCAGAGGGGTGAGAGGTACGATAGCTAGGGAGGTGAAGAGGAGCTTTGTGTCGCGGGAGGGCGCTGAAGTCACACTGTTTTCTGTCTTGCTGGTGCCCCACGTTCAACGTCATAAATGACGGCCCGACAGGGTTCAACGCTTACTCAACACAACGTTTTACAAGCGCTGCATTCCATCCGCTCTGCTCCCTCTGCATCAAATGCTTGCCTTCTTGCTGCGCTCTACTGCATTTCTTTCGTCCACAGCTGCTACTGATTGAGCCTGTCCATCAAACTTTTCACCGTCCGTCCCTGACCGCTGAGCCGACTTGAAACGGCGCGCCTAGCGAAGAAAGCGTACCAGACTGCCTCAACCAACAAGTGGAATCCATCCAGCGTAATGAAACACAGTCTTGAGCTGCACGACACATGTCTCGCGCCTTCTCGTGATGAGCTGACTTGGGTCTCTTTGTGTGGCTGTTGCCGGCAGCAACAGCGCACCACCTCACGCCGAGACTCCACAGCTCATCTCGATGCCCTCCGTCGACCGTTTTGTTACGACGTGCAGCTCTTGACGCTGGCAGCTTGGCGTCGTATGAGCAAGCCGAAGCTGCCGCCAATGCCTTGCTAGCATGCTCGCAGACTGTTCTGCTGCTCATTGACGCAGAAACTTCCATCGGACTCCGACAACGCCTGGCGCTCCTCTCCGATGCCATCCGGCCCAGTCTCCAGCTCCCCGGACCTACATCACCTGACATTATGAACTGACCTTTGCGCCTGCAATATCAACCTGTCAGTCTGCTGTGCAACCCTCGTGCAGGAGGCTATGCACATCAGCCGCCGTTCGACGACGAAGTCTCATTACGGACCTGCAGCGCCGCCGATTCTCCGATGACATTTTGATAGGCCACTTGGAGCTCGCCGCTCATCTTTGCCTTGCGCATCATCTGGATCGACATGCCTGCATCAACGGAACATCCAGCAGCGACTTTGTTGACCTCTCCGACCTCTGTATTTTTCTCCGTGCTCCATCACGCCAAGTTATCGGTCAATTGCTGCCGCACGCAGCCAGGCTCCCATGCAGACTCCGTCCTCTGCGGAGCGGATAGAAAAAAAAATCCCCGTGGCTCTCAACGCCCTCCGATACCGCGCAGGATCATTGCAAGATTTCGGAGTGTTCAATTCACAGAACGTCGATTTTGTGAAGACCATTATGCTTCGCCAAGACTATCTCTCAACAGCGAAGTTTGGCGGAATGCAACTCACAATAGGCACAACCACATTGTTGCCAGGAGCCAAAGCAGACTAACATTCCTGGCGGATACGGAGGTATCCAAAAAGATTCTTGGTATTTCGAGAAAACCAACAAATATACTCCAGTACTAATGCCTATTTGAGAAAAACAAAACCAACCCCATCGATCCCCCCGTTTCTCTTCCCCTCGTATCATTCTTGTCTCAAAACTCACCTAGCTGCGGCCCAAACGTTCCGCCCGGCCCCAGCGGCTTCAACACGCAAGGGCTCCTTGGATTCTCGCAGCCCTCGCGCGAGACATGATTACCCCACCATGAGTCGAGCAGCGCAACGCCCGGGTACTGCAGGGGCGAAGAAGGTGACTATGGCGGAGATGGCGACGCCGGCGCTGAGCGCGGCGGACGTAACGTAGTTGTACTGGAGACACGGTGAGTGGCTGACGAGCGTGAAGAGTAGGAGGTGGATTGTGAAAGTTGACGTACCTTGCTCCCAAGGCCCAAGAAGCGCGTCTTGAGGTACACCATTGACAGCCAGGCGATGGGGCCGCGTGGCCAGTAGTAACTTAGATTGTACTGTGAGCGCCGGATCAGCATCTGGACCTCTGCCATCTCTTCACCCGCTCATCGAACAATCACAACGATTTGTCGATGACCAACAGTTCGTCTACCATACTTAGATTGGGAGATCAGACTTACCGGTGCCCATTTCGTCGCGCCGTTCAGCAGCACCACGATGTTGACGTAGCGCAGCCACTTGCGGGCGGAATATCTGCGCTGGATGGAAAAAAAAAAAAAAAAAAAAAAAAACCGACTGTTTTCGTCAGCACCGCAGCCTCATAGCGTTTTCCGCAGACGCCTAGCCAGCCTACCAAACTTACCAAAAGGTAAAACGAAGCCGATCGGAAAGACAAACAGCAAAGTTCTGTATTATCCATTTTTGCCGAAGAGCTTACGCGGGCCAATGGTGCCCCAAATGATGGTTGCTTCGCAGTGGAGGAATGAGGTCAGCAGAGACCCCGGAAGCAAAGCGGACATCAGGGGAAAGAAAGGGGTCCGCACACCAGTAAAAAACGTATTGATATTCGGACACGTAAAGCCGCTTTTCTGGTCCCTAAAATACACCCACAAAATCAGTCCATGATTCGTTTCCCTCGGTTCTCGCTCAAAACCAGCTTCCTGTATCGTTCGGGAATACACACTCTCGACACACGTTCGGGATGCCGCGCATCTGGAAATTCATCACGGCGGTGCAGACAAAAGTCGACGCGACGCAGGCAACTAGCTGCGCCGCAAAGACGGTCCGCGGCGGCAGCTTGACATAGTGCGCCAGCTTGAGCGAGTGCGAGAAGTGCAGGGCATGGGCGCAGGTGATGCAGCTGGTGGGGCGCGGTGTCAGTGAGACAAATAATTAGGGGGTAGGTGGCAAGGAGGACAGGGTGGAACTGGACGGGTTGAGCTGACCCAAAGCCTTTGAAGTAATTGACGGCCAGCGCGTTACCGCTGACAATCGAGCCGCCGATGAACTCGGCGAGGACGCTGCAGCGACGATGCGTCAGTGGATGATTTTGTCGTTTGTTTGGGGCGGAAGCGGGAGGAGTGAGTGCTCACAAGAGCCACACTTGCATGCCCGTCACGGCTTGTATGATGCCAATCGGAATGACGAAGACGAGGCATAAGATGACGCCGTAGAAGATATCGGCGGGAGAGGTCTGTCCGCGCACTCAGTCAGTCACATCTGTACAACGAACGGGTCGACTGGAATGGAGCAGCACTTACGTAGGTGGGCCACCCGGTGATGCCGCCGACGGCACACGCAATGGCGAAGACGAGGACGGTCACGTACCACCGATTCGGCGCTGGAACAGCACACGTCAGTCAGACCAATTCTCTCGCCGCCAAAGCCATCGACGCGGGCACAAGAGCGTCAGACACACCCTCCGGATACGCCGCCATCAAGCGGTTATGCACATCCTTATAGAACCCCTCCGTCTTACGGGCGCGCAACCCCCTTAACCGCTGCCAAATCTCATGGCGATGATACAAAAAGGCATGCGAAATCGTAGCAGCATACAGCGCAAAATACATCATAAAATTAAAGAGATAACCCGCGCCCAAATACGTCGGCGAATACGCAGCAAACTTCTCGGCATCAAACACGCCGCGCGCATCAACAGCGCGCGAGACATTATAGTGGCGACCAAAGCGGTCAAAGACGCGCTGCGAATTGATGGGCAGGTGCGCCGTGTGGAACGCGTTGGCGTACCACAGCGCCAGCACGCCGAAGCTGGACACGAACATGCCGAGGAAGCCGTTCATGCTGTTGAAGAAGGGGACCACGAGGGGTGAGGTGTAGTGGATGGATAGAATGTTCCAGTCAAAGGTTGGTAAAGGGTTGAAGCCTGGCCCGTTGCGCATGCCTGTGATGGCGTTTAGGTGGATTGAGTGGGGTGCGATCCAGGTTGGCCAGTTGAAGAAGCTGAGGGCTTGGATCAGGTAGTTGGGGAGCCAGAAGTAGCTGTGGTGTGTTAGGTAGGTGTGAGATGTTTTTGTCAAATGGGGGAGTCTGGGCATATGTACGTACATGAACATGCCAACGAATACAACCGTGAACCATCGCAGCCGCGAGGCAGTATAGATCCGCTTCTTGGGCCCGACGACTGGTGTGGATTACCGGCTGGAAACACGGTTAGCTGCACTTCTCTCATCAACAAGAAGGACACGGGCAGCGCCAAACCACTGTGGAAAGACTCGTTCAGCGCTATCGCCACCAACGACGTCGGCCAGACGCAGTATGTCGGGTAGACCAAGAAGCGCCTAAGGAACCCGGCGATGCCGTAGCCCATGAAGTTCGTCACGAGCGCGACGAGAACCTGGTATCTGAATTGCCCTGCGTATCCCTGATTGAAGTACTGCGGGAGATATTGCGAAAAGACTGGGTTGAAAGGCGTCAGCTTGCGAATTCCAACGAGAGAAGACTGGCGCGCCTTACCAATGAATGTGGTGTAAGGTACATCAAGAGCATTCGAAGCCATGATGGCTATCAGCATGTGCTCTTTTTTAATGAACGGCCCCGGATTCAGGCTGACATGTTTGCCAAACACAGTGAACGTCCGACCAGGAAGGTATTTCGCGGCCGCCTTTCCCATTGGCCCTAGAAGAGCATCTTAGCCCAAGTCCTGTCGCGTTGTGTGGAGTCTCAAGCCGCTTACGAGCCAGCAACTGAGCGACATTGGCCTCAATCGCTATCGACGGCTGCCGGATATCAAACAGCGAATTAATAGCCGCGCCAACAACGACGAGGAACAGCCCAATGACCCACGCACGAACGGTCGACTGCGGCGCAATAACAGTGTCAGAACCCTCAATCAATCCAACAAGGGATGGGGGAGTTGAATTCGAACATTCGAACTCACACACGGAATGGTCGGGTCACCCGTATTGCTGACGACGGCCCTGACCTCCGCGTACGGGCTACCGTTCGTGATCAACGCCGCCTCGATCTTCATCTCGTGCATGAGCATGGAGTGGCTTTGCGGCTGCGCAAATACGTCGTCGTTGGACAGGAAGGCGCGCACTTTGTCCAGCACTTCGCCTGGGAAGTTGGGGTCCATCTCGTGCATGCGGAGCACGTTTTCTAGAATCTGTGATGGGTGCGCGTGAGGAGGGGGTTTGCTTGTGGTTCGCTGATAGGGGATTTGTTACGTCTTTGGTTTCTTGCAGCGTTAGGTTGCTGGCGAATTCTTCGGCGATGTTGAGCGTGTCGTCTGTTAATCCAAGGTCCCTGTATCCGCCCGAAATTTCTTGTTTTAGCTCCTGTTTGCTTCGTGATTGAAGAGATGGGGTGGAATTGAATGCCACGTACAACTCGATTTTTCCTGGAGCTGCCATCTCATTTTGCCCGATCTGGAATCAATCGTGTAAGCTTCCTTTCTTGAGATCCCTTGACAAAACCCGCCACGAAGACTCTCTACAGCTTCGTTCTGCCGAATCATACATACGTGTGAAGCCTTTTCCCCGGTCACCGATGCGTCCACACTTTCTGGTTTTGTTCTCGTCGACGCGGCACGTAGTATGGGATCCATATCATCAGCAGAAGAAATAGAAGGTCCACTGGCCGAAGACGGCCGTGCTATTCTCTCAGCCATGAAATTCGTCATGGAGGAGCAGAGTGAAGAAGCTTTTCCAACCACAATTGACTCTCATGGACGAACAAGAGACAAAATTGAAGCAAGGCCCAAAAAGGAGTAAGTGGTGTTCGTGACAGATGGTCAGGATGCCCCTCCATCTTTTAACGCGCACGCCGTCGAGGTACTCGCTATGCTCAAGCTTGGCATGACCCACTAGACGTGGGATGATGGTCTGAGGGTCCGGGCTAACAACAGCCGCAGTAGTCTGGATGGTGATAGGCGCCGGGAGCAAAGGGGACCGGCTGTACTGTGAGGGCGCACGTGCAGACATGCCGTCAACAAGGGCCGTTGTCTGTCTCTTTCTAGAACAGTGGTCGCCGACAAGGGCGGCCCTTCGCGTGAATAGTTCTCGTTTAGTATGCTAGCTCAGACAACCGTTGTTGCTAGCAGAACTTCATCTAGCCGAAAGAGCTGCTGGACATTAATTTTGGACGTTGAGACCGACTGCTGCTCTTCTTTGACCTGATCTGCTCTGCTCTGCATCACACGCACACACGTGCGTCGGGGCGAACGGCAACAGTTGCAGGAAACGCGCT
Organism: Phyllosticta citriasiana; assembly: GCF_038021145.1. NCBI lineage: Eukaryota > Fungi > Ascomycota > Dothideomycetes > Botryosphaeriales > Phyllostictaceae > Phyllosticta > Phyllosticta citriasiana. The sequence goes on along the minus strand of NW_027117285.1, from coordinate 1,558,725 downwards.
AGCGTGCTTTGGTGAATATCAAGGCTTGTTCTCGACAGCTCACAACACTAACTTTACTGCGAGGCACGGCACGAGATTTGAGAGAGGTAAGGTAGGCTGGTAATACGGCTGAGATGCGAATACAATACGCCACGGGAAGTGGAGGAGGACGCTGGCCAACGAGCGGATTGGTGTACGAGGACAAAATCTTCCTTTGGCCATTTCGAGAAACGACAAACTTCTGCTCCGAGGATCTTGCGCATCTGATGCTCTTAACAAGCCATGGCGATGATGCAACAACAGCTAGGGGAATTGCATGAAGCAGGACGAAGCAAAATCAAGAGCACCAGCGTAGACGACAAGTTAAGAGACAGCAAAAGCCTCCTCAATTGACACCCCATACAGACAGACTGCAGCAAACGAAGATGCGGGGTAGAAACAAATGCCCAGGTCACAACGACTTACCAACGTAACTTTCCCTCCATCCACCTAACCACCATGCTCCCTCGTCCTTCCCGCGCATAGCGTCCTGCCACGCCAACCGCATGCGGCATCAGCCAACGTCGCGACGGTAGAGGCGAGCGGCAAAAGTGATGCGAGACCGACGCCTGCGCCTCAACACCAAGGTTTGCAGACCGGTAATGTAGTGCTGGCTCGCTCAGCCACACTGGGCGGCGGGCTGGCTGTTGCTGCTGCGCCTGGTTAGCGATGTGGACGCAGTGGCTTGTCGCGTCAATTCGGACGGAGATAGGAGTGGACTCCACCGCATGGTATCGTTGACGACGGATGTTGACGCATTGTGGCTGTGTGGGTGTATTCTCGGAGTTTGGCTGTTGTGGATATCACTTTAAGGATGGATAAGAAAACCGGTGCCTGGGAAGAGTGGAGCACTGTTGACCGATGGTCGGACGGGCTGTTCGATTGTTTTCTTACTGAAGACGTTCCTTGCGCACTGCGTCGCCATGGTAGGTGTGAATGATCAATGGCATCAGAGAAAAACCGTCAAGATATCCGCTCGGGTCTTTTTTCTGAGCTCGCTCCAACTCCAACGCCAGATCGGGGCCTTATATCCGCAAGAACTATACTGCAATCTTCCCCACCCATCTCCGCAACTCTTTTCGCTGACGTCGTTGTGGAGATGGATCATCATCCGATCAGGAACAACCTGGACAAATTTTTGACAGGATAAAGAACCATGAAGGAGGAAAAGTGAAGATTTTCACACATGGAAAGACAAGATGGCACAAGAAAGCCGAAAGAGAGAAAGGCAATTGCCCCAACATGCTCGCTTATGCAATTTTTTTTGATTCATTCAAAACACCGTGGCGACAAGACCAAATTCAAATCAGCGAACCTTTTCCCACCATCGCGACCTTGTGCTCCATCCATTCCAAGACATTCGCGATGATGCCTTCCTCAATGCTGGCGGTGCAATTACCCATCTCGACATGCTGCACCAGGGCATGGAACCTGGCAAACTTGGAGCCGCAGCCCAGACCGGGGCACATGAAAGGTTTGGGGTTCTCATGGCCATAGACGCTCGAGAGGTCGATGCCTAGCCTGAGGTCTTCGCGGTAGGCCTGGTCAACGTAGGCCCACGAGGGATAAAACGAGGCAGCGATGGAGTTGAGTTGGAAGGAGTCGATGCCTGATGGGCAATTGCCCTGCTCGAGATGGAGGAGCACGTCGCAGACGCGGGGCAAGGGCTTGGAGCAGGCCCAGCAGGGAATGTTGTGGGGCCTGTGCTGAATCATGTGCTGTCGTGGAAAAAGGCTGTTTAGTGCACGAGTAGCCAGGGGTTGTTCAAGGGGTGAGTGGAGATCAGATCTTTGGAAGCGGAAAACATACCTGCTCCACCTCATTTTCGTCGTTATGGTGCTGCTGGCACTCTGAGCATGCAAAAGCCTCGTCAAGGTGCTTCATGTAGACCTTGAAGTCGACAAAGACCTGCAGGCAACCTCGGCACGAATGGAACTCGTGAGCGACCAGGTAGTGTTGGAGCAGCTGTTCAATACTTTCGCCGTCAAAGGTGCAGCGCTGGCCATTAGCATGCAGAGCCAGGCAGATGAAATGATTGGGCGAGTCCTCCCAGTGTTGCTCTCGGGATGAGCGACTGCCAAACATGCGCTTGCACCGCTTACATTCGAAGGCATCGAAGACGGATTCGAGTTTGGGCCCGCCAACCGTCGAGCCCGCAGAAAAGTCGAGATTGAAGTACGGCGAAGAGTATTCTGCGGGATAATTGCCCAAGTATGGAGGAGCTGGAGAGGAAATCGACGGCAATGACGCTGATTCGACGGCGAACATGGTGAATGCGAGCTGTCCACGTGTTGGATCGGAATTGAAGCTTTGGACGGCTGAACAAGACGATGGGAGACGGGATTGAATTCTTGAGCTTTGAATCTGACCGTGCCCTCTTGGTGCAAGGGAAGCAAGACTGCAGAGCTGCAGGTCTCGACCTTACCTTGTGCTATACTTGGGTTATCGGCCAGTTAGAACGCTCGAAAAGCAGCAGAGAAGACCGACAATTGCAGACGGAGTGGATGAAGCTCAGGGCAGCAAAAGCTGCAAGATGGCCGCCAAAGTGGGTCAATTTTTATCAACTGTGGAGGACGCGCCGAAAAGCCAAAGTCAACGCGACCCCAGCGGAGTGAACCCTTGTCGTGTCGCGCGTCCACTGGGAGACCTGGGGCACCTCCGGTCCGACCAACGTCGCTTCAGGACCATCGTTCTGGCCAACTGAAAAATTGGAGTGTCGAGTCGAGCCCTTGCTTTGCTTTTCAGGTCGTCTGCCATCTGCTCACATATCGCCAGAGCTCAGGGTCGTTGTCGGAACCTGTCAATTGTACGGCAGCAGCTTTGTCGTTCCGCACGTAGTGATACACCTTGAAGTCTGTGTCGACGTCATGGATTGCAGCCCCGGGCCTCCAAGGCCAGGAGTTCCTCTGCCGCGATGGTCTTGAACTTGGTCAAGCTGCCATCATGCGTTCGAGGCCGAGCATCCAGCGAGGTGGAGTTTGCTGTTAAAGGAGACACAGAGCCAAAGAGGTGTATCGCATAAGCACGTCGCGATATTGCGCGTATCGTTAAACTCCGATTAGCCCCACGCGGCATTAGACTAGTTAACCCCGCCCTACGTCAACTCAAAAGCCAACATCTTCCAGAAGCTGGCTCGCCATTGTCAAGCCATTGACTGCCATTAGTCCACTCTCAATTCCAAGTTCTTACTTCCTCCGAAATCTCACACAATGACTCGCGTCTTGCTCACTGGTGGGAGCGGCTTCATTGCTGCCCACGTCCTCGACATTCTCCTCAAGCACGGGTGAGCATTCATAATCATACATCTAGCATGGAAGCTCCCTAACCGCTATTCTCTAGACACTCGGTTGTGACCACCGTTCGTACCCAGCAAAAGGCCGACAAGATTAAGGAAGCCCACCCCACCTACGGCAAGGACAAGCTCGACTTTGCCATTGTCGAAGACATTGCAAAGGAGGATGCTTTCGAAGACGCCGTCAAGTCCGACCCTCCTTTCGAGGCCGTCATCCACACTGCTAGCCCTTTCCACTACAACGTCACGGACCCCATTAAGGACCTCATCAACCCCGCCGTCATTGGCACAACAGGCGTCCTCAAGTCGGTCAAGAAGCATGCGCCGACGGTCAAGAAGATTGTCATTACTTCGTCGTTCGCGGCCATCGTAAACCCATCTAAGGGCAACTGGCCGGAGCACACATATTCCGAGGCAGACTGGAACCCGGCGACGCTGGAGGATGCTACCAAGGACACCATGAACGCATACAGAGGTAAGCACACCCCAGTCGATGGGTCGATGAGCAGATAGTAACGAGGATGCAGTCAGCAAGACGCTCGCGGAAAAGTCAGTCTGGGACTTTGTCGAGAAGGAGAAGCCCAACTTTGTCGCTGCAACCATCAACCCTCCAATGGTGTACGGCCCAGTCGTGCACTACCTCAACTCGCTCGACGCCCTTAACACCTCCAACCAGCGCATCAGAGACGCTATTCTCGGCAAGTGGAAGGACGAGATCCCCGCGACAGGCGGCTTTTGCTGGGTCGACGTCCGCGATGTTGGTCTGGCACATGTCAAGGCCATGGAGCTGCCCGCGGCCGACCAGAAGCGCTTCTTCACCACAGCGGGAGCCTATAGCAACAGGGAGATGGTCGAGGTCATCCGCAAGCACTTTCCAGAGTACCAAGACAAGCTGCCAGGCCCCAACACTCCTGGCGGCGACTACCCGGACGAGGGCTCATTCAAGGTGGACAATTCGCGGTCCAGGACCATCTTGGGCATCCAGTACATTCCATTTGAGGACAGCATAGTAGACACGGTCAAGTCATTGAAGGCGGTTGGTGCTTAGACAGTAGGAAGGTCGAATTGATGGAACAGAATCTTCATGACTACCCTAGATGACGATAATACGATTTGACTTCTCTGCGGGCCGATATCACCCAATACTGTTCCTCTCCCGCAACCATATGGTGACTCGCGAACAAGCGTCTGTCATGGAACTGCTTGGCGAAGTCCACCAATTCTGAGTGGGTCGATTCAGGTTCTAGGAATCTGTCTTTGAATCGCGTTAGCATTTCCGCTTGCTAGAATGATGCGATAGGAATCGAAATGAAGTTGCCGGGTCAGACTGTTGAGCTTGAATAATTTTTTAACTATCATGGATGACTCAAAAGTTATGGTTTGAAGAAAAAACATCATGAGAGAGGCTGTTGAGAAACTTGTGAGAAAGAGCTTACCAAAACGTGTGCTGCTGCTGCTGCTTGTAGGTTAGTGGTGAATTGGTGAGACTTGGACAGCTGCGGTCAGAGAGCGTGATGGCGCTGATTCTGCCATCACGTCGCACTCGGTCTGAATGGCGGTTGAGGAAAAAAAAAATGAGATTTCAGGGTTTCTATAGCTCGGAGCGCGGTGTCGACTTTCTCCGACCATTTCTTGGCGTTTCCAAGCAAGCCTGCCCCAGCCCCACCAAGCAGAGCCCCCCACGACAACAAGCAGATTCCGGCACCAACACCAGCTGCGCAACCTCGACCCTCACCTCCACTTTGTCCTTTATCCTCTCTCTCCAACTCTCAAGGAACCCCCTTGCATTCCAGACAAAATGGCCGGTTCGTTCTTCTCTGCGGAAACGCAAAATGCTGCTGCCTGAGAGCTCGACTGACGGGATCCTGCATAGACTTCCAGAACATTGCGAGTACGCACCCGCCAGCAGAAACAGCAAACAAACCCTCAATCACTTTTCGAGACGATCGACACACAATATTTTGCACCATGCTGACTCATGCGCAGCTCAGTTCGTCCAGTTCTACTACAAGACCTTCGATGAGAACCGCGGCGGTCTCCAGGCGCTCTACGTACGTTGGGCGCTGCTGCATCTTGATCGGGACGAGTGATCGCTGACGCTGTCGATATTGTAGCGCCCTCAATCTATGCTCACCTTCGAGTCCAACGCCGTCCAGGGCACCGAGGGCATCATGGAGAGGCTGACCGTAAGCGAGAAGTCTGCACGCGCTGTCCCCGAATGACTGTCCTGACACTTGAGCTTCAAGAACCTGCCTTTCCAGAAGGTCGTCCACCAGGTCGCCACTCTCGACTCCCAGCCCGCCAGCGAGGATGGCGCCATTCTCGTCCTGGTCACCGGTGCTCTGCTGGTATGTTGATGTCACAATGATGGAAAGGAAGAAACGGTCTGACGTGGTATGCGATAGGTCGACGAGGAGGGGAGGCCCATGAGCTACACTCAGGTCTTCACCCTGCGCCCCGACGGCAACGGCAGCTACTTTGTCTTCAACGACGTGTTCCGTCTCGTCTACCCTGCTGCCTAAGGAATTACACAGATGGCGGTACAGCTGCAGGTGGATTATCAAGTCGAGTTGTATACCTGAGTTGGTGGACATGCGCGACAGCGCTCTTAGGGGGCGTGGTTCCTGAGGGATAGCAAGATGTGGACCTGGCAACCATCCCGAGGGTGTTGATAAATGCTATGATTTGATGCGCGCATAACATGCCACCCCGTCCATGTAGCCGCGCCATGTGCGGGACGGGCGCGGAGCAAGCCGAGAGCGACGGTGAAGCCCTGCGTTGTTTTCTGCCAGGCCTTAGCGCCTGTATTCTGCGTCGCTTTGGGTTGCGAAAAATGAATGGATCCTTGCTCAACGACAGCGGCTGAGGCGGACGCGAGTGCCTCTCATGGCTGAGCTCGAAGGTCGCGGGTGCGGTGCGGGTGCGGTGCGGGTGCCTGTGCCCTGGCGCAGCTGCGGCAGAAGGTGTGGCAGGGTCCTGTCCTGTCCTGTCCTGTCCTGTCCTGTCCACAAAGCTCCATGTCTCCAGACTCACAAGCCTGAAACTCAACACCAACTCGACCAGTTGACCTTTACGCCAGTATAATTCGTCACCGACGCAGAAACCCGCGCCCAGCCCGACACCCTCTCGCTCACGCACAGTCAGTCGTCCAGTTCCGCTGCCCAGCTAGCTTCGTACCGCCGCGAGAGTCTGCGCCAAGCGATCAACCATCGCACGGAGCACGCGCATCCAGACCATACCTGCACTGGCACTGCAGGCAGCCCATCAACCCCACGACCTCGACCGAGACCGGGAGCCGCTGTTTGACGCAGCTAGACAGCCAACATGACATTCAGGGAGGAGCTCAAGTCGAGGAACTTCAGTAAGCTGCGCACGACCGCGGACGCCCGCCGCCCGCCTTGTTTGTTGCTTGAAGCTACGTTGCTGACACGTTGATCAGGTATATACGGCCAATGGTCAGTACACCCTTTTTTTGCGCATGCCTTGCCCGAGTAGCTTGCGTGCTCTGCCGCCGCGCGTGTCGACATTTGGGAGCCTGCGCCGGCGAGTTTGCGTACGGCCAGGGAGGACCCGGTGGCCATACTAGAGCTGGAGCCTACACCATCAGAACACTGAGGATACTTGCGCCGCGCTGGCTGTTGGATGCCGTTGCCGCAGACACTGGATGGTGACGCTGACAGGAACTCAGGACCGGAATTCTTTGTGTGATCCTGTGCTTTGCCATGGGCATTGCCAACATTTTCTCCGGCTTCCCAATCATCGTATTCAGCATCATATGCCTGTGCGTCAATCCGCCCCCCTTCAAACCACGAGGAGAACACGGCTGAATCTGTGATTGCAGAGCTTTCTCGCCCATAATCTTCTTTGTTGAAGTCGCCTTTCTCCTCAAGCTGCCCATCTGGTCAGAAGGCTTCCGCAGCTTCTTCCGCCGCCTGCAGGAGAACTGGCCGCGCATCGTCATGTATCTGGTCATGAGCGTCGTCTTGTGGATCAGCTTGGTCGGCGGCGCCAGCTCCCTGATTGTGCCCGCCATCTTCCTCCTGTTTGCCGGCCTCTTCTACCTGCTGGCGGCGCTCAAGAACCAGGACTTCCAGAGCAGCAAGATTTTGGGCGGGCAGGGCGTCGCTCAGATGATCATATGAGGTCGTCTGAGCTTGGAACAAAAGAAGATGAATAATGGGGTCGTCTTTTTGACGCTGTTTGCATGGGCGAGCTCGCACCGTATCAGGTTATTGCAGGTTGACGTCAGTTGATAATTCTTGTACGCGGCTACTCTCTCAAGTCTTTCTAGGCTCTTCGTCAATGGGACGCAGATGCAGGACGAGAGCATCATTCTGTTGGCACTACCGGGCTTGAACACGTTTTTCCTTTTCTTCTTCCCCCATTGAGGAAATGCACCATCACCACCATCAGGTAGTCTAGTGTTGACACAGTTTACAGGAGTTTGTAGGGTGGGGAGGGAAGAATGCGGAATCAGACGGGTTTTCTTTCCCTTTTTCAACATTTGCTTCGTTTGTATTTCGTGTTTGTCGCTGCTGGTGGTAAATTCGACGCCGTCTTTGTGACGCAAGACGTAATACCGAAGGAGACTTGCACGCTGCCTACATCTATCGCTGATCCGTAGCGCGATGCTGCTGCGCTTGTTGGTTGTCTCTTTTTTTTAAAAAAAACTTCCTGACCATCCCACGTTACGAGAGAAGAACAGTATCTAGACGTTGACGAAGGGTGCTAGTAGAAAAAGTCCGCCGGACACGCCACGCCGCGCCACGGCACGGTGGAGCAGGGGAACCCACCACCTAGCACGCACCGGCGCCGCAGCCGGGGGAAGGAGACAGGGGGATGCTCCGTGAAGAAAACCGTCGTCTCGTCGCCGACAAAAGAGAGAAAAAAGTTTGCTTAGCTCAACTTTCCCGACGTCTACAGAACAAGGACACTACACTCACTGCACACGAAGTTTCCCCCTAATTTACAGATACAAGGTGTGCTGGGGTGCCGGGCGGTGACGAAAGATGCTCAGCTCAGCTCAGCTCGGGTCAGGTCAGGTCAGGTCCCTGCTTCAGTTGTCAGGCCGGCGGGCGGCAGGCCAACCGAGGACCCATTCTGCACACAAGGTGTCTGAAGAAAGGCCAGACAGACAGACAGACAGACGGACAGACGGACGGACGGGCGGACGTGTTTGGCTGTTGGGAGAGCAAAAAAAGCCAAATGGCGGGAGGGGCCACCAGGGCAACCGATTGGGTCCGTGAGGTCGCTTGCTGCTGGTCGACTGTCTGCATGTGGTCAGGTACGTGGTACCCATGGCCGCCGCGGCGCCCTGATGACCACCGCATCGAGATAATATGCAGTAAGGTAGAAGGGACGCGGCTGCTGCTCTTCTTGTTTAATTGGGGCGGCTGCAGCGCGTGGTGGTCTTAGGTCGGTTGTCCGTGACTGCGATGCAGTCGAGGAAAAAGGTCGCAAGCTGGGCTGGCTGACCGGCAGAAGACGACGGGAGTGGACGAATAGGAGCAGGCCCAATATCATAAGCAAAGTATGTAAATGGCGCTTTCACTTGCCCGTTGTCGTGGGTTGTGCACAGCACAGCCTGCACTGCGTCAGAACAGCAGACAGTCGAGTCGAGCATCCCCGGCCTTTCTGTGTGGATGGATAGCTTACCTATAAACTCGGAATCCCCAGCCCCGCGCCGAGCTGTCGTTTCAAATCCTCAACTCACGTTGCGTGCTTTGCTTTTCATTTTTCCTCTTTGTTCCTGTCTGTCTGCCCCACCTGCTCCCTCGACAAGGTACGTCGTCTGTGATGCATGACCTTACTCCTGCAGCTCCTCCTGCAACTCGACACCACGGCACCAAGCTGCCAACCAATGCTTCCCCCCCCCCCCCCCCCCCCGTCTCCACCCGCCTGCTAACGTCATTGCCATCTTCCAGCATTCGATTCGATCCTCCCTCTCTTTGCAATACGACATTTATACCTTTAGCATATAACCCACCATCATGGCTGCCCCGACCGTTCCTCCTCGTCCAGCTCGCTCCACCCCTCAGCAGCAGCAGCAGCAGCAGCAGCAAAACGGCTCCACAGCCATGCCCAGCATCCCGCCTCGCCCAAAGCGCAGCACCGAGCGCTCCATCTCGCCCAACCGTGACAACTTTGCCCGCTCGCCCCTCAACGACCCCTCGTTCATCAACGGCTCGAGTACGAACCACAGCAAGCGTCTCTCGGCCTCGGACCTGCCAGCTCGCCCGCCGAGCGTCACATTACCCACCATTGGCCAAGAGGGCAGCGAGTATGCCAGTTTCGACACTCCGCCCATCGACGAGAATGCCCCGCAGCAGACCAGGGATGCCGAGGGCCTGAAGCTGTACGCTCCCACGGCGTCGCTGCCGCAGTCGACGAACCGCTCGAGAATTGCCGGCGTGACGCGCGCCGACTCAGCCCACGTGGCTGCCGCCGGCCTGGGCAAGAAGCCGTCCGAAACGGATCTTTTCCCCGGCGGTCACTCTCGAGGTCACTCGAGGAGCGGCTCGTCTACGGGCCGCTCCTCGCGTCCGACGTCGCTGTACCAGCAGGACGAGGAGCATGGCATCCCTGAGATTGGCTTGCAGGTGCCAATGTACCCGAATGCCGGAGACGTCCAGGCCCCGACGCCTTCGCTACATAGCAACGCCCCGTCGACGGGCGTTGGATACTTCAACAATGGTGGCAGCAGTGCCAAGCTCCATGGCCGCCCCTTTGCGGGCCCGCCCGGTAGTTACGGCATGCATGGCCACGGGCTGAAGCCCACGGATGAGCTGGAGAGGAAATGGTACGCCAGCCATCCGGACGATGCGGCGCGGGAAGCGCAGGGAGCGTATGGTCCGGCCATACAGGAAAATAGACGCGAGTGGACATTGAGCAGCGAGCAGTTGAATAAACTGGTGCAGGAGAGTGCCAACAAGGGTGTTGGAATGGGTACGATAAATATTGATTCGGGTCGATCTCGACCTCTGTCCAAGCTAATCGTCTGCATCTAGGCGCGTCCCCGGCTGTCACGGCCACTCCTGGCGAGGAGATTGGCTACAAGGCTTCTGAAGAGTATGCCTCGCGCATGGCTTCCCCTCGCCCGCAATCCGTGCCGCCAAAGGAGCGCACTCGCAGCTCCCAGTCGCACGCCGAGTCGCCGCTCCGCATGACCAGTGCGGCGGCTGATCAGGCCCTTGGCGGCGGCGGCGGCGGCGACGGCAGCGCCATTGAGCACGACGACGAGGGAAATGTCATTCACATTGACCCGCCCGCGCATCCCAGAAGTGAGATGCACGGCCCTGGCATCGACTATGATGATTTGGGTCCCGAGGGTGGCAACGGCGAGGAGCACGTTGGCTTCATCACCGAAGACGGCCGCGGGACGCCAGTCCTTGCTTCTGACGAGCTCAAGAGGCATCAGACGCCTGGCGGCGAGTATCAGCAGCCTGCGGTGCCGGCCGAGCTTGAGCATGAACGTAGGATTAGCCAGGAAGGCGGCGAGTATCACCGCCGGTCTGGGAGCAGATCGACCAGCCGGCCCACCAGCGTCTCGCGCTGGAGAAGTCAGGGCGACGTTGGCGATGACCGCTCAAACACTCCTCTTGACGGCGTCAAGGAGTACGAGCCGCTGTTCCCTGAAGATGAGGATGAGATGCCTGTAGAGAAGCCGCTCACGGCTGCTGACAAGTTGAAGCGCCCCGAGCTAGCGCGTCACCATTTCCCCAGCCAGGACGTTTGGGAAGACACGCCGAGCAGCTTGCAGTTGCAGGCGGAGGTCCAAACGCCCGAAGTGCCGTCTCAGCCGGCCTCCGGCAACGCGTCGCTCGAGTCGTCACAAGTGTTTGAAAAGCCTGAAAAGGAGCATCAGCGCAAGGCGGACCCGACGCCCAAAGACCAACAACGACAGCAGAGTTTCCTCCCTGACCACGCCAAACGCCTTGCTCACCTGAATAAGGATGTGCTTGCAGACATGCCCTCACGACCCGGCATGCATCAGAGGTTCCCCAGCCGCGACATTTGGGAAGACACGCCCGACGAGCTGAAGCTCGTCACGACGGTCAACGCGCCGCAGGATCAAGACTCGCCGTCCGAGCCAAAATCGGCCATTAGTGACGTCCCAGCCAAACCGCAAATACCGGCGCGCCTCACCCGCGCGAAGCCCGGCGAGTCGCCCATTGAAAAGAAGGCAGCACCCATTATCCCCGACCGCCCCAAGCCGCAGATTCCAGCGCGCCCGGCTCGTCCTGCCCACAAGCCGTCCGACGAAGCGGTCCCGCTGTCTAAGGTCTCGTCGGCCAGCAGCAATAACACGGCGACGGCGGACGATGGCGCCGTTACTGCTGCGCCGCCCGTCACCAAGCCTAAACCCCCCGTCCCCTCGCGCCCTGGCGGAAGTAAGATTGCCGCTCTCAAGGCGGGCTTCCTGAGTAACTTGGAATCGCGTCTGCAGCTGGGGCCGCAGGGCCCGAAGAAGGAACCCAAGGAAGAGAAGGAAGACGAGCTCAAGGAGAAGGCGCCGCTGGCTGATGCGCGAAAGGGCCGTGCAAAGGGCCCCGCGAGGAGGCGTCCTGGCACCACTTCTGCAGCTGCGCCTGCGGATGCGTCGCAGAAGCCGGCCGCGTTGGCTTTTTCCAAGGCTGTCACCGTCTTTGTTATCGACGAGGACGGCGCGCTGGAAGTACCGCAGTCGAGTCCGGAAGAGCAGAAGAAGGACGACGCGGCGGCTGCGCACGAGGAGATCGCCACACAGGTGCCTCGCGATCCTCTCCCTGCACCTGCCGATGCTGAGAAGGACGCGAAACCGATTGTTGATGTTAAGACGAATGACACGGAGTCGCCGTCGAGTCAGACTGCAGTCCTGGAATTGAAAGACGCGGCCGACAAGCCCGCCACCACCACCACCGCCGCCGCCTCGTCGACCTCGGCCGCAGAGAAGACGCAGCAGCCGGAGGAGGAGGCGGCGGAGGTAGAGGCGGAGACCGTGACCGCGGTGGAACATGAACAACCTCTTCTCGCCAAGCAACAGACGAATAACACGACGTCGTCGACGGACTCGACGACTCAGACGGGCCAGCAGGATATCGTTGCGTCAAACCCGGCTACTGGTGCTGCTGCTGCTGCTGAGGCAGATGGTGACAAGGCGACGCAGACGTCGACGTCGACGGAAAAGATCACGGCGTATCTGGGGGGCCGGGCGCAGGAGGAGGGCAGCGTTGTTGTTAGGGAGGTTGTTGCTGGTGAGGGGAAGGGTGATGCTGATGCTGAGGGCGAGGGGAGGAAGGGAGAGGGAGAGGGTGATGCTGTGCTGGAGAGGGAAGAGTACGTTGGTGGGGAGGGTGAGGGAGGTGTTGTTGGTGAGGCGAGGGTTCAGAGGACGGGGCATGGGATGTAGGTGAGGTGATGCATGGTGATGGGATGGGTAGATTGTGACGTCTGTGTCTGTGTTTTTGGGGATACGGAAGGACCGGACGGGAGCTGAGAGTAGACGACGACGGCGTCAGACAGACAGACAGACAGACAGATGGAGGCGGATCTATCTATCTAATCCAATCAATGCTGAGTGTTCCATTGCTTGTTTGTTTGTTTGTTCGTCCGTCCGTCCTTTTCCCTCCTATATATTTTCAGGTACCTAGGCCCCTCCCTCCCTCCCTCTTACTCACTACTCCCTTCACTTCTCCATCTTCACACTCGGCCCAGCCGCCACCTTTTCCTTTTCCTTTTCCTTCTTCTCCTTCTCCTCGTGGTCATCCCCCCGCCTCGCCGCAAACGCCCGAACAACATCAACGAACGACTTACTATCCCTCTCCCCTCCCGTGGCGTTCTCGTCCATCCGCCATATAAACACATCACTATCCTCGTCCTTCTCCTTCTCCTTGTCATCACGACTACCGCCATCACCACCCCACCACCTCACACCAACCGCCCTGTCCGGCCACGAGACCCAAAACGACAATTTCGTCTCCTCCGCCGCACTCCCAGCACGACCGCCACCACTCTCCGCACCAACCAGACGCGAACGCAGCAACGACACCTCCGCCGCGCGCTCCCTCGGTTCGGCGACGACGTCGTTTGGAATGGCAGCGACGGCGGCGCTGTGCGCCAGATGCACGGCGAGGGCGTGGTCGAGGAAGTCGGAGAGGTCGGGGAGGGTGTCGAAGGAGAGGGTGCGCGGTGTTGTTTGGGGTGTTTTGGCGGTGGTTGCTGTTTGCTCTGGGTACAGGAGCGAAGAGAGGGAGGGGGGGAGTGTGGCGGTGAAGTCTGTGCCTTGGGTCGGGAGGGCGACGAGGGTGCGGAGGGTGAGTGTGATTTGCTGATTTTGATTGGCTGCGTCGTTGTCGTCGTTGGTCGCGGCGGTGGGATTTAGGGGTGAGGGTTGTTGTTGATGTGAGGGAGAAGAGGGAAAGGGTAGATTCACGGTTGCGCTGGTGGAGAGCGGGCGCGAGAGCGTTGAGAGAAGGGCGTCGAGGATGGGGATGCTGGAGCCGGCCGAGGTGGGAGGGATAGTCGTGAGAGACGAGGAGAGGGAGGCGTGAGCGGGGGCAAACGTCGTGCTGAGCGACAGACCAGCGCCGGACAAGGCGTGGGCGAGGCCGCCGAGATATGCTCGGAGAGCATTCGTGGCCATGTAGTGGTAGATGTAGTGGAGGAGGGTGCGGATGATGGGCGAAGGTAGGTCCGGACGCTTGCGATCTGTCAGGGGAGGGGGAGGTTGAGAGCGTCGCTTGAGCCGCTGGTTGTATGCATGCGTGAGCAGGAGGCGGAGAGCCAGAGCAATGTCTTCTGCCAAACCGTCCTGAGAATGGTCGGGAGAAGTCTCGTCCAGGTCTTCCAGCCCGACTAGATCAATGTGAATCTCCTTTTGCGGCAGACCTGCTGGTTCGTTTGCTTGTGGCGACTTGATGGGGACGATGATGACGCGATCTCGAAGACGGACGTTGTGCGAGAGCAAATGTCGAGTTTCCATGTTCATCTCCTGGAAGAGCTCTTGCTCAAACAACGAGTCTCGCGCTCGCCTGATCAAGTCTTCGATTTCAAGGTCGCTTTGTGGGGCAAGCAGCAGCCGGTTCTGGTGAGACGATCCCAGCGTCTTGCCTTGCTGGACAATCCGGACGCGAATCGCCTTTGGTTTCTGCACAAGTGCCTGATCCAAGATGATATTTCCGTCATCCTTGGCTCGAAGGGGAGCGAAACCGCGTGCTTTGAATTGATCGGTTGCTACGAAAAAGTCAGCTGCAACTCCATCAACGGCCTTTCTGCGCGTACCCTCAGAAAATCCAAACTGGACGCCCAAGGTACCCCTCTCACGAGGAAACCTCCGAAGTGACCAGCCTCTCTCGGTAATGGAGAGGATTTGGCTCCAGTACTGTGTTTCCTTGCGCACCTCTTTTTCCAGCCTTGTGGCAGCTTGCAGCAGCGAGTCTGCCGAGGACCCCAACCCTTCCATGGTCCAGCCCTTGGCGACAAGATCCCGCTGCTTCTTCTCTCGCGCATCCGGTTGTTTCAATGGCCACCTGTCGTACGAGAATGAGCCTTCCGGCACGCCGCTGGTCTTGAGGGCGGGGGACAGATAATTTGCGCCGCGCGGACTGTCTTTAGAGAGTAGGAGACCGAGGAAATCGATGGTAAAAAGAATTTCTTGTTGAGCATCACTGAAATCTGTTAGACGTGGATGTTTGCATTGGGGCTATTCGAGTACGTACTTGACGTGCCTAAACATGTCGGCCTTGACCTGGCGGATGTGCTCTGCCCTCTTCTTGAGGTCGTCGGCGTCGTCCTCTTCCTCGTCCTGCTCTTCCGTCTCAACAATCCCAGCTTCTTGATTTGCTGCCATTTGTCTGAGCTTCTCCTCGTCCATATGTCTGTATTGGCCAAACTGGTGAGAAATGCGCGCGAGCTGCGACATGAGAGGTTCTTCCTGGTCGCCGTCGGGAGGTAGAGGACGCAATGCCAATGGAAAGCTGCCATGGCTGCCAGATGGATCCGAGTCACCCATGGCGGAAAATGCGACTATCAGTGGAAGGGCAAGTGTGGGGTACAGGTATTTGGCGTGGAGAGCGCGTTGTGTCGTCGCAAAGGTCAGGCACTCAGGCACTTCGATGCGTATCGATAAGAGCTTTGGCGCTCGAAGTCAGGGATGCGCCGTGCACCTCGCGATCCCTGCGCGTGTGACATCGGTGCCGCCCGATGGGAGACGCAACAGGCGTCGGCATCTCCTCCAGCCCACTTCTCTCTTCTCCCAAACACCTCGCCAAAATGACAACCAGATACAGAGTCGAGTGTGAGTCCAACTCCTTCCCGCTTTGGATCTGCTGCTAATCAGTTCCATTCAGATGCTCTCAAGGTTCGTATAGCTGTTCTGTCCGCACTTGGCCGTACCATGCTGATAGTACCGACAGACCCACCGACGAGACCAACTGGTATTCTCTTTGCCCACTCAGCGACAGGTCTAATGCTAATTAATCCATAGATTGAATGGATCAAGGTACAATGTCCTTCGACAAAAGAGTACATCTCCTAATTTCTGTCTCAGGGTCTGCTGGCAGTTCCCTTCGTGCTGCACTCGCAACCTACCGCCGTCTTCGACCCACACCATGAGAGCAGCACCGACAAGATGGCCTCCATTGCGCATCGCAGATACGCCGAGATTATGCGCGACGTCGAAGAGCTCATCAATGACCACAGTTTGTCCCCATGACACCTGTCAGCTGCTGCCTCTTTCTAAACATTGACTAGTCACGCACCAACGAGCGGGGACGGAGCAAAACTCGAAACTCAAGCTGCTGGTCCCAGCAGTCTCCAAGTTTTTTACACCGCTGCTGCTCCACGATGCCTTCGTCTACCAAGACACTCGACGTTTCATCAGTCATCGCCGATTTGTGGCCCCTTCGTTCAATGACGTCCGCCTCATTCTCAATACCGCCCAGGTCATGTCCTTGGTGCGCGCCGGGCCGCTCGACCTGATCACCTTTGATGGTGATGTCACCCTTTACGATGACGGCCAAAGCCTGACCCCAGACAATGCCGTGATCCCCCGCATTCTTGAGCTCATGCGCAAGGGCACGAGGATCGGCATTGTAACCGCAGCAGGCTACACAGAGGCTCGGCGCTACTACGAGCGTCTGCATGGTCTCCTCGAGGCAATACAGCAATCTGACATGCCAGCCGACTACAAGCAAAATCTAATAGTGCTTGGCGGCGAGAGCAGCTATCTTTTCAAGTATTCAGGAGCAGAAGAGCATCTGCTCAATTATGTGCCAAGACCTGACTGGATTCTTGAAGAGATGGAGTCGTGGACCGATGAAGATGTGGCAGAGCTATTGGATGTTGCGGAATCCGCACTCAAGGAATGTGTTAGGAACATGAGGCTGCCCGCAGACGTGATTCGCAAGGAGCGCGCCGTCGGCATCGTTCCCATTGCTGGAAGACGCTTTGCTCGGGAGCAGCTGGAAGAGACTGTGCTGGTGACGCAAAAGATTTTGGTATGTCCTTTGTTCTGTGGATTGTGGTTTTGGCTGATTTTCTTCAGGAAACGTCTCCTGTTGGCCGGCGTCTTCCATTTTGCGCATTCAACGGTGGCAATGATGTCTTTGTCGACATCGGCGACAAGTCTTGGGGTGTTCTGGCCTGTCAGCGATTCTATGGAGGCATCGAGGGAAGCAAGACGCTCCACGTCGGCGACCAATTCCTCTCTGCGGGTGCCAATGACTTCAAAGCACGTCTAGCCTGCACCACGGCTTGGATTGCAAGTCCAGAAGAGACTTGCAATTTGCTGGACGAAATTAGCGAGCTGGACTCTACTGCGCAACGCAAGTAGATGCACTTGAATTCGACAGTTGAGCTTGGGTGAGTTTACTTTTCAAGGATACTTGATACCACACGTCATCCTCTTTTGTCTTAGTTAATGCTTCGGTCTCTCCTCATATCCCAACGTCAGATCTCATGTAAACCTGCATTGTCATTTGCTTGTAAATTGCCCCTGCACATTTTTGGAAGTGGCATATGCGCATATCTAGTCTCCCTTGTCAGCATGACCGAGGCGATGCATTTTATCTTGCTCAAACAAGCAAACACTTGATATTTCCTAGGTTTCTAAACGTCTATTTCGCACATGCTCTGCTTCTCAGACTCTGCCTCTGCCGCTTTGAGCTCATTGACCTTGTTGTCTTTATCTTCCCAAGCCAACTCTACATATCTGCATGATTATCAGCACCATGGCATCCATGAAGCATCAGTTTTGTCGAACTCACTTGGTGTGGCTGCCTCTTGCAAACATTTGGTTCTTTTCGTTGGTAAAATGGACAGTCGTAAATGCTAGTTTTCTGCCAACTGCATTGAATATCAGGTCAGCCATCACAGCTTCATCCCGCGTCTTTCGGGAGACGTACTCTTGTCGCAGCGCGCCTCTCCCTGGATGAGTTGGCCAATGGTTCCGCCAGAGCTTGGATATGACACTGAAGAAGTCAACATTCAGCAATTCTGCAAGTCGTTGCGCTCATCACTGACCACTAATGTCTGTCGAGACACCGGTCGCGAAAAGACCGCGAGATGCAACTGCGAGAGAGCCGCCGAGGTCGACTTCAGGGCCCTTATTTAGCTTCTGGCCCATTTCGATGGATTTGAATGACGTTACCCATGCTTGCAATAGTTCCTCCGTGGAGAGTCTTTAGACGGTTCGTGTGTTGCTGTTCAATCTGCAATTGAAACTGGACACAGCCCAGCCGGGCGCCGGTGATGCGGAGCTGCGGAAGTGTCAATCATGTTCTGGTGTGCAAACAGGGAAGGCTACAAAGAACGAGCAAGAAATGCCTTGGAGCCTCCAAGTGAATGTCGAAAAGAAGCAATGCGGTTACATACGTTGTTCAACAGCCTGCGAGATGCACCATGGGTCAGTTCGTGTCTTGTTGAGCCGAGGAGCATCCTACCGTGGCTCAAGCCCGGAGCCGGACTGAAATGACCGCCAAACAGATTCAACAAATCCTTGAATTTTTGGATTTGACCGCATTTTGATGTGTAGATGACAGTTGACGACGGTGTTGAGGAGGTCAGACGTCATGAACCTCGGGACGGGCAATCGGCGAGGGGAGGGCGCGCGGTGGTCAAGGCACCCGCTGGCTCAGCCCTACATGGCGTTGATCCTCGCAGACACAAGCTCCCGTATCCTTCACCACCTTCCGCCAGCCAACTATGATCCCACGGTAGCAAAACCTCCTGCATGAGTCCGCCATTCCATCGCCATGTCGGCCTCTTCCTCCCAAGCGCTCGAATACCTCGAGCAGCAGCCTGGCCTCACCCATAAGCGGCTTTACCAACAACCATCCACGGTGTTGGCCGTCTTTCGTCGCATGCTGCCGCATCTAGGTCTGTCGTCGCCCTAGACATGCTCGTTCGACCTCAGATCTAACAGATTTGTTTACAGCCAAAACAGTCGTCATGGCCATGCTGTATATGACGGGACCGTTCTCAGCCGCAGAGCTCGATAACTGGATCCGCCCAGACTCCAAAGGGTACGTCTTTTGCGCCAGATCATGATCAGATCACTGATGGCGCGCAGAGAAAAAGACAAGGCCATCTCAGTGCTTGAAGCCCTCCACATTGTCGCCCAAGCTCCTGAACCGTCTGGTGCTCGCGCCTATCGCCTTTCCAGCGGCTTCCAAAACTCTCTTAGACAAGCCCTCACCGGCGGAGGCAACCATCGTTCCTTCGGAGTGCCCTGCGATACGCCGCCACATGACAGAATATCCATAGATGAACTGGACGAGTACGCGCGGCGGAAATGGGAGACCATATTGTATTACATGGTTGGCAGCACCGGCACCGGCATGGCAGGCGGCAGCGGCATCAGTCAAGGCACCAAGACTCTTCTGGAAATGGGGACTTTTGTCGAGACCAAGTTTGGACGCACCGTCATCACTAAGGCTGGGTTTTCGTTCTTACTCCAAGAGGTCAACGCGCAGGTCTGGAGTCTTTTGATAGTATATTTGGACTCTGCACCAACGGTATTTCTGCCATCCACATTTTCATCGGCCACGCATGCTGACGGACAGATAGTTGAAAATGGACCAAGTCGACGTGCTGTCGTTTCTATTTATGCTGGGTAGTCTTGAGTTGGGCCAGGACTACAGCACGGCTCCATTATCCCCAACGCAGCTTCAAATGCTCGACGACCTGAACGACTTTGGCATCGTCCTGCGTCCCAAAAACCAACCACGCTTCTACCCGACCCGTCTTGCAACAACACTTACCTCCGATGCCGCTGCCCTCCGCAACACTGAGTCCATCTCTACCGCTCTCACAGCCTCATCCACCTCCGATGTCAGCAGCTCCACTGGCGCCCCAAGCAAAGGCTACATCATCATCGAGACCAACTACCGGCTCTACGCCTACACGTCATCCGAGCTACAAATCGCCGTGCTCAACCTCTTCGTAGCCCTCGAAACGCGCTTCCCCAACCTCGTCTCGGGCAAACTGACCAAAGAGTCGGTGCAGCGCGCCATCACGCTGGGCATCACGGCAGATCAAATCATCTCATACCTCGACACGTACGCGCACCCGCAAATGCAGCGCCGCAACCCGGTCCTGCCGCCCACGGTCGTCGATCAGATCCGGCTCTGGCAGATCGAGGGCGACCGCATGCAGGCCACCGAAGGCTTCCTCATGAAGGACTTCAAGGACTGGGAGGAGTATCGCGACATCAGAGACTACGCCAAGGCGATTGGCGTGCTGAGTTGGGATAGCGATGCCAAGCGCTTCCTCTTCATCACCAAGACGGAGCAGATTGGCCAGTTTATTAAAAATAGGAGTAGACGGTGAGGCGGAAGGTGTTCATCTGGTGGGAACATTTGGCTTTGGCTTTGGCTTTGATTGTGCTTTTCTTTTGGGTGCGTCGGAGTCTTTGGCGGGTGTACATTTGGCGGCATGGCGGGCGATGGTAGCATGGCGTTTCTTTTGGCCGTATGTAGGATAGATCTGATGCTGGGGTCGGTGGACGGAACGTACCACTAATAGGCACATCAGCCTAGACTGAATCAAAAAAAAAAAAAAAAAAAAAAAAAAAAACAGGAAGAAGATAAAAGGGTTACTGAAGTGTTTCCCCATCTTTACTTTTGCTTGTGTAGAGTGAGTGATCAAAACATGTTAGGTTCCTTCCTTGCGGGAGAAGGCAGGCCGGGTTTGTTGTATCAGGTAATTATATGTGTTTTGGTGCCTAGGCACCTGGCAGGCAGCTTCTTTTCCGTCTGTCTGCCGTGTCTCCAGTCAGTCGAAAAACTCCCTTTCTTTCCCTCTCCTTCCTGACCATTTATTTTTTTTTTTTTTTTCCTTTTCCACCAACAGCACAGCACCTCACCCAGTAAAGCTCCTCATACATAGTCTCTGTCCATCTGATACCTAGCCATTGCGCTACCCACATGCCCACCTGCTAACCCACCAGCACGTCAAACATGGATGTGTAGCCTGCGGGTCCGCGCCCGTGATTGCTGTTGCTCGTTTGCATTACTCTACACTCTATGCTTTACACTCTACGCTCTATGCTCTACACTCTACACCCAAATAAGCAACGAGAGGGGGGGAGGGGGGGGAGGGAGGAAACATCGAAAAGAGAAAAAAGAAGAGAGGAGAGAAGAGAAGAAAAAGGAGGCAACTGACCACGATGATGACGCTGCTAAGTGAATCTTGCCAAAAAGACGTGACGTGGATGTATGCGTGCACACCTAGCTATGTAAGGCGAGTAAGCGAGTAAGCTACCTAGCTAGCTATGATGGATGTCGTTCATGCGTGCGGTTGACGTGCGGGGCGAACCAAGAGGGCGGTACCAAAACGGAGAGATGGGATGGAAAAAGGAGAGGCGAGGGAGAGGGATCGGTGGTGGACGATGCTTGCTCTTCTTTTCCAGTTCCTTCGTGCCCTCTTTTCCATGCTCTGCTGCTCCTCCTCCTCTTCTTCCTCCTCCTCCGTCGAATAGCCAACCGACCAACCAACCTTTCAAACCCCAAAACCCGCAACCCCGCTACCCACACTCAAATCGCCAATCCAATCGGCACCGCAGCAGCGGCAGCAGCGTAATTATCCCCACCCACACCCATCCCACCGCCGTCGCTTTTTCCAGCGCCGTACCCTCCCCCACTACCACTAACACCACCGCCGCCGCCGCCGCCGCCGCCATAAGGCGCCCTGACCGACTCACACGACAAGCGCGCGCGCGAAGGAAGATGAAACGCGGCAGTGGCCGCGGCCGCCGTCGCCGGGAGCGCGAGCGGAAGCGGGAGCGGAAGCGGTAGCGAGAGCGCGTTTTCCTGCTGTTTCAGCTTCTCGCGCTTGTCGTGCTTTTCCAGATGCTGTGAACGGCGTTGCTGCTGGTGTCGATGGGGCTTTTCGTTCACTACCACGCTGGCATGATGCGGGTTGTGGGGTTGGGTGGATGCGGGCATGGGTGACGACATGGGGGCCTGCCAGTGCGCAGCGAATGTGTTGATGGGCTGTGGCTGTGACCATGCAACGGCAACTGCGTCCTCGTCTGCGTCGTAGTCGTCGTCGTCATAGTCGTCGTTTCGCTCGAGCGCGGCAGCGGAGTCGCGGCGGACGGAGTGCTTGGGCCAGGGGGCGGATGGGGGTGGTGGGATAGCCGTGACCAAGGGGTCGCGGTCGATGAGGGCGTTAGTAGTCGTATCCCTGTCGACGCAGGCATTGATGACGGCATCGTTATCATCGGCGGCGTCGTCTTCATCTGGAAACATATCTGCAAGCGGCGTGGGTTTAGGAGGCGGGCGTCTCCGCGACGACAAACGGCGACGCTGATGATACGTCGGGACGGGCGCCTTGGCCATCGTGACGCTGCTGCTGCTGCTGCTGGGCGGCGCCGGTGCCGGCGGCGGGAACATCTGGTAGTGAGGCAAGCGGCTGCGGACGGGCGACGGCGAAGCGGCCAATTCCTCGCGGAACACGGTGCGGTGCGGGATGCTGAAATGGTTTGCCTTTTGCGTCTCGGAAATGGTGCTCAGCAGGTTGGGCTGCGTGTACGAGCGGGGCGGCATGGGGCTTCTGGCGCGGCGGCACCGAGCAGGGGGCGATTGGTTCAGGGGGAGCCAGGGCGGTCGGATTTCGGATGGGGGTGTCGATGTTGAGGCGGGTGGGATGGGGGGAGGGCTGGGGGCGCTGGGCATGATGCTGAGCGTGGGCAGGTGGGATCGACTTTCCGTGGCAAAGTCGTTGGCGCAGGGGAAGCTGGTGAGAGAGCCACCGCGATGGTGGTGGTGTCGCGTGGGCTTGCGGCTGGGCGGAGGGCTCTCTCGCCAGTCACTCTCTGCGGTGCGGTTTGCCAGCATCGTGATGTCGCTTGTCGTGTGGCTCCGGGGAAGGCCTCCGGTGATGGGATGTTCAGACCATTTGAGGTCGGGCCAGTAGTCTCCTGCTGTTGCAACATTGAAGTCGGTGAAGCTCAAACGCGAGCGGTCTGGGACGGCAGAAGGGTGCGATTCGGGACTCGATTCCTGCTTGGCAGCTCGACGGTCGGGCTGGCTGCGACGAACAAATGGATTGAGTGGGCTGGTACGGGAAGCAAAGGATTTCAGTTGCTGGAGCTTGCTCTCGCGAGATGGCGTGGTGGGCTGCTTGTTCGAGCTTTGCCTCGCTCCCCATCTGGCTCTGAAAAGCTCGACGGCGTGGACCAACATGATTGAAACGAGTGACTGGAGTGAGGATCATGTGAATGTCACGAGAAAGGAGATGGGGACGAAGGCCATGTTATTACCATTGTAGACTGAAGGAAAGCGCATGCGCGAGAGCCATGAGGGTGGGTGTTTCCAGCTCTCCATGAGCACGTTTTGGTATGGTGGAAGCGGGGACTCCTGGACATGGGGATAGTGTGGCATTGCGGCCATGTGGAAAGAAGATCCAGACCATTTCTTCTCTGACGCATTCGAAGCTTCTTGTACATTGTTCCCGGCTCTTGCATTCTTCATGTTGATTCCAGAAGGACATTCCTGACGCGGCCATTGAGGCAAGACTGATGGTCCGAATTCGTCAGGGACCCGTCAGTTCGTCGACCAGGAGAACATCAAAACGTAACATTTCCTGGTGTCCACGTTTCGAGGTGGTTGTGCTGGTTGCGGTATCGGACGAGAAACTCGAGGAGCCAACCTGACATCGGGCTGGCTAGTAAGACGATGGAGTTGTTCATGAAGTGATTGTAGTTGGAGCTGACAATCGTGAGCTCTGTGTATGGCTGGCCGTCATCACAAGCCTCGGGGTGCGCGCGGCGATCCCTGCAACTGTTTTCAGCGAACCTCGGCCGCGTCCGCAGAACTCGTCATCGCGCATTTATCCCATTCCACCGCAGTCTCCAATCCATCCTCCGCGACTGATGCTCGTCCCCGGAGCTCCTCTGCACTTCTCGTCATGGCATCCAGGATAGCATCTTCGTCGCTTTTGCGCCGCTCCCTCGCATCAGACTCGGCCAATGCCCTCCGCATCGCGACCAGATCCGCCGCAAGAAGATCAGCGCCCGCCACATGCTCGGCTGCAAGATGCCTCTTTGATTCCTACAGGCCCGCCCTCCGCATCGCTGGTCAAAGAAGACCTTTTTCGAATACCGCCCGCGCTAGAATCACCGATGTAGACGAAGAATTCGACCCCAGCACCATCGACCGCGAAAGCGATCAGGTCGATGTCTGCATTGTCGGCGGCGGTCCTGCCGGACTTTGCGCCGCCATTCGGCTCAAGAAATTGGCCAACGAGGCTGGCAACGAGGATTTCCGAGTCCTCTTGCTCGAAAAAGCGGGCGAAATAGGGGACCACATGGTGTCTGGCAACGTCCTGCAACCGACGGCTCTTGACGAACTGCTGCCGGATTGGCTCGCAGAGGACAATCCGAACCGCTTCGAACATGCCACTCCCGCCAAGGCAGAAAAGATGCGCTTCCTGACCGAAAAACACAACCTATGGCTTCCAGTGCCCCCTCAGATGAACAACCACGGAAACTACATCATCAGTTTGAACCAGCTGGTGAAATGGTTAGGAGAGCGGGCCGAAGAGATTGGCGTCGAAATATACCCTGGTTTTTCTGCATCCGAGGTTCTCTACAACGCTGATGGGTCGGTAAAGGGCGTGGCGACAAACGACCAGGGCGTTGGAAGGGATGGCAAACCCAAGGACTCGTTTGAGCGCGGCATGGAATTCCACGCAAGATGTACTCTCTTGGGTGAGGGTTGCCACGGTAGCTTGACCAAGCAGCTTGTCAAAAAGTTCGACCTGAGGAGAGACTCGGAGCATCAGACGTACGGACTGGGTATCAAAGAGGTCTGGGAAATCCCGTCGGAGAAATTCCAAAACGGTCTGGTTGCGCACTCACTCGGCTACCCGCTACAATATGACACTTACGGAGGTGGATGGATGTACCACTTTGGCGACAACATGGTCAGCATCGGTCTTGTCGTGGGTTTGGACTACCCGAACCCATGGCTCTCTCCGTACGGCGAATTCCAAAAGATGAAGGCGCATCCGTTCTATCGGCAGTACCTGGAGGGCGGCAAATGTATATCCTACGCTGCGCGAACTTTGAACGAGGGGGGTTTCCAATCGATTCCCAAGTGTGCTTTTCCGGGTGGAGCACTAATTGGAGACACGGCTGGTTTCTTAAATCTGCCCAAGATCAAAGGCACTCACACCGCAATGAAGTCCGGAATGCTTGCTGCCGAAGCTGCTTACGATGCCCTCAGCGCAAACTCTGACGAGGGCTCAATTTTCCTTTACAACTACGAAGACAAGCTGCGCCAGTCAACAATTTGGAGCGAGCTGAAAGAAGTTCGCAACATGCGGCCATCATTCCACTCGCCTCTTGGTCTCTACGGTGGTGTCATGTACTCTGGTCTGACGGCTTTTGTGCTGCGCGGCAAAGAGCCGTGGACCTTTAGCCACGGAAAGCCGGACCATGCTGCCACCAAGACTGCCGACGAGTGCAAGAAGATTGAATACCCCAAGCCCGATGGAAAGGTCACTTTTGACATCTTGACCAGCGTTAGCCGGTCCGGAACCAACCACGAAGAAGACCAGCCAGTGCACCTGCAGGTCAAAGATTGGGATGCGCACGCCCAAAAGGAGTGGCCCAAGTACAAGGGTGTAGAGAACAGGTTCTGTCCTGCCGGTGTATACGAATATGTCGAAGACGACAGTAAGGAATTGGGCGTCAGGTTCCAAATCAACGCCCAAAAGTAAGTCGAGCGATGCAGAACTGTCTGTGCAATGCTAACATGACTTTGCAGCTGCGTACACTGCAAGACTTGCGACATCAAGGACCCAAGCCAAGACGTTAACTGGACTTGCCCCATGGGCGGCGAAGGTCCCAAGTATTACATGACCTGAGCTACGAATTCCATTCCGATTGGACTCGTCCATTGAAAAATCACAGGCCTCGTTCGCATTCCGGATATTACAGGCACTTGCTTCCCTGTTCTACGTAGCGCATAGCAGCAATCTGCAGCGCCTTCTGAGGCCCACATAGTAGACATTTAACACCCGCACTGTTGAGGCATTATAGAGACACCATCATCTCCTTTCATGGTTTTCCTGCCCGGGACCTGCGAGGCTTCGGGTACTTGTTGATACTTTCCTGCACCCCACTCCTGGTTTTTGTATGTGGTTCGGGCCCGCCTTACAGTCCCGCGGATCTTTCGTTTTTCGGTACATGTAGATTTCTGCGTTTGGAAAGGAGTTGTGAGACGGGGAAGGATGAGCAATTATCGGCATGGTGGAGTTGGGTCGTCTTGTTGTACTTGAGTACGTCCCCAAAAACACGATCAATTTCTGCCATCAACGAGAGGTTGGGGAACCCGGTCCGTGGCCAGGAGATTTCTCACTCGCGCTCTCTTTTCGCGCTTTGCAACTGAACGCTCGACCAGCCAGGCCAGACAATTGATCCTTTCTGCTGTACCCGTGGAGATTCAGTGCAGATCGACTTCCTCAAGGAATCTCTTTTCCACTTGTTGCTTACCTCAACTACCCCGCGTCGCACTCCACTCTGCAACACCTCTCCACAGCCCCACCTCAACAACAACGTCAACAGCTGTACGTATCTTTCCCATTCCTCCACCCAAATTGCAGCAACCTAGGCGCCGGTACCAACCGATCCAAACAATAATCCCGACTCCAGTCGAATTGGCAAATCAACACAGACGAACCAGAAACCCAGCGTCGAGCAATAAAACACGACCAAAGCAGCAAAACCTCATTCGTCACTACACAAAAAGCCACGGTGCGTCGAGTCGAGTCGGGCAGAGGGAAACATCCGAAAGCGCCGCCGCCGGCGCCATCCGCCATCCGTCATCAACCACGTTATCAGCAGGCATGCGATGCTGCAAAGCTTCGACCATGCCACTATATATTCTCCCCCGCATGCAGGCAGACGCAACATCCGGGGATTTCCCCTGCTCGCCCCACAAAATGGAGATGAGCACCCTTGCTGTTTGACGACTTGATGCTTGCTTTGCTCCCCTTCGACCGAGACGCGACGGGCGTATTTGGGCAGCTTGCGTCCCTTGTTTGTGTGGACGAGGGGGTTTTGAGTCTTTTGGTTTTCTCTCTTACCTGTGGCTACCCATCTGCGGACGAGTGATACGAACACTGTTGTTGAAGTTGTTGCCCTGCAAGAGATATCCGACGAATTGATTAAGAACTGGACCAAAGCCTTGGGATTGAGAAGCATTCGCTGTTGTGGCCATGGCAACAAAGACAGAAACGATGAAGGCGCTGGTCTACAAGGGCGTAGGAAAGGTTGCGATTGAGGAGCGGCCGGTACCCACGATCCAGAAGCCGAGTGATGCGGTGGTCAAGATGGTATACTCGACCATGTAAGTTTGTTGGTCGCCTTTCTCGAAGCTGATCCACACCATCCATCCCATTGAATGAACACAGTTCTCGCCCCTCACTCCCCTTCAACCACCAGACCACCAAATACAGCACAAGAGCAACGCACTAACATCAAACTCCCCCCCAACAGTTGCGGCACCGACCTGCACATCACCAAAGGCGACGTACCAACCGCGACCCCAGGCCGTATCCTCGGCCACGAAGGCGTCGGCGTCGTTACGGCCACCGGCTCTAACATCTCACGCTTCTCACCCGGCGACATCGTGCTGGTGGGCTGCATCACCGTCTGCGGCACCTGCGCGCATTGCCGGCGCGGGATGCACTCCAACTGCCTCGACTCAGGCGGCTGGGTTCTGGGCAACGCAATCGACGGCACGCAAGCACAATACGTGCGCATCCCGTACGCCGACAACAGCCTGCACCGCGTGCCGAAGGTGGAGAAGGAGCGCCTGCGCCCGCTCGTCATGCTCAGCGACACGCTACCGACGGGCCTCGAGTGCGGCGCCCTCAACGCGCGCGTCACGCCCGGCAGCAGCGTCGTCATCGTGGGCGTGGGCCCCGTCGGGCTCGCCGCGCTGCTCACGGCGCTGCTGTACAGTCCTGGGTTCGTGCTCGTCGTCGACCTTGATCCGGAGCGGCTGGCTGTTGCGCGCGGCATGGGGGCGCAGTACACGGCGACGCCGGACGAGGCGGTCGAAACTGTGATGCGCTTGACGGAGGGCAAGGGGTGCGATGCGGTGATGGAGGTTGTCGGGGTGCCCAAGACGTTTGAGCTGTGCCAGGAGCTTGTGGCGCCGGGGGGAGTCATTGCGAATGTGGGGGTGCATGGGGAGAAGGTCGATTTGCATTTGGAGACGCTGTGGAGCAGGAATGTTTGTACGTTGATCCTACCCATCTATCCCAAACCCCCCTTTTCCCCCCCCCTCAGTCTTTTCCACCGTACCCCTGCTTCGTCACTGAGCCACCTACCGTCTTCCAAACTGACCATCTTGTTTGTAGCCATTACAACCCGCCTCGTCGACACCGTCACAACACCCATGCTCCTCAACCTCTTCGCCGCCAACAAGCTGCCCGCCGACAAACTCATCACACACAGTGCGCCTCTTCGTCCCCCCCAAATTCCGCAAATACTAACACATCGATCCAGGCTTCCCCTTCACCGACATCGTCGCCGCATATGACACATTCCGCGCCGCCAGCAAGACCAAAGCGCTCAAGGTGATTATCGATTTCGAGCAGGATGTGCAAGGTGCTATTGCTGCTGGTGCTGGTGCTGGAGGGAGGAGTGCCAAATTGTAGGTTGTGGGTTGCGTGGACGTCTATCTAGGGGCTTGCTTGCTTGCTTGATTTGTTTCATGCCGGTAGCGGCGTTTGCTGGTTGGATGGTTTGTGAGTTGGTCAAGGAAGTTGGCGTGATTAAAGGGGAGAGAAGGAAGAGGAGTGGTGGTGTTCAAGTGAGGTAGCTGTCGAAAATGTTCCACACATTTGCTTACCTATCTACCTACTCCCTGTCCTTGACGAAGAATGCCTGCTCTCTGCAGACATCACACACATCACATCAATACGTCCCTCTCCCTCTCACTCTCTCACCCAACAATTCCATCAGAAGAAACCATGCACATTCTACGACCTGTCGGAAAATACGCAACACCGCACCAACTCCATCCTCCCGCCCGCTCTCCGACCAAAGACAGTCAAGGGAAAAAGTACGTACCCAGAAGGAAAAAGGGAACGGGAGAGGAAGAAGTGTGGATTGAAGCAAAGCCAAGCAATCTGTGATCAACGAGAAACCTAGCAACCACACTACCCTCCACTCCACTCCGCGCCGCGCCGCATCATGCCGACCCAGCCTCGCCATCCACTTAACACACAATGGAACCAAAAATTCGAATTGGGGGGGGAATCAAACTGATAAATGGGCAGAAACAAAAGCAAAGGAAAGCAAAGAAAAGAAGAGAGAGAGAGGAAAGAAGGGGGGGAAAGGGAGACATGTCCGCCTGCCCATCCAGGACCCGTGCAAATCCCACAATGCGCTCGCTCGCTCGAAGAAATTTCAACATGAAGTGCCGCTCGTCGCTGCGTGACCACGTGATGATGACAAAGACCGTGCGTCGTGATTGATTGATTGATTGATCGTGCTCGTTCGCTCGCTGGGAAACGATGGTATGTATGTTCGGACGAGAGGAGAACAGAGAAGAAGAGTCTCCCGGCAAAAGGGAAAAAACGAAAAAAGGAAGATTGTGATGAGACCGAAACCAGCACACACCCACGACCGTGGCATGCGAGGCGAAGGAAGAAAGCCACTAGCAGTTTTGCAGGTAGTTGCTGGGCACGAGACCATAGGCGCCCGGCTGGCCGCCGACCACCTCTGCCGCCCACCAGCCGTCGTCTTGCTCCCTGAGGATGGCGAGGATGTCGTGTTTGGCGAAGCTGAGCTCCTCGGGGATCTGTGCCGTGTAGGGGTACATGGCGCGAGCTATTTGCAAGATTTGTTAGCAAACATCAGGACAGTGAGAATATCAGCTTGAATTACCGTAGTGCAGGACTCTAGGGTCTGGCTGGACCATAGTCTGCGGCCGTGCCTCGGCCACGCTCTTGCTCCTCACACGCGTGCTCAGCGCTCCGCCGCCGTTGCTGCCGCCGTAGCTGCTCATGGGCCGTGAAGCCGGAGGCATGCCTCCGCGCTGACTGCCTCCTCCGTACGTCGATCCGCTCGTTGTGGGCGTCAGCTGCAGCGCCATGTCTCCGCCACTGCTGTGGCTGCTGGTCGGACGTCCGCCAAAGTGTGGAGCAGGGGACGTCGCGCCTCCGCGCGTACCTGGCCGCGAGAATTGAGGATTGGGCGACAAGGCACGCGGCACGTTTGCTGGAGCATTGTTCATCCAGTATGCGTCGTTTGCTCGGGGTTTGATGGGGCTGGAGGATTGAGCACGAGGTCTGTTTGCGGTTGGAGCTGCAAAATGATTTGGCGAGGCTCCACGGTGGATCCGGGCCTGTACATGGGGAGGGGACCGCATTCCTTGCTGAGCCTCGTGCAGTCCAGGACGAGGGCTGGTGCCGCGGTTGATTCCGGGGCTGAGCGCACGCGGGATATCGGTGCTGGTTCGAGGAGCGGAATGGGCAGAGCCGCCAGACGAGCGCGGAGAAAACATCTTTTGTGTCTGGCTGACATATTTCTGCGTTGTTTGCTGCATCTGCTTGGCCGTGTGGGCAGACCGAGGGGCGCTGAGCAGGCTAACTGGCTGCTCGTACGAGGGGGGAGGAGTTCCACTTTTTGCGGCGTTCAAGCCTGCCTGGCCAAGAGCAGGAGGTGGATCAAGATCAGGTGCAGGGGTTCTAGAGACGGGGGTCCTAGAGATGCCGGCATACCGGTCTGCTGTAATACGGCTTGCGGATTTCTTGGATCCTCCTCCCTTTAGCTCAGCAAGAGCCTGTGCCAATATGTCTCCGTCATCATTTGGAGGTTTTGTCGGAGATTTCTTTGGTGAAGGCGCGACGTCAAACACATTCTTTCCGACGTTGAGTTGAAAGTTGGCCCTTGGATCGACAGGCTCGGGGTCCGGACTTGGAGATGCTCTGGTATTACCCGCAATCATGGAAACGCGAGTTTGGCGACTGTAGAGAGGCTGCTGTGTAGACCAAGTGTTGCGGCCATTAGTCAAGGGAGCTGGCTCGGGATCCTTGTCCTTTTTCTTGAACGGACTGCGGCCTTGGAAAATTCCACTCCTCTTCTTGAGAATCGAACGATCACCTGGACCAGCCGAGACAGGATCCTCCAGTTGCTTCACTGGTGACGGTGCACCGCTGAAAGCCTCACCACTGGTGAAAGAATTGGGATTAGAATAGTCGCTGCGAGAGTCGCGACTGTCCGGACGAACTGGGCTTGGCACAGTCGAACTTCGCTCTGACGGAGGGGCGATGCGGCAAAACTGCGTCATTCCGTCCGTAGGATAGGCATTGTGAGGGATCGAAGGGATGTCTCCGTATTGATTCGTATATTGCTGTTGAAGCGCCTGAGCTTGACTGTATGAACGTCGTGAGGGCTCCTGGACTGGATGTGGAGCAGTGCCATGCAAGTCCTTGTGGCCTAGCTCCCTTGCCAGTGGATTGTTAGGATCATGGTGAGATTCGTAGACGGATGGCTGTGGCGATGAGCTCCGAAACGCGGGGTTCATCGTTCTCTGGAATTGTGCCACGGAGTAGCTGTTGTCTTCAGACGTCTCGGAAACGTCGTCTGCATCTCCACGACAAAAGTCTATGAATTTGGGTGCATCTGGTATTTCCTGGCCGGTCCCACTATCCTTGATGAAGTTGGTAATGTCCTTTTGAACATCACAATCTTCAAGAGAAAGACGTATTCTTTCGAGAGCCTGCCAATCGTTAGCTCCAAGCCCTCTTCCAAAGGCATGTACTTACTGCATCGTCGATTTCGCAGACGGTGGAGGAAATGTTGGCAAACTGCCATAGACTGCTCTTCATAAAATCGATGCGCTCTTCTTCGAGGTCTTGAAAGCCATCGCAGGCCTTTTTCCACTCCCTGTTCCATCGCTCGGTGGTATCTCCCAGCACCTTGACAGCCTGCTCGTACTCCTGGCTGCTGGTTGATATTTGTATCTTGGTCTTTTCCAGCTTGGCCTTGTTCTTCCGTTCTTCCTGGCCCATGACCATGTGTCCCTGTGCCAGATAGCCCTTGATCTTCAAGCAATCCTGCTCATAGCGGTCCCGTGATTTATTAACGGCGGCGGTTTGCTGCATCTTGACTTTCAAAAGCTTCTCAATCCCAGCCTGGATAATCTTCCGGCGTTCCTTGATACCCCCGGCAAAGGCCGACAGCTGCTCTTCGAGTTCCGATTTCATCTGGCTGGCGATTTGCTGGTGCGCTTTGCCCATGGATTCCATCTCGGACCGGACAGAGTCGAGAGACAATTTCAAGGTACCGCCCTCGGATGAGCCAAGGGGCTTCCGAGCTAGATTCAGCAGTTTTCTGGCGTAATCTTCTTCGATTTGGGCGCGTGCTGTAGAGGTCAGGCCAGGTTTCTGACGTGGTATACAAAAACGTACCCGTGTAGAACGACTTCATCTCATCTCCCGTCACTTTGGCATTGTGCATGCGCTCCAAAAGCGGCGAGACACCAGCATCTTCTTTTCCCCAAAAGTTGTTGGCAACTAAAAAGAGGAGTTAGACAAGCGATGGCAGTTACAGACGACGGACGGCGTACAGGAGAGCGTCACAGAAGGCGGGTCAGTGAGCGATGTCCCAGCCATGGTGCCGGGAGCTCACGAGGGAGCTTTGGAAGCGGCGCAGTCGAGATGGTGATGGGGGAAACGGTTGGGAGAAGCACAAGTGGCAAGCTCGAGGCCGGATGACAAGGACGTGGCGTGAATAATTTCAGAAGAGGTGCTGAACAGGTGTGCCAGGTAGAGTGGGCAGCAAGGTGGGTAAACATGCAGCGGCAGGCGTTCGCCGGGTAACGCGACCTGAGGGAAGCAAAGATGGAACCTAAGCCACAGCCGACAGCCACACGTCACCGCCACAGCTGCCACCACACGTGAGCTCGCCCACCTCGCAGCCGCACACCACAAAACACCATCAGGGGCAGAATTGATGCACAAGAGGGCCGTTTGCTTGCTGGGCATCATGGAGCATGTTTGAAGCATCGCCAAGAGTCACGGGGTCCGTGGACACCAGACGCGCAATTGAGTTCCAGGGACGCTGTTGGCGCGCTGTTGCTGGACAGGCCGCCCTTCTGTCTGCAACGAGGCGCAGTAGCGACGCCCTGTATACATCCAACGACAAAAGATGTTGGAGCAAGAATTCGAAAGGCAGCATGGTAAGGTAATGTAGAATAACTGTGGTGAGGTAGCTCAGGTAGACTCGACCGCCGCCGCCGCCGCCGCCGCCGCCGCCGGCAGCTGCCGCCAAGAGGCCCGCGCAGCCCGAAGCCAACCTTGCCGTGAGTGAGCCTTCACCTTTCCAAGACACATACGCTCCTCATCATCATCCTCCTCCACCATCACGTCCCCCGCCTCCGCCTCCCACCGTTTTCCGTGTCGCGACCCTGCAATCCGATGGAATAGCTGTCTAGATGAGCCAGCAATTCCCCTGGGGCACCTCAAGTCAGCAACCCAGCGGACGCCGTGGCCTTGCTCCCATCTCTACCGCCTTCAACTCCTCCAGCAGACCCAGCTCCTCGGCTGCCAACTCGCCCTCTCGACCCGCCTTTTCTCCCATCAATCCACCCTCCGCTCAGGTCCAGGCCTCGTCCTCCCGCCGCATTGTCAGCCGCACCTCGTCCGCATCGTCGACGACCTCGCATTTCTCCCCGTCGCAACCCGGACAGCAGCAGCATACCCAAGGGCCGCTGCTGTCTTCCGGTCGCCGTCCAACCATAGCTTCGTCAGGCGCCTCCCAATTCGCTTCCTCCGCCGCGGCTTTGCCTTCCGCTTCGCAAGGTGGTGGAGGTGCGTCAAGCACCAGCGGCGGAGGGAGCTCCAAAGTGGCTCGAGCCTCACCTTCACTCTCACAGCCAGGCAACGTCGGTTCGCCTAGCAGCAACTCGGCTGCATCCGCTCCCTCGGACCAGTCTCTCTCCAGAATTGTCATTGCGCAAGTCTTTCTCCTGCTCAGCTCGCTCAAGGAGGACAAGGACAAGACCAAGTGGGAACAGCAAACCGACCAGATTCGCAAGGTACGTCGTCACTTCACGTATCAATTAGGCGCTGCTAACTTGTATGTCGAAGCTGGTCGACTCAAACGGCATGGAGGTGTTTTCCAAGTACTTCCGCCGCCTGCTCCAGGGCAACGCGTCGCAAATATTCCCTGGCTCTGCCAAGAGCAGCGACAACACCGGAAGCTACCCACTGCTCGTCGGCGAAATGCAAAAAATCACCCAAGACCCTCAGCAAGCATACAAGATTGCCGAATCCATTGACACAACTGAGGGTGATTTGTACAGGGATTTCGACTTGTCCACGTTCATGGAGCATTTCAAGTTGGATCCGGTAGGAAAGACGACTTTGGCCCTGGCTTGCAAGACCACATCAAAACCGGACCTACGGACCAAAGGCAAGATTCTCAACTCCATCCGACCGCACAATGCTAATTCCATCCAGCCGACGCGATCCTCTCAAACAACTATCAAAGCTTCCTCATGTCGCTCGTCAACTCGGTTCCAGAAGCCGTCGAAGACATCCCTCCCAACATTCTGGCGTCCGTCATCGACCGGCTCGCTCAAGATCCGCCGCGCACTTGGAATGACGACAGCAAAAACAACCTGCTCTTCGCCATACGCGCCAAGTACGAAAAGGCCACAGGAATCGTCCCTTTCGATGTGCAGGCCGCTTTGCACTTGTTCGACCTGCTTGAGAGCCCCAATACCCTGCTGCGACTCGTGCAGCGCGCAGGCCCCCGAGGAACATTGACCGTGGATGCGTGCAAGGAGCTGCTGGCGTCGGCTGACGTGCGCGATGTCCGAGACCAACAAGTCGCCAACACGCTTCTGTTCATGGCAATTACCCAGAATGGTCAGGCATACAGCACCAGCAACTTTGTGGCCGCAGTGCGTGAACACCGGGCTGGGCAGCGCCTGGATTGGCAGGACGTCATCCATTCTTTCGACCGCGAGGGACTCAAGGTCAACTCACAGCAATTCCTTTCCTTGTACAGGGCACTTTTACCGCTGGCGCAGGAGTATGAGAACTTCGACATTCAGCTGCTGTGGGGAGGATCTTGGACGCATCAGGACACGCAGCTGTCCTTTGTCGTGTCGTTTCTCTCCTGCAATCCGGAGGATTTGGATGTCAACCAGATTCCAAGGCTGCGGAAGTCCTTCACTCTTGAGCTTTTTGACGAGGCGTCACCAGAGGTGAAGCAGAGAGCACAGGAAGTCATAAAGCATCCACTCGTATCCTTGGACGCAACCACCGCCCTCTTCACCATCATTTTCCGCTCGCAGGAGACGTACAGCTTTGCCCAACGTCTTCATATCCCTCAAACAGTGATTAACCAACACACCGACATTTTTGTGGTGGCCGCTGCAGCAGTTCACAAACCGTGGGTGGGTTTGCAAGAAATGGCAATGCGCCAGTTATTTGGTCCATTCGTTGAAAAACGGGTGCACGTCTACAGCTTTGCGTTGCACGGACTTTGGAAACAGGACAGCATTTGGGTCGCTGGCAAATTCCTGGACCTTTACAACTCGAACCCGCTGACCTTGACAAACATCTTGGAACACGCAACGGAACACGGCTGGATCGCCGACCTCGTTGCCCTCAACTCAGACATGAGCTTGGACCTTGCTGCGCTGGCTCACAAGGAAGGTCTTTTCGATCTCGAGCCCTGGGCTCAAGATACCCTTCGTCGGATTCCAGTTTTCCCCAGAGTCCTGCAGACCTTTCTCCAAAACAAGGCCGAGACGGATCTGCAAGCGCAACGCGATGGTACGCCACCGGTCAACGTTCCTCTCGCCGTCAAGACTGTGCACCCGCTGCTTGGCTTCCTCCAAGGCCATCTTCCAGACGAGGAGCTTGTCTCTCTCCAGAGAATCTGTATCGGTGCTTATCCAAGGTTGATCAACTACGGAGAAGGCATGGACGAAATAATCGATGTCAATGGCGAAGACGGCAATGCAATCTCTCCCGAAGCTGATCGAAAGATGCAAGAGCATTATAGGAACATGTATTCAGGCGATAGCGACGTCAGGAAGATCATCGAGGAGCTTCAGAAATACAAGTCGTCTGAAGATCCTGCCGATCAGGACCTGTTTGCCTGCATGATTCATGGTCTATTCGACGAGTACAACTGCTTTGGAGAATACCCAATCGAGGCCTTGGCGACCACGGCCGTGTTATTTGGCGGCATTATCCAGTTCAACCTCCTGCCCCGGATTCCTTTGCAGGCCGCGCTCGCAATGGTTCTCGAGGCGGTCCAGGAATATCCTCCGGAAGCATCCATGTACAAGTTTGGACTGCAAGCTCTCATCAACTTTTCAAACCGTCTGCCGGAGTGGCCGAGATTTTGCGATCGTCTTTTACGTGTTCCTGGTCTTCAAGGTACCGAGGTTTGGACCAAGGCAGAGGAAATTGTCCGGCGGCAACGTTCCGGCGAGGTCAACGGTGAGACCGATGGAGACATCCAAGCTTTGTCCGTTCGGCCCAATGGAAACTCGCAGACTGAACCGCCGAATCGGCCTTTTACCTGCATTCACCCAGATCCGCCCTTTGCTGAGGACTACGAAGATCCCGAGGAAGAGGTCCAAGATAAGGTTCTTTTTGTCCTCAACAACGTCTCGGAGCGCAACCTCGACGAAAAGCTCAAGGATCTGAAGGAGGCATTGGAAGAGAAACACCACCAGTGGTTCGCAAGCTACTTGGTCGAGGAGAGGGCAAAGATGCAACCCAACTTTCAACAGCTCTATCTCGACATGTTGGAGCTCTTCAACCACAGAAAGCTGTGGGCTGAGGTCCTTCGTGAGACCTACGTCTCGGTCATTCGTCTCTTGAACGCCGAGACGACGATCAACTCGTCAACCGAACGCACCCATCTGAAAAATCTTGGCGACTGGCTCGGATCGTTGACAATCGCCAGGGACAAGCCCATCAAGTTCAAGAACATTTCCTTTAAGGATCTCTTAATAGAAGGCCATGATACTCAGCGGCTGGTGATTGTGATTCCGTTTACTTGCAAGGTTCTCATTCAAGCAAGCAAGTCGACGGTATTCAAGCCACCGAATCCATGGCTCATGGAAATTGTTCGGCTTCTCATGGAACTCTATCACTTTGCAGAGCTCAAGCTGAACCTCAAATTTGAAATTGAGGTCTTGTGCAGAGGTCTGGAACTGGATTACAAGACGATTGAACCCTCCAACTGCATCAGATCCCGGCCTCTTCAGGAAGAGGAGCTCATCGCTCAGGGCGTCCCAGATGGCCTCGAAGGTTTCAACGAGCTGTCTCTCATGGGCCTCAACAGGGCCAGAGGCATCAACGAGCGCTTCTCGCCTGCCGCCATTCAGGCTTCGCTCCCTGATCTCAGCCAATCCCTCGTCTACCCACCTGCTTCTGGCAACCTCGGAGCTACAACCCGTCTGCGGTCAATCTTCCACGCCGCCGCTCAGTCCGCCATTGCGGAAATCATTGCACCGGTCGTGGAGCGCTCAGTTACGATTGCTGCTATCTCGACTTCTCAGCTCGTCACCAAGGATTTTGCTATGGAATTGGATGACACCAAGTTCCGCGAGGCAGCTCACAGAATGGTCAAAGCTTTGTCTGGCAGCCTCGCGCTTGTTACTTGCAAGGAACCTCTCCGCATGAGCATCATGAACAACATTCGCATTCTGGCACGGGATTTGCCCGAGCAAGCATTGCCGGAGGGTCTGATTTTGATGTTTGTCAATGACAATTTGGACACAGTCTGTGGCATGGTCGAGCAAGCTGCGGAAACCCAGTCGCTGGCCGAGATTGACGTGCAAATAGAAGGTGGTCTTCGCCAGCGCCGCTACCACAAGAGCGCTCAAATCCGCGAGCCCTTCAACGATCCCCCAGTTAAGCACTGGGCTGGATACATTCCTGAGCCGTACAGGCAGAGCCCAGGAGGACTCAACGCTGAGCAATTGGCTATTTACGAGGACTTTGGCCGCCAGACTCGCGGCATGACACATGCCAACAACAACTCACAGGACAGCGGGCGTCAACTCCCCGAGGCCATGCAAGACCCATACCCGCAGGTCCCCAACCTCCCCACTCCTGCCGAAGCTCCCGCGATTCCGCGTCCAGGCTCGCAAATCCCCTCTCGTGTCCAAAACGCTCCTCCAATGTCTGGCACGATGCAACAGGCCCACCTCAATGGATTCGTTGATCCGCAAACGATGGGTGATAGGGCTCTTGGCTACCTTGTCGACCTGCAACGGAGCCTCAAGGAGACTGCAGAAGAGCACGTGGAAGAGCTGCTGCCGCAAGCACCTACGAGAGAGATTTACGAACAATTGGTTCACCTGGTTGAGTCGTCAGGCGCGCAGAAGGATAACCTGTCGCTGGGCATTGCTGGCAAAGTGGCTAATTACCTCGTGGCAGATGCGGATCGTCGCCTCGAATTCGAGGTCATGGTTCAGCTCATGCTTGTCTTGTGCCACCAATCCGCCCAGACTGCTCGGCAGATAATGATTTGGTTGTCCAACCTCGAGCCTGAGAGGCTTCTCAATGCTCATCTGGCAGTTTGTCTGATCCAGGCCAACCTGATGGATCTCCAGCGCTTGGACATTACGATTTCCAAGGTCATCCACGCACGTAACCACCACGCGCTGGACAGTCTTTCCCAGCTGCTTGACGAGACGGTCCTGGGCACCAATGTTGCAGCCTTCAGGACAGACTTTTCTCGGTCGCTCGAAGCTCTGACGCAGTGGCTGATTGAGGACGTGGACCTAGATGCTGGGAAGCAAATCATGTCGAAGCTGCAGGTTCCCGACACTGCTCTTCCCACTCCTTCCGACTTGATT
The DNA here is from genome assembly GCF_038021145.1 of Phyllosticta citriasiana. NCBI lineage: Eukaryota > Fungi > Ascomycota > Dothideomycetes > Botryosphaeriales > Phyllostictaceae > Phyllosticta > Phyllosticta citriasiana. The sequence goes on along the minus strand of NW_027117285.1, from coordinate 1,520,073 downwards.
CAGCGGGAACAGGTTGAATACGTGTTTGAAGAGTGGCTGCGCATGACCAGAGCTGGACAATCTCAAACTCCGTCTCAGCAGTTGATCTGCGCTTTCCTCATCCAGCTGCAATCTCGAGGCTTTATTCGGTCGCACGACTCGACAGCACACTTTCTTCACGTGCTCATCGAGTTGTCCATCGAAACCCACGAGCAGGAGATGCGGTCGCCCTATTGGAGCCCCGAAGCCGCCTTCTTGTGCGTCGACAGCCTAGCAAAGTTGATTGTTTGCTTGACCATCTACCGACATGAAATGGTCGAAAAGCCAAACAAGGCAGAGTACTTTGACAAAATTCTGAGTCTTGTTATTGTGGTCCTCATGAGCCACCACAACACTCGTGGCGAGCGTTTCAACGCTAAGGTGTTCCATCGCCTTTTCAACACCATCATCTGCGAGCTCCACGACAGCAAGAGTCTCCTGTCCAACCCAGGCCTGGAGACGGCTTTGACGATGGCCTTGGGTAAGGCGTTTGCCTTTTTGGTTCCCAAGCGCTTCCAAGGTTTTGCTTTCCAATGGCTGGCTCTCGTTTCCCAGCGCTTCTTTATGCCTGTGATGCTGGGCTTGGCTGATGACAAGGTATGCGAACAAAGCCTCCGTAGTATGAGTCAACTAATAGTATTGCAGCGCTGGGATCTCTACACGGAGTTGACCGAGGCCATGCTTGCACACGCCGGCCACCTTATGAAGCCTGTTGAGCAGGACAACAACGCCAGAGTCTTTTTCCGCGGCGTTCTCCGCGTCCTCTTGGTCATTCACCACGACTTTCCCGAGTTCTTGGCCGAAAACCACTTCCGCTTGTGCAACGCCATCCCTTCTCAGTGCACCCAGCTTCGTAACCTAGTCGTCAGCGCCTTCCCATCGTCGTTCCCCGAACTCCCCGACCCCTTTACGACTGGGTTCAAGGTTGATCGCCTTGAGGATGTGAGGAAGGCACCTGCAATCCGTGGCGACATTGAGGAGCAGCTGCGTGAGCACGGTGTCAAGAACGCCGTTGACAACTTGCTCAAGACATCAGAGCAGAGCACTGATGACCTCCTCAAGGTCATTGACGCTGCCTACAGTCCTAGGCGCGAGGAGACTGGTTTTGGATTTGCTCCCGTCACTGTGGACACGGCCTTCCTCCACGCTCTCGTCCTTTACATCGGCAGCAGTGCTGTGAGTGCTACAAACAAAGGCCCTGTCTTTAATGTGGCGTCCCCACACGCCAAGCTTCTCGAGACGCTCGCCCGGGAGCTCCGTCCTGAGGGTCGCTACCACCTGTTGAGCGCCATGGCCAATCAGTTGCGCTGGCCCAACAGCCACACGCACTACTTTTGTTACGCCATTTTGCATCTGTTTGGGTCACGCGGCGACCAGACCAACCTCGATGTGCAGCAACAGATTACTCGTGTGTTGCTGGAGCGTCTTCTCGTCCATCGTCCGCACCCATGGGGCTTGATCATCACCCTGCTCGAGATTCTCAAGAACCGCGACTACCAATTCTGGGACCTGCCGTTTGTCAAGGCTGCTCCTGAGGTAAGTTTCTGTATTCCATTTCGCCAAAGACCAACTAACTCCAAGACAGGTGGAACGCTTGTTCGGTGCCTTGTTTCAGCACATCAACCAGAGTCCGCGAGCAGTCTCGTAAATGCGCCGTGCCTTGGAACCGCCAGGCGCATCAATGTTGCTTGTCGCCAAGTCCAAAATCCATTCCATCAAGTAAATTTTGAGCCTGCTTCTGGGTGCAGCTCGCCCGCCCTCGAGGTCAAAGTCCCAGGACTCCACGTTGGCGGTTCGTCAACAAGCCTTGGTAAACATGAATTGCAAGCTGGCCAATCCTTCAAAGGACTGGAGAAACCAGCCATCAGGGCCAGCAGATCTCGCTCTCCCGGCTTCGTCGACTGATTTGGGCTACCATTGAAACCTTCGATTCCACCGACGCGTCGATTGATCGATCGTGGGTACTCTTAACGCCTTCTCTCGCATGCTTTGCACGACGAATGATTTGACACGACACCAAGAACATAGACAGGGGCTGTGAGCGGGGCTCATGGCATGCGGCCGACGGGCGGATTGGAAGAGTGTACTTGTGTCACCACTAGAAAGCGAGGCGTGGCTCACTCATCCACTCCTCCCTCTCGTCTCGTCCGTTTCATCGCTTTTGCTTCGCTCAACCAGACCCCAACAGCATCACCTTTTACTGTAAAAAGTTCTTCACATTCTCACACACTGGCACTGCGAGGCGGGTCGTTGTTTATGGTCTTTTTTTCTTCCCTCATCCAAAACTTTTCTTCCCTCTCTCTCCAATCAAGAAGTCGGTCCTCGAATTCATCATGACATTTTGCATTTTCAGTGCGCTGGGAGCCAGGAATCTGGGGCGGGCGGGCGTGCGTGTGTCACAAACAACTACTGCTATACAGGGTGGGCGGGTCGTCGGGAAATGGAGGGGAAACTTTGGGTTGGGTACTGCTACTGCCGCTCTTCACCTCCTTCTACTCTTTTTCTCTCTCTCGAGACTTCTTTTTCTCTCTAAAACACTACGGGAATGGAAAATTTTTAATCTTACAACGGGTGTTTACGGGATTTTGTGTTTGTTCTGTTGTCGTTGCTTGTTCCGCTGGTGCAGTGCTGCAGCAGCGTCGGCAGCGGCGCGGCAGTAGTTTGAGGACACGACGGCGGTGATTCAAGCGAATCAATGATGATTTGAAGCGGTCTATGTAGATTGATGAAGCTATGGATTAGTAGCAAAGATGAAACTACTGTTGTTGTTATAGAGTACCACCATGTGGATGTCGTCGAACAAAGCGATGGCGTCAATGATGGGTCGCGCGGATGATTGACCGGACCGTGCAGCATTTTATAGATTCCTTGATTTGTACATTGTGATAGAGCCTTCATGGAGGCGCGAGTGCCTGGTGTCGTGTTTGTTGGTCTTGCGCCCCAGCCAGCCAGCCTGCTAACCGGCTGTTTATGTGTCTATCTGCCTACTCTCTCTCTCTCTCGCCCAGGCACATGAAGTAAACGCGCGTGTCTGTCCCCATATGATGTTACGATGCATAAAAGACTTCCCCACCCCCCTCCCCACTCCCCACTCCATAGTTCGCAAGTCAACGGCCAGACCGTCCCTGGCTGCAGGCACCAAATCGTCCCATTTCACAACTTTGTTTTGTTTTGTTTGGTGTGGGTGAAATGTTCTTCAGTCAAGATGCAGGGTTTTATTTCGTGCATAGCGACATCGTCATTGAACAATGGTGAGGAGGGACAGCATTTTTACTTCTTGCTATTCGTCATCATCATCACCATCGCAAGAAGTAGGAGCAGCAACAAGAACACGGCTTTCAGACCGAGAGGGGAGACAGGGGTAAAGCAGAGCAGACCACGAAAAACAATAATCTATTTATGAGGCTTGCACGGCCAGACAAGCCCAAAGAGTGGGAATTCAGTTTTACCTTGTTGTCTGCCTGCTGCTCGCTGGTTGTGCACGGCGAGAGTGCTTGAAGACGAAGCCGACAGACAGCGAAGAAGCGCGCTCTCACATGGCTGCTCTGGGTCATTTGATTGGTATATTTTTTTCATGTTTTGTGGGCTGTGCGTGACTTTTGTTTCCTTTCTAGCACCTTGCTCGTCGTCTGGGTATAAAAGACCGCTCTTGCTTGCCAGAGCAGTTGTCGATCAACGGCATACGGCCTCCCAAATAGGTGAATCCTCGCCTCAGCGATTGCAAGACTGGATTGGCCGGAGAAAGATCCAATGGACCATTTTTCTTTTGTCCCTGTCCTCGGTCCCGGTGGGACGAAGGCACAGCCGCCGAAATGTGCAGTCCGACTCGATCCACATTTTGTCTTTGGATTGACGTGTCCGTCATTGCTGTCTCTCATACCGGATACCCACAGCACCACCGCGTCACGCCGCTTTTCTGCACAGTCCAATTATCGAGAAGGGGAATAAGAAGCTTGACCCAACATTTCCATGGCAAACTCGAAGCCGAAGTTGGCGAAGAAAGGAAATTGTCCGCCTCAGCCGCGGAAGAACACAGTCACCATCTCCTTCGTTCTCATCTTCCTCCGCACAGGCAGACAAGCCGCCAGGGTCGTAGCTTCTGCAGCTCTTGCCGCTGCAGTGGCTGCCGCTGTGGAGAGGAAAGGAGTAACAAATAGGAGAGGGCAGGCGAGCTCATGCACAGATTATATGCTACATCCAATACCGAGTCACCGAGCCATCTTTCAGGTGACAAAGCAGCATCACAAACCCCCCCGCTTCCGCGCAGTGAAGTTGAGAAGAATGACAAGACAAGACAAGACGAGACAAGCTGCACACATAGATAGGAGCCAGGCAGGGCTCGAATTTGTCGACGGTCGAGCAACACGGTCGGTGGTGTCTTCGGAAATTGTTGCCGCTTTGCGGTTGAGCGAGGTGTCGTCGGTGCTTGTAAAGGGGAGGGAAGAAGAGAGAAGAGAGAAGGGGCGCACGCGGTTGGTGCGGTTGGTATTTATGTCTGTGTGTATGTATGTATGTATGTATATGTGTATGTGTGTATGTGTGTATGTGTGTATACCATTGGACGTACGCACCGACATGACGACAAGGAGGCAGACGAACGAACGAGCAGGTGATCAGACTCGACGCACGCGTGCAAATCTATCTCATGACTGACGTGTCTGCAAATTCAAGGTTCGGGTGCATGTGGTAGGTAGGTGGGTAGGTAGATTGGGACGTCTGGACATACAGGCAGACATTCAAACCACGACCGACGCACCCATTACATCGCCATCATCTACGACAACACCATCCCATCTGCGCTCTCCCATCCCCGCAACCCCATTCACCGTGGGCCCTCATTTACGCTGCTCCCCCCTCATTTCCCGCCCGCGGCTCTGCCGGCGCACTCGTCGACGACGACGACGACATGCCAACATCCCAGCAATCACCCAGGTCAATGTCGCCCATAACGAACGAGTCGAGAAAAGCCGGGTCGAGCTGGTCGATGATGTCGAAGGCGCCGGGGAAGGCTTGCATTTGCATTTGTGGGACGGCCCAGTCGGCTGCTGCTGTTGACGATGATGTGGGCAATTGTTGTTGTTGTTGTTGTTGTTGTTGTTGTTGTTGTTGTTGTTGTTGTTGTTGTTGTTGGTGGTGGTGATGGTGGTATTGGAGATTTGGGTTGAGGGGTTGGCTTTGCGGATGCTGTTGCTGTTGGACCAAGGGAAGAGGCGCGAGATGCTGCTGCTGCTGCTGCTGCTGCTGCTGCTGCACAGCTCCATCACCAACCTGCATGAGCGTCTGCAGTCTCGGCTGCTGCTGCTGCTCTAAAAACGACTGCGCGCCCTCGACCCTCAACTCCAACTTCCTCACCAACTCAGCCACGGCATTCGCGCACGCCTGCGCGTTGATATCGTCAACAATGGTGCCGCGGGCGGGAATGACATGCTCGATGCCCTTGATCTTGCACTCGTTCCACAGCGCCACGAATCGCATCTTGCGGCCCAGCACCGTGAGCAGCGGGTTATCGGCGAGCGGGCCATAGGCGGCGACGGCCTCGGCGCGCCCCGTGTCGAAGCGCTGCGCCGCCGTCTCGATGCGCGCGGATAGCGAGATGGTGGATTGCGCATACGTTTTGTCCCAGCCGGGCCAGTCGAGGCGCATCAGCTTGGAAAGGGCGACTACTGTAGATGTGAAGTGCGTGAAGTGCAGGAATGGCATGTGGGCGAAGAGCGCGGCTGGGATTTTCGAGGTAAAGTGCGTCAAGAGTTGGATTGCGGAGAGCATGCAGGCGTTCAGGAGGTCGAGCCGGCGGTATGTGTAGTCGCCATACTGGCTTGTAGAGGGGAGAGATGAGAGGGATATTTCGTAGAGGTAAATTTCGGCGCTGTCGTAGTGTAGGAGAATGGATCCTGTTTGGCGTTAGCGAGGTTCAGGATATCAGAGGGTCGACATACGATGCTTGGCCATGTCTGGCGGCAGAGACTTCTTGTACTCTAGAAGCTCTCCATGCAGTGACTTCACAAACATGGCGATTGGAATCGTCGTCTCGGGCGTGAGGTCATCGATGGGCACTTTTCGTTCTATCCGCTGGACTATTCTCTGCAAACGCACAAGGTACACAAGAAATCGATCCGAGGAATACTCTTGTGCTTCCTCGAGTTGGCGGCAGCACTGGTCGAGCTGTGCGCTGTAGCGCAACGAGTCGTAGCGTTTGGCCCATCGAGTCAGTCTACAGCTTGCGTCAGCCGGCATTCCAGGTTCAGCAAGACTATTCAGAATATACGCACATGGTGGTCAAGTAGAAGCAGCCAAGAAGGGCTCGTCTCTGATCAGATGTGGAGATTTCCGAATTGGACCCTTCGCCGTGAGCAGACCGGGCGATGGACAACTCGAGACGGTCGTTTCCGTATGCACGCGCCGACCTTTTGAGTCCCAGATCAATCACTAGGCCGACGGCGAGCTGCAGCAGATTGGTCATCTGCGGCTTGGTGAACAGGTGGTGGTGGTACCTGCATCGAGGCTGTTAGCTTTCTCACGATGTAGATGTGTGCAGCCGCCTCGCGGTTGGCGGTAGATTGTGCTACAGGACTGACGGTTGGCACGACGTCGAAGCCTCCGCCTGTCAGACCGCCACTTACCATGCTGCAAAGACCAGTATCCCCTGTAGTAGATCTAGAGTTTTTTCGCCTCGGACCAAAAGGCGATAGGCAATGTCCTTCAGGACCTCTTCACCCAGCGCTTTTCGGCGAACAAGATCTTGGATGGATGCTACAGTTACAATGACCCGGAGCAAAAACGGCTTCTCTTGCCGCATTTGGGCCACCGTTGTACCTGAGGGGACGACGACGAATGGAAACTCTGGTGCTAGGTGGGTTTGGTAATGATGTAGACGGATGGCTACATCTCTATCTTCTGAGTCTAGCTCTATTGGCTCACAAGGTGTTGGAGGTGGTTGGGAGGGTGCGACTGGTTCCCGGTTTTCGGGCGGCAGCCGGCTTTCGTGGTCGCTTGGTAGAGGATTCGGGGTCAGTCGAATACTTGGTACAATGTGTTGCGCCTCTGGTGTGGCGGACGACGAAGATTGGCGCTGGTGGCCATTGGCAAGCAGTGTAACCAATTGGTCCAACTTTTGTTCGAGTCGTGCGTTTCTATGATAGCATGAGTCCCGATCCAATTCATGAAGTTTCGGTTCTTTATGAAATTGAATCAGAAAATGTCAACTTTGGTCCAGATGTTTCAAGTCATGTGACTTGGCATGACATTGAGTACTTTAGGAGAAGACTACTACCTATGCCGAGAGACGCGTAAATCGCGTTTACTTTTGCATATATATTCAGACAAACAACGGTGAGCCAAAAAAGGAAAGAGCCAAACAAAAAACATACTTTGCCGTCGGAGGTTTTTCTCTTCTTCACTTTTTCCGCATCTCGGGTACAAGTTTTCTTCAAACGACGGCATCTACACCCGAGCGAGTGAACAAGATTAGCGACACGTCCAGGCCACTCCCACGAGGAGCATGCTCAGGAAGATGGAGCGTACCGTTCGCAGTCACCGCCCGAGTCCGCGCTCCTAGCCACGCATTTGGTCTTGGCCACGGCGCAATTCCGGCATGCGCGCACCAAGGCACCTGCGGCATGATTATGCGCAATGGTGTCGGCAGGAGAAGCGGTGCTTCCGGCCGCGCTGCTTGGAGACTTCCGATGTGCCGACGACTCCATTCAGACGGGGTTTGAGGGGTCAATTTGTGGTGGAGAGCCAGGCTGACGGTGTAAGTCCGCGTCACTGTTGTCGGCTGCTCGGGGCTTCCGTTTCTCCCGATCACGTTTTTCTGCCTCAAGGTACCCTCAGTCAGTCGGTCGCGCTTGTTGCCTGAGCTCGACTTGCCCTGAAGGCGGCCCGGGGCAAAAATGTGGCATAGCCGGGAGATGCTTGGACCTCCTTTCGGCTGTGCTCCCTCTCCCTCCCGTCCGTAACGCCTACACCAACGCCATGTCTTTCCGCTTCTGCTCGCTCGTAAATCGGAAAGTGGAGACGCGAAGCGCGTAGTCAGCACACGTAGACTCTGGCGTAAGCATTTTCTCAGGGCGGCGGATCTGATCCAAGAATACATTCCCAAAAGCGCTGATCCAGTCTGGTATTTGCTGATAGCAGAAGGTGGTGTAATCTCCACGGCTACGACGACTTGCCTGTTGTAGCTCACGGTCCGGAAGTCCCTGATCAGCGGATCCACGGTTCGTCGTGGAAAACGGATGTGGGAGCCGAGTTGAAACACTGCGAATGGTGATGGAGCGATGGTCAGAGTGATGGGAGCAAGATCGTCAAGAGGTTGACGGATGCGCGGGCAGAGTCTGCCGTTGAAAGTGGAGGACTGTGTTATGGTCATCAAGGGTAGATCAGGGCATGGGCAATTGTGTCCCATGCTCTGTTGAGATTTGTCGAACAAGAAAGAGACAAAAGTTTTGAGCGTGGCAACTGGTGTCTCGGTTCCTTGCGCGTGCTGTGTTTGTATCTGTGTGTCCCACCACAGCTGCGAACCGGAAGTAAAATTGCAACATGCCCGGTATGTCCGGCAAGAGGCATCACGCTGTCACCATTCCCACTGTGCAAGTGCCAATGACCAGTGGGCTTTGAAAGTCTCCCGAGCGTGGAAGCTTGTGGCGCTTCCAGAGACGGATTTCCTGCGTGCCCAAGCTCAAGATTGAGGATTTTGCGGTGATACATTCTCCCATCATCCGTGGCGTCGAGACAGGAGAGAGGAGTAGAGGAGTCGTCCCCGGCATGATTGAAGAGGAAAGAAGTAGGATTACCCTCCACATTTGCCGTCGACACTATTGGACCAAGAGCTTGGGATTGCTTGCATGCCTTTGTGCTGCCCATGTCATTCTCGTTATGAGTTGGCCATACGCTCATAAATTCCATGATGAGTTTGAGATGATCAGGCATGGCCTGGAAGCGTGCAGAAAGGAGCATTGCCAGACAGCCTTGCTTTTATTATTCAGCCCTATACGCCTGTGCGAGACGTCGCCAACGCCAAAAATTATACGTGCATAGATCGACCTTATACTGGTGCCGCAGTGCCGGTCGCTGTGACGTCTTAAAGCCAACAGTCATTTCCTCTCCGGGGCATGAACACATGATATGAGTTAGGGTTAGTGCAGCAACCAAAACATGAAAATTCATTCTCAAAAGCTGGTTATTGTCACGGCAGCGAAAGTAGTAAAGTGACAATGTCGCCAACAGCAATTACCCAGCACACAGATGCATTCGCGTTCGTCCATAAGACAGGCAACATGCTAGGATGTCAGGTGCCGCTAAAAGAAGCTTGGGTCTGTTGTGAAAAAGGGCGCAGACTGGCCGTGTCTAAAATGTCTCAACAGTGACGTCTTGCACCTGTCACCGTGCGTCGGGATACTACAGCTTTGTGCTGAGGTTTTGATCAAGTTTCGGCGGGCTTGAAATGACAGAGCAGTGTTCCTGCACAGGTTAGAATCTGCTCCACGGAAACATTGGATGTCGTGAATGATAGCTCCCTGGGTCATCCCAAGTGTCACGAGCTGCCATTCCTTTTGAAGTCCACTGCAACGGCGGTAGTGCTGCCTGCTGGGTCTGTTGGAACTTGCTTTGGCGTGATTGACTAGGGTGCCAGGAACACCTTGGCACATGTTTAGCATAATCATTAAGCTGCTGGCTGAGCACATGTCCCTTTTCGGAGAAGTCGAGTTCAAGGGATGCCCAACCAGGCATGAAAGCTACGATTGCCTCCCCAGCTCGGTTTTTTGGTGTCGTGGATCGTGAAATGACAGAGTCTCGATTCAGACACAGCGTGCATGTTGATGTTTCCTGGCCAAGTCGCGAGTGTGCAAGATGCCGTGCGGTCTTGGACATGATGTCAAACATTGGCTGCATAGAGCTGTCTCAGCGGCAAAACAGGCCATGGCCATGGCACGAAGGGCGGAGCCAAGTGTTTTGAAAGAAGAGGCGGCGGGAGTGTAGTTCTGGCTCAGCGGGAAGCAGAAGAGCGGAAAGCGTCAGCCGTGGTGCGTCAAATGGGACGAGGTGCAGGCAGACGGTGTCGCAGACAGAGGGACATGTAGACAGGAGCGAGGAAACAAACATGAGGGATAGCATTACCCCTGGGAGTGGACGAAGAAGAGGTATTTTGCGCTACGACGCAACAGGCAGGTTGACCGGTTTTCTGGAGATGAGGATTAGCGGGCGGTGGTAGCAACAGTACGACGGCAGGCATTAAGAGAGAAGGTGGAGCGCGCTGAAGGCTTTCTTTGGGCACCAGGTTCCTGGAGAGCGCCCGGGAAACCGTGTCTGGCGAGAAAGAAGCGGAATCGTGGCTGGTAGGGCGGAATGGGGGAGAGAGAGAGAAAGTTGAGACGGGTCGCTGGATCTTCAGGCAGTCCAGTCCCTGCCCAGAGCGAGCGAGAGGGAGGGCGCGCTAGACGACGTGCCCGGCACAAACGGGTGTAGCGCAGCACAGGCGTTGATGACAACGGGCCAAGCTAGAGGGTGGCGGTGGTAGTGGTAGTGGAAGTGGTGGTGGTGGTGGTGGTGGTGGTGGTGGTGGTGAGGATCCTTGCTCGGGGAAGGGCGAGAGGAGTGCAAAGCCACAGGGCAGCAAAGGGCCGACATGGCGCAACTTGGAATGGCTGGCTGGCAGGCAGGTGGCAGGATGCCCGTGCAGGCCCCAGGCCCCAGGCCGCAGGCCCCAGGCCCCAGGCCTCAGGCCCCAGGCCCCAGGCCCCCCCCAGGCCCTGGACGGCGATGGGCTGCCCTGGCTGTCGGCTCTCGGGATTGCTGTGAATCGTGGCCCCCCTTCACGAATTACGTGGGAAGCGTCTCTGGCTGCGCACACCGAAGACTCATGTACCGTCCGTCGTCCATCATGATCGTGGATAAAAGCCGCCGTCGCCATGGCGTGTGCCCGCTGCCTGGTGAAACGGTTTCCTGACGAGCTTAATCGTCGCTTCGTGGCCCGAGTCCATCCATCCATGACCCTCGCAGTCCCCGGCCCAGAGTGCTGAAACGGCAGGATCCCACCTCAGTGCGTCGCATTCATTACTGAAGGTCCATGTCCTGTCCGCCGCTCACTGAACTCCGTAGCAGCCATCCACCATTATTTACGTGCCGCCTGGTGGTGTCACAGGCCATCCATCATCCTTCCTGCATGACCTGGGCCTCCCGTCAATCCCAAAAAGCCAATCAATCAATCCATCTGCAGCCAAAGGGAAAAACACGAAAACCTATACCCACCCGTTCGACAGCCTCTTGCTGCTGCTGCTGCTCCTCCTCCTCCTCCTCCTACTCAACACAGTCATCTCTGCTCGGCCGCTAAAGTATATTCCCCTCCCCCTTCCATCTCTCCCACAACACCACCACCACCACTACCACCACCATCACTACCACCACCACCACCCGGTATCGCCTACTCCAAGACATTGCACCCGGCCATGGCTCACCACCTATGGTCTCGCATAGCAAGCTCGCGCTCACATTCGCGCCGCCAAAGTCATTCTGGTCGACCTTCCGCCGACTCGCTTGCTCCCACGCCCTCGTCTGCGTCGGTTCGCTCCCTCTCCACGCCCGCAACCACGGCCGGTCCTGTGTACCTGCAGGACCTCCCGCCCGCGCGCTCCTCCAAAAACATGGCCGGTGTCTTCGAAATGGACCGCAATCGCACCCGCCGAGACCGAACTTTTGTCGGCACCGAATGCGCCGTATGTGAAGAACCGCTCGAGCACATACTCCGCGGCGAACGCATTTTGCAGCTCTCCTGCAGTCACGTCTCCCACGAAGCTTGCTTTTGGGAATACATTCGTGAATTCGACTCGCAATATTGTCCGACGTGCAATGCGCCGCTGGCGCTGGACACGAGTCGCGGAGGAAATGTGCTGGACCTGGGTACGACCTGCTGCGTCATTGTTTGGGCTTGTTTGTAACTGCTGACAACTTGCAGAGAAGCTTAGCTCCATAGTTCGCACCGCGCAACACGACAACCAGAGTGTTCGCAGCAACTCCATAAACCCTGCGCCATGGGACGCCCAAACATTACCACCCGCCTTTGGGGATCGTCGTCCGTCCACCGCAACCGTCGCGACAGCCCACACCGCACAAACAGCACATACCGCGGACCCGGTAATTAGAGGGTACCACAGCACCTACAGCCGAGACTTGAGAGAACCGACGAGGACGCGCTCGCGTGCCCATGCAAGGAGCGACAGCGGCACAACCGGTGTGGCGTCATCGGGGGAACAGTCCTACGACCCGGCAGGACGGCGACACGACTACGATGTGCATTCCATGGAGAGCACTCTCAGTCCGCGTTCGGGTGTTAAGAATCCGATTCCGCCACCGACTGTAACTGTACGCAGCGAATTCCCAACCGTCAACCGTTCGCGCCAGCAGCAGAGCTTGACATGTTTGGTCACTGTGGAAGTGCCAGACGGCAAGTGGCGGGCTGATCCTGGAGAAATTCCCAATATACCACTAACGCCATCACCGCGGGCTGCCGACTACGGACGCGTCAGCAAATCTCCCAACATCCCGCGCGAGCCAATTTACCAAAATCCCGATCTTCTCGAGGAAGCGACAGAAGAATTGCACGCGCGCGTAGATAATTGGCACGGGCTTGACGTTTCAAGGTATGGTTAAATTTACTCTTCTTAGGTTGCTTGATGCTCACCAACATAGGTTCGGGAAGCTCCGTCTGCATGGCCACATTCGCGTGGGTAAAGACCGCAAAGCTTGGCAAGATTTGGAGTGCTACCTCTTCTCTGACATGCTCATTTGCGTCAAGGAGAAGAAACAACATTCCCACAACGGAAACGATCCTTCTGGTAGCAAGCGCGCGAAGTGCACGCTAAAAGGTTCCATTCTCATCAAGAAGCACTTGAATCACGTGGAATCTTTCCCTGAAGATGGCATCTTGACCTTGTCGCTGTCCGTTGCCGAGCTCCCCGCATTTCACCTGCACTTCAAGGATCCCAAGAAACTCGAGCTATGGAAGCGCGCATTACTCGAGATTCACAGCGAACCCCAAGTGCGCATCCAAGACACGGAACAAGAAACTTCGGGCACCGATGACGAAGACTATCGGTCAACCAAGAGGAGGGTGTCGTCTGTCAACTCATATGCTGGAGCTCGCTCGACAATCACCGCACCGACGGAATACACGAGCTCGCGCGCAGGTTTCCAGGATGGCGCGGTACCCGCATCGCCCCACGTTCCGATCGACATTGTCGTCGTCATTCCAGTATCGTCGTCCATGCAGGGCCTCAAGATCTCGCTGCTGCGGGATGCGCTCAGATTTCTAGTATCCAACCTCGGCGACAGAGATCGCATGGGCCTCGTCTCATTCGGTTCCAGCGGTGGAGGGGTGCCGATGGTGGGCATGACAACGAAGAAGTGGAGTGGATGGTCCAAGGTGCTGGATTCCGTCAGGCCGGTCGGTCAAAAGAGTCTGCGCGCCGACGTGGTCGAAGGCGCCAACGTTGCCATGGACCTGCTCATGCAGCGGAGATCATCGAACCCAGTCGCCAGCATCCTGCTCATCAGCGATTCTTCGACTTCGGATGGCGAGAGCGTCGACTTTGTCGTGTCTAGGGCCGAAGCCGCCAAGTAGGTTCCCCCTGGTTCTCACTTGCCTTGAAAGGAATAGCGCACTGACATCTCCTAGGGTCACCATCCATTCGTTTGGGCTGGGGTTGACCCACAAGCCCGACACGATGATCGAATTATCCACCCGCACCAAAGCGTCCTATTCGTATGTCAAGGATTGGATGATGCTGCGCGAGTGCGTCGCCGGAACCCTCGGCTCGCTGCAGACGGTTTCCCACCAAAACGTCAGGCTCAAGCTGCGGCTACCTGAAGGATCCCCGGCCAAGTTCGTAAAAATCAGCGGGGCTCTGCAGATAACCAAGCGAGCAACTGGCAAGGACGCGGAAGCTGCCCTTGGCGACCTGCGCTTCGGTGACAAGAGGGGTAAGTTGGTCGTTGGGCTGAGCGCACGCACACTCGCAGCTAACGTTGGTCAGACATTCTCGTCCAATTGGCCATAACGCCCGACAACAGCTCGCCAGAGCACGTCCCTCAGGATCCTTGGGAAACCATTGTTTCTGGACTCGAGGCACTTGGAGGCCCGCTTGACCAGGACGACCAGCGCAGTCTGAGTGTGGAAGAAGTGCCACTGATTCAAGCGGATCTAACCTTTGGCGACATCATGCGAGATGGCACTCTTTCTCACCTTCCCAGGCCATCTCTTTTGGCTATTACGGTTCTTCCCGCTTCCCGGAGACAATCCAAAAACAGGCCTGCGACGCCTCCGATCCCACCGCACCCGTCCGTCGTTCAGAGGCGGATGGAGCTCTTGACGTCCGACATGCTTACGCGAGCCCTGACTCTGGTATCCCGGGGTCAGCATGAGCGCGCCCACCACCTGCTCAGCGAGACGAGGAGTATCCTGAAGGGTCTGGCAAAGGGTGGCCTCCCGCCGCTGCCGCCACCGCCGGGTCCGCCACCATCCGGACTGCCTCCAACACCGGGCAACCCTAGTTCCGACAGCATAGCGCAGCCCTCCCCTACACCCTTGGACGTGCTAAACGGGCCACACACACCGTCCCTTTTGCCTTCTCCCCACGTGGACAGCAACTTCCACCCTGCCGCCGGCATCGACCCCCATACCATGTCGGCGCTCGACGCCGAGCTCGAGGCTGCGCTCGAGTGGATAAACCACCCGGCGGTCTTTGGCCGCGACTCGCGCAAGGCGGTGCTGCAGGCCATTGGTACCATTAGCTCGCAGCGTGGCTACACGTTCCGCACGCCCGCCGAGTCTCTCTGGGCGCAGCGCATCACGGGCGTCAAGCGCCTGGCAGACCGCTCGCGCGAGTGGCGCGAGGTTGGCGACGAAGCCCTTATGGAAGAGTCGTAGATCTTTTCGCCTGTAAAGCGCATCTCCTCCCATCTCTCTATAAAACCGAATTTCCCCTTTCATTTGTCATAGACTGTCCGGTATACCGCTTCCATTTTCCCTGATGACTGTGGACGACTTCTCTTGCTCTCCCTTCTTTCCTCTTGGTAAGTATCAAAACGTTGTCGCCTAGATATAAATTATCATCGCGCGCGTCTTACCATGCCCTTTCTCTTCCTCTTGGTCACATGGCGCAATTTCTTCCTTCCCTCCTGTTTGATTCGACGGTGGAAAAACAGCTTTCTGTTCCCCTTTTTGATTCGTGCATGTCTTATACCCTGGTTAGTGTTCCCTTTTTGACGAGTCACTCTTGGCAAGGATGGATGGGTGGTGGTACCTGGTTGGTTGGTTGGTTGGTCGGTCGGCTTGTAGGGCAGACATGGGTCTCACTAGGAAGGTAGGTGGGTTTGGTCTCATTTGATTGGATGGAGGGTACGGCGGCGGTATCTAGGAGCCTGTGCGCGGTTGAGACGACTTGTAGGTCTAAAAGAGTGACTGACGAGCTACTGCTGTAATTCTCTAAATCGGCGGTCTAGGAGGTGGCGCCATCTATCTAGCTGCCGTAGTTTACGTAGATACCTCACCACGACCATGTCCTTGCCTACTGACTTGCTTTCCTGCTTGATCTTGCCATTTCCGTCTGTATCTGTACCCGTACCTTTGTTGAAGTCGCTACCACTCAGAACCATGACTATTCAACAAAACATCCTCCATCCGAACCTCATCCCCCTCACAATCAGGCCAGCGCCTGGACACGGAGCAGCATGTGTAAACGACGCAGATCAAAGAAAAAAAAAAAAGATAAAAAAAGAGGGTGTAACAGAAGGAAGCCCGTAAACAGAGCAGGGCAAGGGCAGCTGAAACGCCAAGAACTGGATGGGAGGGCCGGACGGTGCTTGACTCGTGCAGTCGCTCGGAGGATGAACTAGTTGACGCAGAGTGATACGGACTGCGAGGGAGGGAGGGAGGGAGAGGAGGATGGTCAGTAGGTGATTGATGATTGTTTGAACAGTGAAGAAGAAGAGGAAGAGGAAGAAGGAGGAGGAGAAGAGGAAGAGGAAGAAGGAGGAGGAGAAGAAGAAGAAGAAGGAGGAGGAGGAGAAGAAGAAGAAGAAGAAGAAGAAGAAGAAGCAGAAGTGAGGCGCGCTTGTCTCATCTATCTGCGTTATGCATACAGTATAGTATAGTATAGTACAGTGTAGTAGAGTGCCACAGCAGGCACGGGAAGTGTAACTATCTATCTTTCCATCTACCAATCAATCTGTCAACCAGCCAGTCAGCCATCCACCCAACAATCAAAATCATACAACACCATACCACACCACACCTACCTGCACCCAAAAATAAAGCTAGGAAACCTACCACAGCCGAGAAAACAACCTTCCCTTCTTTTCTCCCCCCCCCCCCCCCCCCCCCCCCCCCCCCCATTTTCACTCCACTCAAAACGATTGGGCGCACGGACAAACCAAAGTAGGCACGTCAGCCACTCTATCTGATTCTAAAGAATGCGCCCGCATGCACGGAGGTCGGCAGGGTTCCACACAGTAGGGGAGAGAGGAAGTAGGGCAAGGCACGAGGGCACGAGCACGAGCATGAGCACCACCACGCGCTCCCTTAGCGCATGCCTGCAGCCAGCCAGCCAGCCAGCCAGCCATGTGTGTGGCCGTGTTTCAGGATTGACAGACGGACGGCGGGCCGTCGGTTGAGACAGGAAAAAGGAAAGGAAGCGAAGGGAAGGGATGGGATGGATGGATGGATGGATGGATGGATGGGCGGGACTTGGTTGTTTGAACTGCGCGTGTCTAGATTTTCTGGTTATGCATCATGTCTTGTGGGTGGTTTCTCGTCGTGGTGTATCTGGACCGGATGACTGACTGGGTTGGTGGGTGCATCTGGCTGCTGGCTCTTAGGAAAAAAAAAAAAAAAAAGAGAGAAAAAAAGAGAAAAAAAAAAGAAAAAAGAAAGTCATTGCTTTGATCTCGATGTACCGGGTCGAGAGGTCACATAGGTCTAGTCTTCGCCGCACTCCTGCGTTGCAGCAACCAATCAGCCAGCGCAGGTGACAAGGTCGTTTGCTTCGTTTGGTGGTGGGGGGAAAGGAATCAGTTATGTTTGCATCTATCTGTGTATGTATTGGTATACGCCGCCCTGGTTCAGTGGTCTTTTCTTTTTTTTTCTTTTCTTTTCTTTTTTTTGCTTCTGGTCGTTTTTCCTGGCTGTCGGGTCGTGTGCTCGTCGTGGGCCCACCCTCCACCCCATGTGAGTCGTATGAGCTGCTCGAGCCCTGACGACGGGCGAAAACACGCATGCCTGTCTGTCTCCTGTCTCCTGTCTCCTGTCTCTTGTCCGATGGGCAAGCCGTTCGCTCCTTAGGTCCTGTCGTGCTGGAGGCCTTGCGTCCTTCAGGCATTTCCCCGTCGTCTCTTCTCGCTTCTCGCTTCTCGCTTCTCGCGCTATTGCCCGCGGTCGTCGCACCTCGCCCTGTTGCTCCAATCGTCCATATAGATCGTCGTCGTCGTCGTCGTCCGTCGCCAGAGCAGCATCATAGCTTCGCCTTGGCCAAACCGACCGTCTCGGGAGCTCCGACGACGAGACGCTAGTTACCAGCACACCAATGACCTAGCCAAGCTGCGCAGCCACAGCGGCATTGCGTAACCCCGCAGCAAGAGAAGATCGCCATCACGCAGCAGCCAGCTCCCTGTCTCTTCTCGCTCTCTCCATTTCAATGCCCGCGGCCGATGAAACGGGGAGCGAGTCGTTGTTGTCGCCTCCACCGTCGCCGCCGCACGCCTTGCCGTTTCTCCTCGTCGTCGCGGTGCACGTGGCAGCCCAATCACTCACTCGGCGGGCCCTTGCGAAGCGAGAGACGGGGAAAAAGCGCTGGCTACCAAGAGCCGTCCTTTTGGTGTGATGGATCTGGTATCGCTGGTCTTTCTCGTCCCTCTCATTTGCTGCGCACGTGTGGCGCTCTGGGCGAGACAGAGGGCCCTGCACATCACCATTCGCTTCTGCCAAGGCAGAGCCGTGTCGTCAAGCTGCTCACTGGGAGAATGACTAAGGAGACGCGGCGGAGCGACCAGAGAGCCCAAGAAGCCTCATGCCATGCCGGATTCTCCTTCTTTGGGGCGAACGCGACGGTCAGGTCATCATCTCGGTCTGCAAATCCTGCCCCATTGGCCGGCCGGCCGGGGAGATACACGCTCTTCCCCTTCGAGAACATCATCCATCACGACCTTCTCGTCACCTTGCACCGTTATCGGCACTTCTTTCTCCCTGATCCCAAAAACCCGGAGCGACCGATCGCCCGCGGCCCCCCATCTCTCGCTTCCCGCTCGCTAGGGGAATGCCGTCGCCGTCGTGTCTCTGCTGTTCGCTCCTCCGCGCTGTTGATTGCCCGCTCGCTCTCCGTACCTCATCTCGCTCGACAAGACGGCCTCGCTTGCTTTGCCCGCTTGCCCGCTTTGCTCCATCCCACCAGTCGAGTCGTTGTTCTTGCGGCTCTCGCCGTTGGCCGTCATTATTCAACTGACCGAGAGCAAGAACACGGTGATGGAATTTTACCTCGGCTCGGCGCGCTGCTGCTGCTGCTGCTGCTGATGCTGGGCGCCACTTCAGTTTACATGTGTGCGCCCTAGCTAGCAACCGCGTCATCCTGGGGCAACCCAGCCTTATGGCCCGCCCATCTTCATTACAGGATTGCGTGGGGGTTGCGGCGAGGGCGTCGGCGCTGCGCGTGCTGCACAGCCGCTGCCATGCTACTGCTGCTGCTGCTGCTGCTGTCGCCCAGAATGCTTAGGGTGCGTCGAAGATGATGGGTTGGGGTGTCGATGCTTGCTCCGCAGCAGGCTGACGGATAGCCGAGACACCTTTCCCAATCGGGTAGTTTTCTTGCGCTTGCGGCTCGATAGGGCTTCCTTGTGCAGCTGCTGATGCTATTTATTCATCGTTGCTCTGCTAATAACCTGCTTTCCTAGCGAAGAGTTTCGAGGAGAATTATTCACATTTCTTGTTCGTTTGCCACGCTTCAAATGGAATCTACCATTGGACCGGGTTCGTGGCTTGGTGGCGTTGCTCCCGTTGACGAGGCCGCTTTCCCCGTGTCTCAGGCCCTGGATTGACGCCGTGGCGTCTTCTTACGCTTCGACTGCTTGATGCTAAACCCGCAGTCGGCAATCCACGCAATAGACGAAGTTGTACTGGTGGTGTTCAGCTTGTAGACTTTCCGCAGCAGCATGGCATCGAACGTACTTTCTCGAAAGTATCTCGGCTGTTCAGAAATGTCTCAGTTGCTCATCACCAACAGAACCCGGAGGCAAGAAAAGGCGAACGGCATTTGAAAAGGGCAACAAAAGTGAGACCATGCAAGTTTCTACATTTATTTCCTTGTTGAAAGCTAAACTGCGAAATAGACTGTTTAGCTCGCCAAACAACGATGCCGACCTGGGCTTGAGACTCCCCAACGGCAAAGTCCCAGCCAGTCTGTAAACTACCTGTGCCGCGGGTGTTCTCATTTCTTCGGTTTCCTCCCAAGGGTGACGTAAAAGGGATAGTGAATGCCTGGCGCGCTGAAGAGGTCCCTATCAATGTCCGCCAAATACTTGTCAATCTTCTCCTGCGGCACCTTGCCTTGGAGCAAGCGCTGAGCAGCAGCTTTGACGATGCTCTTATGCGTGCGCTGGCAGTGCTCAGCGAGCGCCCATGTTTGCGGCAATTCATCGATCTTGACAAACGGCCAGACATGCTTCTCGACGCGAACATCGACAAAACCCGCCTTGCGCATGCGCTCAGCCGCGTTCTTCCCCGCATCCACATCAAGGCTCGCCTCCGTCAAAAATTCCCGCATGTCGCGCAGCCACTCCCACTCGTCCACCAGGTCGCGACGGTCCGGGTACGTCACCATCATCTGGTCGACATCCTGGTTCTCAACCCACCCACCGGGCTTGAGCAACTCAAACGCCTTTTGAAAAAAGTGATCCCAATTCTGAATGCCGAGGACAAGCGCACGGCCAAAGATCAGGTCGTAGCTGTTCGGCTGCCAGAGGTCCTTGGCCTCGTCCGTCGGCCCGGGGGCTCCAACGACGGCTTCCATGTAGTTGGCCTGCACGAACTTGACGTTGCGCTGCCTCTCGGCCGCCTGGCGCTGCGACACGTCGGGCACCTTGGACAGGTCGACGCCGTAGACGTACGCCGTCGGATACGTCTCGCCGAGGTACAAGCTCACGCTGCCCGTGCCGCAGCCGACGTCGAGCATCTTGGTCGGTGGGTTGGACAGCGACAGCGGCGCGTGCGACACGCGGCCGCCGAACATGGCGGCCACGCCGTTGGACTGCGAGAAGAGGCGTTCGTGCTCTTCGGAGCTGTTGGGCGCGTCAGTAAAGCTAAAACGGCTGTTGGTGTGCAGAGACGGGGTGAATTGGCTTACTCGTTTGGCAGACAGTACGGCGACTTGGTGTCGTTGTGGAATCTGCGCTCCATCTTGTCGGGCTGCTCCTGGACGCCTGTGGGCGAATCGGCTCTGGCCGCCATGATGACAATCGATGATGCCGTCGGTGCGTGATTCCCTTCTCGTCCTGTTATGGTGCTGTCGGCCGCGAAAAGTCGGGTATTCCGCTACGATAACACTCCAACGGGACCACACGAGGGAAACGCGAATGATCTTAGAACAGGAAGACCGAGAGCGCAGTTTATAACAGACAGCCCGCGCTTCCCCTCCCGTCACCCAGTCAGTCCTCCCACTTCTCTCTCGCCTGCCGGTCAAGAAACGATTCGTCATCGATCCCGTCGGCAAACTAGCTCGAGCACTTGGAGCAGCTCTGCCAATGCGCGGCACCTGTTTTGCGATTTGACTCTCCGGCTCGTCTCGAGCAGCCCCAACTCAGGCTCACCCATCCCACTTTGCGCGGATACGCGGGAAGTCTGTTGGACGCCAGGAAGCGGCTCCGCGCGCTTTGCTTGGGAGAGCATTGCCATCATTCGGTTGTTCGCGCATGCGGGTTTGGCCGGCGGCGCTGGTTTTCTCGTTGGTGTGTGGTTATGTAGACAGACAGTCGGGTGCATAGCTGCGTGAGGCCAGAATTGGCCGCTTATCGTGTGCTCGTCGATTGATTGCTACATCGAGATTGACTGGAGTTGATGACTTGTTGTCCTGCGTGTGGAAGGGACTGCGCGATTGCGGAGGCGGGGTTGTTGACAGGGAAGAGGTAGGTAGGTAGGTAGGTAGGTATGTAGGTGGTTTGTGAGTTCAGGGACGAGCGGTAGACGGTATCCGTCTCGGTGGATGGATGGATGATGATGATGATGATGCTGCTGCTGCTACTTAACGCTGCCCCTGTTGGACCGAGCGCACTTCCTTTTCTCCTTTCTTATTTCCTTGCTCTGCTTGATGCTGCGGTGGACTAAGAGAGTGAGGTACAGTGCGCAGTGACGTCGTCCTCGATTGCATTGATTCCATCCCATACTTCCTCCTCAACTGACATGGAACAGATAGACAAACCCAACACATTATCGACACAAACCAAGCCTACCAACAAACCATCGTGACTCTCGAGACGGGGTCAATGGGTCATCTTTACCTTTTCTCTGCCTTGATTCACCAATCTCCAATCAATCTCGCTCACGATTAGCCAGCCCACATAGCTAGCTATCAGGCTGGCTACCTACACAGAAGGACGTACAGGAACCGAATGAATGCAATGTATGTAGCGAGAGAGAGAGAGAGAGAGAGAGCTCAGTGCCGGTGCCGAACACTGCTGCTCCCGCTTTCCCACGAACCAACTTACCTACCTACTCATTGACAACCAGCAATTAGGTAGCACACACACACACACACTCTCTCTCTCTCTCTTCCACGCCGCCACAAAACATCTCTCTCCAACTACAATAATAATAACCCTATCAATCAGCTAATCCACTCACTCCTACTCACTTCCTTCCTTCCCTTATCCACTCCCTCCCAAACCGTAATACCTACACCAACCACGAGCAAAGCTAGGTGTCTTGTCACCGCCGCCGCCATCAATCACTCACACAACGCAAACAAGCTCAGCGCCGTCCATCCATCCATCTGGCGTCCCGGGCGGCGAGTGGACACACGCCCTCGCTATCGCATCGCTGCGCATCGCCTGGCCTCGCCTCGCTCCGCGCCGCCGCCGCCACCGTCCCGTGCTGTGCTGTGCCGTGTTTGCCGTCTAGTCTATCTAGGCGCAGCGCTGCGTAGTGCAGTGCGTGTAGGCGGTTAGATGTCACGTTAGAGATCTTGGTCGTCGTCGTCATCGTCGTCGTCGCACAGAACGAACGTACGTACATGCGCTGTTATCTTGTTGTTGCCGGATTCGACAAGTGTGGCGGGCTGGAATGACTGACTGACTGACTGACTGACCGATGTTACCTTCTACCCACTCTGCGCAAAAAGGGTGGCATGTACCTAGACAGACCGATGGACAGATACACGATGACGAAACGATTTCTAAATGTTCGGGTCACAAGTCACAATCGCCGAGATTCGACTCGGACGTGGATTACACAAAGGTGGGTAAACAAGAGGCCAGCGTGTGCGTGCCAGCCTCGTGGCTCAGGGACCTACATACCTTCGTGTTGGCAATCATTGCGCAAGACGGCAACTGACTGATTCTGGGAGCAGTCATCCATTTGACAACGTGACCGGATCGTGTCACGGAGCTTCGACTTGGCAACGCGACCACAAAAGGATTTCGCCTTTTTCGTTGCGAGGAATTCTTCAAGAATGGCGCTGTGAGATGATGCATTCGAAGTGTCTTTTTTCACAGTGATCACTCATTATTCTCACAATGATGAGCGTTTTCGATGAGTGGGCTCCAACCAAGGGAGATGGTCTGTTTCTTACACCGGACGAGCAGTGCAGATCAGTCTCTTTTGGTTCAAAAGCCTCCATCCTTTGCAGACGCGCGCGCTTCAGCCTTGTGAAAAGCGTCGAGACGTCTTGGGGAGCTGCTGCTTCTCGTTTTCGACGAGCAGACGAGTGATGTTGCCGTCGTGGTGGATCGTCGTGCCTTTATTCTTGTGCTCGCGCTTCAGGACGATGATGGGAGCGGATCGAGGAAGACAGAACGGTTTCAAAAGAGGAGCGAAAAGGGCCGGGGGCATATTTGATGGTGTATCTACTGGTGGAGGGGAGGGGATGCATTTGACCGGGTCCAGCGCAGCGAGCTCGACTCATGATGTCCGACGAAACGACGTTTGGCGAGGCGGAAGGACCGCAGGAGGACAGAGAGGACATGTCGATGGGTAGATGAGGGATCCGTCATTTGAAAGTCCTTTGAAAGTCCAAGTCGAGATCCCAGTGCTTACCAGTGATGCCTGTTGTGAGGGAACTTCGGTTGGGCGCATGTGGTGCCGACGTGCGAGAAGTTTTGGTCGACAGACACTCGAAGTGAAGTTGGCAAAGCGGTTGAAAACATCGGAAATGAGGCCGGGGGAATCGCCGCTTCAATACTGCTCGGGACGACCCTTAAATGTTGCTACCGTCTTGAGGTTTTGCATCGTCAGACGTCAGGAGCAACAAGACGCTGTGCAGCGTCCAGCGGGGTAAGAGCTGGTGAGAGCTGGGGCCGCGATGCTGCAGTACGCACTCATCTCCACGGAGAGAACATTGGGACCTTCTTCAGAAACCCGAATATCCTTCTCAAAGTAGTAGGCTGATAGCATGTGTCGGTCACCAGGTCAGCTGTGGTGTTCTTGCCCATGGTGTTTGCACCTATCACCGCCTACCTTTGGCATGGAATCAGGTACTAGACTAGGACGATGAGGGGTTTGAGGACACTCATGGGATCGCTTAGTAACGAAACAAAGTCAACTGATAGCATATCCAAGCAAATTGGCACATTTACGATGAAGGCATGACTTCCATTTCATTGCTGTCTGCGGTACATCGAATGCCATGCTGTATACTAAATAAACACGCACAAGAAAAAACAGGCCACATCATTTCTTTACATCCATTGAAGACTTGAAAACGTGAAGCGGGCTACGTCTCTGCGTTGGCCAGGAGAGTCCTGTTTCCAGCCGACACCACGAGGAGGTGCAGAGTCCGATTTCGTCGGCCTCAAACGGAAACGGCAAAAGAGAAGGGGAATGAGAGAGCGTGTTCGGGAAAGGAAGGATGGGCGGTGTAGAATGAGGGATACACAAGAGGAGCAAGCAAGTGTGTTGGAGCAGAGCGAGAGGAAGGAAAGGGAGAGTGAGCGTATTCAGGGAGATTGAGACAAACGAGAGGGGGGGCTCAGGAGGAAGTGAGCGAGCGTGTTTGAGCAAAGCGAGAGAAAAGGGGAACGAGCGAGGGCGTTCAGAAAATGCCAAAAAAAGAGAAGCGAGCGTGTGTAAGTCAAGCGGATGAGAGGGGAAGTGAGGACTTATATGATTAGGCAGAAAGAAAGATGGGCGAGACAAGTGAGCGTGCTCAGGGAAAAGCGGTGAGAGACAAGGGAGCAAGCGAGCGTGTTTGGGTGGAGCGAGCGTGTTTGGGAACAGTGGAAGATGCAAGGAGAAACAAATGCGTTCATGAAGAGCGAGGGACAGTGAGCAACGATGGACAGAACGAGTGTGAATGTGAGCGAGGGGCAAGGGGCCAACGAGGGACGGAACAGGATCAAAGCGAGCGAAAGAAGGTAACAGAGTCACGAAAAACAAACAGAAAGCGAGCCTGGGAGGGGAAAGGGCAAGGAGAAACAGAACGAGAACGGGGCTGAGTGGGAGAAAGTGGTGAAGGAGTGACAGGCAGAGAGAGACAAGGAGAGAGGGGAGCGAGGAGTGCCAAAACAAGAGCGAGTGAATGAAGGAAAGGAAACAAAGAAAGACAAGGTGCGGGCAGGAAGTTTGAAAGAGGGGAATGGGGAATGACCCATGCCTTGCGTTCGACACGAGCGAAGCTGTGCAAAATGTTAGCGCGGACTTGGAAGGTGAATAGAACCAGCAACTTACCACAAGCATGCATTGACCCCGTGTTACCACCGCTCCTCCACCAACACTCGCGAAGTCCGACCTTACAACAACAGACGACCCGAGAACGAGTGACCCTATGATCCGACACAGCTCCCACGAGCCTGTTTTTGCCTCCGAGATTATACCGTTTTGATGTTTTTTTGGTGGAAACCAGAGGTCTCCGAATACCGATGGCCAAGCTTTCTAGGGGAATGGCCTTCGGGTTGAGCACGTTCGGCGAGTGTCGAAGTAGTCCTTGGATCGGTCTGCCAACCGATGGATTGCCGGACTCGACGACGAGGTCCTGAACGGTGCTCGATGTGCGCCGGGTTGATAACGGGCACGGAGTGACAAGACGCCAGGGTTCCGTTGCTCGCAATGGCGAACGGTGACTTTGCGTCCGTCGGGGGTAAGGGCGAGGAGCTCAAGCCCGGGAGGAGAAGCGGAGAGCGGGGCCGACATGGCACACCTTGTCCGTGGTGTAGAATTGTCGCCGTCTTGTGAGGACGGGATCCCAACGGACAGCTCGTGGTGGATGAGCCAAGGTCACGGCAGCGGAGTAGACGGGTATCTGGTCGTCTCCACCGATCTCGACGCTTCTATGGACTTTGCGTGCCGAAGCGACGACACGTGCCTCTTCGGCCTTCCTGAACTTGTCGAGGCGCTCTGGAAGCCGGTCGTCCTGACGCTGGCCTCCAAGGACTTCCACCAGCAGGCTGGCAAAATTGCCGCGGTGGATGTCGTTGTCTTCCTCGTTCTTAGGCTCGTTGGTAACAGGAGCTCTGAGAAACCCGAACCGGGTGAGGGACCGAGGAGTTGGCCCGTGAGGAACGTGAGGAACGTTGGCCGGGGTTGGAGGTCGGCGCAGGATGGGACGAAGTTGATGACCAAGGGCGGCAGGAGAGGCAGATTGGGCAGAGGAGCGACCCCCGCAGCGAGCTCGACTCGCAATGGTCGGCTGCGCGTACGAAGGGGTGGCAGCAGATGGTCGTGGAGCTTCGCAAGGTTAGACAGGCATCAACATAGGGCACGGACGAAAGCGTTCTCACCCTGACCGATCTTGCGGGCGCGTGGCAGCACGCTCGCTCGAACTGGCCGGGGAGAAGCGGAGATCGAGGAGGACGACATGTTGACTGTTTGCAAGGTAAGCATCGCTGTCTGCACTTGGAAACAGACGTTGGGGTGGGAATGTGTATGTCATTTTGTCTATCTAAATGTGCTGGTGTTGAGAGTGAAACAACGAAAAGAACCGAACCGACCGGATGTCGCGTGAGAGGCGGACTGGTACAGTCGGTCGGTCGGTCGGAGATGTGAGATGAGGTGCTCGCAGTGGGAGGTCAGGGGCTTTGAGGCTGGCAGGCAACAAAGCGTGACCGGATGTTGGTTGTCGTCGTCGTCGAGAGCAGGACGTGGGCGACAGCAGAGCGTGCGAGCGGGGGGGAGAGGAAAGCCTTTTGTTGGGGGGAGCTGGCCTTTTTATAGTGATTGAACGTCTGATACACTACGGCGAAAAAAGTCTAGGTAGGAAAACCTTTGAAAGACCAAAGTTTGGTACTTACGTTGCATTGACAAAGTTCAGAGCTGAGAAAGGGATGAAGGATTCAAGTTTGGTTCTGCGCAGATTTGCGCAGCCGAAGGGAGGGTTCCAAGGGGTGTGGATGGACCGGGTTCGCGCCGGGAGCGTTCCATCAGCGGGCAGGGACAACACTGTGCGGCGAAAGACTTGTGGGCTGGCTGTAGACACGAACTATAGTGACGACTTGCCAGAAGTCGAAATGGAATAGTTCCGAAACTCCTGTCTCGAAGGATTTCCCCTGGAGAAATGTCGTGATTATTGAAGCGTGGAAGACAAGAGTGCTCGTAGAGATGGTTCAAGACTATCGAGACAGCAGATGAATGTTCATGAAGCAATCTAGATTTGAAGTAAGCAGAAGACTGAAATGAAGAAAGTGTTTGTTTAAAGTCCTTCATAAGGGTTGCGAAAGAAGCAAATGACTGATGAAAAGAGTAATTTCATGAAACGAGTTAGCCAGCGTGACTAGAGAATTCTTAACCGGGTCTCTCTCATTTCGGCGTTTGAAAATTGCTAGAAATATGTTGAGAGAAAGAGATATTGCCTGGATACGCCGTTTGTCGTGGTGTTGACCTTTTCGCAGGAACAAAGCCCACGACGGTCGCTCAAGTAGTTCAACCAAGGCAGCACAGACTCTCATTGACGATAAGGTATTCTGTCCGAGATTATTTGGACTTCTTGGTTATTTGTTGGTCAGATTGAACACGAAAAGGCAGTCGGGGTATCAGTGAAAGTCGGCTCGAAACATCCGGATTCGGGGCGGTGCCGGTCGCATGCTGACTTGAGCCGTGGCCTGCAACCGTGGGAACACAAAACGCGAATTCAGAGGTCGAACGCACACATTCACGACAGCTTTGCGCGGCGAAGACAAGTGAAGTGACATGGCATGTCGTCTCAAAGTTTGCGCGAAGTCGCTTGTTTCCTATTTTAAGAAACATTTCACGCAGGTGCGACGCCACAACCGAAGCGATCATTCCTACTAGGCCGATCGGTGACGCCAAACAACGGCTTCGACCAACTCTATTTCAACATCTCAACTCTCACCATCCAACGCTCTGTTTGATCGAGCTTGCGAGGTTTCTCGCGGCCTGCCTGTCAGGCTCAACACCGTCCCCACCGAAATCCCTTTCTCTGCTCTCTGGCCTTACGAGTCTGACACAGGACTGAAAGAGGTGGTACGCTACTAATCACAGGTCCACGTCAACCAAGTTCCTCAACTTTCTATTACGAACGAAGACAGTCGTATGACTTTTGCATTTCCACGGATGATCTAAGGTCTTCATCCATGGAACCGCTTGCCGTTGGCACTGCACCCTTGACAACCGTGACAGTCTGAAAGTGGTAGCGGAGGGCTTCGGCGTCAGTACAATGGATGGGACGGCACATTTTGCGGCAACTTCGGCACTTTTCTCTCGTTTGACTGCTGCCGATGACCAGACTGACGTGCCGCTCGAGCCTGGCGCTGCGACCGCGAGGCGAAGCTTACTCATCGTCCTTCATCGAGCACAGGCGACAGGGCAAAATGAACATTGTGATGGAGCGAGTGGTCGGATCCGCAGGACAAAAGGGAGAGTAAACTCGAGGCTTCATAATTTTGCGAAGGTTATGGACGAAGCATTCAGGATTATGCCCTCTACAAGTGCTGAAATGCGTTGTCTCTGGGTTGCAAGCATTTGCCCCGATTATGAGAGCTGGGTTTGGACAGCATGTGTATGATATATTCTCACACTCAATTCTGCATGCTCAGAGTGTCCCTGCTATGGCGCTATGGTGACGACCTATCGCTGGGAAATCTTGGGGTGTTGAGGACGCCTGCCCCTTTTCGAAAGCTCGTCTCAGTTGACCAGCACGATGTACTGAAGTTCGAGATGTTTTAGCTGCTCTTTTGACGTGGAATACCTGGGAGTATTCGAATACATAGTTTCCATTTGTTTAACGAACTTATGAGAGCAAGGTCTATGGGGTTTGAGTACTTGGAATATTTTGCTCACAAATTTTATTAGCCCGGGGAAAACAAATGCGAAAACAACAATGGTCAACACAACGGACTTTCATGACATCGGGCTTCTGTGCCTTTCATTTCTCTGTAGATACTTGGAGAATGAAAATGAAATCCAATCAATTAATCACCGACTTTCCGAGTCCAAAGAACAATGCCGTCAATCAATGAACCAACCACCCGACAGCCGCTGCATGCCCCTACCAAATCAAGAATCAGCCGCAACACCACCCACAAGACTCTCAAATACCAAAACAGTGAAAGCACATCGCTCGCTCCTTCCACATCCTGCAACTCACACACCCAACACTACACGCTCCTCACGCCATCGGCGCCTGCACCCTACTCCAACAACGAACAAATGAACCACAACACCTCGAGCACATGCCCCGCCATACCGATCCACACGACCAGCTATTCCACTACTACCAAAAACTCCATCGCACTCCAAACTCTGCGCCATTAAACTCGGCGAAAGACGCCGATCACACAACGACCACCGACTATGCAATGTGCTGAGCAATGACGGCTCCTTCGGCGCGGCTGTGATGGCGAACGACCTGACTGCTCCCTTGGCGCGGCTGCAACGGTGGATTACTGCTCCCTGGAGGAAGTCTCGTTTCTTTCTACACCCACTGTGGCGCTTGCGTCTCGATTTTATCGCGATTAGTCGCGGGCATGCGACCTGAGAGGTCTGGCGGGAGGGGAAACATGTAGGCGAAAGCAACGGGCGGGGCGATGTCTACATGCTCGGGGAGCGTGTGTGGTAGCGGGAACTCTTGTTGTCGTTCAGGGGCCCTGTGCTGTGTAAGTGCAGTAGGTGCCATGCACCCAGATAGGTATGTATGGAGGCCAAGACGAGAGAAGGCTCCTAGGACGGCAAGGCTGGCATCGCAGCAACGACGGAGAGATAGAGGGGGAGAATCGTATCTATTCATCAAACGACGCGCGTCATATCTATCTTGCCTTACCGTACCGTTGCTTGACCCACCCAAGCCAAACAACGACCTACATACCCCATGCGACCGCCAGAAACCAGGGAATAACAGGATCAAACCAAACCAGATCAACAAGCCACGCCCCACCCCACCATTTGCACACAGACTCAGCTCGCCACGCACAATCTAGATACTGGCCCGACGAGGCGCCATGGTGCGGCGCAGCCTCTTCTCCTTCTCGCCCTCCTCCGCCAGACCCAACGTGCCCTCTTCCCTCAAGCGCGCCAAAAACTCCTTGCCATACTTGTATCCGACGTCATAAATCTCGTCAAACTTGGCGAAATCGAGGGTGCCGTACGCGTCAATGGGCGGACGCATATAGCGACACCCCTTCATCGTCTTGGCTTTCTCGAGCGCATCCACGGAAGAGACGTACGCAAGGCGCGCCTGGATATCCGAGAGGGTCGGCGGGTTTGGATAGGCGGAAAAGGGGTTCCAGCGGTTCATCAAGGCCCAGAAGCCCGAAAGGCTGTCGCCGAAGGCTTGCGGCGTGTCGTCGTCGAGGCTGCCCACGTCGATGGCGAAGATGATGTCGGCGCCTAGGCTCTTCATGTGCGAGACTGTCAGGTTGTCGACGTAGCCGCCGTCGACGAGCATCGAGCCTTCGTCGCAGAGCGGCGGGAGCAGGCCCGCTAGTGTCATCGAGGCCCGCACATATCGCCACACGTAGCCTGAATTGTGGATTTCGGATCGCGAGCGAGAGATGTTGGTCGTGTTGCAGTAGAATTCGAGCCAAAAGTCTTCGATTTGGCTGTTTCCAAAGGTCTTAAAGATGCCGCGGTTAAATTCGTGGCCAGTGGTGTATGAGGCGCTGTGTTCTCTGTCAGTCCTCTTGTCTTCCTTCGAGTGTCGGTCAGATGAATACTTACGATGGATATGTCAGATCTAGGGCGAACCGCCACATACTCCCCATCCGTCCTGCAAACTTCTTTGCCCTACCGTACATGGGCACGACGTCTGCATCCCAGGCATAGAGTGCTCCAATAAAGCTGCCAATACTTGTGCCTCCAACGATATCAATCGGAATACCCGTCTCTTCCAACGCTCTAATGATTCCCACGTGTGCAATACCTCTTGCGCCACCGCCGCCAAGGACCAGGCCCACACTCTTCCCACACAGCCGACGCGCGAGTCGATGGAAGTCGCCCTTGAATGGCGTTTCGGCAGAGTATAGGGGCGTCTGGCGCATGCGCTTTGAAGTGTACTTTTGAATCTCTGCCTGCAGGACTTGGACCCTGTGTTTGAGGGCGGTGCCGAAGCGCCTATGGGTCGGGTGCACAGGTTCGGGTGCCGTGCGGAATGCCATTTGGATGTGGTGATGACTACCGTTGATCCACATTCGATTGCGGAGCCATTTGCGCGTGAGACCAGGTGGGCAGTACCGTTCTGAATGCAACAATACGAGCTCTTTTCTTGCCGTCGTCTTGGTTGTGAGGAGGAAGCGTTCATATTCGCCAATGGCTGGTGAACTCTCTGCCAGCCCGACGATGAGGATACAATCAGCCTGGCTGATGCAAGTTTGCGTCCAGGGCGACTTGACATTCGTGTCAGCTACGTAAAGGACCATGCTGTATTTCTCTTCGAGGTCTGCAAGATACTGTGAGAGCTTTAGCTTCCCCATCCGACTAAAGGCATGTCTGCCCAAGTGGTTGAGGATCGCTGCTTGATTGAGGGAAACGACTCGGTTTGGAAGGCCGATTTGCTGTAGCGCATTGACTAGTCGGCCCGCAAAGTCGACGACAGGAATCCCCGTGGTCACCGGCA
The DNA here is from genome assembly GCF_038021145.1 of Phyllosticta citriasiana. Lineage (NCBI taxonomy): Eukaryota > Fungi > Ascomycota > Dothideomycetes > Botryosphaeriales > Phyllostictaceae > Phyllosticta > Phyllosticta citriasiana. The sequence continues at coordinate 1,488,811 of NW_027117285.1, read as the reverse complement.
AAATAGCCACAGTGCGCAGATTGGCCGTCGATGAAACATTCGTCTTCAATCCGGCTGTCCGTTCGGCTGCTTGCTCGTGGAGCGGGTCTTCCATCAGCTTGCGCATTCTGCTTGCAATGATTTTGGAAATCTTGATGGTGATTCCCGGATGCTCCAACGCAAGACTGTTAAACAGCGTCTTGGGAAACTTGGCCACTTCAGTGTCACGGATAGCATGAAGGGACGCGGGGCGAGTGGATTCAGTCAAGACTTCCAGCTCACCAACACTGTCACCTTGACCATATTCTCCGATAACCGTCATGCCCTTTTCCTCCGTTTCCTTGATAGCTCGCAGACGACCATTGAGAACAATGTAGATGGAGTCGCTCTCGTCGGCCTGATTGTAAATGATCTGTCCCGCATTGACCTGCACCCATTCAAGGGCAAAGTCAATGTGCAAAATCAGACGGGGAAGTAGGCTGGTAAGACGTTTGGCCATGGTCAGGAGGACCACGGGATATCTGTCCACGATCCGTTCAATTGAAGCGCGCGGCAAGAAGCCGACGTACACGTCCGTTTTGGCAGTGACATCGACAAACGAACGATAAGAGGAAACCGTTCCAAGATAGCCTGCCAGGCCACCAGGTTTTGTGAGAAAGAGGCTTTTCCGTGGAAGCCTCTTTTTCTTGTGGTCGGGATGCTTTCCAACAGAGCCAATTGATGACCCTGTCGTCGTCTTGTGTGATGCTGACCCAAAAATATCGGAAGAAGTGACCCCAGAATATCCAGCAGCGCTGTCGTGGGGAAAGGTGCCAAGGACATCGTCGTTATTCTCCCCTTCAACTGGCATGCCAACATCTAGAAATCCATCGATGACGTAGTAGAGTCCTGGGTTGCGCTCGCCTTGTTCCACGAGAACAGAGCCTTGAGGAAAGAAGACAATTTCCACGTCGTTGACAAGTTCTTCGTGAATGCTTCGCGAGTCTCTCACACTCATCGACGAAAGTGGAACCGATGCAGCGGACTCCGAGTCGCCGTCGACAGATGCCTCGTAAGGGTCAATGAAGCCAAACGCATTACTGAATGTAGCCCTTTGCCGTTTCGAATCAAAAGAAACGAGCCGAGGGGACTGCTCGACCGAGTCTGCCTTCATTATCGGATTCTTCGTGTTGGTCAATCCTATGGCTTTGAGCATGCACTCGAGGACAGATTCGCGGAAGATAGCATCTTCATCCAGCGATTCTTGGCGTTGGAGGGGCATCCGACCTGGAGGGGCGACGAAAGGATTAAATTCGCCACCAGTCAAAGGTGTTTGTGCGGCCTTCCGCCCAGTAGCAGGAGAGGTCCCAGATGGTTGTGAAAGAGTGGTCATCGGACCAATTCGACTGCTTCTTCCACTCGACAGATTCGTCAAGAGGTCACCTGCACTCACACCATGTCGATCGGATTCTTGGGGACTCATCGTAGCGCTCCTGCGCACAACTTCTGGTGTAGAGGCGAGGCCGGTCGGATGACGTGGCTGGGGGCGGGATTGCGCCAGAACATCCTTCCTAAGTCCACTGCTAGATCGTCGCCGGCGAACAGCCCCTGGATTGTGGAGAGCGATGCCATTTGTCCATTCCCCATCTCCAATGCGTTGACGTTCCTGCCAGAATCAGCATGATGGATCATGTTCGTAGAAAAGTGGCCTACCCTTGCAAACTTTTCCTTCAATCGTTGAAGAGCGGCATCCCGAAGAAATCCAGGCAGATCATATGTGGTGTACTTGTTCATGAGCCTCTCTGTTCGAAGTACCTCACTAGTCAAACCCAAGTAGGTGTGACCTGTTGAGAGAGTGACGCGTTGAAGCCTTGTGAGAATCACCTGCACAATATGCGCAGTCGCCCGTGGGTACAGACGTGTCAAACGTTTGAATGCACTTGCAGGAATGACGGCGATTGTTGTGTCGACAGTGGCTCTTGCAACAATATCTGGATGAGCAGATTTGAGTTTTCTAGTCCGAGAGTTCGATGTTGTCCTCTTGTGCTTTATCGGTTCCTCCCCAACTTGGGCTGTGTCTAGGGAGAGGGAGGGTATTCTAGGCAGGCGACCACCCACTGTGGGGCTGGCAATTGAAGACGCACGCCCGTGTCTGTGATCTGTTCTGGGTGACACGTGAGGGCTTGGATGACCCGATTGCGGAGTACTGGTCCCAGTTCCGCCTGGTGGTTGAAAGGAAGCACCACCGGCAGTGGTTGGCACTGAGTCTACTCCACTGTCTTCATCGTGACGAAGTTTTACATCTTCGGTGAATAGCGAGAGTATCGAAAAAAGCGAGGACATGGGTGCTCCGTTCTTGACCTCGGTGAGAAGCTGATAGCCCTGTTGGTGTCCCTGGCCTTTGCCGTCATCCTCGTCAGAGCTTTCTGATCCCAGGCCCGAGTCCACGGACGCGTCGTCGCAATTGGATTTGACAAAGATTTGCACCAAGCCATCTACAACCAGGCAAAAGCCTTTCTCTTCCTCTAGCAACAGCGTTTCTCCAGCAATCAACTTGCGTGTTTGCATCGTTCTCGTCAATTCGTGAAAGACGGGCCGTTCCAGATAGCCAAAGACCTTGATGGCGCTGAGAAACTCGTCCAAATAGTTGGACAATCCCCGCTTTGAATCTCCCTCTTGCGTATCCGGAAATATTTCGACGTGGGGCTCTTCGCGCTGCGGCTCGGGGGGCAAGCGGGTGTACATGTTGAGGAAACGATAGCGGACGATCCAGCTCACGGTGGAGCCGAAGGCGAGGAATATCATGACTCTAGGGAGACAAGTTAGAAGCAGAATCACCGGGCAAAGCAAAGTTCAGTCTCACAAGGTCGTGGCGTTCATCGTAACAGTTAGACTCATGGAAGCCACAGTGAAGATCCATGTTGGCAAAGTGATGGTGCCAAAAGTAATGATCCAGAAGAGCAGGCCAGGAATGACCTTTAGAATAGCGAGTAGGAGGCGGCCGAGGAGTCCAAGGCTGGTCGACGAGCTTTGAGCTTCGGCGATAGCATTAGTTGCAGCGGTGCTGGTCTGCGCCGCAAGGGCAGACCAGTTTGTCGACGCGTTCATGTCCGAGTCGATGCTCGAAACGAGGGCAGAGGCAGTGGACGAGTACACATCAGCCGGGCTACCAGGACCGTAAAAGAAGAAGCATGACTGTCAGAATTTGGCGGGTTTCTAGTGTTCAGCGCTCACGAAGCCGGAGGAGCTTGGTGACGGTCACCCCGGACTAACGCGGTTGAGCCTCGGGAGGGCCCGAGCTCGAAGGCGGTCGACTTCCGTTGCATCCAGTCTCGTCGCCGACGCGTAGCTCTCCATCCGCACTGCGAGCCTCTGTCACTCAATTCCTAGCTTTCGCCATGCCGCCATTCAAAGATGACCAGCTTATTGTATGACCTGCTTCCCTCGCGAAACCACCTGCCTGTCCATTGCAACTAACAAGCACGCCGCAGCTCATCGCACCAGGCTCAGAAGCTACCCTCGCGCAGCTCGGTCTGCCTGAGTCGCTAACGCCTGCGCGTCTGCGCGTACGGTCGCGCATGTTTCCTGCCGAAAAAGAGGGCGAATTCGAACCGTACAAAGTCCGGAGAAAGGGAGGCGACAAGCCGATTTCACAGCCGGCCGAAAACAACAAGGAACAAGAAAAGAAGCCCGACGGAGCAGAGGAAGACATTGAATATGAGGAGGATCACAACTCCGAGGAGGGTGCGGTCTGGCCAATTGTTGGAGGCAGGATTGTCAACTGGCCGTGCTTCTACGCTCTCATGACGCACGTCTACAACACGCTGAATCCGCCGTTCCACACGCCCATACTTCTAGTTGCGGAGCCCGTCTGGACGCCAAAAGAAAAGGAGCGCCTCACACAGTTCTTTTTTGAAAAGTTCAAGATGCCGGCGTTCACCATTGTCGACTCCGCAACAGCCACGGCGTACGCATACGGAACGCACACGGCGACCGTTATAGATGTGGGACTACAAAAGGCAGACATTACGGCCATTAGCGACTTCATTATGCACGAGACTGGCAGGTCAATTTCTGTCCCAGATTGTGGCGGAGATTCAATGACGCGACGTCTGCAAGAGCTTCTCAAGTCCAAGGGCTTCTCGTATGAGATGTGCGAACAGCTGAAGAAAAATCCTATTTGCGAGATATTACCACCAGGCACACCGCTCCCCGGAGCTGGAGATGGGGCAACAGAGCAAGTAACGAATCCAGCCGCAGCGGCATCCACTGGCGCGACGGGATCAGGAGCTGAGGCTGCCTCCAACATTACACAGGCGCCTCGAGGGCCAGGTGCAGATACCGAGGTTGGCGACGAGGGCGAGAAAGATGACAATGAGGACGGTGTTCTCGATGTCGCCAACATTGTTACCAGCGGGAAGATGAGCGAATACCTGGCCAAGAAGGAAAAAGAAAAGCAAGAAAAGGCTGTCTACAAGAAAAAAGGGCAAGAGACTGCCAAGGATGCTGCCGCAAAACCCATTCGCCAACCAAATGCGAAGCGGGAAAAGACTACATTCATGTACGAAGATCACGCACTGCTCACTGCTTTAAAAGACATGAACATGGGCGAGCAGAGATTAGCAGAAGCGCAGGCCGCCCTGGACGAAGGCCCTGCCAAGAGGGGCGCCGATGGCGAGATTCTCCCCGGAGAGTCCATGGATGGCATCGAAACAAACGGAGCATCTTCTGCTCCTCAAGGGCAATCGACTCGGGGTACTATCCGTCGTGAGATTGAAGTTGGGACCGAGCGTTTCCAAGCGGCGAGCGGAGGCATACTCGAGCGCATCGCAGAAGCCGTGTATAGGACCATTTCATCGGTCGATGAGGTCAATAAACGGAGCGAGCTGTGGGAGTCGCTCATCATTGTCGGCAACGGCGCTAGACTACGAGGTATGTTGAGTAGTCACCATTTCAGTGTGCTATGCTAACAGGGTAACAGGCTTCAAGGAAGCGCTTGTTGCAACTCTTCAGTCCAAATATCTCATCTCCCCGTCTTCTGCCACAATCTTCACGTCGGAGCTTCCTTCAAACCTTTCAACACCCGTCGGTACGGGAGCCAATACACCTCAACATCCGGGTATGCAATCAATGGGTCCCAGTGGAGTGAACCCGCTTCTGTATGCAGCTACCACTGCTCAAAACCCGCAAATGATGCATGCCGGAGGCACGCCGGGCCCAATGGGCAGCCTGCACTCTCACAACACGCACTCGTCGCACGGCCAATCGCCAACCAACATCAGGCTCGTCAAGACACCAGAATACTTCCCCGAATGGAAGGAGGTGGGCATGGATGAAGCCATGTTCTTGGGTGCGCAGGTGGCTGCCAAGGTGCTGTTCATCGTAGACCAGGGTCTGGGTCAGGGATACATGACGCGGACGGATTACAACGATCAGGGTCCTTCTGGCATCCGCGACGTTTGCATTTAAGAGCGCAGAGCGCGGGGACGGATAGATGGGTTGGAGTTTTGGATGGAGTATGGGGAATGCGGCGAAGGGCAAAAGTCTGCGGATTTGATTGGTCCAAACTAGTTACTGGTCGAATGCCACCAAAACAAACCTTTCCTAAGAGGAAGAGCGTTGATGAAATCTGTCTGTCCCAACAACCAGTGCAACGCCCACTGGCCACGAAGCGGACAGGGCTCTCCAACGGCGGAGGATCGGGTATTTTTGGGGGTCCAACAGCAGAGATTCGGGGAGCGAGGGGAGAGGATGAGGCGGCGGTAGATTTGGCAGCGGCGGACGAATGGCGTCTGCAGGAACACGCCCGGGCAGCTTCTTTGTCGCAACCCGCCCGGCTCGTCAGCGCTGAGAGGCGCCCGATGCCACGGCCATTCCAAAGGCTCCGCAGCAGCTCCAAGTACAACCTACCTACCTACCTACCTGCCTATCTACCTAGCAAATGGCTGCCATGTCCGGGCGAAGGGAGTCGTCGTTATTCCTTGCAAACCCCGAAACCACATGCGACTTGCGGCCTCGGTAGCTCCAACACTAGACATCTACTCCGCCGACTGTCCCTCCGCGCTGCCTGTTCAACCTCCGCCTCGACCTCCGCCTCGACCTCCGCCTCGACCTCCGCCGTCTGCTCAGTTCGCAATGGCGTCACTGCTGCAGCGCGGCGACCGCGACACCCTGACAATGAACACGCAGTCGCAGAAATTCCATTCCGTCGGTCCAGACGACGACAGCGACGCCGAGGAGGTGAACCGCACCATCAAGCACCCCGGCAATGTCTACATCAACGTTCAAGGTGCCTTCATAGTCGACGACAATGAGCCGCGCACTCCCTTGACTCCCAACAGCGACGACTACGAGTACGAGACCAAGGACATTCGCCTGCCAAACCACACGGCCGTCGTCAGCCATGTCGCAGTCGACGTGAGTCACTCCGCGCACCGGCATCCACCGTCAATTGACTGACTCCGGTTGTGCCCTTGCAGATTGGCGGCTCGCTCGCGAAGCTCGTCTACTTTTCGCGCGACCCAACGTCCAAGGAGCTGGGCGGCCGCCTCAACTTTCTCAAGTTCGAGACGGACCGGATTGACGAGTGTATCGACTTTATGCGTGAGCTCAAGCTCAAGTACCAAACGATAAATGGCTCTCCTCCGTCCGACATCACCGTTATGGCCACTGGCGGCGGCGCATTCAAATACTACGACCGCATAAGAGAAGCGTTGGAGGTGGAGGTGCTGCGAGAAGACGAAATGGAATGTTTGATCATTGGTACGAGCCGCGGACCCTGAACAACTTCACAGGTAGAAGAAGCTTACCCCTACACCAGGTCTCGATTTCTTCATCACCGAGATACCCTGCGAGGTCTTTACATACAGTCAGGATGACCCAATGCACTTCGAACAAGCGCGGCCCGACATCTATCCCTACCTGCTCGTCAACATTGGCTCGGGTGTCTCCATGGTCAAGGTCTCCGGGCCACGGCAATACGAACGTATTGGCGGAACCTCGCTCGGCGGCGGTACGCTCTGGGGCCTGCTCTCGCTCCTGACGGGAGCACGGAATTTCGAAGACATGCTGAAGCTGGCTGATGCGGGCGACAATACGGCGGTGGACATGCTGGTCGGAGACATTTACGGCACCGGCTACGGCAAGATTGGCCTCAAGAGCACCACCATCGCCAGCAGCTTCGGCAAGGTGTACAAGATGAAGCGACAAGCGGAGCGCGAGGCCGAGGATAGCGGGAACCTCAAGGAAGTCTCGGGCGAGAATGGCGATGCTTCAACCACATCGAGTCGCTCGTTCAGACCCGAGGATGTAAGCAAGAGTCTGCTGTACGCCGTCAGGTAAGCTTCTCTAAACTCTCGTTCGAAAAGCTGCGAGCTAAGTTCTAGTCCAGTAACAACATTGGCCAAATCGCCTACCTGCATGCTGAAAAGCACAACCTCGAGCGCATCTACTTTGGCGGGTCCTTCATCGGCGGCCACCGCCAGACCATGAATACCCTCTCGTACGCCATCAAATTCTGGTCCAAGGGCGAGAAGCAAGCCTACTTCTTACGCCACGAGGGCTACCTCGGCGCCGTCGGCGCGTTCCTCAAACGCCAGCCGCGCAACTGGGGCCGCCGCAACAGCATCGACGGACGACCCATGACAGCCGACTCGAAGGCGTGAGCAGCGCTCGGAAAGTGCGGCGCGAAGGGCGACTTGGACACGCCAGGGCGGAGATGCGCAGGAGAGGGCGCGCTGCGGCGGCGTGGGGCCAGGGGGCGGGAGCGGAGCGGCTGTGGATGCTGGTAAGCTCCCGCTTCCCTTTCCGTTCCTTCAATCTCCCCCTGTCCCGCCGGGTCTCGCATGGCAAGGAATGGCCCTCAACTCTGCGCCAGCTGGTCACTGCAGTGCCGTTACCTCCCTGGTGTCGTCAGCTTCCTCCGAGTTGCCGATCCGTGGGCACTAGGGGAGGCGAGCGAGGGTACCGGGTAGAATGCGCCAGCATTTACGCGTGGCACACGTGGGATTGAAGTGCGACATAAAGGTACTCCTACCTTTCTTCTTGGTTGAAAAGGGAGAAGGCCTTTCCATGCCGTTGGTGTTGACATATATCTGGAGAGGAATCAAAGCAAACGAGCGAGCAAGGGAAATCTCGTGATGGAAATCTCACTCGCTTGACGCAACAGGCCAGCCAGCCAGCCAGCCAGCTATCTAGCCATCTTCTGCCATGTAATCTTGTAAATACTAATGTAATTTGATAGTCGGTCTCGTGTATGGTGCTGTACCAATCTGTTCGCAAAGGAGGTGTGTTGCCTTGCATCGGCCGCACCCATGGTTTTGCTTCGCTTGCAACAATGGCTGACATCGAAAGACCACCACCGACGCTTCTCCTTTCTATTCTCATCACTTCCATGCTACCAGATAGCAGAGCTTACTTGGCCTGCATGCGGGCAATCCTTGATTTTCCCACGTTGCAAATCATCACGTTTTACTCTCTCTGCACTTGCTCCTCCGCTTTTCACAAGCTCCACCCGTTCCTCTTGCGTCGTCGCTAAGGCCTTGGCTTGAGAAGATGCAGTCTGCATTGAAGTGCACATATTCTGCCACGGCAACGACCCATCAAGCATGTTTGTTACATGCATTCCAGTAAGTCAAGGTACGTGCATGCTACACCAGAATCCGCTAACTGACCTCTCTTGTGATTTCACAAGATAAAAAACAATCACAACCTCGACCGTGATGCTACTAGATGTTGCTAGCCTGCAGCAGAAGTAGGCTTAGTGGACCCACGCATCGCCTTTCCACCCCTCGCTCGCCTCTGCTATAAGTTCATGCTTGACGGGACAGCCGACTTTGCAACGCCTTTTGTTTGTCGTTTTCCCCCCAGATAGACATAGTTCCGAACGAATATGAGGGCTCGGCGGCTGCAGTTCTTCGTCCAGGTCGCGGTGCTCGGGCACCATCTCTCCGGGCTGCTTGGAGGAGGCGTGTCGGCTGCGCCCATCATCGCCCCCGATTTGGCCTCTGGACCCTCCGTCGACGGCCATCACTCTCACCTTGACGGACACTTGGGGTCGCCGTCGTCGCTGATCCAGATCGCCATCGAGCAATCTGTGCACACCGGCCGTTTCAAGCAGCTCTTTCCCCTGCTTGGGAGGATCCCTGAGCAGAACGGTGCATACACCCTAGAGTCTCGAAGCTCTTTTGACCTATACTCCCACCATGGGGAGCCACGGGCACTCTCTCCGCCGCTACGACGCCCGATGACACGGAAGCAATCAGTCTCCAAACACATGAAACGCAAAGAAATCAACCACATGTGGGACCACAAGGACAACGAGAAGCTGAGCCCCGAAGAGAAGAAGAAAGAGAGGGAAGAGAAAAAAAAGAAGAAGGCACAAGAAAGGGCCCAGGAGCAGGAAGAAGGCGAGGCAAGAAGCAAACCCAAAGAAGCCAAACTCGGCCCCAAACAGGAGGAATCCCTCATCGACCTGACCCGCAAGCTGGCCGGCAACTTCACCGAAGCCGACGAACTGGCCATCAGTGCGCTCCCGACGCACCAGCAAAAGGACGCCGCGCAGCAGATGATCGATGACAGGACTGAAGCCGCCATCGGGAACTTGACGGCAGAAGAGAAGAACACCATTTTGCTCGAGATACCCGATCAGAAGGAGGAGGAGATATTCATTCAGTATTTCCCCGCCTTCGACACGCGCTCGTCCAACGTGACGGACAAGCTGAGCCCGGGCGCGCTGGCGCTGCGAGACTTCCTGCGCGAATGGATAGACGAGTCCGGCGGCATGATGGTGCCGCACAAGGGCAAGCACGGGGTGCACAAAAGATGGGCCTTGGCCTTGAAGTCGGGCAGCAGACTCATCGCCCAAATCGTGAAGCTCTTCTCCAAGCTTTCGAGCGTCCTGCGCATCGGGCGTATTGCGAGGGCCGCTTCGCGGATCAGACTCAAGTTTGCGGGGCTGAGGCAGACGGTCCGGTCGGGCAGGTGGAAAGCGCTGTTCAGGGGCAAGGAAGACAAGGCGATTGTGAGAGCTGTGCAGAGGAACGGCAGGGCGACGCGAGCAGAGGCTGAAGCCGTCGAGAACGGCGCCACCGAGGGCATGACCTCCATCCAAAGAGAGGCGTACGAGGCGGGCGGCAGGTCCGTGGTCGACGGCGCCAGGGGCGAGGAAGGGCTGCATCAGACTGTCAACGAGGCCGGCCGCATCGACCAAGCGGCCATGAGGGCCGAGTTCCGAGCCAGCGAGCGAGCGGCGTCGGCGGGCGGCGAGGCGGGTCGGAGCAGCAGGGCAGCCACGGCGGAGCACAACGCGCACGTTTGGCAGTCTGGGGTGAGACCGACAAGAGAGTTGGACGCCAAGGACCTCAAGTGGCATCAGAAAGTTAGCGCCAAGGTGGGCAAAGTTGGCGGTAAGTTCGGGAAAGCATTGTTTTACGCCGACCCCATCATAGATGTCGGCATGATGGTTGGCATGACAGTCGGCAGCCAGGGAAATAAGAATGAAGGGGCAGCTGCGTCGGGGGGGAATACTGGCAATGGTGCTCAAGGATCTGCTACTGGTGGTGGTGGTGGTGGTGGTCGAGACAAACAGCCAGTTGGTGAGGACTTCAAGCCTCCCAAGGGAAAGAAAAAAGCCTGTCTCGACTGCGACAGAAAACCCGACGGTGGTGCCATTCCCATGGTTCCTGAACCACCATTCGGCACGGATCGAAATTGTCTGGACTGTGACGAGAAACCCGGTGAAGGTGGAAAAGAGAAGAAAAGGGACAAGAAGAAAAAGGACAAGAAGAAAGAGGACCAGAAGAAAAAAGACAAGAAGAAAATAGACAAGAAAGAGAAGAAGGACTAGAAGGACGGCAAGCCCAACCGAGGATAGGGGCATGACATCTGAGAAAACGGAGCCAGTGTTTACTCCACACAGGCAGGTCATGTTCAGGCCCGGAAACGGGATTCTCTTTGCTCTGGAAATGCGACGTGGAAGCAAGCGACCAGCCACACACCACGAAGGATGTCATTATTCACCTCGAGGCAGCGACAGCGTGTCGAACCGGCTTGGTGACACACCTAGACCAGGAGGTTTGTCACAGGAGAGGCCCGCGTTGAGGATCGGATCCATCACCACAACAAGTTCGTACTCGACAAGCAATGGGGAGCGGGCAAGGAGTAGGGAAGGCTCCATTCACCATCATCACGGACGGTAGAAAGACATGAAGACAAAGGTACACACGTAGTAATCCAGCGAACTAATAGTGAAAGCGTTTTAGTAAAAGCAATAGCAAAGAGAATGCTCAAGGTTCTTTCTCGGGACAAAACCATCCGAGGCCTTTCCCCTTTGTAGTTACAGAAGCGAGCGAGCGACAGACAGACCGAGTGCAAAGAAAACGTAATTGCCGTCGAAGAAGAAGAGAGAAAGCCAGCACGGCCAGCTGTGAGTGCATGCATGTATGCTGCACGCGCTGCAGAATTGGCACAGGCAAAGTACCTTAGGTACGTACCGCGGCAGCGCCGCCCGTCCGCCCGTCTGCCGTGCGCCTCGAGACGAATTGTCTGCGCTGCGTGCCTGCCACGACGTACGTGCATGCATGCACGCTGCTGTTGCCGGCGTACCTTAGGTAGTTACAAAAGGCGTGCGAGGCGTGTGTGGTGGGTTATGAGCTGAGCTTTGCGTCAGTCTGGAAGGGAGGGCGGCACGGCAGCGGCAGCGGCAGCGGCAGCTTTAGCTGTAGCAGCAGACAAGAAGATTGGGCCATGCCGCTGTCGAGTGTTAAAGGTTGGTAGAGAGCAAGACCATGGTACTCGTTCTCCTTTCCTTGCTCTTCATTCATCAGAAGCCAGCCAGACCGCAAGAAGGGGGTAGATAGACTTCGTTGTGGTGGTCGTCGTCGTCCAACCGCAAACACGCAGCGCGAGTAATGCCGACACCTCGCTTCCCTCCGTTCAATTGTCAAGTAGCATGGCGTCATGGGCTGCAGCAGCAGCATGTAAGAGCCTTGACCTATGTAGCTACCTACAAGGATAAAAGTGTGAATTGAGTTTTTTTTTTTTTCTTTTTTTCCCTTCATTCTAAAATTGCCTCGTTGGCGTGCGTCAGCGCCACCACCATCACCACCATGGTGGTTCGTGAAAATTCTCAATGCTTCTTCTGGTACCCCCCCCCCCCCCCCCCCCCCCCCAGTCCCTGGCCAGCTCGTGTCTTCACGGGATGACGAGGAGGAGGTGGAGGTGGCGGCGGCGGCGGTGGTGGTAGTAGCGCTGACTCGAGCCTTGACACTGCTACTGCGGTGAAGAAGAGATTGAAAAGATGGATGGATGGATGGATTGAGGGGGAGAGATAGGTCGGTGGTTAAAGATGCCCGTTGGACAATGGCGGGAAAGTATCCGTCGGTGCCTTTGTTGGTGGGTTGTGGTGTGGCGGTGCCATCCCGTCCATACCAAGAAAGGCACAGGCGCCGCCGTCACAGTCGAAGCAGCTGAAATAATCCGTACCGTCGCGTTATCAGCCAGCTTTACAACAGCTAAAACAAGCTCAGGTCCCTGCAGACGGACATGAATTCGCGTCGAGGCACACCACATGTATTCTCTCGTCCATCCAAACACGACGGCCCTGAGCTTGCTGTGCTCTGCGTGCGCTGCGTGCGGCATTTGTGCAACCTCTTCATGTTCATCCGATCCCATCGGCGCACCGCACACGCACGTGCATGTCCTATCTCCCGTGCTCCCGTCATCTCAATCAACTTCTTCTAGTCGGCCAATCGACCATCAGCATCGCAGCCATCCATCCATCCCTCATCAATAATCGACCAAGTTAGAAGGCATACCAAACTAACCATAACATATCGAGCGCACGGCCTGCAGCAGAGCTAGACAAGCCCAAACGTTTTTTCTGCCGTCAACGCCGACGAGGTCCAGATATGCAGGTAAGGGTAGCAAAGGGTAGAGCCTAGCTGGCAGACGCGGCCCGTAGCCGGAACGCCTTTAAACCACCTAGGTACCTAGCGTGGCTGGGGATAGGGCCGTCAGGTTTCAATCGCAGGCGCACGCACTTCCGTTCAAACAATAGCTCCCCACTCCACTCCACTCCACTCCACTCCACTCCACCCAATCAGCCCACCCAGGCGCACACAGGGGCCAATGGATACCTATGCAAGAGCCCCACGTGCCGGCCCCACCAGCACCACCCACCAGCCAAGCAGACATGGAGCAAGCGAGCTCGCTGTGCATGGCACAAATCGGCGTCATGATGAAACGATGATAGAAGGAGGCTGGGGCCATACGCATACATATATACATACATATGCATATATGCCTGCCTGCGGTGCCTGCCTGTCTGGCTGCTGGAAAGATTGTGCGAGTACGACGTCGTCTTTGTGCCGAGAGACCGAGAGCGAGAGAGCGAGCGAGCTTGCCGCCCGCCGGGCTGTGCCATGTGCTGATGAGAGGGACTGGACTGGAGCCACCTAGCCAGCCGGCCGATCGAGGGAGGGCCCGGGTCGTCCGTCAGCCCAAAGAGGAAATGTGTTTTTTCCTGGGTGCCCCTCCATCACGTGTCGTTGCTGGGGTCGGGCAGGTCGGGTAGGCACCAGGTAAGTACAGATGGGAATTTGTCAGATACACGAGAAGCAATTGAAAGCATTGAGACATCATGGTAAAGAATCGAAAAGGTCGAAATGAGCATCGAACCATTGTCGCGACTGCGGCATCGCGCCGACATCGGACAGCGACATAACGGTACCCCGCCGTGCAGCCAAAAAAAAAAAAAAACAAGAGGGCCTGTCAAACATTCGTGGCGGCATTTCAGGAGTCTATTTACAATGAAACGTGCTTCTCGTCTGGATATCCTCATTACTGCTTCACCAGGAAGCCTCTAAACAACGTGCTTTTGAATATCACCCGCAGAATAAAAAACCGATTTTTCCTCGTAGGAGTCTCTGCATTCGGGACCCCGTTCAAGCAATCGAGGTGCCGGCCTCGCGCGACTCCTCAGGCCAGACGTTGTAGCCAAAGGTGTCCTTCATGTTGACGAAGCGGGTGTGGCGGCCCTCGGCGACCTTGTTGACGGCCTCGAAGTCCTCGTCCGACAGGCTGGGGATCTGGAAGTTGCTCTCAATGCGCGAAGGGGTGGAGCTCTTGGGAAGGACGACGTAGCCGCGGCGCAGGCCCCAGGCGAGCAGGACCTGGGCGAGGTCGTAGCCGCTGCGGGTAGCAACCTCGTTGAGCGTCTTGTTGGTGCGGACCTTTTCGCCGGTCGTGGGGACCTGATCCTGCGAGCCAAGAGGAGAGTAGGCGGCGGGCAGGACGTCGTTCTCCTGGCAGAACTTGACGAGGGCGTCGTTGGGGAGGAAGGGGTGAATTTCGATCTGGAACTCATGTTAGAATCTTGCGATTTGACCACGGAAGGGCGAAACATTACCTGGTTGACAGTGGGCTTGACCTTGGCGAGCTTGAAAAGCTGCTGGAGTCTGGGAATGGTCCAGTTGGACACACCAATGGCCCTGGCCTTGCCAGAGTTGTAAATGTCCTCCATTGCGCGCCAGGTGGGCTCGGGGTTCTCGGTCAGGTCCTTCTTGATGATGTACTTGCCATCGGCGCCAATCTTGGGCATGTAGTTCTCATCCTTCTCGGCGGCAATGGGCCAGTGGACGAGGAAGAGGTCGATGTAGTCAAGGCCGAAGTTCTTGAGCGAGTTCTCGAAAGACCACTTGACCTCGTCAGGCTCGTGCAGGTGGTTCCAGACCTTGGTGCAGATGAAGATGTCCTCGCGCTTGACCGAGGGGTTCTCTTTAAGAAAGTCGCGGACGGCCTGGCCAACCTCCTCCTCGTTCTTATAGAACCAGGCGCAGTCAAGGTGCCTGTAGCCGACCTTCAGGGCGGCGATGACGGCCTTGTAGGACTCGCCCTTGGAGCCCTCGTTGGCAAAGGTGCCGAAGCCGAGGCCAGGGATCTTGACGCCGTTGTTAAGGGTGAAGGTGGTCTTGTTTGAGACGTCCTTGAGCTGGGTGAAAGGCATGGTGGTGGAGGTAAAGGATCTGACAGGGAATTGGGAGAATTGAAAGCGTGCAGATGGTGGAACAGCGGTCAAGATGCGGTGGGCGTCAAAACGGGCAAAATGGGACGAGAAAAGACGGGCACGAGGCAGCGCCATGGCTGATATAGCAGGCAGGAGGGTCGATGATGGCAACGGCGAGCGGTGGATCGGGTAGCAGGGTGCAGGCAGGTGTGCAGGCAATGGTTGGCCTCCAACATGATGAGCTTGAGCACAGATGGTGTGGACTGGACGGACAACGAGTCGACGGCGGGACAATGATGGGGCGGGGTGATGTCACCGAGTGGATCGCTCCGAAATGGTCGCGGCAGGAAGCCCGCTTTTGGTGACGTAAGAGGGACTGCGAGTCAGAGGGGGGGGGGGAATGCGGTGGTGGTGGTGGTGATGAAGAAGTGAAAGGCAGAAGGATGTCGTCGTCGTAGTCGTCGTCGTCGTCGTCGTTGTCGTCGTCGTCGTCTCCAGCAGATTCGGTATTGTAGCGTATAAAACAAAAATTTCGTCGATTAGGGTTTGAGGTGGGCGGCGGTACGGAACACGTCCCGTATGTAAAGAAAATCAGCGGCAGGGATTTCCAAAGCCACCACCGCCACCACATCCCGACATCCCGACATCCCGACATCCTTCACCGTCGCAACACCACAACCGCACCGCATGGCATACTGGACATGTATCGACCGCGGACTCTCTTCGGCCTCCCTACGTCACTGAAACTCATGCATGCATGCTAGTCATGATGAAGCGTCCACCGCCCCGCCCCTCAGGGACTTGGTTCTGCCCAGGACCAACCATGGCTCCGCTGTTGGTCCCGCTTTTGGCTGACCAAGGCCTTCCGGCGAGGACCCTTTTTCGTGATACGGCACGATGATGTCGCTTGTGGGCCATGGCTCCAAACGCTGCCGGAGCTATACGGAATCGCCCGTCCTCCGTCGAAACTACATGGTCCCGTCAATATATACCCCCTTCGCGCCTTCTTTGCCTCGCATCTGCTCCACCTGACGTATTCCTTGACACCACCTCTTCGCTTCTCCTCTCCGCCTCACCGTACCTACCACCTTCAAAATGCCTGCCGAGGAGCAAAACAACAACAGCCTCGCCATCCCTGGCGAGAACAACGATGGCCCCATCGAGGTGCCTGCCACCAGGTCCTCCATCTCCGAGGCCTCCAAGTACATGCACACCCTTAGCGCCGCTCCCTCGATGAAGGACAGGAGAGGCTCCCGCAATTCCTTTGGCGTCTCCCTCCCCATCCCCAGATCCAAGAGGCAGTCGAGGCTGTCCTCTGTCCACTACCCCGATGGCGAGCGTCCAACCAGGCCGGGCATGCCCGTCATCCAGCCCTCCCGTGACCTCCTCGCCTCCCAGGTTCAGTCTCTGTCGCTCGACAAGGTCCAAAAGGCCAAGAACATGGCCTTTGCCTTTGACATCGACGGTGTCCTTGTCCACGGTGACCGTCTGATCCCCGAGGGAAAGCGTGCCCTTGAGATTCTCAACGGCGACAACGAGCTCGGCATCAAGATCCCCCACATCTTCCTGACCAACGGCTCCGGAAAGCCCGAGCAGGCCCGTTGCGAACAGCTCACCAAGATCCTCAAGAACCCCGTCTCCATCGACCAATTCATCCAGTCTCACACGCCCATGCGTGCCCTGGCCGAGTACTACAACACGGTCCTCGTCGTCGGTGGCGAGGGCTACCGCTGCCGCGAGGTCGCCGAGCAGTACGGCTTCAAGGACATTGTCGTCCCTAATGACATTGTCGCCTGGGACCCCACCATCGCCCCGTACCGCGTCTTCACCGACGAGGAGCGCGCCACCTCGAGGCCCCGCGACTTTTCCAAGACCAACATCGAGGCCATTCTCGTCTTCTCCGACTCGCGCGACTACGCCACCGACATGCAAATCATCATGGACCTGCTCCGCAGCGAGAACGGCCGTCTGACGACCCTCGCCAAGGACCCCGTCTCGCAGCGCATCCCCATTTACTTCTCGCAGGGTGACTTGCTCTGCCCCAGCGAGCACTGGTACCCCCGCATGTCGCAGGGCGCCTTCCGCGTCGGCTTTGAAGCCATGTACAAGGCCCTGACCGGTGTCGACCTCGAGCGTGTCGTCTACGGCAAGCCCGAACTGGCCACGTACAAGTACGCCGACGAGGTCATGACCTCGTGGATGGAGCAGCTGCACGGCGAGGAGAAGCTGCCCCAGAACATCTACATGGTCGGTGACAACCCCGCGTCCGACATCATTGGCGGCAACATGTACGGCTGGAACACGTGCCTTGTCCGCACCGGTGTCTTCCAGGGCGGCGAGAACGACGAGGAGAACCCGGCCTCGTTTGGCGTCTTCGTCAACGTGCTCGAAGCCGTCAAGACGGCCCTGCGCAAGGAGCTCGGCGACGACTTCAAGTTCGAGTTTGACGAGAAGAGCATCAACCCTGTCCTTCACGCCGAGAAGGCCGCCGCCTCTGCCATTGAGTAAACAGACAAAAGTCTTTCATCTAGACTTTGCACCCGTTTGGTAGTGGCGCCGCACCACCGCAGCGCGGTCCTGCCGCCTTTTTCTTGGCTTCTCTTTTCGATACCCAGCTTCCTTGTTGGTCGTTGCTCTCTCTTTCCCGCCCCGCTGCCGGGCTGAGCCTGGCAACCCACACACTTCTCTCAATAATGACGCGCCGCCATCTGCTTCGACCACGCGCAAGCATTACACGAAACACGACAAAAGAAAAATGCGAGGATTGGGAATTGATTGACGCGACGGGAAAAATCTTTTTCATTTTTACTACATCATGACGGCTGCTGCTGCTGCTGCTGCTGCTGCTGTTGCTATTGCTGTCCAACGCGACAACAACCAGCCAGCTGCAGAGGGTAACAAAAGGTGCATTCTAGACCTGATAGACTGTGTTGGGCGTTTTGTTTGTTACGTTTCGGTTCAATGTTTGCTTACTATCCTATACCACGCATGCCGACTGGAAAGTAGAATAGCCTGGCTACCAAAGATGGACGAAGGAAAGAAAGAAAGTCTTTGGGAATTACAATAGAGATTACGCACTCGTGAAGAAGTCTCTTCTGCCCTCCATCATGATGCTAGGTGCAATGTGATTGACTTCGTCGTCCATACCATGCAACTTTTAGGAGAAGCAGATTGGATACCCCACTCGATACTCGTCTCGCGGTCTGGCATTGGTCAATGTGATGAAGTATTTGAATTCGTCCACAGTGGACCAACGAACCGACTAATCAACCAAACATAGCCCTCCCTGCCTCCCTCCCTCGCCTTTCAACCTCTCGTAAACGACGGGAATCGGAGATTTGCGTGCGTGCCGTGTTTTCCCCGACTTACGTTCCTTCCTGCGTCAGTTCGTCATGATTTTACGCGGGCTGATCGGGGGACGACGGATGTGGGATGGGACGTTCAGGAGGTCGATCCAGACAGGAGGGCGGCCGAAGGAGAGGGAAGAGAGCGAGCGTTGAGCTGGATTGAGTGGTGAAGGGGAGAAAGAGGGGATGGAAGAAGGGTTCGAAGTAGGTGGATGAGATGTGAGATTTTGCTTCACAGATGCCGAGGCATTGTTTTGAACAAAGAAGATCGTTTGCCGTGTTCACTGCTGTCGTGCCACACGCCCCCCCCCCCCCCCCCATCCATCATCTTTTTGCTTACTATATATACCCTTACTTTCTTGCTCTTTTCCTTCTTTCTATTTCCCAACACACTCGATCTAGTGTAGTGTTGAAGTGTAGGCCTGGCCGGTTAGATTCGATCAGAGTAGATTGGATTGGACTGATGGCGAGCAAGGATGGAAGGATGGATTTGGACATGTAGATGATGGTGTGGAACGTAGACCAACCAACCAACCAACCGACCGACGAGGTGGTGGTGGTGGTGGTATTGGTGGTGGCGCGGATAGCGGATACATAGGTTGCTACTGCCGCCACCGCCGCCTCCGCCGACGACGACAAAGCAAATCTCTCATCCTCTCCCTTGTGGCATGGCATTCAACAGCTCACTCACTCACTCACTTACTCACTTACTCACGAACTCCCAAAAAACAAACAAGAAATGAATGGAATTTGCATTTGGCATTTCCTGGATGAATCACTCACTCACTCACCACCGCCCTACCACCCCACTTCCCTGCCGCTCTACTATCGTGTCTGCCGTCCATCCACCCACCCATCAACCACACAACCACCACCACCCGCCAACCAAACGAGAACAAGAGGAGAGGAACGCAAGAGAGAAAGAAAGAAAAAGAAAACACAAGGGAATTCAAAAAACGAAATCAAAAAAACGCCGGGTGGATGTTTGGAGTCCGGATGCATCGCTTTCAAGAGGACCAGAGAACCCTTTCCTATTGTTGTTGTAATTGTTGTTGTTTGTATGACTCATGGCTCGGGTGGTGGCAACGACGGTGACAATGACGGGGAATCCGGGTGGTTGGATGGGATGGATGGGTGCGATGGAGGTGGTGAGGGTTTGAGTGAGGTGGAATATTTTGACCTCGCAGTCACTTGGGGGAGATGAATAGTCTTGTAAAAGAAAACATAAAAGCGCAAAAAGAGGCAGGAAGAAGAAAGCTGACGACCGGCCTGGCTTGTTGTGATGGTGTGCAGGAGGCCATTGATTTGATTCGAACAATGTCATCGCTCGCTGAATCCGAAGGCGTGCTCAATTTGCACTTGGACGGGACGGTGTCAGTTTCAAGCCGCATACGAGGAATCCGTCTTATGCGACGGGCGGCTGCTGCTGATGGCCGTTGATGAGGTTCTGGCGCTCGAGGGCGAGAAGATCCGCCTGATAGACCGCCCCCTGCACTACCTGCTGCTCTTCCTGGTTGAGGTCCTTTGTCAGGGTCTCGTACAGCTGGGGCTGCTCCTGTTGAAGTCCTGTGCATCGTTAGCCTCGACTCTCCTCGACCTCAAAGACAACACTCACTTTGAAGAGTGCCCTTGAACAGGCCGTACGGCTCGAGCTTGTCAAGTGGCGTCTCTAGCAGACTTTCCTCCTCGAGCTCGTCGTCGTCTTCATCATCAGCGATGTTGAACTTATTGGCCTGCATTTTGGTCAACTGTGCTCTCGTGGGACGCGTCATGCATGGAGTGGCTTGGTACCTCCTCGTTGAGAAACTCGAGGTAGGCCGTGCTTTCGTCCTTGACGTCTTCTGCCTCGTCGCCCTCGTTGTTCCAGTCGCCCTCGCCCTCCCACTCCTCATCCTCATCCTCGTCATAGTCTTGCGTGAAAGAAAAGTCTTCCTCGCGCTTGGCCTCTTCCCGGTCTGCAAGGCGTTAATGGCATGTCAAAATATGTTGTGTCTGACTTACTCTTCATAGCAGCCGGCAGAGTCTGGAACAGCCTCACGATGCCGTTGAGCAGACGAGCCCAGCCCGGCTGTACACTGACTGGTACCTCCTGTGCGTTGAGAGTGAGCAGGGCAGCGATAGCGGCGATGGAAAGCTTCTTGTCGTGGACGCGGGTAAAGCTGTCAATGCTGGAGAACCATAGCGAGAAAAATTTGTTCGTCCAACCATTGGTCTCCATGACGTGTAGCGACAGGCGCGGGTTGTAGTAGATGGTGTTGATGACCATTTCCATCAAGTGGATGCGATAGGACTTGACCTTGGGCTCGTCGTTGAGGAGAACCCCCATTGGCAGCGTCACAAACTCGGGGATGAACTCGTCAATGTGGCCGCGGAGGGTAAGCATCAGAATCTCGGCCAGCTTGCAGCCGCAAATGCGGTCGACACCGCCGACCTTGTCGTCCTTGAAAATCGTGCGGATCATGTCCACAATGGCCTCGAGGTAGGCATGTTGGGTGATGAGCGCCTCATAACCGTAGGTGACGAAGTTTTCGAGCGCCGGAAGCATATCTTTGGTGTATAAGTATTTGTATGGTTCGTCCGGCTCTGGCATATGGTCGACGGCAAACATACCTTCAAGGTACAGCTCAGCGCCAGCCTTGAATGTTCTATGAATCAGTTCAAAGGCTTGCCACATGGTGGGAGAGATGCTCTTGGCGGCAAATGTGCAGCTGTCAATGATTTCAAAGACCTCGTTGTACAAGTCTGGATGCGCGTCAGCTCTGTTATAGTCTAATATTGGGGACAGGTTTACCGTAGAGCTTGTTCTCGAGGGTTATGGAAATTACGGGCATAAGGATGGTCTCCAAGTGGAGCAAGAGCTCTGGCGTGCTCTCCAGAGTCAGGATCAGAGTACCAATAGTCTGCAACACACCAAGGGCAGTAATGCTCTTGTCATCCAAGTAGTCGCCAAACGTGTCGTCATCGTCCTTTTGCTGGTTGCGCTCCAGGAGCTCACGAACAATGCGGAGGTACGTGTCCCGCAGCTGCTCGCTAAGAGCAACGGCAAAGGGCGTCAACTCGGCCGCAAAGACCTCGACAAAGTCTTCCATTACATTTGCCAGCGCATCCACGTCGACCTCGTTGGCGAGCTTGAGCAGCTGCTGCATGACCTGAGGAATGTTTTGTTGCATCCGGGTGCGAATGACTTCGTGTCGGATCAAAGGCTGGAGGGCAAGCGCAGCCTCAACGCGGACGGGAAGTGCAGGATCGGCCATGGATTCCAGAATGTTGGAGTAAATGACGATCAGGTTGTTTTGGTCCTTGAAGTTGAGCTGCTCAAACTTCTCCAGGGTGTCGCAAGCACGGGCCCTCAAGAAACCATGCGGGCTGCGGAATTCGGGAAAGACATGACGGACGAAGAAGTACTCGACTTGATCCGCGATGGGGCTCTTTTTGCCCAAAATCACATTCGCGAGCGTACCAATCATGCGCAGGGCTCCCTCCTTCAGGCGCGGGTTCTTTTGGTCATCCGGCGCCGATTCGTACTGGCTGACTATGCCGTTGATGTAGTTCAGAATCAAAAAAGTCTGCTTCCGGCGCGCCTTGGTCAGGGTGACGAGGAAGTTCGTTGCTGCGACATCAGGCGACGAGACTTCTTCGTAAAAGTTGAGCTTGCGGTGGAGGTACTCCTGCGGGTCAGTCTCGAACAACTCAATGTCCTCGTCCGACTGGCACAGAACCGGGAAGATGAGATGCGAAATGAGACCTTCGATATGGGGCTTGAGATGGTTCCACATGGATTTTGGCCGCACGCACTCGTCCAAGAACGCCAGGGTATACGACAGACACGCCTTGCTCAACCACGTCGTCTTGGCGACCCATTTTTCAACCTGCTGGAGATAGCCCTTGAGGATTTCTGGCGCAAAGACGTCGAGGAAGGTTTTGGCAACGGCAGAGTAGTCGACCTCGGCGCTCTTGCTCAACGTTGACGGGTTGCCGTACCTGATGGCATTTGTTAGAGCGGGGATGCGCACCATTCAAAACGGGGCCATACCTAACAAAGAGTCTGTTCAGATTAGCGTACGCCCACTTCTTTGCCTTCCACCAATGGTTTGTCTCGCGCTCTTCCAGATCTTCGGGCAGCGCGCACAACGGCGCTTCCTTGGCGACCACGTTTAAAAAGAGCGAGCACCATCCGACCATGGTCTGCTGGTCGCGCAGCGGGGTGGGCAGTTCGAACTGCGGAGAAGGGTCAGACATGTGCCCATGCAGCAAACGGCGGGGAGCGTGCTCACGTAAATGGCGTGCTTGTAGACCTTGAGAATGGTCCTCAGCATCTCGCCAGCCTCCAAGCTAGTTTCGCCGACCAGTCTGGTGCCAATGTTCAGGAGCTGGGGAAACGTGACCTGGACGATGCCGTCAAACTCGTGCCGGTCCTCGGTGGCCTTGAAGCGATATATCCTGCAAATGGCGAGCAGGCATTGTATGCCAGCGAAGACGGAGTTCGCGTCTCCGGCGTTGAGCAGCTGTTGGGTGATGTCGAGGAATTCGGGCCATTTGCTAGGAAAGTCGTAGGATAGGATTTTCTGCAGGGTGGGGATGAGCTGGGCGCGAATGGGCGGGGCCGAGGTGGCGAGGACGGGGACGAGGCGTTTGCGGAAGTTTGCCTTTTCGTCCTCTGGTATGGGCTTCGCGTTTGTTGCCTGCGAGTACTCTTCGGAGACGGACCAGCCCTTGGTTATGCGATTCTTGAGGTAGACGACGGCTAGCTTGGTCAGCGCGGAGGGGCAGACAGACAGGGCGGGGACGACGTACTGGACAGGCGCACGCCAGCCTCCTGCTCGGCCTCGAGGATGTCGAGCAGGGCATCTGGAAAGCCGGGCTGGTCTTCTGCCTGGATGGTGTCAGTACTCAAATTTTCTTTGGCGGGAGCGGGCGGTGCGTCGGAATTACGTATTTGAGGTCGATTTCAGCCTGGCGACGAGCGTCGGCGTTGCTCTCCAAGGTCGCGGCGATGCGACTTCTGAGGCCAGCGACATCCATGGTGTTGAAATTCTTTTGGGGTGGTTGCCGGGATGGAGGGATTCGTCGGCGGCCCAAGGGCAGGGCAGGGCAGGGCAGGGCGGATGCAAGAGCGCGGCGCGGCGGGCTAACCGGGCAGGTAGGCGTAGCCCGGGGCACGAAGCGACGGATGAGGCGAGGGAGCACAAAAGACTCGAGATGCAGGATAGGATAGGACAGGATAGGATAGGACAGGACAGGCAGGACAAGACACAAGACGCGCGTGTGCGTGTTCCGTACGTGGGCGTGGGCGTGGGCGTGGGCGTGGGCGTGGGCGTGGGCGCGGGCGTGGGCGTGGGCGCAGGCGTGGGCTGGGCTGGGCTGGGCTGGGCTGGGCGGGTTCCGTCCGTGTGTGTGGTGTGGTGGTGGGTGCGGAGGGGTTTGCTTGCTGGTTCTGCCTTGTGCGGGCGGTAAGAGGAGCGAAGAAGAAGAAGAAGAAGGAGAAAAAGAAAAAAAAAAAAAAAAAAAAAAAAGTCATGGCCTGCGTTGGCCGCGACGTGATTGGACAGCTCAAACGACAACACAGAGCTCGCCATTTGTTTATTATTACCTTGCTACAAGTATAGACTCGCCGCATTGCAAATGTCCCGCTTGATCAGCTCCTGGCACGTCTGCATCTTCGTATACAGCGTCGGGTCGCCAATGATGCGCGCCGCATTCTTCACCTCGCGGCACGTCTCGTCCAACCGCGTAATGACGCGCACTATCGTCCCCTCCACGACATCTGTCAAGTCGGTAATGCGGTTGAATGACATGCCCCGCGCCCACTCGTAAACCACCTCGACCATGCCGAACCGCGGCCGGCTGACAAAGTCGTTTGAGTCCTCCGCCGATAAAATCACCTGGTGGAGCGTCTGTATGTGGTTGACCTTCTCCGAAATCTCGACAATCTTGGCTTGCCCTTCTTCCAGCCGGGGCGTTAGCGTTGGCGTCACGTCCGTCTTTTCCTGGAAGACAAACGCCGACAGCAGCGCCGCAATCTCCTCGGGCTCAAAGTCTGCTAGCACGTTTTCCAGGATGAGCTCCGTCAAGACCAATTCGTCCGCAGAGTGAATCTACACTCGTCGTCAGTCTTTACCCACCAGCAAACTCAACGCCGCTCACCTCGCACGCAACCTTGCCCTTGAGCTCCACCCGCGACTTGTCGTCGATGAACCCAAGGTCCTTGAGCACTGAAATGCGCTGCTCATAGTCCGGCAGCAGCTGCAGATTCTGATCTGACATCAGCTGACGCAACTGCGCAATGTTTTCCTTGATGAGCCATTCATCGTGCTGCATGGCAAACTGCAAAAATCCGTCAGCGACAAGAACGCCACCATGAGGCTGCCGTCAAAACTCACGTGTTGAAGAAACTTGGGACACTCCAGACACTTTCGCTGCTGGGCCGTTTCTGCCTTCTTCTTCCGGTCCTCGAGGACCTGTCTAGACGCCAAATCTTTGACGAATTTGTTGAGGTTAATTTCCTCCCAGTCCCCGAAGGACCAACATTCGCATAACGGCTGGAATTCCTCGCGAGCCAAAGTGAGAGCGTCTGATTCGCTCTTGAGCACTTCAGCCAAATCGACCTGGGGGGGGAAAGCATGTTAACGTTACCTCTTTTTACCACACTGACAAGTTGATTATAAGAAATTTTTGGGGCGGATAGATTGACCTTGATATGGGCGACTGTGATGCTCTCCACGTCGTTGAGTGGAACAGTAGTCGCCTTCAGTTTGATCTCGGATGCCTTTTGTGGCAGTGGCGCAAAGAAGCGCGAAAATTCGGGGAGGTATGGCAGCAAGTCACTCGGCTGCCGCTTGACGTTTGTGCCAATCTCGAGAACTGACACGGTCGGTTCGTGCCCTTTGCTGATTCCATGTCGGAGCAGCATGCCGGCAGTACGTATGCCATCCTAACATGGGTCAGCTCTCCATGGCAACTGGATATGTTCTTGCGTGCTTACCTCGGTCTTGTAGACAATCAAACGGCGAGGGTCGAAGAGCTGTTTGCCAACTGGAGTAGCCAGCAGAGCCAAGTAGATCTCCGTCGTGAGCCTCTGGTAATCCACGCAAGCTTGGTGACAGATTTCCAAGTCCACGTCGCATATCTCGCAGGGCTCGCGTTTGATCTTTTCCAAGTCTGCTTCAGATAGTTTGACAGCCTTTTCATGTTCAGGAAGCAGAGCTTGCGTGGCGTTTTCGCTGAAGCTCCGTTTGATCATCTCTTCAATCTTAAGCGCTTCCACCCTCAGCAAGTTGAGGATCATGTTGTACGTCAGCCTGAATTGGGAACGCAGCTTCGTCGGTTCTCCCAAGATCATTTGGCGCAGTCGTGCAGCAGGAGGTGCTTCATCGGCTCCTGGCGTCACGATAATGACTGACCCTACCGGATCAAGACCTCTACGGCCAGCCCGACCGGCCATTTGAGTGTACTCTCCTGGCAAGAGGTCTCGGAACTGTCTCCCATCGTGCTTGCGGTATCCCGAAAAGACGACTGTTCTTGTTGGCAGATTCAGACCCATGGCAAAGGTCTCGGTTGCGAAAAGAACCTTGACAAGAGTCTTTGCAAAGAGAATTTCTACCACCTCCTTGACAATTGGTAGCATTCCTCCATGATGGACAGCAATGCCGCGACTAAGGAGTTCTCGCAGACGTCGAATCTGAGGCAGAATTCTGTCTTCGGGCTTGAGGCGCGCGATGGACTTTTCAATCGTCATGTGGATGGCACTCTTCTCAGAGGCTGTGCAGAAATCGAGGTTGGACAGAGCATCGGCATTCTCTTCGCATCGTTTCTTTGAGAATACAAAGACACAGGCGGGGAGCAAGTTCTCCTTGCGAAGGTGTTGGACGAGATGAACCCAGATGTTCTTGTCTTGTGCGGCCGTAGTCCGACCTCCACCGCGACCAGTGCGAGCAATGTTTCCTCGTCCACGTTGTGCAGGTGGGCCACCTCTGCCTCCTTGTTGGCCTCCACGCTGAGCACCGCCGTGTTGTCCACCTCTGCCGCCGCGCTGATCCTGACCACGTCCGCCTCTTGAACTGCCGCCTCTGGACGCGTTGGAGTCTTGAGACACCGTCACCTGCTTGACCTTGTCTTTACCCGAAAGAATGTCGTTCGCGTCTTTCCAGCCCTTTTCGATGAAGCGTTTCTCCGAGTCGACAATCTTGTGCATGGCCTTGTTCGACCACAAATAGTGCTCGAGAGGTACCGGCCGCTTTGGGGTCGAAATGACGTAAATGTTCTTCTTCTTGGTGCGTCCAACCCACGAAGCGAATTCATACGTGTTGGGGACCGTCGCCGATAGCAGGATGAGAGTGACGTGCTCCGGCAGCATAATAATCACTTCCTCCCAGACGACACCACGCTCCAAGTCATTCACGTAGTGAACTTCGTCGAAAATCACAAACTCGACGTCGCGGATGAGATCAGCACCGCGGTAAAGCATGCTTCGGAGAATCTCCGTCGTCATGATTAGACAGCTAGCTTCGGGACGGATCTGCACGTCGCCCGTCAGGATGCCTACGTCGTCGAATTCGTTCTTGAAATCTCTAAACTTTTGGTTGCTAAGAGCCTTGATGGGAGACGTGTAAATGGCTTTGGTCATGTGCTTGGCTGCTAGAGCAATGGCGTACTCGGCCACAACAGTCTTTCCGGCCGAGGTGTGAGCCGCGACGAAAACAGAGTCTCCGTTTTCCAAGTGGTAGATGGCTTCCTTTTGAAAAGTGTCTGGTTCAAAAGGCCACTCGCGAGCCATGTCAGGCACCAATTCTCTAAAGTTCGGCATGTCTCTATTGACGTCAACCATGTGGGCCCATTCCTTGCCGCTTCTCTTATTGGAAGCAGCTGAAAGGGATCCTCGTGGTGCTAGTGCTGGGAATTCGACGGGGAGAAGGGCGTCAATATCCTCTTCCTCCTCTGAAGCATCGCCATTGTCATCACTAGTATCAGAGGGCTTTTCGTCACTGCCAGGAGTCGTGGTAGCGTTGAGTTCAGGGGCGGGAGATGCTTCTTCGCCGAGCGCCTTCTCCACCTCATCGGCATTCTGACCGTCTGATATCGGTTTTTTGGTGAAGTCTAGACCGCGGTTGAAGCCCGGTGCAACCTCGAGCAGGCCTCCTTCGACGCCGAATTGGATGACCCGGTCAAGGCCACCTTGTTTGTTCACCCTGTCCAATTGTTGTCCCTGCAAATATTCGTCCTCCGCGGCAGCGACAGCCTCAACACCGTCCAGACCTCCAGGCGCGAACGGGAAAAAGCCCGCTGCACCTCGAACGAAGTTGGCTCTGTTGGCAGGCTTCCGAAGTAGCGAAGTCGAATTTTTTGCTGTCGCACTACTTGCGGGCACCGTTATTTCTTGGTATCCGGTGACGCGTCCTTCAAGGCCTTCACGGGTGAAACGAGTTATGGTACGCGTTTGGGTCGGAGCAAGCTCGAACAAGTCTGCGTAATTGGTTGGCGCGTCCCATCTCTGTTGAACGTCATTCAGCCAGCGAGTGTTGAATGATGTTGACGGTGTCAAGAATTCGTCTTCGAGCTCTTGCTTGAGTTCGTCTGTGGACCTTCGTGAGCGCTTCCGGGGGCGTCGCGCATCGAGAATCGCGTCAATGTCCGCGTCATCCAGTGAACTGGCAGCAAGGCTGACTCGTTCAAAGGACTGCGACAGCGACTTCATGTCGAGCCGGTAGCAGGAGTCTTGGGCGTTGTTGTCAAGTTCAGGTTCAGTTGTCCGCGAAAGTCTGGCGTCATCTCTCCGACCGCCGACACTCATGTGCAGCCCAGGCTTATCGCTTATCGAATGGTGCGCGCTCGTTGGCTGAACCTAGCGAGCCCCAATGCCCAATCAACGTAGCACTTTGGCCCAAGCCTCCAAGAGCAACCCAACCTGGTCGCCAGCTGTGTGCTGTTTGGCTGATTTGGGTTTGGCATTGCAAAAATGCCGTTCATTTTGGTCCCACTGCCGACATGCTGTTCCGCAAGGAACCATCAGGACTCAGCCGCTGCATCGCACGTTTCGCGCCACACGGGACCTGACAGACACAAGAATGGGATATCCCTTATCCTAGATACAACGAAACCCTAGTGTCGACATCTGCGTGGGAATTGAAACAGCCTCGGGCACTACCACTCCTCTAACCCTCTCATGGCCTCCATCTCATCGGCAAAGTCATCATCCTGGTCGGGCTGCATATCCCGCTTCTCGACTGCGGGTTCATGCGGCCTGATTGGTGCCATTCCGCTCTCCTCCGCTGCGAAAAGGGCATCTAGCTCATCTTCGTTAGGCTCGTCAGGCTTGGCAGAGCTTCGTGGGCGGGGTTGACTTTCTCCGCCGACTTCTTCGCTCATCCTCTCAGCCATAAGGACATCAAAGTCATCCTTGTCAGGCTCTTCACCTCCCAGCTTAGGCGTGTTGCTTGCGTTTTGTGGTGAAGCAGATTGGAGTGCAGGGTGCCTGTCATCTCGCTGGGTTCCCTCTGCCCGATCCTCCATGTTCTCGCGAGTGCCATTCTCCGTCATACTGGCCGTTGTTGTTTCAGGATTTTGCGCTGGCTCGGCTGGTTCCGCCTCGACTTCGACTGTTGGTTTCGGCTTGCTTTCGTCGATCCAAGCTTTCCGCATTATCTGCATGCGTTTCTTGTGTCCAAGTTTCTCGATGATGGATAGTCCATCGGCGAGTTTAGCCCGGGGGTACAAATCGTCTAACCAGAGTTGATACATGTTGAGGAGTCGTGCGACATCTGAAAACTGACATCACATTAACAAGCCATCCTAATCGCAGACATGGAACCTGTACCTCGTGTCCTTTTCCCCTGAACCGAAGCTTGTCTTTGCTTATCCTACGCAGTTTCGGTATTCCTGCCTGAGAGAGAAGCCTACAATTATAAAGGTTAATTCGAAGCAACCCATCGGAGACAGGGGTGAAAGACGAACCGCTCTTGATCGAGTTTAGGGATTGGGGTCCGTTTTTTTGCAATAGTAATTTCCTCATCGATGTTGATATCGATGCCAGGTCTGGAACTCCGCTGCTGGTTGGTTGCTGATGGCCTCTCGTCTCTTGCGGAGCTGTTCTCTACAGCATCGAACACGTCTTGCATCTCAGAATCGTTGCCAAGGAGGTCGTCAAGGTCATCGCGTTGACGTGATGGCTGTGGTGCAGCAGGCGAAGACATTTCTTGCGGAATCTTGCCGAGCCTCAAGTATATGATACGATTGTAACCCGGTGGAATAGCTCTGGTGATGAATTTCAAGCGGAAAGAGCTTGTTCGGCGCGTAAATGCAGTGTTGGGAAAGTGAAGTGAGACGCGCAGTTGGGGAGACGCGCACCGCGTCTCGCTTACCCAGCCTGGCGCGCCCACGGCCGTTGGCCCGAGCGCAAAGCTTGATTCCGCCTCGCCGTCTGGAAGCTTTCAAAACGACAACATCTGGTCTACACCTCGCCACGAAAAGAGCCGAAGTGCACTTGGATCGACTCTCGCCTCACGCTTGGTCGTCTACCAGTCGTGCGCTCTCATTTTACATCGACATTCGCATCTGGCGCAAACTTGACTAGCCATCATCATCCTCAACACCAAACGACAACCCCCACCATCGAAGCATTGTCACGAGACCCGCCATCTAACGACGACCTTATTCCACTCAGAGTCCTGTCAGAGTCCTGAGGCTCAGTTTCTCTCTCGGAAAGCCTCTCCTAAGGCTCGCTCAATTCTGGCTGCCGGCAATGACGTTTCCAGTAGTAGAGTCGGTCGAAGCCGTGGCCGCTCGCTTCAAACATCTCCTCCAACAAGCACGTCAACTAAAATCATGTGACACGATTGAACCGCCCATCTCAGCTGCGGATCTGCTCAAGGAAGAGTCGCTTTTGCTGAGCAACAGCATTCAGAACCAAAGCTCGCACAACACCGTTGCAGAGACGGCCGCTAGAAATTTACTCCATCACCTCGTCGTATGCACGTCATTGAGCTTGCAAGACCATTTGAAGCTAATACCGAGTAGGCCACTACGACCATTGATGATTCGGAATTCGTCCAAGTCTGGAATCTCCTCGACATTGTCCTGATTTGCATCGAGCGCGGCCAGTGTGACGGCCTCCTCATTTTCTATCTCGCGGAAGAGCTGTTGGACAGTCAAAATATTGACGGATGTCGAAAGGTATTTGACTACCTCGAATCCAGGAGAGAACGACTTGTTGCGGTAAGTTCAAGACATTCCTCGCCAGATGAAGTCCACTAAACCCTTTGTTCAGGGCGATTTCCTTCAAATGAATGGAGCTAGCAAGCGCATAGTGGTCTTGCGGTTTTGCAATGAATTGCTCAGGCGACTCTCGAGAGCGGAGGATGCAGTCTTTTGTGGTCGTGTCTTCATCTTCTTATTCCAGACATTCCCGCTTGGTGACAAGAGTTCGGTAAACTCAAGAGGAGAGTTTCATGTTGAAAATGTCACCGTCTTTGAAGAACGAATGCCATCCCAGGAAGGGAAGCCGGATGACATGGAGGTTGACACGGAACCCCAAGACGCAGAAGCCGAGGAAGTTGCAGCTCCGCAAGAAAGCAAAGAACAGGCCGCTGAGAAGGAGAAGGAAAAAGACTCCAGGGTGCTCGACACCGAGACCCTGTACCCCACGTTCTGGACGTTGCAGCAAGCTTTCTCCAACCCGCCAAGACTCTTCACAGACACATACCTGGCCGAGTTCAAGACTGGAGTCGGCCAAACCCTTGCCAAGTTCAAGGATGTTCCCAAAGTCATGCAGGCCAAATCCAACGAAAGCCATCGCGGCTCCAAAAGAAAAAACGATGATGTAGAAGGCCAATTCGTTAGCAACTACAATCCCAAATACTTGACCAGCCGGGATTTGTTTGAACTGGAGGTAGGTTGTGTTGCCGTCTCGCACATGTGCTTTCCGTTGACATCCGCACTAGCTAAGCGATCTCGCTTTCCAAAGACACATCCTCGTGCAGGCGCTGATATTGGTCGACTTCCTGCTCTCATTGACAGAAAAGTCAAAAGAGAGGACGCAAAAGTGGCTGGCGCAAGTTAGTTCAGCAAATCGCGCTGTGCAGTTCAACTACACGTTGAGCACGCAGGATGCAAAGTGGGCAGTCGACGCAAAGAATGCCATTGCAAACTATCTGCAGGAGCTTCCAGATGGCAAGTTCTACTATAGGATGGTCGACACGGTCTTGTCCAGAGATAAAAATTGGGTACGATGGAAAATGGAGAACTGCCCTCCTATCATTCAGCCGCCCATCTCGCCTCCAGATTTTCTTGGGGCAAAGTCAGGAGCACAGAAGGCATGCGCCAGCAAGCGGCTCCGAGCCACACCCATGGGCTCGCTTGACCTGTCGTTCCTAAACGATTCGGTTTCAAGCAGCGGGGTGGACAGCTTGAAGGACCCGGACAGGTAAGGACGCGTCATGCGAAGCAGGTCTTGGCGCGACACTAACGCGGGACAGGTACAGGTTACCAACGGCCGAGAAGCTCTACAGCGCGGCTCAGGAAGACGATCGCAAGGCGGAAGAGGCTGGAGCAGACGAAGACGCAGGACGGGCGCTGCGTGAGGCCCGTGCAAGCAAGACTTGGAGGGCGCTCCGGATGGCGTCAAAGGACAGGCTGAGCATGTTCGACAAGATCGACGATTACAAGCAGCTGGGAGCATTGTTCCAGCCCGAGGCGGGCGAAGACGGAGGAAAGGATGAGCGGGCTGGGGCTACGGAGACAGCGGAGGGCAAGGGTGAAGCGGCAGCAACAGGTCCACCGGCAGCAGAGGCATCGCAGGCGGATGTACAGGAGGAACAACGGCCCGAGCAAGAGAATCAGATGACAGGGTAGAGCACACGGCCAAGTACCTACGATCGGCTCAGGCATGCAGACAAAAAGGCAACCGAAACGATAGAGTTTGGAGGGCGATCGAGCGTGGTGGGTGAGGTGTGTGTTTGCAGTGTTTTCTTTGAATAAGGGCACGGAGCTGTGGCTGACACGAGTCAACATCCGTGAGGATGAGGGCTGGAGCAATCTGATGGGAGAGATGGGGGATCATCTCGTCGACCTAAGTGAGGTGGTGGTCTGTCGGATTCGGCGAGCATTGATTGTCTCAGCCCAGTGCGGGCGGCGAAGGACGGCCAAGGCCGTGGCTTCTGCAGTCTGCGCTGCACATGCGCTGCCATGCTCTGTACCCAACAACTTCGACCTCGTCCCGGCGGATAGCAAGGCCATGGTGTACTGCAAGCCTCCGCGCCCACGAGTCCACCGGCACTGCAATTAATTAGTCGAGCTCGCCAGTCGCTGCTGCACGCATCCGACATGAAACAACAGAGGCAGAGGGCGCGCGCACCCGCAGCACACCTCTCAGCCCAGCCGAGGCCCATCCCAGAGCACATCAAACCACGGCGTAGCGACCCTGGAATAATTTCCGCAGGCGGAGAAGAGGCTCCTTGATTATTTCCCAAGACCTCTCCAAGAGGTTTTTTTTATTTTATTTTTTTTTTTTTTTTTCCTTTCTTCTTTCCTTTCTTCTCACCCGCTGCGCCCAAGTCGTTGGATTAGGCCACGGCATCAAGTCATGGCCGGTCGGCCCGCTGCTTCGGTCTCTTGGAACGTCGAGCCGTCGAGCTCAGGTCACCCCGGAACGTCGTCCGCCTTCAATGTTCTTGGCCCACGCTGCTTGGCCGGCGAAACAGCCAGCGTAAGAGTCTCTTTTGCATCCTCTGGTCATCTCGACTCTTTTGGCTGTGCTGTCACGCCTGTCAGTGTCCTGTCGGAACCGCCCTGTGCCTGGCATGCACCGTACATAGCCGTTCCCTGTCCACCGCGTCCACCAGCCTCGTCCAAATCCGTCCTGGTTTGTTTCTCCCCGGACCTCGTCAGGCATGCCGCACGGCCGCCCACTACAACAACCGCTACCTTACCAAGCTAGCTGCCTCCCCCCCCCCCCCCCCAAGCATCGGGCCCTGGCCGCGGATCAGCTGCCAAGTGCCAGCTCCCTTCCCTCTCCCAGTCGCCACTCTGGCTTGCCGCCATCATCTGCAGCGATCATGGTCCGGAGCAGGTGGATCGCTGCTGCGTCAGGGCGCGCTGGACAGGTATCCGCCTTGAATCGCACTCGTGCCCGCCAAGGCTACCCTTCGCAGCGTTCCCTCGTCTCCTCCTGCTGGAGAGCGAGATGACGGCTCGTTTCGTGGGAGACGGGGGCCGTGGGGGCCGTCGTGTGCTGTTTTTCGTCCTTCTCCCTGTGCGCTGGATCCGGCTCGCATGCAAACTCTCAAAACACGCCGCGGCGGCCCGGGAGTGCCCCAACCGCTACGATCTGTCGACAAGATCTGTGAGCCGCCAACATTACGGCAGGTCTAGCCTCTCCCAGCTCAGAGAAATCCATTGAGCAGGGATGGGCTTCCAGGAGGCTTCAGGGCTGATGCAGGCTTTCTTGTTCCTGACGCAATCTCTCGCGCTGCAGCTTTTTTCGCATTTTGGATGGATAGGTCCCGAGCACCGGGAGCGAATCAGTCACCTAGTCGACACGCAACAGCAGCAGCAGCAACAACAGCAGCAGCGGCAGCAGTAACATCATTCGTAACTGGGTGCATGTGCGCCCAGATGTGGGTGTGGCCAGCCGGGGCGGCATCCATGACCATGTTCATGACCATGACCATGACCTCCGTCAGAGGAAGACCCCGCAACATGCGTTGCCGAGTCCTCCTTTAAGCCAGCGGGTCCCATGGAGCTCTTGTATCCTCCTTGGGCCAATGATGCGCTGCACGCTACGGATCACCTGTGCTCTTCGGCGCATCCCGTCCACCACCCTGCCCGAGTGCCTGTCTTGGGCCCGTTCTCTGCGCTGCTTGGCCTCCCAAGCATCTGTCGATTCCTTGAGCCTGTCGTTCACGGGCTGCTCTGCTTATGCGTCACCCCTTCCTCTAGGAGCCCGTCCCGAGGAACCGCATGGTCGCCGCCGCCGTGCCGCCTTTTCCTTCACCACCGGGACATGCTCCCTCTAGGCCGACTGCTTCAATGTTCCTGCGCCGTGTAACGCCCGCTCCTACCTTTCGTCCAGCTTTTCTTTTGTGAGTTTTGTTTTTTCCCTGGCAGTGCCTCCAACGGCTAGTCGTCCGATCGTTGTCTGTTCTACAACCTCCTGCTGGTTCAGCTTCTACGCTGGTCACTGGATTTACCCGGCAAGCCACTTGGTCGACCCGTTCTGCCACTGCCGCCGATCGTTCTGTACGTAGCCACACTTTCCGCCTGTTGTCAGTCCGCAGAGTTAGCCGCCGCTGATGTTTCGCTTCCTGCTGCCTCAGGCTTCATTTCGTCGCTGGACAACCCTGACCCACCGAGATTCGAGCCGCTCAATTAAGATATCTAGTCCCCTTAGCACCGGTGGGTCCTCATTGTTTTCTTGGATTTGGAGCTACTGCAAACCTAATCCTCTACCTGGCCTGTCAACTTGACACTTCTGCCTCGACGCTCTTGACAACAGATCCTGTTGCATACAGGGAACCTCGTCTCTTCCTTCCCTCCCAAAGAAACATCGGTGTTCCACGTCAAGAAAACGCCGACTTTTAATTCCGCAAACCATACGGCCACCCTGCCGAGGAAAGAGCGCCGTTGGAGACGTAACAGGCGTGGAACAAGACGACTCTACGACACGACATTGACCTCGCACAAACATCCCCCGGACACGCCCCGTCCACGAGGATACCACCCCACTTTGGGATTTGTCTTTTGTTGCTTTTGTGCTGTGCAGTCTGGGCTTCGTCTGCATACTGCAAAGGCTTGCGCGCCTCGGGGCACACTGCACGATATCTGCGACCTACAAGGGTTGCCAAGGACGCCTCTGGCCGCTCCCGCTCGCTATCCTTGTTGGTTGGTCATTCGATCTTGACCACCCCGGAGTCTGTCCTCCAGATAGCTTGTGTGTCTTTCTCGGTTTGGAGGGGGGCACTTAATCCTTCTGGATTATCAGACCTGCAGGCTTCTGGTCAGATCCACCGAACCACGACCATCAACAAACACCAACACGACTGGTTTCCAGATTGAGGTTTCCAATGATTGACGGAAGCCATTCCGTACCGCTCTCTCCACCCAGCTCGCCGCGAATGTCTGCGTACACCGCGACCCACCCCGACCCTGAATGGCATAGCCAACCCGTCAAGCCAAGTGGAGGAGTGTGTGCTCCCTCCGAAGCCGCTGGAATGGGCCTCTTACACAACGCTGTCAATACTACCCAGTTTGACATCAAAGATCGACATCCGTTACATACTCACAAGAGTTATCCGTACGCTTTGAACCAAATGAGCCATTCTCAGCAGCAAACAGGACCATCAGATCACCACATTCTATCGGTTGGCCAACGGGATAGAGGGAGTATTGGAAACACGGATCCATCGGATTCAGCATCCCTCAGCGTCAGCTATGGCGCCTCTGCTCCCACAAGTCCATCTTCAAGGCTGACGCCAGCTTCGCCTGGAAGCGGTGTCAAACACGAAAGAGACGACGACCCGAATGACCAGAACCTCTCTGGCAGCGCTGAGGAGGGAGATCAAGACAAGCCCATGACGGCTGCTGAGTTGAGAGCGCAGAAGCGGAAGATGAAGAGGTTTAGGTATGCCTGATACGACTCCGTGAAGGTTAAGTAGTCTTGAGTTAGGACGCTGAACTGACCCTTGCAGGCTTACTCACAATCAAACGCGCTTTTTGATGAGCGAGTTTGCTCGACAAGCACATCCTGACGCCGCCCATCGTGAACGTCTTGCTCGAGAGATTCCTGGCTTGAGTCCGCGACAAGTGCAGGTTTGGTTTCAAAACAGGTTCGCCCTGCCCACCTTGACGCGGCATTAGTGTCTTTGTTGTGCTGACTTCGTCATGGTTAGGCGAGCGAAACTCAAGCGCCTTACAAGCGACGATCGCGAACGAATGATGAGGTCTAGAGCACTCCCTGATGATTTCGACATGACGCAGGCGCTCCATTCCCCTTTTGGTACTGCTGGACATCACAGCGTGGGAGGAACTCCAATGGCCTCTCCTGCAACCTATTCTCCAAGCTTTCCTGAAGGCAATATGGTCCGGCCGCTGACTGTGGACACCTTTCGACGCTTCCCTGATGGCACTCAAATGCCGCCTGGCGGTGTGAATCCGCCCTTTGGGAGCTTCTCCTTTACGCCGCCACAGTCTGCCACAGACACATCATCTCCTGTGTCTACTACTGGCGATGCCAGTGCCTTTCCCTTTTCTTCTCAAGGGCAGGGCATCGACGGCACGAATCCAAGGAGGTCAAATCCTTTCATTGGAGGCACAGGGCCGGCTGCTTCGAGCTTTTCGTCTTATTCGCCAATGCCCCGAGTGCAACTCGACCGCATGGGTCGAAGCAGGGCTGAATCACTTTGCTCGCCTCTTAGGACCAGCATGTCATACAGTAACGACGGAAGTCTGAACCAATCCACTGCGCAGCCAGGAGCAGCCCCTGACGGACCTGGGATGGGGGATCGTCAGATTCCTCAAACAACCGTGGGTGGTGGCAGTCTCCCTGGTGTGACTTCAGGGAACGTGCCTTACGGATTGGGCTACTCATGTAAGTCTTCTTTGCGCCTCGTCTGATGATGCCCGACTGACCTAGCGGTAGACAATCAGATGCCTGGGTTTGAATCTTCGCGAATGCGTTCGATGAGCTCCACTCTGCCCCGACGGATAGAATTGAGCCAACACAGCGCGCACTATAATGCCAGCCGCACTGCTCCCACTAACCCACAGTCGGCCACAATTGCTAATTACCAGACTTCGCCGCTGGGAACACCGAGCTCTTACCCGAACTCCTCGATGATGAGCGCTCCAAACAGCGTTGCGTCTTTCAACAGTTCGCCCACATTCACCGAACCAAACTACAATGCCCCGTCTGCGTCACAGGGCGACCCGTACGCGATAGGCAACGTTTTGGGCGACGGGATTTCCGACCCTCAGCACGCTGAATCCAAGGGTGCTGGTGGCGTGCAGATTCCTCAGCATTACTAGGTGAGCTTGGGTCAGCACGCCCTTGCAACTCGAGTCGTGCACTAAATACGAGCGAAACGACAAAGTTCCTTTCGGTGTCTTCCGACCCATTCCACCGGACGACGTATCTTCCTTCACTTGTACGAATTCCTTTCGCCATGAGCAAACGAGGGATACACCTTGTCCTCCGTCGATACATCCAAAAGCATTGTTTTCAGGACATATATACCGTTTCAAACCGAATACCGTGTACAAACCTTGTCCATTTCAAGCATACACAGGAGCATCACTCGCACGAACCCCGTACAATTTCCATTTCGTCTCCGGGCATCTTCAGTACATCCGTTGAGCTGGAACTCTTGTCCGTTTTGGTGGCTTTACCATCTTCGATCGGGTGGAATTCCGGATGCTTGTGACATTCTCCCGGATCCTTCCATCACTGTCCATTTTTCTTCGAACAACCTCTTTTTGGCGGCAGACTTATTTTCTTCCTCGCTTTCGAACTGTCCTCCTCGACTCACCCTCCTCTCTGCTGGCCGTGTACAACTAGCTTGACCTTTGTCATTGATTTGGCCGATTTCCCCATTTGCAACTCTTATTTTCGGCCCGGAGCGTCATACCCTCTACCTCCCTTCTAGTCTCAAACTCCTCGTTTGGATCAGGGAATTTCTCCCGACGCTCCGCTCCGGATCTCTTCTGATTTTGAGCGTCTCTGTATTTGTCGCCGTTTTGTTTCGGGCTTTACTTTTGGCCCCGTTGTTTGTCTCTTCTGTTTGGGTGTTTTTTGCGGTGAGCGGACTCCTCCCTGTATGATTCGAACTGTTTCTTCTCTCGGCCTATAGTCCCTAGTGCACATACTACGGTATTATGTTTGTTCTTTGCAGGCCGAGCTGTATTTACATACAAAACTACAACAACACGCGATACACCGTTTGACCGGATTGGATAGCTTGCAACTACAAGCAACTGAAAATAGCGAGCTGCGAACAGCAACAAGAAAAACGCCTTTGTCAACAACATCTCGGCTGTCCGGCTCAGCTCGTGTTGGCTACCATGACGTTCATTGAAAACCTCCGCTGGTATAAATGACTGACGTTGTGCCGCTGCCGCTGTCGCGTCCCCAAATCTTGACGGCAGTCCAAGCTTTACTTTTTGGCTGTTCGCAGTTTAAACAAGAGATGCTGAACACACAGCCTAGGTACGTCGCGCCGCCGCCGTCCGGCAGCGCCAACAATTACATCTCCCGCCGTCAATGGCTTTCTTCTTTCGCACGACATCTTGTTCAGTTGTCGCCTTGACTCGTCCAACCCAGTTAGTCAACCCGACTCGCTCACCACAACACCACCACCGCCGCCGCCGCCGCCGCCACAACAAGTCCGTATATCCTCGTCCCTGCGGCGCGGTCCTCCTTGCACCAGTCAGTCAGCTAGCCAACCCGACTCTCGCCATTCTTCTTCTGGCAGGTCAGCAGCAACCAAGCAGACAGGCCACCCATCGCACACCATATCGTCGTCGGCCTCACACACGCACGCACCACGCCTTGACTCTTCCGTTCCGCCACCGCCGCCCGTCCTATTCTTTCATTTTTTTCTCCTGCCTTGTTCATTTCCTGCCCCTCACGCTCACGGGCCCCTATCCATCCATCCATCCATCCATTTCGCGTGGGTGTGTGTGCCCTTCTTCGGTCATTGCCGTTCGCATCATCTGTCACATCACACAAACCGTCCGCGCGCCGCCCCCCCCCCCCCCCCCCCCTCTCCCCCAGCACGCGCGCACGCGCGCGTTTTGACCGCATCTTCCATGTCCAGCACTGCATATTTGTCTCTCCCTTTCTCATTCCCGTTGCTCGTTCGGCACGCCGCCCGCCCATGCGCCACGGGCCGGTACGTGGGCGACCTTCGTGTGGGCGTGTTTCTTTCCTTCTTCCCTTCCTTCCTTCCATCCCTGCTTCTTCGGCGGCACCAAATGTACGCTGGATACGGCGTCCCGCCAGTCCTGGGGTTAGTCAATTGCAGGCTGGCAGTTCCTTGATTCCCGTCCGGCTCTTTCTCTTCGAGGGCACATTGTCGTCATCGTCACGCTACTCGCGAATCCACTTGTTGGGTACAAGCACGCGCTGATCGCATGTGGGTGGGCGCTGGCTACCGTATTTAGGAGTACTGCTGCTGGCTGCTGGTCCTTTTGCCAGCTGCTGGGTGCCTCATGCTACCACAGAGCTATACTTAGCTCCGGAAACCCTTTCGTACCTGCAGTAGTGGATGCCACTTGACTCGCTGCTCAGGGATAACCGCTGAGTAGCCGTGGAGCACCCAGCATCAGTGCAGCATGGAAGGAAGAAGAGTCGTGACAACCAGCCAGCTAGTCAGCTCACTCACTTGTTTTGCTCCCAAGCCCATACCTACTTCGTGATTCTGTGTAGCTACTCTGCTCTCATTACTCAGAGGACGACTGTAGCCGCGCACATCGGCCTGCCTGCTACTTTAAATACGGATCGAGATGAGATGAGACGACGAGACAAAGGCGGAGGAGGAGGGGCTGGAGGAGATTAGCTCGTGCTCCATCATCTCTTCATCCTCTCTCTCTCTCTCTCTCTCTCTCTCTGCCCTTCGCTTATCCTCCTTCCTTCCTTCTTTCCTTCTTTCCTTCCTTCCTTCCTTCCTCCCAGAAACGCTTTGACCCAACGCCGTTTCACAAAGCGCCTCGTCCTGGGCTGGCTCTCAGGTCCTGTTCCATTTCTCTCATCCCGTCGTCAAAGCTTCTTGACATGTACGTAATCTGGTACCTGAACAGCCTGCACCGGTAACGCCCATCCATCCATGCATGGATGTGGTGGCACTTGCTTCCTTCCAGCTCCGCCTGGACCACCACCACACGTCGACAACAGGCGGCAGGTACCTTGCCCTTACCGTGCATTCCTATCGCTGACGTACGGACAGACAGGTAGGTCACGACGGCGACACCTCAGTCAGTGGCGGCAGGC
Organism: Phyllosticta citriasiana; assembly: GCF_038021145.1. NCBI lineage: Eukaryota > Fungi > Ascomycota > Dothideomycetes > Botryosphaeriales > Phyllostictaceae > Phyllosticta > Phyllosticta citriasiana. The sequence goes on along the minus strand of NW_027117285.1, from coordinate 1,448,532 downwards.
TGCCTGGCATCCTCAACGAGGAGCGTCCATGCTCAATTCCCCAGCGCCGTCATCGCCCCGTCTGCCGTCTGCCGGCTGCCGGTGATAGGGTTTGTTGGGAACGAGCTGGTATGGCGGTGCTGTGCTGCGTTGGCTGGTCGATCAGGGAGACGGGACGAGATGGGGCAGTGAGAGGGGGAGAGACAGGTGGTTATGTCGCGCGGCCACTTGGACGAGCCTGCGAAGGGGAGATGTTGATCGTCGTTTGTGATAATGAGGGTGAGGACTGGTGGTTGTGATGGTGGCTCGTGAAGGTAAGTTGAAGTGCTTGTGGCGGAGGGGGCTCGCGGGCCCCCTGGCGGGATGCGCGCATCGTCGAGGGATCAAAGCGAGTCGACTGAATGTGTGGTTTACGAGCTGTTGATGCAGATTGGATTGATGTGAAGCAATTTTGCTGAACACGTCTGAGGGCATCTGATGGTAGATGTATTTGCTTGACGTTGGGAGAGCGTGCTTTGTGCGCGGTGCAGAATCACTTCATGACGAAAACACCATCGCCTTCTTGCCTTTCTTGAATCCATATTAGAATGCTACCGTTGTAATTGAACTGCATACACCACTACTTGCCTTTGTCTTGTACAGACTGGATGGTAGACAGGCAGGTGAGAGTTTGTATAAAGACAGTACGTACGCATCAAGCACGCTTCCACCGCGTTCGCTGATCAGACATTAGGACTGTACTGCAACTTCCATACTACGACATCAACACTTGCGGCCCATTTCCTCAACGTATTCTAATCCACAGCGCCTTATTCCCATTCAACCAAACCAAACCCGAATCCTACACCACACACTGTCTCCCGTATCAAGATAGGCGCCCATCCCTATCTATCCTTTTCCCTCTTCACGTCTCCACTTCTCCATCTCTTTCCTGCTTCTACTCTGACTCATGTCGCACGTGCAAGACGGGAGGGACAGTAGCAGCTCATCACGCAAGCACGCGCCCTCGCTCGCTCGCAGACACGAGGAGTTTGGCTCCTGCCTCCAAAAGCACTTTGACTTTACCCTGCCACGCCGCCGCGCTCCGACAGTGCGCTCGCAGTGGGGAGGGGGGACCAACTACAGCAGTGGAAAGGGGGACCATGCCGTCCCATCCATCCCATCCAGTCCAGCTCGTTGACATGCTAGCTAGCTACCTGCCCAGCCAGCCAGCCAGCCAGCCAGCCAGCCAGCCAGCCAGCTACGAAAAGGAGAAAGAAAGCGAAGGGGAAGGAGGGAGGAGAAGCTGGAGAGAGAGAGAGAGAGAGGGAAGGTGCGTGTGTTTGTGTGTGTGTGTGGAGGACGCATGCGCGCACGCACGCACGCAAGCAACATGCAGCCATCCCTCCCGCACTCCCTCAAGTACAGTAGGTAGGTAGGTAGCAGGTAGTAAGTGACTCCAGCACGTCGCCGACCGGCGCCAGAAGCCACCGCGTCTGCGGCGAGCCGCTGGAGGCTGGAGCACGATAGCCAGTGTGCGTGAGTGCGTGCGTGCGCAGAGCAAGGAAAGGAAAGCACTGGCTGGCTGGCTGTCGGTGCCAAAGAGGCAGGCAGACCTACACACAGACGCAGGTAGCGATCCCAGCTCCTCGAGAGAACGTTGGCTGTTTCTAGAACCCTAGGTTTCCTTTTTGCGGACGTTGCTTCTTCTTGTCCTGCGTCGAGATGGAGAGGATGTCGTGCGGCGTAACGCAATAGACGGACGGCCTGATGGCTGCGTGCGTGCGTGCATGCATGCCTGGCACGAGCTGCTCAGAGAAAGAAGGGTGGGAGCTGGCGTTTCCGTCTTCCGGAGGGCGGCCCTGGGGGGTGTGGGAGGGGAGTGGCTGCGTCTGGTCTGTCTGTTCCAAGGGAGGATCAGAGGAAGATCTGAGGGGGAGGTAGTGGTGGTGGAGGTGACGTTAGGGATGGTGATGGAATGGTGAGTGCATGCAAGTGTGACTAGGAGGACGAGCGGGCACAGGAGAAGTGGTAAGATGATGTGAATGGAGGAAACTGTGGTATCCGACGTATGTGAATAGTATTTTGGTTGAACTTGTAGCAAGTTCTCGAATTCTTTCTGTGATATAGATATTGGAAATTGGAGTCGCTCTTTCCTATTGACTGGGACAGTCTCAGAGCCTCGAGCCGTTCTTGTCACCAGCTACGATGATTGGATGTTGACGAGGCAGATCCTACATCTACCATCCTTCGTACCAGTCACATTTTCCCCAAGTCGACGCAAAACTCGGAGGGAGGGGCGGGTACCTTACAGCCCATCCGCATTGCAGCTGCAACTAGAAGGCGCTACTGTGTAGAATGCAAGGCGACGAGTTTTCCCTTGCTTGACGGCATTCCCAGGGCAACAACCGTTCCAATTTGGCGAGCCAACCCGGCCCCGGATGCGTACCAATGTACGTCCCGCTGCGGTCGAATAATTGGCAGTAGGCTAAGCATTTGCCGCCGTGGGGTTGGCGGGTGGGCATCTGTCAATTAGGGTTCGGTAAGTAGATTAATGACTTCGACACGCGGAGACCTCGACTCGATTCGGCTATGCTGCATTGCGTCAGCGGCGCCGAAAGATAGCGCAAATGCTTCTTTTCGGGGGAAGACGGCGAGAATGGACAAGTGGGTGTGATGGACGCACGGTACAAATGTTGAGAGCCGTGGGTCAGGTCGTGATTCGAAAGGCGAAAGGGATTGTGGCGCTCGCAGGAGAGCAAGCAAATAGAAGCGAGGTTTTGGCGTAGGGCTGGACAGCTTGACTTTGGTGGCTGCTTGGTTGTGGCGACGCGCAGGATGTGGGCGTACAGACAGAGCTCCCGGTACGACACAAACGACAAAGGGGCGTTGTTCTCGAAGGCGCCGGGAAGCGCTTGACCCTGTTTTCAGTCTCTACCTATGCGTCTACTGGCTGTCATTATCGCACTTGGTGCTTTCTTTTGTCATGCATGCTCCGGGGTGGTAGATGAATGCTGGAATAGGCGTCCAATGGTGTTCTTTTTCTGGTTTCGCGCGTAGACGTTGTTTCTCTTCACCTCTGGTTCCTTGCTTCTCTGCGCCGTTGCTTTTGGCTTCGAAACGGCGCAATGCCTGGGCTGATCATCGGCCAGTGTTGTTTGCTTTGCTCGCTTCGACCAGCGTCGTGGTGAGACAGATAGTTACGTGGAGGTCTGAACAACTTTGGCTGTATTGAGTCGGAGGCTTGCTGGCTGTGGCCACTGACTCACCACTTGGTTGTCGTGAAGCACGGTTCCAAAGTCCAAACAGTCCTTTTCCGAATGCTCGATGGGTTGGAGTGCCGGGTTCGAGATGCACTGTGCTTATGGAAACCGGAACGCTTCGCGTATCATCACGTGCATCAGCCATGCGTCAGCCAACCGGGCGACCGCACGCTTCCTTTGCTGTTCGACTCCGAATTGCCTTTTGGGTGGTGTTGCAAGTACCGCATCATGGTCTCGGGGCTTTGGCCTGAACAGGCAGCACGACTTGGGCTGGGCGAAAGACTTTTTTACCTTTCGCCGTATGATCCTTTTCTTATTTTTGAATTTTTGATTTATGTCAGGCTGCTTGCCTCGTATGGCGTCGAGGACATGTGCAGCTTGATTGAGTGAGTTGGATGATACAGTGATAGCCTGTTTATCTTCTTATAAAGTCTCTTCGCACAGAAAGGTTGGACGACCACGCGAAACACGACAAACTTGCTGTTGTGTCAGCGAGGAACGCGGCGCTAGTTGCATGGCGCCAGGCGGCAACGAAATGCAGTGCAGGCCCGTATTCAAATATCCCTTGATCTGGAATTCCTTCACTCTTTGGGACGCCAGCACTGCCCCTTGGTTGCGCAAGTGTCCGACCTGTGCAGACTCGCAAATCAAGCATTCGGGCGCTGCGCACGATAATATTTGTGGCGAGCACCGTGTTTTCAGCGGCGGAGCGTTGATGCGACCTTGGCCAAGGAGCGGGTCGGAAGGGCCGGCGGCAGGGCGCAGAAGCTTGGGGTTAAATCGATGGGAAAGCAATGGAATCTCTCCCGGATAGTCAATTCGCTGTTCAGCCAAAAGGGCGGTGGTCCAGTCTAGACCTGGTTAGTCAGGCGTTGGAAGGGCGGGGATATTCGCTGAGAGACATGGCCGCGGCAGGAAAATTGCAAGAATTTTGGACGCGCCGTCACGGCAGGCAAAGCTTCTTGGCTTGCAAAGAGGAGCCGAGAGTTGTATGTAGAGGAGGTGCACGTCGAATGTGATGATGTAAGCTCCGGCGGACTGCACTGGCTGCATGTGCGTCTTGAGGTGGTGGTTGGAACCGGGACTGGAGCCTCATGGATTGACGTCAACCGCGTGGGGTGTTGACGTTTGCCATTTAAAAAAAAAATAAAAATAAAAAAATAAAAAAAAAGAGCACCCCCACCCGCCTGCATCTCAGCCCTCAGCAAATGCGCAGAGTAACCTGGTGCCACGGCACAGCCATTGCCTGGTCCTCGTACAGCGTAGGTAGGTCGGGCACATGTAAGCAGTGAGTCATGCAATGGAGAGAGTCTGGCTGCCGGTGCCCAGTGAGGCGGCCAAGACTGGGGTCGACGGCGACAGATAGCAGTGTTGGGTAGTCGGTGGCGAGAGTCGAGAGTGGGAGAGATTGGGTAAAGCGGAGATGGGTGCGTGTTTGGCTGCCGACGTGAGGATGATGGAGAAGAACAAGCCTCAAGCATGAGCCACAAAGGCAGAGGAGACGGGATAAAAGTCGACGGCTAATAGTAGTAGAGTAGCTAAGGTAGTACATGTACCTAGGTATTGTACCGTTGCGAGACAGAGCGACGAAGCGGTCGAGCATTGGCGGCGGAGAGGGTGCCAGGGACGACATGGAGCGAAGGGAATTGTTTGGTAGTCAGTAATAATCGCATGTGCAATGGCACTTTTGGCTGCTGAGGTGGTGGTGTTGGTTGCGTTGCTTGGAGTCAGTCAGTCAGTCAGTCAGTCAGTCAGTCAGTCGTCTGATGAGCCCAGGTGGGTGCTAGCCGAGAAGCCGGAGATGCTCAAAAACTTTCGTCGACCGAACGCCCTTTCATCATCACCACCCTCTTCATTCTACGAAGAAGCCAACCCACCCTCCCCCCTCCCGCGACGGTCCTTCTGCCTCTGCACGAAGAGACCGCTCCAGACATTTCGATCAGCCCTTCGTCTGTCGAAATCGTCCTCCCGCCACGCCACTTCGGCAGTCCGCGCGCTGAGCACGTCGCCCGCGTCCCACACACGTCGGTCGTTCGTGCGCTCGGAATTCCCATCAGGTGTCGACCCAGGTCCGCACCGGTCCTTCTCTTCATCCTCTGTTTAGCGCCTTGCTTTTCGTCGCTACATCTCCGCTCCGCTGTGACGGCCTTTGATCCTCGGTGCTGTTGGCTCGAACTCGTCCTTTTCGCGCCTTCGATCCTCGCCCTCAACCTCACCTCGTCGCCATCTCGACGCTCGACCTCAACCCTCTTCCCCAAGCAATCGCCAAACGGATAAATGACAAGCCCTAATCCAAAGACGGTTCCTACAAACAACGCCGCGCAGACCGCCAACGCCGCTTCCAACAACCCTTCCGGAACGACGTCGCCCTCTGTCGCTGGCGCCGCTCAACCCATCGCCAAGTCCTACGCAAGTGCTGCGACAAAGAAGGCCGCTTCGCCTCCCGCGATCGCCTCCAGCAGTCCTCAGGTGGCGGTGGGTAGCAATGCGGCGGCCAACGTGAACGGCAAGACTCAGAACTCCTCTGCCGGTCCCCCGCCCATTGCCAATGGAGCACCGTCCCACGGACGCAAATCCTCAACCATGACCATCAGCGCTGCCGGTGCCACTGGTCCAATGTCCAACAATGGCAACGCTCGCCCCAACATTGCCTTTGGTGCCATAAACGCTGGCGGTTCCCCAGCAATCGCCCACAGCGCCCCACACGCTCCTCAAAACAACGCGACTCCCAACCCGAGAATCACGTCTCCTGCAACATCCCCCTCGCCCATCCCACAACCTGCTGCAAGCGGTGGTCGTCCTCCCTCGGGTTTGCAAGGTCAAGGCAACGGTCTGAGCTTTGGTTCTATGGGCGGTGAAAATGTCGGCGCGAACGTAAGTCGAAATTACTTTTTTTTTTTTTTTTTTTTCTTTCTTTTCCCTGCGCAGCCTCGCTCATGTAATCGCACAAGCTGACAACCAAAATTTTCACAGCCTCGACCCGTGTCAATGCCCCCGCAGGGTCCTCCTATCCCGCAACCGAACCACTTGCGCCGCGAGTCCTCGCAGTCTGCTCACAGTGACATGAGTAACGCAGCTAGAAACTTTGTCCCCCAAGCCGGCCGCGGACGAGGCTATAGCCAGGGTTACAACGCGCCTTCTCCTGGCCCACGATTCAGCCAGCCGATGCGCCCCATGCCTGGTCAGTTCCAGGGCGGTGGTCCCATGGGATCGCCCTATCGTCAGAACCGCAGTCCTGCCATGACTCCGGCCACCATGACGACGCAGGCTCAGTATGCCAACCAGCCGCAAATGCCGCATCCCTTCTACCCAGGGCAGTTCCAGCCAAATGTAAATATGCCACTTTCCTCCAGCGTCTCTGAAGTCAGCATTTCTCAAACCGCCGTCAATTCGACGTCGGCTAGTCATCAGTCTCAAAACTCAACACGTTCAATTTCAAGTCTCTCAGCAAAATCAGCTTCTTTCAGCTCCAGTCAGCGTCAACATCAACTTGAACAAGAGCTTTCGACTCAACTTGATTCTATCCCCGACTTCTCTCCAGAGAACGGCGGTTTCGAAGAGTTTCTGACAGTGTTAAAGGCGCAGAACTACTACGGGATGCACCCGCCAGGGCATCTTGACCCGTCGTACAACCCTTACTACCAAAACACTGGTTACATGCACCCCGGCATGGCCTATCCAGGCGCCCCCGCACCTCCTAGTCCACGTCCGATGAACCACCCGACGCCCCACGGGCAGCCGTTTGTCCCTGGCGCCCAGTACGCGCCGCCGCACGCACCTGTAATGTCTCGCAACAGCTCGCAGGTTTCCGAACGCCCTCCTTCGACGCTCGGCCAGCCTCAGACTCCCTCGATGGCGCCCGCCAGCCACTCATCCCACACACCGACCCAGAGCTCGTCGTCCCCCGCCCCTACCTCCTCGAACTTTACGATACCCGCGCGGACCAAGAGCAAGGGGATTGTCATCAAGAATCCCGAAGGTGAGGTTGTGACGTTTGAGAAGAAAACTTCGTCCCCAGCGCCTCCGGCCCCGTCCAAGTCGCCCGTGGTTGTTTCCTCCACCCCAACTCCTCCCCCGCGTGCCCCTAGCGCCACCGACTCCAGCAAGTCCCAAAAGACCGACGCAGAGAGGAGGGCCGAGTTCCAAAAGGGCTTCCAAGAGCAAATGCGCAAGACGATGGTCGCCGACGAAGCAGCGGAGAAGGCCGAAAAGGCCAAGGCTGAAGCCGAGTCCGCAAAGGCCAACAAGGAAAAGGAAGAGGCCGACGCAAAGGCCGCTCAGGAGGCCAAGGACAAGGAGGCTGCTGAAGCCGCTGCAAAGGAGGCCGCTGAAAAGGAGGCCGCGGCAAAGGAAGAGGCCAAGAAGGCTGAGGAGGAGCAGAAGAAGCAGGAAGAGGAAAAGAAGCAAGCCGAAGAAAAAGCCAAGGCCGAAGAATCCAAGAAGGCTGCCGACGACAAGGCCGCCGAGGACAAGAAGGCTGAGGAGGAGCGGCTTGCCAAGGAGGAGGAAGAACGCTGGATTGCAGAGCTCGAGGCCGCCGAACGCGAAGAGGAGGAGCGGGAGAAGGCCTACCAGGAGAAGAAGAAAAAGGCAGCCGAGGAGGCCAAGGCGAAGGAGGCCGAAAAGGCTGCGAAGGCCGACGAGGAAATGAAGCGTCTTGAGCGCGAGGCCGAAGAGCGCGAACTCGCTAAAGAAAAGGGCACTTCAAAGGATGATGAGAGCGAGGAGTCCAAGGCCGAGGCGCAAAAGCTGTTTGCTTCCCTCAAGAAGCCAACTTTTGGTCCTGCAGCTGATGCTGCCGCCGCCTCCGAGTCGCAAGCCGCCACTCCCGTGTCTGACCCGTCTTCCATGCCACCTCCAGCTCAGCCTGCATCCAAGGCGGCTGCCGCCATCAAACCGAAGCCCGCAGCGCTGAAGCTCGAGACCCGCAAGCCCGTCGAGCCCCCTGCGCCGACCCCGGGTATGCAGGCTCTCAAGTCGGCTCGCTTCTTACAGGTCCAGAGCCAGGATGTCAAGTACCCCGCCGGAATCAAGTCCCCCAATCCGGCTCTGAACCAGAGCACCAAGGGTGGTCGCGGCCTCAAATATGACAAGGACTTTTTGCTCCAGTTCCAGGAAGTCTTCAAGGAGAAGCCCTCGGTCGACTGGGACACCAAAGTCAGGGAAACGGTTGGCGACGGCTCCGATTCGGCCCGTCCTCAATCTGCGCGCACTCCCTCTGGCATGGGTGGCAGGGCGAACTCCCGCCCTATGGGCATGCCCTCTGGCCTTGGTGGACCCATGGGTAGCTTTGCACAGGGAGGTCGCACCCTTCCACCGGGCACCTCTTCACAGCAAAGGTTCGAAATGTCCCAGGGTATGGGATCTCGTCCGCCTGCTGTCGCCAACCCTCTTGCCGGCTTTGCTGGTCGTCCTGGAAGCTTCCCCATGGGTGGCCCTGTGCGCTCTGCCTCTTCATACAACCCTGCAGCTAGCTCGCCTCGATCCGGGAGTGGCCGTAAGAACGCCAGTCGTGCCGGTGGTCGCGGCCCTAGCAGGCGCGACGAGGAGCAGGCCGCCAAGAACATGCCGCTCACTGCTGGTATGGACCTGAAGCCTCTGCAGAGGTCCCAGTCTGGCTGGGTGCCAACTAGCCTCACGCAGCCTGCTCAAGCCGCCGTCTCTGCGGGTAACTTGGCTCCTGACGTTGTCCAGAGGAAGGTCAAGGCTGCTCTGAACAAGATGACGCCCGAGAAGTTTGACAAGATTGCCGACCAGGTCCTGGAGATTGCGAAGCAGTCTGAGAATGAGACTGACGGTCGTACGCTGCGTCAAGTCATCCAGTTGACCTTCGAGAAGGCTTGTGACGAAGCGCACTGGGCATCCATGTACGCCAAATTCTGCAAGCGCATGCTGGAGACGATGTCCACCAACATCAAGGATGAGAACGTCCGCGACAAGAATGGTAACCCCGTCGTCGGCGGCAACCTGTTTCGCAAGTACCTTTTGAACAGGTGCCAGGAAGACTTTGAGCAGGGTTGGGAGTCCAATCTGCCCATGAAGAAGGAGGGCGAGACTGAGGAGGCCGCCATGCTCAGCGACGAATACTACGTTGCAGCCGCCGCCAAGAGAAAGGGTCTCGGTCTCATCCAGTTCATCGGTGAGCTCTACAAGCTTGGCATGCTCACTGTTAGGATCATGCACGAGTGTGTCATGAGACTGCTCAATTTTGAAGGCATGCCCGACGAGTCCAACGTCGAGTCTCTTGTCAAGCTGCTGAGGACTGTTGGTGCCAACATGGAGGCCAACGAGGCTGGTTCACAGATGATTCGCGCATACTTCGAGCGTATTGAAAAGGTCAAGGACATGCCTGGCCTTCCCAGCCGTCTTCATTTCATGTTGCTCGACCTCGTCGACCTGCGGAGAAAGGGCTGGAGGTCAAAGGACGACACCAAGGGCCCGAAGACTATCCAGGAAATTCACGAAGAGGCCTTGGCCGCACAGCAAGCCGCCGAGCTCGAAAGGATGCGGAACCCCCCGCGTGGCGGCCGTCCCACTGTTGGCCGCGGCGATGCTCGTTCGTTCTCGGGCGCTGGCGCCATGCCTCCGCCAGACTACAAGCACAACATGGTCGTCATGGACGATCTGAAAAAGCTGACCAGGAACGCTACTGGCCGCACTGCCAGTTCTGGTCCCAGCTCCTTCGGCCCGTCCTCCTTGTTTGCTGGCCGCAGCAGCAGTGGTCGTAAGAACCTGGGCCCTGGTGGCGGATTCAACAGGACTGGCGACGAATCTGGTGGCTCCTCCCGTACTGGAACTCCTCCTGTGAAGGACAAGGAACCCGCTTCCACGCACCACGTCAACTCGTTCAGGTAAGCTAGACATGATTCATCCTTGCGACACCTTGCTAACATGTGTGTAGTGCGCTCGCAGCTCTCGAAGGTGGTGAAGACGCCGCCAACGACGCCGCCTCTCCGGAGCCAGCCAAGGTCCAGCTGGCGACCGATGCTGAGAAGAAGGAAGCTGGCCAGGCTTCCGCCAACCAGTCTTAAGTTCTTCATTCGATTCAGCATCCGCTCTTCTACGGAACAGCGGCATTCGTGTCTGGTAACTCGATTCCCTATTCTGTTGCATAGACCGGCTTGCGCATCTGACGGGCTGCATTTCCTGGGGTCTCCTTCACTTTGATGTGTTTCCAAGAAAAAGTTTTTTCTCCCTTCTTTTTTTTTTTTTTTTTTTTTCGGCACGGGCTGGGGTAAAAAGATTGGTCGCTGGTTCTTTACACCTTTCATGCACCTTTTTTTCCTTCTCTCTGCAATGAATTCATGTACGATGGGCTCCCTGGGGGCGTTAATGGCGGGTTGGTTTCTCTGCAGCTTCTTTTCTTCTCCACACCCTTTGCGAATAATCATGTCTTCTGATCGATTTTGCTTGCTTGCTTGCTTGCTTGCTTGTCTATCTGCCTGCCTGCCTGGTTCTTCTCTTCTCGTCATGCAGAGTCGGTCGTCTTGAGCAGTCAGTGAAGAACAGACTGGCCATCCGAGAAGCCCTAACCCATCACGGTCGTGATGGTTTGCCACTGTCCTCTCTTTCTCCCTTTTCCTCGGACTTGTCCAATCTTCTCTTGCTCTTGCTCAAATACGACGTCCCATTGCTTCTGCAGACGGATAGACAAACACAAACCCCGTGTCACGTCACCCATCCATCCATCCATCCATCCATCCACCTATCTATCCACTTGGTAGCATTTCCAACAGCTGCACTCCATCATCCCATGGCGCCGCGCCGCATTTGATGCACAAGAACGACCTCGAGCTCTTGCAACTGCTTTATCTCCCTTTCTACCTCTCTCCCTTCCTCCTTCCCTCCCTCCCTCTGTCGCCGGTGACTCACCCGGGTCCTGCATGCACGCACTTGCTTGCCAGCAACCCCCCTTTTCTTCTCGACTTTCTCCGCCCGCCCCCTGCGTACCTACCCACCCACCCACTCGTCCGACGACTCTCACGTCCTGTGGATAAGCTCTTTTTCCCCTTTCCTTCCCTTTCTCTGTTGCCTTTGGATTTAAATTCAAATATCTATCCCAGCCCGCCCGTCTGCTCGCCTGCCTGCCTGCTGTATGTGGATCAGGACGACGATGGGGCTCGTTTATTCTCCTTTTGTCTTTTTTCCCTTGCTCCCTTTGTTTTCTTGACTCTGTCTCATCCCTCTTGTCACATCTTGTCTTGTCTCGTCCTGTGCTGTCTTGTCTTGGTTTGTCTTTTTAGGCTGGCTAGCTAGCTAGGTGACTAACTAGGTACGTACTTATTTGCTTAGTTACATGTATGCATGTATAAGATATGTATCTTTCATGGCTTGCTTTCTGGCTGTATATGATGTGTGTGTGTGTGTATGTGTGTGTGCATGCAGATGAAATATGTTAGGTAGAATTGAATCTACATCAGCCCCCGTCGTCTCCCTACACGTACCGTTTACCGGCCGCTGTAAATTAGCGCCGTCGCATCATCATCATCACCACCACCACAATCATCACCATCATCTATCCGTCAGTCCGCGTCGTCGCCGTGTTTCGCCCCCACTCATCCGCACCGCTCGGCTGTCGCACGTTTGACGGCGACGTCATAACGCGAGGAATGGCCCCGGATTTGAAGAGCCGATTCGCGTGGCTTATTTGCCTAGAATCGAAGAGATTGGGAATCGGGTGTGGTGGTGGTGGTGGTGGTGGTGCTGCTGGGCGAGAGAGAGAGAGAGAGTCGGATCGAGACTAAGCTAGGCAGACAAGTAAAAAGATTCGAAGGAGATGATGACGACGATGATGACGATGGGTGAGAAAAGGAGCAGGGTTTGTAGCTGATGGAGGGAGGCATGGTGTAGGTGTCATTCTACACAGGTGCCTGATGCTGGCGGTTGTGGCAGATGGATTTGGAGTTTGCGAGGCAGTGTGTCGGAGGTCGTTGTTGTCCTGAGCTGTTTTTTTTTTTTTTTTTTTTTTCTTCTTCAAATTATTCAGTCGTCTGCATCACCATCTCTTTTTTCTCTTGCCCACTTGCATCGGAGATCGCGAATCGTTTGTCTACATGACGCCCCTACATAGTCTTCTCTTTTGAAGCTGGTATCTTTTTGATTGTTTTGGCTGCTCCGAGTCCGACTGCGACTGCGACTGCGACTATTTTACTCTCTATTAACAACTTCAAACCTTTCATCAGCCACTTACCTCACCTCAACTAGCAACAAACCTACGCATCCACGACCAAAACATGAGCCTGACACAGCAACCCAACGTCGACAAGAAACACCCGCACCGTACGTTTGTTACTCCTGTTCCCACTCCCACCCATTCCCTCTCCCTACACCCTCTTCACAGCAAGAGCAAACGACTAGTTAGCCAGGTATCCAACGCCACAATAGTACCCTCAGCCATCGCCACAGCCGTCGGTGACGCCGTCGCCGTCGTGTCGAAGGGCAAGAAGAGTGAGTGGATTGAGTGAGTGGTCTCAGATGGCGATGGTGATGGCGGTGATTGCTGACTACGTGTATGTGCGTGTGTGTAGGTGTGGGACAGGCGACGACGAAGGGTGGGGCGAGGGTTGTGAGAGGGGGAAGTGGAAAGGGGATGGAGATGCGATCTTGGATGGAGAGGTTGGAGTGGAGGGATTATGGCGTGTGAGATGATGAGCTGGTTGAACGGACGTTGCTTGGGCGTATTGTTGCTTCTCTGGGTGGGACTTGGAGAACTGTTTTATCTGATTTGATTTGATGCTGATGAATTTGTTAGATGCTCGCTGTAGATGCTTTATTCGTGTGACCACTGCGGCTTCTCCTTGTTCGCAAACGCCGTCATGCCTATCCCAAGTTAGCCCCCTATTGCAACAAGCTCGATTTGGGCAACCTTACCAATCTTCTGGTCCTTGCTACCAAACAAACCGTGGAACAGCGTCCTCTCATGATCATAGCCGTCCCGCAGACCCAACTCCTGGCTCTTATTTACGGCCTCCTTAGCCGCCTTGACGGCAATGCGGCTGTAGCTAGCAATCTTCGCCGCCGTCGCAATAGCGCCGTCGACGCACTCCTGCGGCGAGTCAAAAACCTTCGCCGCAAGGCCCCACTGCTCAGCCTGGGCGCCGGTAAAGTTGTCGCCGGTGAGAACGAGCTCCATAGCCTTCGCCTTGCCGATGGCGCGCGTGAGGCGCTGCGAGCCGCCCATGCCGGGCAGCACGCCGAGCTTGATCTCGGGCTGACCGAAGCGCGCGCCCTGCGAGCAGTACAGGATGTCTGCCATCATGGCGAGCTCGCAGCCGCCGCCGAGCGCGTAGCCGTTGACGGCGGCGATGAGGGGTTTCTTGGTCGCGTGCACCACCGTGTCGGTCCACATCTGGATGAAGTCGCGGCCGTAGGCGTCGGCGAAGCTCTTGTCCTTCATCTCCTTGATGTCGGCGCCCGCCGCGAACGCCTTGTCTGAGCCCGTGATTACCGTTGCGCCGATGCTGTCGTCTTTTTCGAAGCGCCGCAGCGAGTCGCCCAGCTCGAGGCCCAGTGGTGTGAAGAGCGCATTGAGGGCTTTGGGGCGGTTGAGCGTGACTGGCAATTGTTAGAATTCGTGATGTCTTCGGTGGCTTCTGGGCGAGTACTTAGTCCGACGCCAGGCTTGGGCGTGGAGACGGTTATGTGCTCAAAGGATGGAGCTGCGGAGGAGTATGGGCGAGCTATCCGCGGCAGTGATGCGGGGATGAGCTTGTAGCCGGCGCGTGTAGAGATGCGAAAGGCAGACATTGTTGCAGAAATGACAATTGATTCCAAGGAAATGAATTGAGGCTAGCTACAGAGAGTTTTTGTCGAGGACCAAGCTGGAGCTTGTGAAGCTCTCGACTCCTGTCGTCCCGAGGCAAACGGAACTAAGCCGACACGGACTTGCGTCATGCCCGTTTGGCCGTTCCGGTTGGGGTGAGCGTGTTAGTCAGCACCAGCCAGTGGCCGGCAGTGCAAACGCTGCAAACACGGCGATCCAAATCCCCCAGGGCGACAGGCGGCGGGCGACGGGCGACTGGCGACCTGGCAAAGTTGGGGAGAGCAGCTCCATCTCAAGTAACCAACACCTCTGTATCTCAACCTACCTAACCCTTCGATCGTGCTTGCGGGACTAGCGGTCCAATCTCCTCGTCAACTCTTCTCCTCCTTGGACACTTGTCTCCGCCGTCACATCCAACGAATCATCTACACGCACGCTGTTCCAAACCCGGCGCAGTCTCGATCCCATCCGCCCCCGTCGTCTCGACACTTTTTTTTCCTCCTCCTCGCGCGACCATGATGGATGCGCCCGAGCCCGACACTCCCTTTGCGGCCGTGAGCGCGCAGACGACCAAGTTTGGCCAGGTGAGGAATGGCATTCAAAGCAATATTCGGCGCGCTGACGCGTCGCTCAACAGATCTATCAAGCCTATCTCGACAAGTCGACGCCCTTCGTCGTGCAAAGATGGGTGGGCACTGCCGTACTGTTTCTCGTCTTCGGTCTGCGAATTATCCTCGCACAGGGATGGTACATTGGTAAGGACGCGCGCATAGCCGACATGAAGGGAGCCTGTGGTTGACGTGAAGTGGCGCAGTGGCCTACTCGCTCGGCATCTACCTTTTGAACCTCTTCCTCGCATTCATCTCGCCCAAATTCGACCCCGCGCTGGAACAAGATGAGGGCATGGAGGACGGCACGGCGGGTGGGCTGCCGACCAAGGAAGAGGACGAGTTCAGGCCGTTTGTGAGGCGGCTGCCCGAGTTCAAGTTTTGGTACTCGGCAACCAAGGCCATTGCCATTGGGTTTCTCTGCACCTGGTTCCAGATGTTTGACCTGCCTGTCTTCTGGCCTGTGCTCGTCGTCTACTGGTTGATTCTGTTCCTCTTGACAAGTGAGTGCATTGAAATTTTTTTATTTTTTTTTTCGTTTTCTTTTTTTTCCGATGCTAACCATGTCACAGTGAGGAGACAGATTCAGCACATGATCAAGTACCGCTACGTGCCGTTTACCGTCGGCAAGAGGCAGTTCCGCGGCAAATAGGCGCGCGGCCTGAGGCGAGGCGAGACGAGACGAGAGGCTGTTCCCAAAAGCGTAATTGGTCGGGTTGGAAGATTTCAAGGGCAGCAGAGGGAGCAGCATTGACGAATTTCCGACTTCCCCCGAGGCATCATCCATGGCACGGAGTAACTGGAGTGAGTGTACAACAAGAACAGTTGGGAGGAGCATAGTACCTAGGTACGACAATTGAAAGTGCGTGCGGAAAAAGAGAAGCGCGAGGATAGTTTTGCTGTTCCCAGAGATGTTGATGTTCGGCGCGCAATTTGCCGTCTGATGGACGAGGCATGGAGTCGAGGATATATTCGGGCGTGCTCTGGCCGCACGTCCTCATTGGCCCGCAGACGATCCCCCGCCACATAGGCTGCCCCTCAACACCACACTAGGCACATGGCATCCGTGCTGGCTTTGACAGGCTCAACCGCCCTTCTCGCCGACTGTCGCGCGCAGAGCCTCTCTGCATGTGCTGCCGATGATAGGCCCTGATTCTTGCCTTTGTGCATCATGTGCAGCTGTGATCTTCCAAAGATTCTCAACCACCACGCCCTGGATGGACAATGCATTTAAATAATATATCTGCTTCCGCCTCCACACTTTGCTCTCTCCTCTCCCCTCCTCTCCTCTCCATCGCTCTTCAACATGGCGTCCACCTCCGTGTCCTCCTTGCTGGGGCTCAGTCTGCCTTTAGACTCCGTCAACCACCTTCCCTTTTTTCTTCTTGCCGTTGTTCTTTCTGTTGCTCTCGTTTTCTTTTGTGTGTTAAGAGATACCCAAGACAGCCGCCAAAAATCCTCAACCTCGCTCCAGGCTTACATCAGGTTCGTCTGGGGCTGCTTCCTCAAGCCCCACACCGGAGACGGCGCCCGCAACCAACAGGACGCCCTCGAGAGCTTCTATCAGGCCCAGGCCTCCGTCTACGATGCCACTCGCTCCAGACTGCTCAGCGGCCGTGACGACATGCTTGCTCTGGTTGCTGCACAGCTCAAGTACAAGGTCGATGCTGGCATCCTCCCGGGAAAGCCAATATGGATTGATGTAACCACTTTCTTTCCCCTCCCCGTCCCACTCGTACTGACTGAAGCGGCTGGTCCAGATTGGCGGCGGCACTGGCTGGAACGTCGAGCAAATGGCCAAGTTCCTCGACGTGCCCGACTTCTTCGGCTCCGTCTACGTCGTCGACCTGTCCCCCTCGCTGTGCGAGATTGCTCGCGACAGATTTACTCGCCTGGGCTGGAAAAACGTCAGGGTCGTCTGCCAGGATGCGCGCGCCTTCCGCGTCGAGGACCACGAGTCGCTGGTGCCGCCGGCCGACGAGCGGTCATTGGTGCGAGTCAATTCGGGCGACTACGCTGCAGACGGCAGGAAGAAGACGCTCGGCGCCGAACTCGTAACCATAAGCTACGCGCTGTCCATGATTCCCGAGTTCTATTCCGCCATCGACTCCATCTCGTCCCAGCTGTCGCCCAATGGTATTGTTGGTGTCATTGATTTTTATGTCCAGAGCCGTGTCGAGTTCCAGAGCCGCAACTATGTGGGTGGTGTTATTGACAGGCACTGCATGTGGCTCTCGCGCGTCTTTTGGAGGACTTGGTTTGAGATTGACCGCGTGAATCTCGAGCCGGCTAGAAGGGTATTGTCAGCGATTAACCTTGAGGGACATGGCTGACTCTTGTAGGACTACCTCGAATACAAGTTCGGCACCATCCTCAACATCAACGCCCGCAACCACCTCCTCGGCGTCCGCATTCCCTACTATGTCTGGATCGGCTGCTCCAAAGACAGCGGCACCTCTCCCTCCAAGCTGGCCGAAGTCGACGCTGCCGTCACCGAGTCCCCCTTCCTGTCCGCGCTAGACCTCCAAGCCCGCACCTCGGGTCGCCTCGACAGCGGCGTCGAGCTTCACTCCAAGGCGTACGAATCGGCCATCGTCAACTTGGCCGCCAGTCTCCCTCTTCCTGCCAGCTGGTACCAAAACCATCACTGGAGAATCTACTACGATGCCCAGCTGCCGAAGCACAGGCAGTTCAAGGACCAGTACATCTACGCCTTTACGTGGGAGGATAGCCGCGAGGACGCCAAACTTCTCCAGGTCAAGTCTAACGATGTCATTCTTGCCATTACCAGCGCTGGCGACAACATTCTGTCGTTTGCCCTGGAGAAGCCCAAGCGTATTCACGCTGTCGACCTCAAGTACGTCTCGATTCTTCAACTGTTGGTTTCACGCTGACCTCCTAGCCCCACCCAAAACCACCTCCTCGAACTCAAGGTCGCCGCGTTCACGGCACTGGACTATGCCGACGTGTGGAAGATATTCGGCGAGGGCAAGCACGAAGCCTTCCGGGACCTGCTGATCAACAAGCTCAGCCCACACATGTCCAGCCTCGCCTTCGAATACTGGCTGCGCAACGGGCCCGCAGCCTTCTCGCCCTCAGGCAAGGGACTCTACGCGACAGGCGGCTCAGGGCAGGCGCTGCAACTCGTCGGCTGGCTCCTGCGACTCATGGGACTCGGCGAAGAAGTCAAGCGGCTCTGCTCAGCCGGGACGCTGAACGAGCAGCGGGAGATCTGGAACCGCAGCATCCGCAAAGTGCTGCTCTCCCGACTGCTGAGCTGGGCGGTAATCAGCAACGAAAAATGGCTATGGAAAGCGCTGGGAGTACCGCCCAACCAGCGCAACCTCATCGAGCAAGACTTTGTGCGGCTCAATAGTAACGAGCACCCCAACAACGCCAGCGCCAGCTCAGTCCACAGCAAAGACGACCACAGCATCCCCAGCGGCGTGCGCTCCGGCCACGCCATCTGGGAGTACGCCGTCAACACGCTCGACCCGCTCGTGCAGCACACGCTGCTCAGCAGCGACAACCACTACTACCTGCTCACACTCCTCGGGCACTACACGCAGCGCAGCCACCCATCTTACCTCTCGCCCAAGGCGCACATCAAGCTCAGCCGGGCCGACGCCTTCGACGGCCTGCGCATCCACACGGACGAGCTCAACGAGATCTTTGCCCGCATGTCGCCCGGCACGCTGACCATCGCCGTCGTCATGGACTCGATGGACTGGTTCGACGAGGCGGCCGACGCCGCTGCCGTGCAGGTGCGCGCGCTCAATCGCGCCCTGCGCATGTCCGGCCGCGTTATGCTGCGCAGTGCGGCGCTGGCGCCGTGGTATGTGCGCGTTTTTGAGGCCAATGGGTTTAGGGCGAAGAGGGTTGCCGCAAGGATGCCTGGCGCGTGTGTGGATAGGTTCGTTCCTCCCTTACCCCTTTTGATTGGTCTGATTTGCTAACGCGGTGTGTGTGTGTGTGCAGAGTCAACATGTACGCCTCGACGTGGATATGCACCAAGATATCATCAATCGATGGCGACGCGGCGGCCGCGGAGCGGGAAAACGTCGATGGTATGGGGAATCCGATGGAGCGGCTGAAAATTTAAGCCGCATCTTTTCTTTTCTCTTGTTGGCGTTGGTTGACGGATTGTGGATGGAGTCGCTTTGGATAGATGGGAAGAAAGAGGGGAACAGAGGAAGAGAGAGAGGTTGAGTAAAGAGAGGAGAGAGGAAAAGGATTGGGCGCGTCATCTGATGTTGACGAGAGATGAGAGAGATGAGAGATCAGATTTGTTGCCCGCTACGTAGGTTTAGAGTCAGTCGTATACCACCCACACACCCACCCACTATTCTATCTACCTGCCTACTTGTCGTCGTCGATGCTGTACGTAGATACTTTGGTTGTAAATATGTTTCAAGAGTCTAGTTCTGACACTATAGGGGGATGGATTTGCGACTATTTGGGTTCTTGGTTTAGCTGCCAATGCATGCGCGGTGGTTCTGTTGTTGTGAAAGGCGGCGTGCTAGATCAGGCGACTTGTGGACGAGCGAGGGACAGGGGAAGCAGATGAAGAAGGGCAGTAGTTCAATTGTTAGAGGAGAACAATAAGAGACAGGAAATAAATTCCGTGTCACGTTTACGCTCTTGCAAAGGTTTCAACTGGAACGTGGATTGGATGCCGTAGATTCGTTGCATTGGAGAAACTCTGATCCTTTGCGAGGGGAGGAGGGGCGTGGGGATATTATGGGGCCTTTTCTGATTGCCATCGATGAACAGCTTTGACGGCGCGTCCCTCGTGCAGACGTTCGGTGCCGGCTGGGGTTCTCTGTCTTGTGCTCTTTCTCTCTTGCGCGCGCACAAAAAGGTCACACAGTGCAGCACCGTTGAAGCCGCGGGGATCCCCGCATCCTTTGAACTGGAAAGCCACGAATCAAAGCCTTTTATGCAGAACATGGCGAATCATTTTTTGTCTTATCGAAACGATTCCCCGAAAAACCCAGAAGAAACCTGAGGATGTCGTCGTCGTAGCGCCCCAGCACCTGAAAGGGCCACCACCACAACCGTCTTCAACAATGATGATGATCCATCCATTACCCTCGCCCCAATCTTTGTAGTCGTAAAAAAGCCACCACCGATTAACGGTACGACTTTTGGTATCTCGCGCGGGCACCGGGACCACCGAACTTCTTGGGCTCGCACCTCCTGTTGTCGGCGACGAGGAGGGTGCGGTCGTACTGGGCGAGGGCCTGCTTGAGCTGGTTCTTGGAGTGCTCGTCGACGTACTTCTGGTAGTAGGCAATCTGTTGTTGAGCTGCGAGTTAGTGCGCATGTTCGACATTCGGGCGGATTCCTTCTTTTTTCCAGTTGTTTGATCCGGGCGGGGAGAGGAGACGTACGATCGACTTGGCAATTGCCTGGCGGATGGCGTAGACCTGGGAGGTGTGACCACCACCGGAGACGCGGACGCGGATGTCAACGTTCGCTGCATTTGGTTCGTCAGTTTCGCCCGCGCTTTCTCTCGATTGTCTGTCGCATAGGCGTGAATCAAAACGCACCGAACTTGTCGAGACCGAGGATCAGGACGGGCTCGTAGACCTTGAAGCGCAGGACCTGGGGCTCAACCAGCGAGAGGGGCTGGCCGTTGACCTTGATGAGGCCCTTGCCGGCCTTGCAGTGGGCGACAGCGGTAGCCGTCTTCTTCTTGCCGAAGCATTGCACACTCTGGGTGGAGGCCATGTTGGTTGGATGGATGGCTCGGTAACGGTGTGCTGAGGTCGTCGTCGTCGTCGTCAAGTCGGTCGGTGTCGCGAGCGGCGCTGGGCGAGAGGTCATTTTTTTCGGAGTCGCTAACGGATTGTGCGCGGAACCGCCCGGGGTCCGATCTTATCTAATCGCCCCGTCAACACCATCAAGTCCGCCGCCCGCTGCTCGACAACATTGAATTCCACAACTCACGCACCTTGAACGGGTTGAAAGTCTGCATCGCCACAGCTATCAAGTTTCACTTCCTGAAGAAGCACCAGAATTCAAACACATGCTCCTGGCCTTTGGATCAAACGGCTCAGGTCAGCTTGGCATTGGCCATGACGAGGACGTCCATACGCCGTCAGCAACCAGCGTTGCCCTCACTGAACCCATACGCATCGCTGCCGGAGGAAATCACACTCTAGTACTCACCAAAGATGGCACCATGTTCGCAGCAGGAGAGAATGCAAATGGCCGCTGCGCATTTGGAGCCTCACTAGAAAGCGCATCCCAATTTCGACCATGTCTCCCATGCGGCCCCAACGCCCAGAGTCGATTTCAGACGTGTGCCGCCACTTGGGAAGCATCCGTATTTGCAACAGACTGCCAAGTCCTAAGCTGCGGCTCAGGAGCAAAAGGGGAGCTTGGTCAAGGGGAGAACATTGTCGAGTCGGCCCAAGCGCAGCCGGTTCCTGGCTTTCCTCCTCCAGGCACGCGTGTTATTGACATGGCGGCAGGTATGAATCATGTCATCGCCGTCCTTGACAACGGAGACGTCTATGGCTGGGGCAACGGCCGCAAAGGTCAACTTGGAGAGGCGACGAGCATCGTTTGGTCTCCTCGCAAAGTCTCTGGCATCTCTTTCCCCGTCTGCCGCGTTGCTTGTGGGCGTGAGTTCACCTTTGTCGTTGGAGATGTCTTACAAGGACAATGTGCTGTCCTGGGTGCCGACAAATGGTCCATTGCATCCGCAGCACCGCAGAGCGTGCCAGGCTACGTCGACGTTCGTGCTGGGTGGAGCAACGTCTATGTCTTGCAGCATGATGGCACCATTTTGGCCTGGGGCCGCAACAATCACGGTCAACTCCCTCCCAGCAATCTGCCTCCCATCGAAGCCATGGCGACAGGCAGCGAGCATGTTCTGGCCAGGACTTGCGATGAGAAGACGCTAGCCTGGGGATGGGGCGAGCACGGCAACTGTGGGCTGCCAACGGATGACGCAGGCAATGTTGCTGGTAGGTGGAATGAGATGCAGATATCAGGGCCTGTCAAATTCATTGCCGCGGGATGCGCGACCAGCTTCGTCTTCGCATCATAGCATTCAAGGAACTACCGAGGCGTGTATTTCTGTTTAATACAAAGGAGCAACCAGCTCAGGACGTTTTCAGCAGCCAAAAGGGGCAGCACCTTGGCCGCATGTCAGCTGCAACGAGCGATGGAGCCCTAGACGCTAGCCCTGCCTTGGCGCCATGTTGCACGGCGATGCTAAGCACACTCGGATGAAGAAAGTGGTTTTCTTTGTTGTGTGCGTGCTCTGGACTCTGGTGGCAGTGCATACTGAGTCAGCAACGCCATCACGTGGAGCCAATGCAGCTGAAACCTAAGGAAGCACAGAACAAGTGTAAGAGGAGCCTTGGTGACTACGGAAGATGAAGTTGGGTTCGCGACATGGAGTCGGCGGGTTTGGGCCGAGTCTCAGGCCTTGGAGCATGTGGTCTGAAACATGTTGACTGCTGGCTGGACAGGACAGGGACAAGACGGGACAGGGCGGAGCGCTGAGAACAAAACCAATGAGCAGCGAGGCTGAGTGCTGTATCGCGAGTAATAGTCGCAGAGGCACGGCCAGGAGCGGACTCAGCGTGTACCTATCTATGTACATGTCAGCGTGGGGTCGCACACGTCAAACCCAAAGTCTCCTTGCGCTCTTGGCGCCTCTTTTAGTCGTTGCCGAACGACACTACACCCGTCCACCATCGTTCCCGGTCAATGACCCCATGCCGAACAAGGTGAATACTCTCTCCTCTCCAGCCCAGCGCCTTCAACTAACGTCTGCTACCGGTGCGGCTCAATCCTGGCCACCATCCCAAGCGGTCAACCCCGAGGAGGAGGCAGCCGACCAGCAATGGCCAGGCAGCGTACGCGGAGCAGCAGCCTTTCGTTAGCCCACAGGTGCATGCCATGTTGCCCGCCAACGCGTATCAACCCATCCCAGCGACGTCTACAATGCCCGCGGGGGCATCCACCTACCCTCCAGCGCATGCCCCACACGTCCCTCCTCCTCTACAACACATGCCGCCGCCGCCGCAACCTCCTCCGCAGCAAGATGTAGTCGACCCCCAGGACCCCTCTCATCATCACCACCACCACGGCCGAGCCCCCCACCAGTATCACCAAGACCACCACAACCAACACCAGCACGCGCCCCCTGACCTCGACGTCGACACCCCTCGCGAGGGCAGCACCTATCCAGACTTTGAGGCCTTGCGCTTCGCCGTCAACAGCTGGGCTCTCAGAGACAAATTCCTCACCAGGATCCACAAAAAGGACCAGACCCGCGCCATATACCAGTGCCGTCACTTTGCTCAAGGATGTCCGTGGAAGCTTCGCGCTACCATCAACAAGGACACGGGCGTCCTGACCGTCTCCTCGGTCATACCAGAACACACGTGTAGTCGAGACGTCTACGAGGATGCAGACGGAAAACCAAAATACGCCAAGCGCGGGGTTCAGTACACTCAAAGATGGGTCAAGGACGCCATCCAGCGGGCTGGCTTCCAAGTCACCACGGATACGGAGCCGCGCCAAATAGTGGATCTGATACGCGAACGCTTTGGCGAGGACATTACCGAGCGGCTCGCTGCCAAGTCCAAGCAGTCTATGCTGGAGGCTCGAGGAGAAGCTATCCCACGTCGACCGAGCCACAAGCCCGGAAGGCCCAGCAACGCGGCAGTCGAAGAGCGCCAGCGCGACATGCAGGCTGCCATGGAAGAGTCTCGACGCGTGGATCGCATGGCGCGAGAATCGCAGGCCCTAAGTTTTGACATCAACGGGCATGACATCAACGGAGATCCCCTTCCACAGCCACAGCCGCAACCTCAAGACCGGCCCTTCGTCTTCGAGTCGGGCGTACGCGTCATAGGGCCAGCCAGCCCCCCTCGGTCGACGCAGCGGCGGCAAACCCTGCCTACAACGCTCACCGACTACTCCTACAACAGCGGGTTCGGCGGCCCCACCTCAGCCACATCCAGTACGACCCGGGCGTCGGCCATGCCCGTGTCACCGGCCATGGAGACACGAACTTGCCCCAAGTGCTCCGGCAGCGGCCTCGTCCGCGCCCCTCCCAACAGCAACGGCACCAGCACCGTCAACGGCGCCGACAACAACAATAACAACGACGATGACGAGCTGGGCCTGCTGCAGAAGCAAGTGCAGCTCATCTCCAAGCAGATTTCGCTGATGCAGCGCAAGCGACAGCAGCACAACGGAGCAGGATGAGGTTTTGGTCGCGGGCTCGTTGTTCTCGATTGCTTGACCGATCTCTGGAGCACCTGGCTGGCCGCACGCGCCTGAAAAGCTACATCTGACAAGCAGTAGATCAGACACGCGAATCTGAATGGGAGGCGAGGGTTGTGGTGAGAGCTGGGTTCGATGTGGCGGCGCCGGAGACCAGGGCCCCCTTCGCGCAGGGGGAAGAGCAGACGGAGATGTGGAGAGCGCACAGCAGCAGCACAGGAAGGGTGGGAGGAAGGGGACTTGAAAACAAAACTGGCCAAGTCATTCCCTGTGCTGCAAAAACTACCTTTGGAAACCAAAACCAAGTTGCAGACGGACGGACGTACGCCAGAGATATGTTGACCGAGCTGCCACGCGCCAGGGACAGATAATTGAGAGCAGCACATGAGTGGTCGACGAAGCTGCTCACCAGACACAGGAGAGGGGAAGCATCAATTCTGGAAAACATGGGTGGGTGGGTGGTGCAGTATGCAAGGCGTGATGGAGAGAACGTCTAACGTCTCGATTCGACTCCTTACTTACCTTACGGCCGTCTGTCCTTTGCGTGCATGCGAACGGTTTGGGGGATCAGGTTGGGAAAAGGGACTCACAATGCTACGTACGCGGAGGTCATATCATCACCATCATCATCGTCATCCTACTACTTACTTGCTCTTTTCTTAGCCACATAGAGGGCCTCTCTCTCAGTCGTCTATCTATCTACCTAGCCCTTTCTTTCCTCTCTTTTCCGTTTGTCACAATCGATCGATCGATCGATCGATTTTCAGATTTGTCGCTCTATTCACGTTGCGCACTTGATGATGACGTGTCTGATGTCCCCGTCTGTCTGTCTGTCTGTCTGTCTGTCTGTCTGTCATTGACGCCAAGTGAAAGCCACCTTACCCTACTTTACATATTTACCCGCAGTATCGTGACAAGTGGAAGAGGAAAGTGGAGTATCGCACAGTAAATCGTGGGAAAAAATGATCTTGACCAACAAATCCAGCTAGAGTCTAAGGTAGAGTAAAAACACCATGTAACAAGCTGCCTGCCTGCCTTTCCAAACAGAAACCACTCTCTACGCAATGCTGCTTGCTTGCTTCTATCCATCTATCTGTGACCTCCTTACTCTGCTTTAGCAGGCTACACTGCTGGATAAGATAGGTAATAAAGGAAGAAAGAAGGAAGGAAAGAAGAGAAAGAAAGAAAAGGGGGTATCGTATCAATCCAACTCCTGCTGCCGCTCCAGGCGCCTCTATACGGCAATGATGACGAACGACGTCGTCGTAGGTATGCACATGGATGCGCATGTGTGTACGTTCTGCACCACAGCACCTCGCCCCATACCATGACACAAATCCCATCCCCGTGCATCGACACAACTCGTCCGCCCCAACTCGCTCACTCACTGACTCACTCACGTACTATCAAACGGATCATCCTCCATCCGCCACTTCTTCGCCTTAAGCACTCTCGTCTTACGAATCGGCAGCGTCTGGCTCTGGCTCTGGCTCTGGCTGTGCGTAAGCGTCTGCTTCTTCAACGGGCTGACAGCGGCCTGCGTCGCGCGCTCCAAGAGCTTGACTTTCTGCCTCAGGGCGTCGTTCTCGTCTTCCAGCGCGTCGACGCGAGACGCCAAGTTTTCTGCCCTCTCTCTCTCGCTCTCGTCATGACGCTCCACTTCCGCGGCCGGAGCGGTGGCAGATTGCGTCAAAAGCTCGATCTTGCGATCCAGCCTCTCATCATTGCGGTCGGCCTCCTCGTCCCACGCGCCGCGGTACGTGCGCTGCAGCGCGGCGAGGCGCGATTCGAACTCTGCGCACAGCTCATCGCGCAGCTGCTGTTCCATGTCGACGAGGTAGTCCTCGGCGGCGCGCCACGAGCGCTCGGCGGCGCGGCGGCGGGTAGCCTCTTCGCGGAGCTGTAGCTGCAGCACGTCGACGCTTTCGTGCAGACGGTTGATTTCGTCGAGGGCGGCGCGGAGTTCTTCTGAGACGTTGGGTGCTGTGGAGGGGGGAAGCGGGGTTTCGCTGTAGTTGTTGGTGGTTGTGGTTGTGGTTTGAGGGAGTGGCCGCTCGCTGCTGCTGGTTCCTGGCCGCGCGTGCACAATCGTGTTGCCGACTTGGATGGCGCTGGTGGCCGAGGGGATGCGCGGGACGGTGACTTCGCGGGCAAGAGCCGAGTAGCGGAGGATCTGGGAGGTGGCGTTGAAGTCGCCATGCGGGTCGGCCGTGACAATCATGATGGCCTTTTGCGGACGGCGAGGATAATGGTTGTGGTGGCTATGACCGTGATGCGACGAGGGGAACGAGTTGGAGAAGAGGAGCTCGGTGAGCTTGCACTGCCGGAACGGGACCACGTTCTGCTTGCTGCCTTCTTGGTTGTCGGCCTGCATCTGCATGCACTGGCCCAGATACATCAGACTCTCGTTGATCTTGCCAGCTTCGGCCAGCGTCTCGCCGGCTGTTTTGGCGTTTCTTGCGCGTTCGGAGCCTAATTCAAGTCAGTGCCCATAGACTCCGAATACCAAGTAAGTCTATCTTACCAGCAAGGTCGCAGATGGTCAAGGTGCTGCTGGCCCAAGGGCCCTTGGTAGCTCTGTGACGCTTCTTCACTTCGAGGCAAAAGAAGCCGTGGCTCCGCGAACTCACAGCATTGCTGCCGGTCCCCGTGACCTTTCTCTCCATCAAACCCGTCTCCAAAACCATGAGCGCCTCTTCAATGTTCCCACAGATGATCTTCTTAAGTCCAGCCACCTGCTTCCTGTCGGGGGACTGCTCGGTCGGTTTGAAGAGGAGGGCTCGGCGGCGGTTCGCGGTCGACTTTGAGTTTTGAGATGCGCCAGTCAAGAGGTCGTAGATGCGGTCGTTGTAGACTTCGAACATGGAAACTACGATTGCGTATTCGGCCGTCTGGTCGACATCGACTGCCAGGTCATCGACGGTAGGGTGGCTCGGCATGGTGGACAATCTCGGGAGGTGGCGCGACTTGGTGCTGAGAAAAGAGGTTCCGTCCTTTACAACAGGCGATCTGATTTTAGCAGCTGCGCTTTTGGTGATACGAGCTATTCCAGAAGCAACGGGCCGGATAGCCCAAAGAAATTTTGAAGGAGATACAGGAGGAGTAGCGTCTTCCGCAAACAAAGGAACGTGATGATCGTCATCTTTTTCACTCTTGACAGTGTCGTTGGGGTGGTGGTGGTGGTGACGGGAAAGAGAAGGATAGAGTCCTGAAAAATTGGGATGATGAGTGGGAGATTTTGGAGAGCCTACCAGTGCAGGTGTTTGAGCCCGTGAATTGCTGGCTTGAGCTCCATCCCCATGCACAGAATCAAGATACAGCGATGCGGGAAACATCTTGGCTTCTGAAACGTCCGCGGCTGCAATCGAGGGGAAAGTTGACGACGAGTCCGTGGGGTCGACTATAAGATCACCAATGTTTTGAAAGAGGACGTCGAG
The DNA here is from genome assembly GCF_038021145.1 of Phyllosticta citriasiana. Taxonomy (NCBI): domain Eukaryota; kingdom Fungi; phylum Ascomycota; class Dothideomycetes; order Botryosphaeriales; family Phyllostictaceae; genus Phyllosticta; species Phyllosticta citriasiana. The sequence continues at coordinate 1,421,249 of NW_027117285.1, read as the reverse complement.
GGCCATTTGCGTGAGACCGCGCTGGCTTTTCGATCCTAGAATCGTATGGCTCTGGAATGCGGTCAGAATCATTTCAAAAACCAAACACCTTCTAATCGAGAAGTTTGTCAAACCTTTCCAGAACCAGTCATTCCCAGCGTCGCAAGAAGACCATCGCGGCCTTCCTTGCCTTCATCACCCAAAACGCCTTCAATCAGCGGCAGCACTTGGGTGCCCTTGAAGATATCCAGCTGCCCGCAATCCTCCTCAAAAACGCGCGTAAATGCAAAGCGCTCGACGGCGCGTTTACGTCGATCATTTTCCGGCGGCTTGATGGTAATGTGGTTCGGGCAGGCATCCAGCTGTTCCGGCTCTTCGACATCCAAAAAACGGTCTCCTGCGCTCGCGGCGGCGGCCGGGCGCAAGCGGAGATAGACCTCGAACAAGGAGGACGACGGGTTCGTGAGAGGATCCATTTTTGGTTCGTTGATGGCACGAAGGTGTCGTGACGTTGTCTTGGTGGAAGCAACCCAAGAAGTCCTCGTGGGAGGAAGTTCGATTGCTCGGCTCTGATTCGCGTGGTTGGTAAATATAGGTTGCCATGGCAGCGACTTGGTCTTGGCGCCAGTGCTGCTTGCAGACCGCCTACGTCAACTTCACCCACCGCCTGTCCAGCATCCCAGACATCAAATCGCATCGAAACTCCTTGAAAAATTCTCCCTCGCTGTATTCTATTGGGTCACAATCTCGGATGACGATTACATCTCCTGCGCTGTCACTGGGCGTCTCTGCAAGCTCCAGATGCAAAACACCGACAAGATGTCCGAACGTTGGGCTCGAATCAGACCTCGCACGGCAAGGCCATCTCGACGGACTTTTGTCCGAGAGCTGATTGCTAACAGCCTTCGGACCGTTCACAGCGTGCAGCCATCTCACCAGGTGCAGCATACATGCCCGAATGCATCGCAAAACATTGTGTTACTAGGGGTACCACGCTATTAATCATTGCTCTCAAATCCGCCAGAATGTTCCACTTCCCAACCATGCGCGCCATCCGGCCCTAGTCTTTGGCCTCATACCCATGTACCTCAAGCCAAACTCCTGTTGTTTTTCCGGTCCGCGAACTTTGCGCTGCTCAATGACAAAAACAAGATGGAATCTCATTGGACCAGTCTGGTTTCCACGATCAAGAAGTCGACTTGAAAGTGTACGATGCACAAGTAAAAAGAACCAGCGCCGGAAAACAGAATCCCAAGGACATGTCGTGACTGTACTGTGTGGCTTTAGTTTGGTCGGAGTCTTATATAATACTTTTCGTAAATAAACGCGGAATACACTGGCAAATGGTGCCAGAATTTAATGTTCGAATGTCGGGGTGGTGTCGGGCCTCCATTTGCTGGCCGTTTTAAAAGTAACTGCGAAGCGAAATTCCAGAATTACGACGGTCGAATGCCTGTTGGAAGCGTTGACGTGGTCCAGTGGCTTTCGCACATCTGAACAGGACAGAAGAACATCTTGGCGTGTAAATGTAAGTGTTGCAAACAATGGGCCGGTAGGGTTTGGCCAATAATATACCAAGATGATGGACAGTTTGAACCACCGAACTGTCGTCATGTTCGCGCGGGGCATCAGACTGCGTCTATGCATTTTCTTCACTGCTGGCGCAGCCATCATTTTCCAAAGTCAGGACGCTGTAGATGTTGTTGCGCCTGGGCAGTGATTTGCTCTTGGCTGGAGAGATGGTGAACATTTGGCGAGTAACCAGGTCTTGCGCGCATCCGTCGGGGAAACTTTCAATCTTGAAGTCCCGATAAGGGATGCGCGACATCATGCATGTGCGCGCGACCTCGGCAGCCAAGATGGAGGAACACTCGACGAAGATATCGTGGCTACAAGACTTGATACTGACAATGACCAGGTTGTGAATATGCTCCATGTTGTCGCGGATGCGCTGCTCATTGAGAAGACCAACCGCATTTCGGAGACAGAGGACGCGGGTCGCTCCAAACTTAATCTTCTTCGCGAGAGCTCCATCTATTTGAAACTGGAATTCTGCCCAATCGACACTGACCTATGCGAAGGTAAGTAAACCTGATTTTTACCTTCTGAGGATCCAAGAATTACCCGTTGTCCTTTGATGTAAAGACCAAATTGCTGAACGTGGTTCTTGAACGAGGCCGCGTGCGACCCGTGAACGTACGAGACCCTGGCAGAACGATCTTGCCAACGAATGTATACTTCAACCAAGGATCCACCCCGTACTGCATCTACAATGTCTTGATGTTTGATGAAACGAGGAAGGTCAGACAGTTGTAGGCTTCGCCTATCTCTGCATCGGATTTCGTCAAGCTGAAGATTTTTGTTTGTTTGCAGTCGTCCCTTGACGGAGAGAACTGGGAGCTCTGAGCCTGGGTCGGACTCTGGTATATCCGTAGAACAGTCGTCTCTGACCGAGCTCGTTGAGGAGGGCGTGGCCAAACCAAAGCTTGCTGTAAGTGGAGCGCTGTCCTGAAGTTGAACAGAGCTTGCGGCTGTTAGGCAATCGGAGTGCGTGGGGCTTGACTGAGCGTGCTGGGAAGAGTCCAGAGATGTATTGTTGCGGCCACGACGAACCGGATACCCCGACAGAGATAGAGTCTCGAGGTCCTCGAGGGGCATGCCCCAATCCAACAAGTGCCTTCGCAGTGTTGCTGGGGACTGTTGGCGGTCATTCAGGGGAAAGGTAGGTAATTGCTTACTATACTCATGCACACTCTTGACCTCCAATGGGCGACGAGTCAGTACACCACGAAGCTTCCAAGGGGTAAACGAACCAAGCACTGATGCTCTTCCCTGGTTATCTTGACCATGGGAATGGGCGTCCCCCGAGGAGCTGTCTCGTCCAGAGGTGCATACTAGACGGCGAATTAGCAATGCTTGAAGGGCAAAGGCCCAGAGCGCGTCTACTCACGTAATCGGAACTAGAGCCAGAGTTGGCAGTTGCACATAAGACGCGTCAATGTACTTGATGAGGCCTACCGAATCAGGAGATGATTGTAATAATTGCGTCCAATGGTGACCTGATCATAGACCACGCCGGGCGCGACAGGCTCATCCATGATGGCATCGATCCGACGTCGTCGTGAACTGAGAGAGAATTGAAGTGCAATTGAACCATGGCGTTGACATTTCCTTGCAGGGGTCCATGTCGAAGCAGAAGCTATGACCATGAACTAAGCCTTTTCGGAAGGCGGACCTGGGGACCGGGACCGGGAGGTTGGGTCCGGGCGTCAGAACGGATCGGCACGCGTCATCGCCGGCGCGCTTCCACTCCGCTTTTTTCTCCGACTCCCGCTTGCCCACCATCCACCACGGTCCATCGCAAGACGGATGAATGTTCCCGCAATCCAGTCGAAAGCGCCCCAGGATCAGCAGCAGTCGCTTGCGAATGACCTCGCTGCTGGTGCCCCCGATGGCGCTGGAGGCTCCCTCTTCGCCCAGTTGACGGGCAATCCCTACTTTACTGCTGTACGATTTCTCTCGTCTACCACCATCACCAACACCAGTCGCTGACGAAGAAACTCCAGGGCTTCGGTCTCGCAGGTCTCGCAACTGCGGGTCGTCTCGGACAGAAGGGGCTAACGCGCGCCGCGTACCATCTTCGCCGGCGCATGCTTGTCGAGCTTGAGGTCACTCGCCGCGACAGGTCTTATCCATGGCTGCTGCGATGGATGAGCAACCACCACCGAGCAGAAATGCAAAGAATTCAAGGAGGTGTAGAAAGCGCAGCGTAAGTAGTAACTGATTCGATCGATGTATTATACATGCTCACACTCATTCCAGACAGAATCAGTACAAGGGCGCATTCGAGTCGCTCATTCGCAGATTCGCTCCACGCATCCACGAATTCCAAATTGAAACGGGAGAGGTGACCCGGCCCGATGGCAGACAGCACACGCAATTTTCGGTCGTGCCAGGCCTTGGCAAACACGTTATTCGCTACGAGAATGCCTGGATACTGGTCAACAGGGAGCGACAAGGCCAACACTTGGACTACGAGGGGCATTTCTTCGAGACCATTAGGTTCACCACCTTGTACGCGCACAGGGGAATTTTTGAACGGATATTCCTGGAAGCCAACAAGCTGAAAGAAGAAGCCGAGGAGGGCAAGACCATCATCTACCACTCGAGAGGCATGGACTGGGAGCGGTTCGGCGAACCCAAGCGCAAGCGACCACTGGATTCGGTGGTTCTCGAGGATGGCGTCAAGGAACGCATGGTCGAGGACATGCAAGAGTTCATCGACAAACGAGAATGGTACTCAGACCGGGGGATTCCGTACAGGAGAGGCTATCTACTGTACGGACCGCCGGGTACAGGCAAGAGCTCCTTCATTGAAGCGCTTGCGGGGCATCTGGACTTTAACATTGCCATGCTCAACGTGAGCCAAAGAGGGCTTACAGACGACAAGCTGGCGTACTTGTTGACCAGGGTGCCGGCGAGAACGATTGTGCTGCTGGAAGACGCGGACGCGGCGTGGGTGAACCGCAGGTCAGTCGGCGAGGACGGCTACACGGGAGCGACGGTTACGTTCTCCGGTCTGCTCAATGCGCTAGACGGCGTAGGCAGCGCTGAAGAACGCATCATTTTCCTCACAACCAACCACGTCGAGCGTCTGGACGAAGCATTGATTCGGCCCGGGCGGGTGGATCTGACTTTGCGGATTGGAAATGCGACCGAGTACCAAATTGGGAAGCTGTGGGATCGCTTCTATGGGGACATGGATCCGAAGGGTGCGGGCCGGGAGAGGTTCATGGCGAAGGTTGGCAGTCTGGGGTTGGTGGATGCGATCAGCCCTGCCGAGTTGCAAGGGTTATTTTTGTACAACAAGGACGATGTTGATGGAGCGATAGCGAGTCTGGATGAGCTGGCGGCGATGCATGCGCACGTCGCACGCAAGATGACGAGGGGGGCTGACGAAGATGTCCGGGTGTAGTTCCGCTTGGGAATGGACGGAGAGTCATTGGCAGAGGATGGTGGTGTGTAACACATTGGATCCTGGAGTTGATGCGCATCAATGACAGCGGGTTAGATACAAGGGACTTTTGGTGGGTTGGGACCAGTCGACCGGTGTGGTGTGGTGTGGCTGTGTGGCTGTCCACGCCAGGCGAAGGTCATGATGGCACGGCCTCGCCCAGCCTGGCTAGGTGTAGGATAGAACAGGTGACAAGCGAAGAATCAAAAAAGAAAAAAACAATGATAACCCATCCCGCGATTACCGCTCGGCAGCCCCTCGTCAACCCAAGTCAATTGAGCCTTTTCGCAGGGGATAGATCCGCTCTAGCTCTGCTTTATCTGCTCCGTTGAACGTCGGATGCCGTCCTCACTGACTGCCTGGCATTCCTGACGGCGCGCCCCAGGCCCTCCGACTCCCGTCACACCCACGTCCGCCCACGCTTCTTTAGCCGCCGCCGCCGCCGCCGGCGCTGACTACCGTACCTACCTACTTGCCTACCTAAACAATCTTTCTCCTTCCGCTCCAATCCAATCCAAAAAGCAATCATCGCCGGCCCCGATGCTGCCCCTCCTGCTCCCCACGAGCCCCGGAGTCCATCTCTCCGTCTGCGCTCACGCTCCTCGCCCTCTGCTCGCCGTGCCACAGTCCACGACGCCATGTCGTCAAAGGTTCCCCAGCTGATGCGTTCCTCGCCAGCCCAGGGCACAGGCTCTTACGGAGCCATGCCAGTCCACTTGATGAGCGCCAGCAACAGCAGCTCGGACAATGACGACACAACCCACATCGACCAAGTCCTGCGTCCGGCCAAGCGGAAATCAAAGAGCAAACTCGCCGCCGCCGAGTCATCCCCCGAAACTGACGCCAGTACCGCCGCTCAGCGCTCCGCCTCGACCGGCAACATGCTCCCCGGGGATGGCACTCAGAGAAGCCGACGAAGAAGTGTTCCTGCAGTCGATTTGCCAGATCAACACACAACCGCCGTTGACGCTTGGGTCGGCAGTCTGGATGGCGATGTGGACTCTGGCGACGATCACGGCACATCTGCGGCGCGGGCAACCAAAGGCTCGCAGAAGTCGGAGAGCACCACGGACTCTGTGGGCTCCGACAGCTCAGAAGTCATAGATATCGAAGGATCCGAGGACCACCAAGAGCTCCGGGGCAAATCCAGCGAAGAGAGCCCTCCAGATGACTCGCCGTACGCTCAAGTACGCGCCTCGGTACGGCCGATTGACGATACTTCCCTCTCCATTAATACCCCGCGCATGTGGACTCTTTCTATGCTCTTTTCCTTCCTTGGCTCTGCCACAAACCTCTTCTTTTCCCTGAGATACCCTAGCGTTAGCATTACCCCTGTGATAGCTCTTCTTCTCGTCCACCCGCTGGGCCTCTTGTGGGATGGAATATTCAAACGGCCTGACGACCCTATTGAAGTCTTTTCCAACGGGTCCATTCTTCGGAGAGTAGGGCAAGAATGCCACGAGGGCCTTGCCAACGGTGCTTCAGAGTCCAACGGCAGTTCATCGAGGCCCCACTCAAGCGGAAAGCACAAGACCGACTGGTGGCGTAGCCTTCGGCTTTGGCTGGGGCAGGGGCATTGGAACGAAAAAGAACACTGCTGCGTTTATATTAGCAGCAATGTGTCGTTTGGGTTTGCCTTTGCAACCGACGTAAGTCGCTCGCAATTGCCTGCTGCGTGCGCATGAGATACTCATTATTTTCAGGTCATTGTGGAGCAATCACAATTCTACGGCCAAAAACTGGGCATCACGTACCAGATTTTGCTCACGATTTCCACTCAAGTGCTTGGATATGCTCTGGCCGGTATCACACGCCGCTTCCTCGTGCGTCCGAGCGGCATGATATGGCCTGGTACTCTTATTTCCACGTCCATGTTCTCGACACTTCACAAACAGGACAACAAGCCTGCGAATGGCTGGTACATATCTCGCATGAGGTTCTTCCTATACGTCTTCCTAGGCTCCGCTGCCTTTTACTTTTTGCCTGGGCTTTTGTTCCCTGCCTTGAGCTACTTTAGCGTCGTTACCTGGCTTGCACCCAAAAACGTCGTAGTCGCCAACTTGGTAAGTCCATCGCGTGGCGCAAATGTGACGAATTAGCCACTGATTGCGCTAGTTTGGCATTGCCTCTGGCCTCGGACTCTTTCCGTTGACATTCGACTGGTCCCAAATCGCCTACATTGGCTCCCCGCTTGTTGTACCGTTCTGGGCCGCTTTGAATATCATCGGCGGACTATTGATTGTGATGTGGATCATTGCTCCAATCTTGTGTAAGATTTACCTTGCATATCATGCGAACTCAAGACTGACACGTCCAGACTACTGCAATGTCTTGTATTCGTCGTACATGCCAATTTTGTCCACAGCTGTCTTTGACAACACCGGTCGTCCGTACGATGTTAGCAAGATTCTGACCGACAAGTTCTTGTTTGATGAGAATGCATACAAAAGTTACAGCCGAGTCTTTCTCCCCATCACCTATGTTCTCAGCTACGCACTGCAATTCGCTGCTCTCACGGCTCTCCTCTCGCACACGGCGTGCTGGCATGGAAAAGACATTCTCCGCCAGTGGAAAGCGTCATGGAAAGAAATCAAAGGCCAGACTGACAGCCAGTATCGTCCGATCCCGCAAGAGGAACGTCCACTGCGCCATGCGCGATCTACTAGGAGCATGACGGCGTCCATGCCTGACTTGGACAACATGATGGGCGTGGAAGATGTCCACAACAGGTTGATGAGGAGATACAAAGATGCTCCTATGTCCTGGTACTTATTCACAGGCGCTGCGATGACAGCCATTGGGATGTTTGTGGTTGAATAGTAAGTTGCATCCTGAGTTATCCCATTTATAAGCTCACATCAAGCAGCTACCCCATCCATTTGCCTTGGTATGGGCTCTTGATTGCCTTGGGAATTTGCACGCTGCTCTTCATCCCCATTGGCATAGTCATGGCTATCACAAACCAGCAAAGCAGTTTGTACCTCATCTGCCAGCTGATTTGCGGCGCCGTTTTCCCTGGCCGACCAGTCGCAAACATGGTCTTTGTGACTTATGGCTATGTACGTATTGTTGATTCATGTGTCATTGTCTCTCGCTAACACAGAATTGTCAGATAACATCGACACAAGGTCTCAAGTTCTCTTCGGATCTCAAGTTGGGCCATTACATGAAAATTCCGCCTCGCCTTTTATTCATGCTGCAACTTGTTGCTACACTGGTCTCGAGTCTGACCCAGATTGGTGTCCTGAATTGGATGCTCGCGAATATTCCAGGAATATGCACTCCCGAAGCCTTGAACGGATTCACATGCCCCATTGCTCGAGTGCACTTCAACGGCAGTATTCTGTGGGGTGTTGTGGGTCCAGCACGCTTTTTTGGGGAGGGAGCTCTCTATCGTCCCCTCGTCTGGGCATTCCTGATTGGCGCCGTTGCTCCTATCGGCGTCTACCTCCTGGGACGCCACCAGAAGCGCAGCATCTGGCGCAAGGTCAACCTGCCAGTTTTGTTTGGCAGTCTCAGCTGGATTCCACCCGCGACAGGCCTCAATTTTTCGGTTTGGGCCTTGGTCTGCTGGTTGTTCAATGACGTTATTAGACGGCGCAAGACTGCATGGTGGAAGAGGTACAACATGACGCTCTCTGCGGCTCTGGACTCTGGGGTTGCAGTCGGCGTCGTAGTGGTATTTTTTGGTGTGATATATCCAGGCTGGATGAAAGGATTCAGCTGGTGGGGGACCGAAGTGTACAAGCAGGTAAATTTATTGGCATCTTCTGTGAGTACTGCACTAACACTTATCCAGGGCTGCGATTGGGTCGCCTGCTCATATCGAAATGTGGCGCCTGGCGAACACTTCGGGCCAAGCACGTGGTGATTGCGAAGCTATCAACGAACCAGAATGTCGCATTTTGAAAGACTTTGTTTGACGGGAACGGCCGAACCCGAGCTTTTTGGTGTGATGATACCCCATTTGGATCAGAAACCCTCTATAGACCATTGCATCTTCCTTTTGAAGCTTGGAGCGCATTCATCACATCAACGATGGACTAGTCATGCTTTTTTTTTCGGATTGGTTTTCTCGGGCATTTCAGCGCTGTATAGAACGTTTGCTTTTTCTTGCGTTTGGCATCATGATGATGACGCGGCATATGCATGGCTTGAAGTGGCGGAGCGTTTCCTTGTCGGCATGCTGGATTTGGGCATGGACACGGGCACACCTAGTTCTATCCACGTTGCTTTTTTCGACCTCGTGTTCTTGGGACACCCTCCACGGACCGGGGAAAAGTTACCAGCTCTGGATGCGGAAGTGTGTCTGCTGCCTAGATGGTCTTAAAATGATTCATGTTTTGCAGCTATCCCCAAGAGTTACAACATCAAATCGGTCAGATGATAGAAATGAATTCCAGCCTTCAGTCTTCTTCCTCGTTGGTTATGGAGAACATGGCGGTGGAGCTTTGATAACTGCCGGGGCTTATGAAACCACGTGACCACCCGAAGCGGCCACTTCGACGTTGAAGCTGTAGCAACCCGGACCACACCAAGCTACCGCAGCAACACCAACACGACTCATATCAACGTTTGATTGCGTGATCAATCTTTTTTCAAGTCCTCTACCCAAAAGGTACACCGAATTCCAGCTGGGCGCGCCGCAACCGCTCCTTGGCGGCCACAATGGCCAACTACTACCAGCAGCCCGCCGCTGGCTATGGCGCTCCCTCCGCCCAAAACCTGAACTTCTACCAATCCTCGTACAGCACGCAACCCGTATCCGGCCACTCGACCCCCTTCCAAGCATACAACGGCGCCTCCTCGTCCAGCGCGTACGCGTCGAGCAGCTATGGCGCGGGCTTCGGCGGCGCGGTGCCTGGCGTGAGCGGGCGGATGGGCGAGCAGGGCGGACTCAGGACAGGATGGCTCGCAGCATTTGGTACCGAAGGTTACGATGGGGAGCCTCCGTTGCTGGAGGAGCTGGGGGTAAATTTTGGACACATCAAGACGAAGGTACGTTGTGCGAGAGGACGGGCTGTTGCTTGGGTGAAGTTCATATGGAAGCAACGGCTTGGGAGGTAATAGAGCTAATGGCTTGTGTTGGCAGACATTTACGGTTCTCAATCCGCTTGCGAGGATAGACCAACACATCATGGACGACTCTGACCTCGCTGGACCCATCATCTTCTTCCTCGCGTATGGCACGTTCCTGCTCTTTGTAAGTCAGAACCGCAGCAAAGTCATGTACGCCTGCGAGCAATGCGCTGACAGGGCAACAGTCTGGTAAAGTGCACTTTGGCTACATCTACGGCCTTGCACTGTTAGGCAGCGTGTCCCTCCACTGGATCCTCTCCTTAATGGCCCCCCCTATCGACCCGGCAGCCGTCGTTGGCGCACACGACCACCCCGCCGTACACCCCAGCTCGTCCTCGCACTTCAACTCCGTCCTCACATTTCCCCGCTCGACCTCCGTCCTTGGCTACTGCCTTCTCCCGCTCGTCCTCACATCCCTCTTCGGCGTCCTCATTCCCATGGACGGCATGTTTGGCTACCTCGTTACCACTCTGGCAATACTGTGGTGCACGTACAGTAGCAGCGCCATGTTCTGCGCCGTTGGCCGCATGAGCAGCATGAGGGGCTTGGTGGCGTATCCCCTAGCCCTGTTCTACGTTGGCTTTGGCATCATGGGAATCTTCAGCAGTCGGGGTTCGGGGAACTTGGCGAAGGCGACGGGGGTCTAAAATGGGTGGTTGAGGGTCCAAGTGAAGGGGGTTGATATTTAAGCTGGCAGCGTTTAGGGATTTGCATACATCACGACTGCGTGGCTGTTATGACGGACTGGCTATTTGTGAAAGAGGAGTACGAAGACACAGAAAGAATGTTGGTGGAAAAGCGCAGCGGATTGCACGCCGCCGGAGCCTGGTTTGACATATGATGACGAGGGGAAAAGAATCTTAGAATTAATTGATACCACACGGCTTGGGACGCCGTGGATCTGCAAACTAGACGTTTGGAAAGGTTTTTGATTCTACGTGAAATCAAGATCAAGGCAAACGGGCCACTTTCGAGTTTGTAGAAGTACAGGATGGCCTCTATTCTCTGTACTTTTGTTCTCGCCTTTTCCCACTCCAGTGACATGTAGTCCTCTTCAGCGCAGGGCACTATCGGAGCGGATTATCTTACAAAGCCTCATTGGTCATCTGGTCTTTTGTTTATCGGCTAGGTGGCAGCCACAACTCTGCGGCTTCTTTCGCATCTACTTTCTCACCCTTCCAACCTCTAGAACAAGTCTCACGGGCACGCTGACCGTCTTTCTACTTTTGTGCCCGCTGTCACGCGCTCCCAGGTTAAATTGCAGCTTCCTGAACTTGCAGCTCTTCTTGATCACAGCTTCGACATGGCATCGTCCAGTATCAGTAAACGCGAGTGGATGAACTGGGTACGTAAATTTCCAAGGCTTAACGTCACAACACTTCCAGCTTTTTCATCCACACATGCTTGCCCCATGTCAACATTCATCATATAGAACCCTTTCTCAATTTAATTACTGCCTGTCAAATCACTCGCACTAATCTCATCACCAGGCCGGTGAGTACGCGCACGAAGACACCAGCACCCTCGTGCTCAGCGCACCCAGCAGCGCCTTCGTCGACATTCGGATCCTCCTCCCGCACACCCAGACTCCCGCTCCGGCTGCTGTGCACCCAGCAGACACCACAGCATCACCACTCGCTCCCCAATCGCCGCCACTTTTGCCGAACACGGGCGGTCCCGCATCCCGGCTCGACTGGGCTTTCGCCGGATTCTCCGAAACTAGTCCTGGCAATGACAGGATCCGCGGTGTTGTGCATAAAAAGTGGACGCACGTGATTGACTCGCGGTGCGGGTTTGACGAGGAGGGCACGCCGGACGAGGGCGACTTGTGGGATAGGCCGGGGGGCTATTCGTTGGAGACGGGGATCATGAAGCATCCCAAAAAGGGTGTGGATGTGGCGTATCAGGAGATGTGGAGGGAGGTTGAAATCAAGGTGAGTTGAATAAGTTTCTCTTTCCACCTGTCCATCAAGTCGAGAGGGCTTTTTTAACTCGGCCTTCCGTAGGCTGTCAATCGTGAGCCTTTGCGCCACGCTGTCGTCCTGACTCACCATAACCCGCAGCTCAAGTCCCGCGGCATGATTGTGCGTGTCGGGCAGTATTGCCAGGGTATCTACATGCTAGACTGCGAAGTCACGGTCGAGCGATGGCAGTGTGGAGCTGATGACGAAGACAACATTGTGCCCCGCGGCCGGGACGGTCAACGTCAGTTTTACGGTCAGCAGCAGCATCAGCTCACCTGGTCGCGTCCGCCATCGCCGTTGAAGCAGTCCATGGTGCCGGATGATTTAGGGAAGGTGGAGTGGAAGGAAGAGAAGAAGAGGACGGATGACTTGTGGAGGAGGACAGTCAAGCTCGGATCGCGGTTCTTGCCGTGCGTGTGGACTTTTGAGCCGGAGAAGTTGACGGTGGCTGCCAAGCTGATGGGTCCGGGTGAAGAAGACGATTACTGGGAGGTCAAAGAGCTGGCTGCTTGGTGAGGAGAGACTGGAGCCAGCTGACGGAAAGCACAATCTCTCGAAAGAGAAGGCAGGACGAAGATAACAATTGAATCAACCGACGATCTTTAGACTTGAGCAACCGACTATCCCACCAGTCTCTCACCTACTCACCTTATGATTCTCTCGCGTCTCTTTCTGCACTCAAAATGACCGGGGTGGCATACATTCCTATCCAAACGCCCGACCAAACGGCCTTCACCTCCGACGTCGCCGCCCTCTCCTCTCCCATCCGCATCCTCCTACGCGACACACTGCTCCTCTTCAGAAACCTTAAATACGCGCCCCTAGCTTTCGAGCCCCGTGTCCCACTCAAAGAGCTACCGCACCTACAATGCCACGATCACGTCACGCCTCGTCGGGACTTTGTTCTCGTGGCTCTCACGACGGCACTGGAGGCGCTCCTGGGAGTTGTTTCGGGACCGCTCGTGCTAATTCTGAGTGGATGGATGGTCCTTCTGTTCATCTGCCTGGCATATAGTGTACTGTTGATACTGTTAAGAGCCGTCCGAGGGCCCCTTATTGTCACCAGCCGGGTCGACATGACGCGTTGTAAGGCGCTGGACAAGGAGAAGTGGTATTTTGTCAATGGCGTGGGGACAAGGTATCCCCCTCGTTTTCCCTTCCACCTTCGATTATCACTCTCGAATGGCATTGCTCACAATTCTTCCCCAAAGCCATCGCGCCCTTCAGCACACGGTCGACCGTCTGGCAGTCACGTTCCAGCGCCCCATCACTGGCATACATAACCGAACCTACGGCGTGCTTGGCGATCTCGTCGTGTGCTTGTTCCAGCGGTGCTTTAGATACAATACGGCCGACGTGCGCTGCGTGTACGAGATGCTCAAGTTGCAGATTCTTGAGCCGGGCGTCGACAAGGTCGTTCTACTGGCGCATGGGCAGGGCGCCTGCGTCGCCAGTCTCGCGTTGGACAGAATGCTCCTCGAGGTGCCGAGCAAGAGTTTGGAGAAGCTGGTAGGGATACTCACGAACGCTTACCTGCAATTTCCGACTCGATTTTGCTGCATTTTGACTCTTTTGGGATGCTGACGAGTTCCTCAAGGAAATGTTCACATTTGGCTGCGCAGCGTCTCACTTCAACAACCCGCTCTCGCACTCATACCTCACCATTCTCCTGCAAAACTCGGCTCTCAATCCGGTACTGTCTTCGCGGCCTCGCCACGTGGTCCCCATCATCGAGCACTACGCCAACGAATACGACCCGTTTGCGCGCTGGGGCGTCCTCAATTCAACGCGGGAATGCCCTGGCCAGCGCTTCGCCGGCCAAGTCTTCATCAACAAAGACGCCTCCGGCCACCTCTTCAATCAGCACTACCTAGACACCATGTTCGCGCTCCCACCGGCGCGCATGGCCGACCTCAGCATGAGCAGCAGCCGCGGCAGAGACTCTGCTGCCAGCGACCAATCCTCCGACAACAGCTCAACCGAAGCGTCGTTGCCGAGCCCGCCGCCGCGCCCAACCATGAGCCCCTTCCTTGACCGCATGGTCGACGTCGACTACGGGACCGCTGCGAGGCGCGCCGAGACGGTCGATGCCGCGCGCATCCAGGGCTTTGGCGTCATGCCGGCGGCGGACGAGGCGCAGGCGGGGGCAAAGGCGGCCAGGGGCGCGGCCAGGGGGCGCAGGACCAGCGTCGTGGATGAGACGCAGTTGGCGCTGGGCGAGGGCGCTGGGCGCACGGTTAGGCAGTTGAGTCGGCTATGGTTGTATGTTGGTGGGGGAGAGTCGAAGAGGATGGAGGATGTGCATCGAAGTCGTGGTGTGGCTTGAAGCAAGTACCTTATGTTGGCGGTGGGGAGGGGTTCTTGTAGAGTGTGGTGGCGAGGTTCGATAGTGGTGGTGTGATTGGTTCGCTTAGACTATTTGCTTGACATCCGCTCTTCGTCGTCCAAACCACCTACCTATTCAAAGACCAATCTGTTCGCAAAATTTCTGTGCTCTACACAAACCGCAGTCTCTACAAACCCCCTCTAAAACAGAAAGAAAGGCCCCAGCCGCTTCCCCCCTGGTCGTCAGAACGCGAACCGGCAAACCGCAACCAAAGACCGGCGGCGGCGACGCAGCGGCCTTCGCTCCTCATGGGGCAGTTTTGCAGCCCCCAAACAGCAATCTCTTCTGGAAATCCGCCGTCCGCTTCTTGACTCGTTGCATGGCTGATCACTTGGCAGCGTGGAGCGCGAGCGTTGGAAGCGTGATATTCTCCGCGAGCCCGGTCTCTCTGATTGGTTGGGCCACTCGTTTAAGAACGTGCTGTGCTCTGGGGATTTTTGTGATACTTGTCTGGGGACGGAGGTGTGTATGTATGTAAATGGGTGGGTGGGCTTTTCTGCTGCTGTTCCTTTTTTTTTTTCCTTTTTTTTCACATTTTGTTTCTTTTTCTGTTTCGACTTCAGTTGCTCGTTGTTGGGTTTGAGACATGGCTCGTTGTTCTTTGTCTTTGGGCAGACTGGCCCGTCTGCTGTGCGTACCGCTTTTCCTGTCGCAAATATCTGTACCCGGTGCGGAGGCGGCAAACAGCTCATCGCTGGAAATTTATGATTATGTACGGTGATCCAGATTCTCCCAACGCCACCTCACTCACTCTCCTCAGCCCTCACCATCTAACATCAAAACCTCAGATCATAGTCGGCGGCGGCACAGCCGGACTGGCCCTATCAACCCGGCTCTCGCAGCTGCTCCCCGGCAGCAGCATCCTCGTACTCGAAGCCGGGCCCGCCGCGCCGCACTCGCCCAATATCCTGATCCCGGGCCTCAAGGGCTCCAACCTCAACGGGCCCCACGACTGGAACCTGACGACGGTGCCGCAGGCGCAGCTCAACGGGCGCAGCGTGACGCAGCCGCGCGGCCGCGTGCTCGGCGGCAGCACGGCGCTGAACCTCATGGTGTGGGACCGCGCCGCCGCCGCCGAGTACGATGTCTGGGCGCAGCCGCAGTTTGGCGGCGATGAGGGGTGGGGATGGGAGAGCCTGTACGGCGCTATGCTGAGGGCGGAGAACTTCACGCGGCCCGCGGACGAGGGCGTGTATGGGGATGCTGGCGTGGCGTATGGCGGCCCTGTGCAGACGGTTGTCAATCGCTACGTGCCGGACCAGCAGTTGGCATTTATCCCGGCCATGGTGAACTTGGGCGCGCCGCTGAATCAAGAGTCGCTGGGTGGAAATCCGTTGGGTGCGGGGAGGCAGCCGAGCACGCTGCGCTCGAGCGATTATAGTCGCAGCTATGCTACGGCGTATCTGCCGCTGGCAGGGAGTAATGTCAACGTCGTGACTGACGCGACGGTCACGACGGTGCTGTTGGAGGATGAGAAAGACGCGAGCGGAGAGCTTGTGGCCAGGGGCGTCACGCTGGCCGACGGCTCCATCATCAACGCCAGAAAAGAGGTAATCCTTAGCGCGGGCAGTCTCAAATCGCCGCAGATACTCGAGAGCTCGGGCATTGGGAACAACAGCATCCTCTCGGCCGCTGGCATCGAACCGTTGCTCGATCTGCCCGGCGTCGGCGAGAACCTCCAGGACCATGTCAAGGTGCAGAACGTGTACCAGCTCAAGGCCAACTACTCGTCGTTCGACCGCATCCGCTACGACGCCGCCTACGCCGCGCAGCAGCTCGACCTGTGGTACCGGAACGAGACGAGCGCGTACGACTACACGGGCAGCACCATAGCGTTCCTGACGTGGTCGCAAGTCGCGGGGGCAAACACGTCGTTCGTGCCCTCCCCTGCTGCTGCGAACGACACAGCGGCGGCTAAGGCGCACTCAGCCATCGACGAAGCCAAACTCGGCTTCTTGTTGGACGAAGAAACCAACGCGCCGGCGCTCGAGCTGCTCTTCTCCGACGGCTACTTCGGCGCCGCCAGCTACCCGGCCGCCAACACGTCGCTGTACGGCGCCAACTTCTTCACCCTGATTGCCGGCGTGCAACACCTCTTCTCGACGGGCAGCGTGCATGTCGACGCCTCGGCGGAGGCTCCCGCCACCGCTGCGCCCCGAATCGACCCCCGCTACCTCGAGCACCCGTACGACGCGGCGGCCCTGCGCGAGGCGGCAAAGTACCTGCGCCGCGTCGCCGCCACGCCGCCGCTGAGCGCCTTTGTCGAGGTCGAGTACGAGCCTGGCCTTGAGGTGCAGACGGACGAACAGTGGGAGGCGTATGTGCGCCAGGCTGGCTCGACGCTGTTTCATCCGACGGGCACGTGTGCGATGATGGAGCGGGCCATTGGTGGTGTGGTGGATGGTACGTTGAGGGTGCATGGTACTGCGAATCTGAGGGTCGTTGATGCCAGCGTTATCCCTGTGCAGATTAGCGCGCATATCCAGACGGCGGTGTATGGGATTGCGGAGAGGGCGGCGCGTTTGATTGCGGGGTTGTAATGGTTGGTGCTAGATTTTGGTGTAGTCGTTGTAACTGATGTCTTAGCTGAATGCAATCAGATATTCTGCCGGCCAGGCGGTGGATGGTAAAGTCGAAGGGCGAAGTATTCCCAATGAATGTAATCAGAATATACAATTCTCGTCACTCAAATCTTCACATGCAATTTCGTAACCATGAATCGACCGTGGGTATCTGGAAATTCGGTCATTCCTAATTCTTGATTGCTACCATGATGCAGGCTTGAAGCTCGTTCCATTCCCTTTTCAGGCACAAGCCAACAACGCCAATCCAGCACTTTTAGAAACCGTTTACTGCTTCTTCTCGGCAGCGGCCTCGGCGGCGGCCTTGGCCCTCTTCTCACGGACACCGACAAGGCGGGCGTCGGAGCGAGCGACACGGAGGGTCCTGAAGGCGTTCTCGGTGGCGGGGTAGGCGGAGATGGAGCCCTCGGTGACACCCTTGTCCTGGACGATGGGCAGGACGGTGTTGATGTCACGGGTGACGTTCTCGCCAGCCTTGGCGGCCTTGACCTCCTCAACGGAAGAGTCGCCCTTCTTGGTGGCCTTGGTGCCAGTGCGGCGGGGGAAGACGATGAGGCGCTCGCGGTACTCCTTGAGGCGCTGGACGTTGACCTTCAGGGACTCCTCGGAGAGGTTCTGGCGGCGGGGGTCGACAGCGATACCGATGGTGGGCGCAAGCTTGCGGGAGATGCCAGCCTCCTGTTGGAAAAATCAGCATCTGTCCACGACTTCTTCAAATGTCTAGAGATGCGTACCTTCAGCTCGACGAGAGAGAAACCACGGCCAGCACGAACGCGGCGGTTGTACTTGATCGAGGGGCAGCGGACGACGGGGCGGAGCTTGTCGGTTGGGCGAGGAGCGACAGCAGCGGCCTTGGCAATGCGGGCATCGCGACGGCTCTTCTTCTTGCCGGCCTATTGAGAGAGAGAGGTATTAGGGACTGTCCGCTCGATCGGCGCCACTGCTCTCAGCCGAGTGAGAGGGGAATTACCTGATCGAAGTGCACGCGGACGCGGCGCTGCCAGTCCTTGCGGAAGTCTGCAGTCGCATGTTAGCGCCTTGATTGTCGTGGCTCTGCCTGGGAGAAACTTACGGTTGTGCTGGATCTGCTGGTTGTGCTTGATGGCCTGTACAGATTTTCAATCAGCAGCTGCCCTGGCTCAGTTTCGTGCCCCGTTATTCCACATAACAAAAAGGTCGCTGTGTATCCAGGGATCTGACGCACCATTTTGAAGGACTGAGGTTCGGCCTGCGGTTAGCTGGGAATTGTCGTCGCTGTCGAGGATCGAAATGTAAAAGTTCTGTGTGGAGTACGCTTATGCGCCAAGGAATCACGCAGAATTGTTTGGCCGAGTCCGACGGGGGGCAGGCGCTAACATGTGTGGCGCTAGTCCCGAAAGAGCACTGGGGTGGCGGCGGTGCCTGACAGTGAGGATGCTGACTTCCCAGCCTCCAGTTCAGTCCTTACCTTGATGTCTCCACCCTTGATTCGACTTCATCCCTTCCATCGCAACAGGTGACGAATGCTCCTCTCACTCGTCACATTCGCCATGGTTGTCAAGCTAGCATATCCAGTCTTCTTTGCTACCGTTGTCCTGTCCGCCCAACCCTCGGCGCCATCGCCCAAAGCGGCTCCGATTCGGGAACTGCCCTGGGGCCACCTCAACTTCTTGCACACGACTGATACCCACGGCTGGCTCGGGGGTCACTTGCAAGAGTCGGTTTCTCAGCCGTCATATGAAACGTGAAATATGAAACTAAACATGAAACAGATCTTCCTATTCCGCCGACTGGGGCGACTACATCTCGTTTGCTAAGCATCTGAAAGAGCGTGCTGACAGCGAGGGTGTCGACTTGGTCACTGTCGATACTGGTGACCGGATAGAGGGCAATGGTCTTTACGACGCCTCTGAGCCCAAAGGCAAATATATTTTTGACATTTTCAAGCAACAATCAATTGACGTCATTTGCTCCGGCAACCACGAGCTGTATCAAAGAAACTCGTCAGAGAATGAGTTCAACCACACCATTCCAAATTTCAAGGACAACTATCTGGCCTCCAATCTGGACATCCAGAACCCTAAGACTGGGGAATTCGAACCACTTGCGCCACGCTTCAAAAAGTTCACCACCAAAAACAAGGGCATCCGGATTCTGGCCTTTGGTTTTCTCTTCAACTTTGCCGGAAATGCCAACAACACCATCGTAACGCCAGTAGAAGATGCTGTCAAGCAAAAGTGGTTCCAGGAAGCCATTCGCGACAAGGACGTAGATTTGATACTCGTCGCTGGCCATGCCCCGGTCCGTTCCCAAGAGTTCTCCCACATCTTCAAGACCATTCGGTCTGTGAACTGGGACATTCCCATCCAATTCTTTGGTGGACATGCTCATGTCCGTGATTACAAAAAATTCGACGAGAACTCGGTCGCTCTGGCCAGCGGACGCTACATGGAGACGATTGGTTTCCAGTCGATCGACGGATTGAACGGCGGTGGGAAATCCGACGTCGTCCCTCAAGCCAAATTGTCCTTTGCGCGGCGATACATTGACAACAACCTCTTCTCATTGCACCACCACAGCGGCATGAACGGCTCGAACTTTGCAACCGAACACGGCAAGAATGTCACCAAAATGATTACCAAAGCCCGTGAAGAACTGAGGCTGGATCGACGCCACGGTTGTGCACCAAAGACTCTTTGGGTCAACCGGGCTCCTTATCCTGCCAACAACAGCATCTTCTCTTGGCTGGAGAAGCGTGTTCTGCCGGATGAGCTGACAAGTGCCTCCCGCATCGCAGAGGGCAAGAAGGCCATTGTGATTACCAACACGGGAGCTCTGCGATTCGACATCTTTGAAGGCCCATTTACCAGGGACAGCACCTACCTCGTCTCGCCGTTCACGAGTGGCTTCAGATATGTATCGGATGTTGCATACTCTGATGCGAAAAAAGTCCTCCAGCTGCTCAACAATGAGGGCCGTATCTTGGAAATTGCTTCAGCGGGTGCCCTGGACGCGGTATCGTTAGCGCCTCCAGAGCAATGGAGTGGCCGACTCCGTATTGCGAATGAGGATACTGTGGTCAGCCATGTCCAACATGATGGCCTCCAAGCGCCCCTAGGAGGATCAGATGACAAGCCATCCCGTACCCCAGGTTATACCACCGTGGATGACGCTGGAAACGATGGTGACGATACGATCCATTCGCAGATTGAGTTCTTCGACGTCCCGAACTGTATTCAAGCCAGCATCGGGTTCAACGAGACGTCTGAGGACAAGCCCAAGGAAGTCGATCTCGTGTACAACGAATTTGTACAGCCGTGGATTCTCCTTGCGCTCAGATATCTTGGCGAGGAGTACAACATTACAGATACCAAGCCTTACATGGAAGGAAGGAGCTTGACCAGCATGCTTACCAACTGGATTACTGAGAACTGGTCCAGCGATGAGGAGGTTTGCTCCACCCAGGACTGAAGCGTGCCATGTAGGATCAGTGGGGAAAGGCGTTGGCAGGGCGTTCCAGAGACATGTTTTGGCAGGAATGATGGACTCGGATGATCCATAATTAACGTAAATAGCTTTAAATTGGTAGATTGGACAGTCGCAGACCCTCGTAGGTCAAGAAAGCATGGTCATAAATTTATCATATCTGATGCGTAAAAAGCCCAATTAGGGCGAGAATTCCACAAAATCCCAGAGCTGATCGAGAATCGTACCAGCCTCAGTTGCGGTTTGTCGTCAGAGGCAGGACGAAGTGGGGAAGTTCACGGGCCAGCATTCAACAATGATGAGGTAGCCGGCCACATCAGGTCGAGGGGTCGGATAATCAGACTGCCTGACGTTATGCCAGTGACGTCATCGCGGGGCAGCTTTCGTGGCACTCAGGTCGACTTTAAAGAACCACGACTACCTCTGAAGCCCCTTTGCTTCTACTTCCCTACCACACAATCAACACAATCTAACCGCTCTCAATCCAAGCTTCGAAACGTTAGTTGAACCTCGCAACGATTCTACGAGTTGCTGCTAACCCTCCAAACAGAACTCCTCTACCCTCTAAACAAAGTACGACTACCCTCACCACCACCACGTGTCCTCGAAACGAAACCCAACCCTCATTCTATCCTCTTCAACGAAACGAAAAACGAACTCGCCCACAAGGATTCTGCTAACGCCATCAAGCAGCCTCACACGCAACACCACCACAACAATGTCTGCCCCCAACGCCGGCCGCCAGTCCCCCGAGCCCGAGCGCCAGACGGGCGCACAGCAGCAAGCCGCCCAAGCCGCTCCCAACGACCTGGGCGCGCAGCCGCAGCAGGGCACCAAGAAGGCGTCGGACGACCAGAAGGCCAACCTCAGCTCCAACCCGACGCACCCGCTCGAGAAGCACAGCGAGGAGACGACGAGCAAGACCAAGTAAAACAAACGAGGGGAAGGAATGTGATGGTTTCTGGTGTTCGGACGGATGGATGATATGATGGTATAAGGGCCTGGATTACTGCCCTACTCTATTTTCTCTTGATGGAAAACCTCGATCAAGGTTGAGGTGACGACGTAGAACATGTTTAATGAGCAATGGTTCTTGAAGTCAGATTTGTCATGTGTTGCCTACTGCCGCCTGTCAATGACTTGAGGCATGGTGAACTGAACGGATAAACCATTTAAATGGTCAGTGACCAGGCAGGCACGAGTGATCGGGTGAGCACATCGACACAATCAGAACGATTGCCGACATCGGTCTTTATTCCAAGGGATTGGTCTTCATTCTATCTATGGTATATAGTGCATCGACCCGTTTTCAGCAAAGCCAACTCTTCCTTCCTTCCCTCCTTCCTTCCCTCTAGATTCCCACAGCCAACCTCCAACGCCCCTCACTATACACGATACAACGCTCACACCCGACGACGACAGGCAGAGCTCAAGCAAAGTACCGATGCTTGATGACATCACTGCCACCAACCAACCCTTCCTCCCGCTCCTCCTTCTCAATCTTCCGATTCAACCACCAATACTGCACATTGGTCCAGATGGCAAAAAACAAGCCAACACTCGTGAGGGCGACAATGGCCGTCCAGCCTTTAACATAATTCGGGCCGTCGCTGGACTGGAAGAGCTGGGAGCCAATGATGCCGGACGCGTTGGCCGCCATGATGAACAGCGCCATGGTGATGCTGCGCTCGCCCGCCGACCGCGTGTTCAGCGCCATCCACGACCCGTTGACCGGGTGGTAGAAGAGCTGCGTCGCCAGCGCCATGGTCAGCAGCGCGTACCGCGCATGCTCGTCTGAGCTGCCCGCTAGCACGCGGTTGCCGATTGTGAAGCCCCAGAAGAGGGCGAGGCCGCCCGCGACCCAGGGCCCGCGTACACCGGTGCGGTCGCTGCGTCGACGCGTCAGTTGAGTGGTGGTGGTGAGGGAGAGGGCAGCGGAGACGACTTACGAGCACCAGCCTAGCCCCACGTTGAGCACCAGCGATATCCACCCGCCGACGGAGACGAGCGCATTGGCTTTGAGCCGCTCGTACCCGAACGACTGGACCAATTTCGGCGCATACGATGTCATGGTGCTGTTTGGCGCGACGGCCGTCAGCGTCAGGAGGAGGTGCGGATACATGCGCCAATTGGCCAACTGTCTTGCCGTCAGTTCTCTTGCTCGCTCATCTCCTGTCTTGACGGAAGGAACGAGGCCAGGAGCTGCAAACTTACCGCACTGCCCAACTCGCTCCAGTTGATCCACTTCTTCTTCGCCAGCTTGCGCGGGTCGTCGACGATGATGCGCCGATGCAGGATCTCGGCTTCGCGGTCGGTGAAGTATTGCAGGCCCAGGATGCTGCTGGGCCGCAGTGGGCTTTGCGGGAAGAAGAGGGCAAAGAGCACCGACATGACGACGGTGAACATGCCTTCAATCTGTCGAGGGTTAGTGGCATGGTTCAGGAGGACGGCAGGAGAACTTACGAGGAAGAGCCATTGCCAGCCGGCAAGGTTGGCTACGCCGCGCATGTGCAGGCTGGAAGAGCGTCAGTGTCTGATTCAACACCTCGAACGCAAGTCGACTTACATTCCATAACTGATCAGACCCTAGGGATCAGTCAGTCTTGCACGCTGATATACAGTGATTCGATTGACGTACCGTCGTTGCAACAGCAGTGAGGTTGCCCAAGAAAAATATCGAGAAGCGCTTGCTCGTTTCCTCCTTCTTATAGAACATCGAAATCGTATACAGCGACCCGGGAATGAAACCAGCTTCACAAAGCCCGAGGAGCAGCCTCGTGCTCAGATAGGCGCCATAGCCTTTCTGGAAGGCTTGGAACGTCGCCACGAGTCCCCTGCGACCAGACGTGAGCAAGTCGTCGGCCTTGGGAGAGAGAAGTTCAAACGCCAGAAGCACACGCACCACGCCATCATCTGACCACTGATCCAGCGCTGAGGCCCTATCCGGTAGAGAATGATGTTGGACGGAATCTCGAGCAGAACGATGCCGACGGAGAGCAGCTGCTGGCCAACGTTATACTGGAACTGCGTGATACCGACATCTTCCAGGAAGTAATCCGTCAAGGCATTGCCACTTTGGGACAGCAAAAGTCAGACGCACGATTCAAAGCAGCAGCAGCAGCACTCATCCCAAAGTGAGAGTACCACTCACATGTTGCCTCTGTCTAACTGCAGGGCATAAAAGCCCGTGACCAGGAGCGGCAGCACGATCAAGTCGAGCCTAGACCCAATCAGTCCCGGTTCGCCATGCCATGGTGCATGGCAGGGGGGTCGGTGTCGCCAGAAGCCACCTACTTGCGCAAGACGCGCTTCTCCTCGTCGACGGACCAATCGACCGTCGATTGCGCGAGATCATCACCGGGAGACACGAAGCCCTCGACCGCGACTGTACTCTTGTTCAGCTCGGCCAAGCCGGGGTCAAGTGGGGCGGTAGCAGTGGGCGAAGGATAAGAAGCGAAAAAAGAAGGAGGAGGACGAGGAGGAGCATGATGAGGAGCGTGTACCATCTTCGAAGTGTTCGTCGGCCAAGGGAGCATACGAAGGCTCCTTGTTGGATGATGACGATGTTGGCAGCAACGATGACCACGGCTGCAGCATGATGGCCACCTCGCCCGCGACGGCCTTTATTACTGACATACCTCCCCTCCCCGCTACAAACCAAACTACTGAACAGCGCGCCCGCGCTCGCGCGTCCTATGATGCTGCTGCTGTTTGCTGCTGCTGCTGGGACTCGTCCATCCGTCGGGGTGCCTGCGCGCCCCACTGTTTGGTGCAATTCGGCTCGCGAGCACGCAATCTGTACGATGGCTGCTACTTTGAGGATGGGATGATGCAAGGATGCGTATGTCCGCCCACTCACCCACACCACTAAAATTACGCAGGGCAGCCAGTCGTCTAACAAGCAGCGCTCCGGGTCCCTTGCCTAGCTGAGAATTTTCTGCGGAATGAGGCGACTCGCTCGGGCAGCGGAAGCAGCAATATCGATCAAGTGCCTAGCTATCAACCCGTCAACCCATGCTCTTTCAGCTGCTTTTTTTGTTGTCGTCGTCGTCGTCGTCGTCGTCGTCGAAAAAGAAGGGCCGGATCAGTTGGTTCGTCCGCTTTGATGCGATTCGATTTGTTTAGCCAGTCAGTCAGCTCGACAGCTACGTTACGTAGCGGAGCGCGGATGTAGATGCTCCAGTCGCCAAACGGAGTAGGAAGGCGGTTACGTCGCCGCAAGCATGGATGCCCGTGATGTGCTTGGCTCCTGTCCACCGTCATGAAACACGACATGGGGGGCAAACAAGCAAAAGCTTTTGATTTGACAGCTGCCCACTTGATGCCATCTGCACATCGGTTGACGTGAGGATCCATCCACACGTCGATCAGCTAGGATAGGTAAGTCAGCGCGCGGGTGCGAGATGCTCTATCAATATGAGGCAGACTAGACAGAGAATTCGGACTCATCATTGAATTCTTCATCTGCGCCTGCAAAGACCGGTCTAGTCAGTTTGCTCGTTTTGGCCAGTCGTGGCCGCCGGACTCGCAGCCGAATGATGGATGGCGTGCTTGGCGGAATCAGTTGGCCAGACACTCATGCTACCATTGCGAGATGCAGAGCAGGACGTCAAGCAGGCTGTCGGTTGATTAACCGCCATTCAATTCAAGCGCTGCTGTAGCAATCTCGTCGTGCCCCTGTGGTTCTGGTGAACATACACGCTGCACAATGGTTCGCCTTGCCGAATCAACAAAAACCTGAATCAACGTCACTCGCTGATACCGTACATCGATACAACGCTAGATTTTGATTTGATGAGCGTTGATCGAGGCGGGCGACTTTGCCAGTGTCAAACCGGGTTCATGGTAAAGCTTGACTCGAGATTGTTGCACGGCAGCTGCGGTACCTCAGTGTACCTACAGTAGCGTTGGTAGCATGAGAGGCTGCGGTTGCTGAAGATGGTCGGGTTTTAGCGGCACTGTTCGCATGTGAAGCCTGCTTGCGGTTGAACCAAGCCGTTGGTCTCACGTCGAAAAGCAAGTAATATTGGATGAAGAACGTTCGATTGGCTTCAAAAGAAATTCGTCGGATTACGCGGACAACCGAGAGCCGAGAGTACCAGTCGTAGGAAAATGTACAAGAAAAATGTCGTAAAGCAAGACTGCTAAAGCCAAACGTTCAAGGACCGAAAAAGCGGATCTGTCAGGCAACAAACAACTCCCAGTAATGTTGCCTCCCCATGCAAAACGCCGTCAAAATGCCCACGGTTCACTTCTTCATTTCTTGCTCGTCTTGGCTTCGGCGGCGGCCTCAGCAGCAGCCTCCGCTGTCGCCTTTTGCGCCGCCATTTGCTCCCTGATGCTGCCTCCGGCAGCCCTCCACCACACATCGCGTCCCCACCTGATGGTCCTCTCTGCCGCTTGGGACGGGGTGTCGATGGCTGGCCGAACATCGAGGAAGAAGACGGGCATGCCGTGCTCGGGCTCGCCCTCGTAGTAATCGATGACGTACCTCCTCTCGACGCTCGATCCGTCGGGCAAGTTCCTCTGCACATACCAGTCGTGTCTGTCAAAAGGCGGCTCGGTGTGGAACTTGCTCGGCCAGAGTTGTCCAAGGAATTGGAACATGCGCGCCTTTGGCGTCAGCTCGCCAGGGCGGCCCATGAATCTAGTGAGCTGAGGAGGCTGCGTGTCCTTGACGGGCCAAGGTGATGAGAGGAGCTCGCTCGTCTGGCTCGCCTCCTCGCCCTGCCTGCTCTCCTTCCAGCCGTGCAGGATGCCGGGCCCGAAGCGCCGCTCCCACTCGAGAATCTCGGCCCAGGCGCCTTCGTTCAAGAAGTTGTGGACCGCCACCATGCTCTCGACGGCATCTTGCGGGGTGTCGGTGTATCCCTTGCGCAACATGGCGTTGTACATTTGCTGCGGGGACGGGTATTCCCAGTTGCCGCCACCATCGCCGCGAGGAATGGACGACGGCTCTCGCTCGGTCGGCAGGTCGACGATCTGGTTGGCGGCACGTTCTTGGGAGAGGTTGGAGGGCATGTAGTTCAACGGATTGAGTTTATCGAGAAGGCCAGACTTGGGAGCAGGCGCGTCGGCGGGCGGGGCTGGCGTCTTTTGGTCTGGAGGAACGTAGGGACAGGCGCTGGCGGGGACAGAGGACGACTTGGAGGGAGCTGTCAAGCTGGCTCCAGCGGACGACTTGTGCATAGGGCACCCAGGCTGAAGATTGTCAACACATGATCGAGGCAAAGGCGCATACACACATACCGGTGGAGAAGCATCAGAGCCGTGGGGAAGAGGGTGAGGGGCGACGGGGCCCTTTGGCTCTGCGTCAGCCCAAAACCAACCCATGATGCAGTGTGAGTGGAGAATTTTGTCGACGTGAGATGGAAAAGTGGAGAGGATATGGAGGAGAGAGTAATTGCAAAGGATTTGACTTGGTAGAAAGTTGCGGCGAGCATTGACCACGACCTGACGCCGGGAGATCAGCCTTTTGAACGCCCGAACGGCTCCGCGCCACCACCTCACTGCCCAGTGTGCTGCACTCCGCTTGTCGCCGACCACATCCACCCGAACCCTGCCTCGACGCCTTCGACGTCATCTATTCTCCTTTGGACAGCAGCAGTCATTCTGCAGCAATGTTGCCGAATAGAATTACGCCTATTTGTCTACATGCATCTTGATTCCCCGCCATGCCGCTGCTGAAAATGCTCGCTATCAACTCCAAGAAAATGCTTCATCAATCCCAGCCGCCAACGCCATTCACATGTCTAACGGGCTTCAGTTCTCTGCGGAGCCCACCCTTTCAACCACTGTCTTGCTCTGTCCAAATCCCCTCCTCCCTCTGCTTCGAGTGCGGCGACGCACCATTCTATTCCATAACCACCTCTTCCGCTGGCATCTCCCTCCGCAGCCAACATCTCTGCAAGCTTCCGCCTTTGTTGGCTGGATTCATCAGTGCAAAAGTGCAATGGAGTCGCCGGTGCCTCCCCTTCCTTTACTGGCAGTTTTTCTAATAAAGGCTTGATCAACGGCAGTGCATCTTTGGTCGACACGGACGCAGGCTGGATTCCCATGTTGGTCCGTCCAGTCTTGCAGTATTCGTTGCGACATGACGACTTTCCACACCCGGTGAGGAGCTGCGTCAGATAGCGTCGCTCAACACGGCGTCTGAGGGCTTTGCCGTCGGGATCGTTCATGCTGACGTAGAGAGGACCAAAGCATACACTGCACAATCTGATTTCATTCCCTGGTCCACGGCCGAGCCGGGTTGCAGCTCGAGTGTCACCTGAACTGTTTGCTCCGTCTAGAGTACGGCCACAGTTCAGGTTTCTGCACATTCGGGGAGAGGGACGGCTGAGTCTTTCGAGGTCGTGGTGCTTCATGTGTATGTCCATTTCTCGAAGTCGCACAATTTTGTTGCAGAGATGGCACTCAGTCGTACGTCCACCATCGGCAAGCTCATGAACCGTGAGACCAGACAACAAGGCCTCGGCGTTTGGTTCATCAGGATCCCCTTCTTGCGGAACGACGAGGTGACAAAATTGACACAAGATCAGCTTCTGCGGGCAGACCGTTGTCTTGTGTTGAGCCAATTGTGCCAGAGACGTGAATGTGCGATCGCAGTTTTCGCATGTGTGCGAGGTGTGAAATAAGTCGTCATGTTTCGCACGGCTTAGCGGCGTGTTCCCCCAGAAGGTATCCTGAGGGCAGTGCCAGTGGTTTTGGAATGCCTCTGACCGTTTTTGAAAGACTTGGCCACATCCCTTTGGACATGCTGCGTTGTTGCGAAGACAGAAGTTTTCGTGGAGGAACAAGGTACGCTGGGGAACCCATTGCTGGCAGTTCTTACACTGGACATCGTCAGCATTCGGAGGGGCCTCGGAAGTTGAGACGCTGCTGGGCGGTTTCAAAATGTCCTCGGGGTCGTATGGAGCCGCTTTGACCTGGAACGTACGCGGAGCTTTTGAACTCTCTTCAGCGTCCGGCTTCGCATATGCGTGGACTGATACCATCAAAGACTCGGCGTCCTCCAATTCCACATTTGTGGGTGCCAATCTGATCCGTTTCGGGTACGTACTCGACGTGTTGCCAAAGACAAACTCGTCTGCGCGTGGTTTTGCTCTTTGCCGGGATCCGAATGGATTGACGTACAAGTCCACTTCGTCTTCCGGGTCAACTCCGCTGAGTTCAATCTCAAGTCCTTGAGAACGTATCCATGAAGGTAATTCGTAGTCGACGTATTCTCCGTCCAATACTTGACCCTCCACAACCGCCATCAAGTCCAGCCTGCCTCCGGGCGAGCTACCAGCTGATGTTCCAGGGGCTCTTTGCTTCTTCTCCCAAATCTTCTTCAACGTTTCCCTGGCCTGCTCTTCGTTCAGCGGCTCGATGTCTACCTCCAGGTCCGTGTCGACGACGCATATGCCTTCTCCGTCTGGTTGGAAACCGTCAACGAGGAACCGAAAGACTTCTTTTCTTTGACCGTTCCGTCGCCCTGTGGGTATCTCAATAATTTCGCCGTGCGTAAGAGTCGTAAAACTGGAGCGCAGGTGTTGTTCAAGCAGCGCCTTCCAGTCCTCAGGGTCGTAGCCCGCCTCAAGGGGTCTTAATTTCACGTAGGTGCCTTTTGGTAGCTGTCTTGAATGTACAGTGATTTTCTGACGCTCTTTGCCATTTCTTGACACATGCTCGGCATCCTCAGTCCTGTCTACATCCTCGTCGCTGTTGTTTCCGCTCGATGCAGGACTTTCCTCTGCAGTCAAACCCAGTGACTCTCTGAGGAATTTACTCAGCACGACCTGGCCATCCTCTGCCGAAAACTCTCTTATTCCTGCATAGACGACTCTCCCATTGTCCGGATTTACTAGCCGAAATGTAAGAGGGTGAGGTAACTGATGATTGCGCTCGCGGAGCTGCGTCTCGGCTAGTCGTGCCTGTCTTTCAGCGGCGATTGAGTAGGGATTGTAAGGGTCGAAGTTCGAGGTCAGGGCATGATTCGAGGACGACTCGGTAGTAGTCACAAGCGGAGCGGCGGCGAGTAGCTGCTCGAGGGCTGAGGGCGGTAGGAGTAGTTTGTCGCCGGCGAGATAATGCGAGACAGGCGCAACTTCGAGCTGTGCAGACCATTCGAGGGAAGGTTGTTCGTCCATGGCGTTGTGGCAGCGGTGGATTGGACGTCGCGAAGGCGAGAAATACATGTACCTTACCTTACCTTACCTTACCTTAGCTCAGTCGCGCTTACAGAGAGATTCTGGAAGGACCCACGTCATGGCGTAATGGAAGAGTCTCGGATCTTGGCGACGGCGATAACGGAAGGGCCGGAGATGAATGATTAGATAGTCCCCGCGATTTGATTTCGCAGATCCACCTGAACAAGGAAGCTGCATGTTTGCTGTGGCGTGAGCTCCTGGTCCTGCTGGTGCCAGTCATAGCCGCTACCTACTGACCTCTCTTTTCTTTTTTTCCCCCTTCACGCCCAACGCCCTCTCATCCCTCAACCACCCTCATACACCACTGCCCTCTGTCAAAGCCCGCTTCTTTTCCTTCCAGCATCCCGACGACACCGCCGCCCTGATCTGAGACATCGTTCAATGGCTTCGTCGTCGAATGACGCTACACCAACAACGCTATTCGACCTGCTGAACAATTCACTACTACTGCGTAATATTGCACCTCACCTGCCAGTTGCCTCGCTCTTTGCCCTCGCCCGCACCTCAAAAACTTTCTTCGAACTCGTCACCAGCTCTCCTGATGCATTCCGCTACCTCGATCTCTCAGTCGTCAGCTCAGCCGCGGCCCCGTCGCACGAGCCACTCGATTCCGGTGCCATCACATGGCGCGCCGAGCGTATGGATGTGGCCGTGACTGAGGATGAATTCTACTCGGGTCCGCTGAGGGGCATCTTCTCCAAGCTTCAAAGAAGGCATCTCTTAAAAAATGTCTATACTCTGGTTCTGGACGGCCTGAACGTTCCTGCAGACCTGGTTCGCGAGATCATCGCCGAAGACCGATTCAACGTCCGCATTCTCTCCATCCGCGAGTGCACTCACCTCAATGAGAGAAAGTTGACCCAAGTCCTGAAATATGCTGTGCGGCCAACACGACCAGCGGGAACCCCCAGACTGAAGGGACTTTATGTGTTTGGCCCCAAGGACCCATCACCCTTCACAGATGTCGTTCCGAAGCCGCAAAGGTCGCCGCCTCGCACTCCAGAGAATATCGGTGGTGTCATGGCATCGCAGGGTGCCCAGATCGGCGCAGAGTGGAACCAGAAATCCTCAGAAGCTCTCAATACCGCTCTTGCCCGCTCTGAGCACAAGTGGTATCAAACCGCTGGACGGGTCCTCCATATCAAACGCCCGTCCACCGAGTGGGCTGAGACGCTCAAGGCCTGCGAGGGGATTATCTTTTTCGATGCCGTTTTATGTCGCGGCCCGCGGCACGACATTGAAACTGCATTCACGCAGGGGTCTACGCCGCATCCTAAATCGTTTTTGAGCCCAGCAGTCGCGAATGTTGCGCTGGGACCCACTGGCTGTCAGAGTTGCCACAACTGCCCTGAAGGTCCAGCCGTGTTTGGAAAATCCCCGGCAGCCCATCTCCCACTGCTGAGTCCTCCACCGCTATGCTCTTCGACAGTCCAGGCCGCGCAAAGACCTTCTTCCGTCCCGGGCTCGCCACCGCCCATCCTGATTGCGCGGTGCGAGGAATGCCTACGCGGCCGTTGGTGTGAGCGATGCAACAAATGGTGGGACGAAGACTGCTATTTTGGGTCCACAAGCAGCAACGCCGCAGCCATGACTTTGACGGCCATGCAACAAACCGAGCAGCTTCAATCCATTGCAAATGAGAATGGACAGCCGTCCAACAATATCAAGGTACATATGGGTCTCTGTACTGCACAATGCCTCGTCGGTGAGATGATGGCTGGGGCTGGGAGCGCGGGCATGTGGGGATGAACATTGCCACCATCCCAAAACGAAACGACTTGAAACTCCTCAAAAGCGTCGAATTGATGCGGAGATGTGACCATCACCCATCACCCAGCAGAGCCCCTTCGTCCGACTTGGCGCATGGAGCCTCTGGATCAACGTCTCAAAATGCTATTCGCGCTCCTCCACAGATTCAGCTCCGTGGAAGCGCTCTCAATACCGCCCCGGCCCACCATTTCCTCACAAATGCACCTCATACATCTCAAACGGAGCTCCAGGGGGGCAGAGGTATGTTCTGGACTTTTTGGCAAGCACAGAAACGGCTGACAGGGGCTCGTCTCACTTTTCAGGGACATCAACCATCGTCGACACCTGCTGGTGTCAAGCGTGATTGCTTTGGATGCGGTCCCACATGCGTTGACTGCAAGACCTTGTACATTCGCGCGTGCCATAAGTGCCGCAACGAGTTCTGCATCCTGGACAATGACGGCTCGTCGGCCACTGCTGTAAGTGGGATTGTCTTCGCTCTCAACTTCCCATTTCCTTCACTCCCGGTTCGACGAGATCCCACTGTGCGGATGAAGAGTTCTGTGCTGACCAGTGGACGCCTTGGGAACAGTGCGATTGGTGCAACTTCAGCGGACGACGGACGGTGGAGCTCTACTGAGTTCAAGCTGGTGCGGACCTACTCACGGACAGTTGGCTCGCCCCCTGTTCGTCTCCCTCCCTGCAACCAAAAAGCTTGATCTTCGAAAAGACGAAAGCCAAGATGATACCAAGTCAGACGAAGAAATGATCAACCACCAGACATATCTCGGCATCTTAAAAGCTTTGGTTTCCCTCGGCCTTGGATTGGATGACTGCGCCTCATGAATTTGCATCAAGACATGACCCGGATCTGGGTGGAACCAGAAAAGCTTCCGGCGGACCAGAAGCAAAAAAGCAAAACAAAATCCTTCCTACTCTAGCCTCAGTATGATTTATCTCCTAATCCGGACTTGGGGTGGATGGACAGAGAGCCTTGGATGATACTACTGCAGTTGGTATTGGCGACCATCGATCTCTTTGGGTCTCTTTTCCTCACGAAATGACGTTCTCCTCTCTTCTCCCAATCGATTCTCTCTTATTTTTGCTCCCTTGAATCGTGTCAGGCAATTGGCGACACCTCTTCAAACCAGTCCAACTGGTATGCGCGCGCTTTGTACAGAGATACCCCCTTCCTCCTCGCCCCTGCTCGTCACGACCCTCATGCAACTTTTCCCACATTTTTCCCCACGCCGTCCCTCCCTTGTGCTTCTATAGCACAGGGAGGGCCGTCTATGTGTTTCTTAAAATTTTCGGCTCAGTCACCTCATTACCGGCTTTCCTTTGCGCCAATTCTTTCACACATCAGAAGCGCGCGTGCATGAGACATGCAGGCATGTCTCGGCGCCCGGCTGGCTGGCCAAGTACGAAGAAATCATACCAGGGCTTGGATCAATGTAATTATTAAGCTTGATCATTGTCACTATTCGTCAGCGCGTGATGCGTGCGTGGATATACGTAGGCTTTGCCTCGCCGACCTAGGATTGACGCTTGCTGGCCCTGACTACAACAACAACAACAACAACAAGCCATCATGGGCGCTTTATTTGCTGCAGTGAGCTGCGGCATCGATCTACGTCATCCATCTCCACGCACCTCGAACTCGAACCATCCCCATGATCCAGCGCACCTCCGAATCACCAAGAAACAGCATTGCCTACCTAGCTACATACATGGGAATGAATAGGAAGGGCGATGCCGACGGACGGATGGTATCCCCTGCTCCTGCTGTCTCTCCTGCTGTCTCATTTCGTAAGTAGCAGCAGCAGCAGCAGCAGCATCGGCTCTCCACCTCTCAACCTCTCCACGTTCCATTGTACCCATCCATCATCGACCCATCCAACCCGCCCACCTTCCTGCAGGCATACACGCAACCATGCAACCATGCATGTATGCATTCATGCATTACCTATCTTGCGCGACGCAGATTGGACTAAGCAGCCATCTGATTGATCGCTTTGTGTTGGCTAACCAGCTAGCCAGCCAGCCAGTCTCGCCCCGCATGCACTTTTTTTTTTTTTTTTTTTTTTTCCTCTTTGTATGTGGATGCAAGTATCGTTCGTCCGTTCGTTGACTGTTGAATTGGGTTCAGTTCAGCGTAAGTGAGTGAGTGAGTGAGTGAGTAAGTAAGTAAGCAAGAATGTAGGCTGTTTTCTGTCGCTCCATGCACGTATGCAAACGCAGACTCGCAGATAGGCTTCCACACTGCCACACTGCCACACGGGCGTGGATGTAATTTGTGGGTGGTTGTTGGTTGGTTGGCTGGTTACCTACAGGTACGTACCCAAATCGTTGTTGCCCAGAGGCGGCGCGGGAAAATAGGAAAACAAGACGACAACGGACGGTCGAGGCAGTCAACCAAGATTTGACACAAGATGAGTGGCTGAGTGATTGACTGCGTGCGTGATTGACGAGGCGCGGCGGCGCTTAACAAGGCATGGCACAGCGCGCTGCCTGCTGAAGACGCGCCGGAAATGACATGTTTGGACTGACTGGGTTGAAAGGAATTTTTGACTCGATTTGATCTCATGTCATTCAGCCCCGTACCAAATGCACAACCCATATTCCACAGCAACAGCAAAGGTGTAGAAAGAAGGCAGTCATAGTGCCCTAGACAATTCCCACAACCAAAAAGCCCCCCGTAGCATCAAGAGGACAACGACGACGATTCATTATATCGGAACTGTACTGTACCGTACCGAGCGGCGGCGCGTGCCACAACCTTGTGCCGTGTGCCGTAAGACAGACAGCCGCGTGGCTGGCTGGCTGACTGACTGACTGGCTGACAGGCTCTATCGGGGAAAATGCAACATTCAATTCGACAAAAGCAATCATGAGTCTCCAGCCCAGAGGAGAAAAGGGAAAAAAAAAATGAAAAATGAAAAAAATAAAAACAAAAAAGCCAATCTGTAGGGTGGAGGCGACAAAACATGTTCAACTTAGGTTTCTTTCAACTTTGAAATGTTTATTGGTGGGTACTCCGAGGACGGGGGGCATCTTATTGACAAGATGCGGAGTCTGCGTGTCCGTTTGTTTGAGAGGGAAAGAGGCATAACCACAAGAGGTACTTTAGTGGTCCTCTGAACGCGTCTAAATCATGAATGCAATCTTGCCAGGCCCCCAAACGAGAACGAAGAAACGTCACGAGAGCAGAGGCACACACCGCAGGGCAGCCCAAATTGAATAAATTGGTTCTGCTGGGCATATGCGCCTGCCTTTCGTGGAAGAATTCGCAAAAACAACTGACTTTAAAGATAGTCGGAAAACCGACCTGCAGTCTATTAGGAATGGAATTCGCAAAAAAAATCAGATACCATTCACCCCCAGCGCCGTGCTATGCCAAATTCGATTCAAGGGGGGGAGGGGGTGGGGGTTTAAAAAAAGGATAGAAAAAAATGTCAGTGTTTTTGATTCCAGTGTGGGGCTTTTCGTTCGATGTGATGATCGACGGAGTCCCGGGTATCTTTTTCGTAGTACCATTGCAAAGGGCCCACCTGAGCCGTGTTGATTTGGCGGTGGTTGTGGTTGGTGGAATGAGTGGATGCCGAGTCGTTGAGTAGAAAAATCGTCCAGCCTCCAGAGACTTTAGGCAGTGGGAAGTTTGTCAACCAAGAGACCCTTAGCTTTGACCCATTCGGGGTCTAGGAGTTTGTCCTTGTCACCGTAGAGAAGCTTATACGCGGTGCGAATGGTTCCGTCACTGACACCGGCCACGGGGGCGATTTCCTTTGGCGTCTTGGGCTTTCCGACCAGGTGGCTGATCATGTAGATGCAAGCTGCGCAAGCCGACAAAGGGGAGCGACCTGCCAAACATCCATTCCTGACCATTTCCTCGGCGAGTTTCTGCGCCAACATTTGCTCGCGAGTGTCGAAGCCGAGTATGCTGGAAAAGCGGGCACAAAGTTCCGGGGGAGAAGTCGCCTCCTTGTGCTGATAAGTGTCTCCGGCCAGGACCATGCCGCCAGACGTGATGCGCGGGCCTTGCTTGTTTTGCTTGTTGAAGAACTGGTCCAGCAGCTTGAAGATGCGGCCGATTTCCTTCTTCGAGACACCCGTCAACTCTTGCAGTTCGCGGAACGACCGAACCTTGGAAGTTTGGCGACATGCGAGGAACAGGCAGCCGGCAACGACGTGTTCGAGTTGTTTGCCCTTGAAGATTTTGGCATCGTCGGTCATCTTGTACATGTGTTTGGCGGTGTCGGCCACGTCGCCGCTGAGTTGCCAGCGATCGGTCCATTGTCCAATGAGCTTGTACGCTGCCATGAGGGATTTGTTGCTCTTGTCGGCGTTGGTCTTGTTTTGGGCGCGGTTCAGCTCGCGGCTGCGAAGGCCACCGTCGTTGAAGGAGATGTTGGTTTGCAGCTGAGAGCCGTTCAAGAGAGGGTTGGCTGCGTCACCGACACGAGAGGGGTCGTCGCCGTTTTGATCGTCGTTGGAAAAGGTGCGCCATTCAGAGCGAGTGTCGACGACGCGTGCAGAAAGGACGAGGCCGCAGGATCCGCAAACCGTGTCGCCGTTGGAGAATTCTTCGATGAGGTTGGGCGGGGTCTCTTTGCAGTCGGGGCAGATGAGGTGGATGTTGTAGTTGTCGACATACTCGTCGTCGTGGGCGTTGGAGACGGGAGCCTGGCGGACCTCACCGGGGGAGAGAGCCATTTTCGAACGGTGAGAAAGCCGGAGTTTGGGGCAGGCTGAGAGGACTGGGGGACGTCTTGGAGACTGTTGCTGAAGGTCGGTGGCGACTCGAGGACTGCAGAGGCGTAAAGAGCGTGTTTGACCACGGGCTCCAAGCGGCAGCGGCACGCGTGGAGGTGTAGAGTAGCGGGTGGAGGTGGTCAGTGGAGCGGTGGTAGAGAGAGGTGAGACACTGAAGAGAGAGAGCAGCAGCAGCAGTTGAATCCGCGGCTGAGTCAGCTCAAGGCTGAAAGCACGTGATCTTGAGCCGTTGGTGCCATGGTCGCGAGGCGATTGAGGTTCCTTGGATCCAGTCAAAACGCAAGCAAAGGGAGCCATCGAAAAGACGACAGACAGACAGACGGCAGCCTGGCACAATTGCGCATTTGTTTGGCATCCCTGCGGTTTCGGAGCGTCAAGTTAAGTTCAGCGGTCCAGCGCTTCAGCTACTTGGGTCCGTGCTGTTGCGGGCTTGCGGCTCAAACTCGCAACTTCGTTCACCTCACCACCCACGGCAGCGAAGGAGAGCCTGCACCTCGAGAAGCATCACCACCCCCACGTCATCATGCTTGCTCAGACCATCCGGGCCTCGGTGAGATGAACATCTGTCGAATTGTGATGGCCTCGACTGACAGCTGCTTGCAGAGCCGTTCCCTCGGCCGTGTCGCCGTCAACGTCAGCGCGCGCCGTACCTTCCTGACTCCCACGGCCGTCCGCCAAGGTAGATTGCCTCGCGTGGTTTTCAAACGGCACAATGATTGACCAATTGCAGCCGACCTCGTTCAGGACATGTACCTGCGCGAGCTCAAGAACTACAAGCCCACGCCCGTCAAGCCCCAGGATGCCGAGGGCCACGTCCAAAAGTTTTCCATCCCGGCCGCGCCCAAGTCTCCCGAGGAGACGGACCTTGCAAACGACTTGAAGGCGTACGAGACGCAGCAGGTCGAGGTCGAGGGTCAGGCATCGTCGGGCGAGGCTGCCCCGGTTGAGCAGGACTGGTTTGAGGAGGAGGAAGAGGAGCCGGCTGCCGCCCACTAGAGGGTTGGACGAGAAGTGGAAACGGGCGGGCAACATCGTTCTGGGCAACTCGTCTGCGTGATTGGGGCCGGCCGTCAGACCAAAAGACTCTCGAGCGCCAGGTCAGGGCAAGTTAGCTAGACGATGGAGCTTCTTTGCTTCCTACAAGAATCCTGTTGACGGCACGGGCCGAGCTCAGAGGGCACGTTCGCGTGGGAGGAGGAAAGATGATGTGGTCATTTGTTGTTTACAAGCAAGTTGTGCGGTTTACAGCAAACAATTGATGCATGATTGAGGCGTTTACATTTCGGGAAAAAGGTGCTACATTTCGGTTGCATCAAATTGTCGTATCGAATGGACCCAAGCGGATGATGTACATGGCTTTGATGATGAGAGGGGTTCCTTTATGGAACAGAGGCAGGGGGCAAGGGGTGGCAGCGGCAACGACGATGACGACGGGAATATGGCAGTCTGGCAGTCTGGTCACAGAGGGCTCTGGGGCTTGCTAGGTGCCATGTTGCTGGCCGGAGCAGTCGGCTCGAAGGGGAGACTTGGCAGACAGGATTGGCGGGGGGTGGTTTGGCCTTGCGCAGAGAGAAAGAGAGCAGCAGCTAAGAAGAGGGCGACAGGGCGAGACAGGGCGAAGCAATGAGAAGAGACTGGACATGGGGCAGCGGGACAGGACAGGACAGGACAGGACAGGACAGGACAGGACAGGACAAGACATGACATGACGATGATGGCATGGCGTTGTACTACTAGACTTGGTACCTAGTAGTAGCAGCAGCAGTATTAGCAGCCCAGACACGGCAGACAGCAGACAGCAGAGAGGCGCCGCCGTTGGCCCCAGTTGGTGTCGTGTACCCAAAGCGGTTTGGTTGGTGGCATCCATCCGCTGGAGCTCGGCGGCTGGCGGTTCCGTCGGTCTAGTTCCTTGCCCGTTTTCCACATCAGCTTCCATGCAGTGCCCTTCAATTGCTGTACTGTATTGCGCTGCAATAACTTCTTGTCACTGGCATCCAACTTGCCATCCCGTCCCACCGTCGTCGCTTTGGTTGCGTCTGTCTGTCTGTCTGTCTGTCCGTACTGTACTGTACTGTACTGTACCTAGGTGCCTGGGTACCTTGCCGTACCTAACCACACGTCCCTCCACCTGTCTGCTGCACCTCCGCAAGACCAACTACACGCTCGTTTCCCCTCTCGCCCTCCTCTCGACCCGTCCCTCTTCTTCTCCTACCCCCCTTCATCTCTTCGCTTTCCATCCGCCCCCTCGACAATAACGACGGACCCACTGCCGCACCGTCGCCTGAGAGCTCTGGCCCCCCCCCCCCCCCCCCCCCCCAGCTGATATAGGCCGTACTGCACGTCTCCCGACGCCCGTAGCGACACTCCCTCGCTCTTCTCCTCTCTTCCCGCCCACTCGCCCGCCCGTCCGCTCGCTCTCTCACTCTCTCGCTCGACCGCCGCCCAGGCTCGGTTGCTGCTCCAAACCTCCCGCCGTCTGCACCCAGCCCGCTTCGGACCTCTGAAACCCGTCCGCCAAACCCCTGCAACCCGTCCGACGCTGTCGCCTGCGCAACCTCACCTCGTGTCTGTCCTGGCGCGCCCACCTTCGCTTTTTTCCGTCTGTCCGTCCTTGGGAGAGATAATGGGGAGTCGGAGCTAGTTTCCCTGTGACGTCCTACCCTGTCGCTGAACCGCAACCCATTCCTAGCGGAGCATTCTCCATCCTACAGGCATTGATTGATCCCGCCGCCA
Source organism: Phyllosticta citriasiana (assembly GCF_038021145.1). Classification (NCBI taxonomy): domain Eukaryota; kingdom Fungi; phylum Ascomycota; class Dothideomycetes; order Botryosphaeriales; family Phyllostictaceae; genus Phyllosticta; species Phyllosticta citriasiana. The sequence goes on along the minus strand of NW_027117285.1, from coordinate 1,382,331 downwards.
TGGCTACCGAGATTGGCAGCTCCTCTGCCCCGACCGTCATTGGAAGAGAGAGGAGCATATCTGATGCCGGAGCCGCTCACAACCTCGCCCAGGACCCTCGCGTGCCCGAAGCCGTTCACCTCCCTCGTTCCGCCAGCTATACCTACTTTCCTCCCGTAAAAGATTTGGACTACGAAGAGCAACCCGTCGTGGAGCTCAAAGGCAAGATTTCAGAGGCGGAATTGCGATCTTCGAGAGATGAGGACTCGCCCTACTCTTCGTCCGGAGGCTCCACGCCGGAAAACGAACCAAGCAACCTGCCCACGTCGCCTCCTTCGAAACCTGAACCACCGGTCCAGCAGCCTTCGAGAATCAGGCTTTCTAGACTCTTGTCCACGACGTCGAGAGAACCTCGAGCAGCGCCCGTGTCACAGGGCGAGCGTGAGCAACACAAGGAGGACAAGACCAGGGAACCCGAAAGGGGTAGAGATTCGGGGTCGGAGAAGGTATCACAGCCTCACCAAGTGGAACAACACGAAAATACAAAATCCAAACGACCATCTGCTCACGCCAAGCGCAAGTCCTGGGTTCCGTCGCGATCAAACGAGCCGTCACCAAGTAATACCAAGGCCGAAGACACAGAAGGCAGCCCTAGGCCTTCTCCAGAACGTCGTCGCAGCATCATCACCTCTTCCCGAAGAAAATCAATTCTACGCAAGGACTCGGAAACTTCCCCAGAGGATCGCTCGCCTCCCAAGCCGGCCCGTCGAAAGTCTGCCGTTGGAAAAGAAGCTGAAGTCCCCATAACAGAGGAAGATCGCCCCAGCAACCGCACGTCAAGGCGGCTGTCCATTCTGCGCAAGACGTCAGACCAACCTAATCCCGAGGAAGAGCGCTTAAAAACGGCGAAGAAGGGTAATGTTCTGACCAAAAAGCCTAAAAAGGGCCCGGATACGCCACTTCCGCCGTTAAAGACGGTCCAGGACGAAGGCGTCCCGCCCATGCCCCAAGTGCCCGCGGCGAGCAAATCCTCTAGTCGACCGAATCCTACGAGCCCTTCCAAATCCGTGCCTAGCTCTCCCCAACTGGGACAGTCGTTTTCCACTGACAGGCTCCCGTCCCTTCTCCGATCACCTCCCTCGTCCGAATCCATTCCGCCTGTTCCTCGACACAAAATCTCTTCAGACAAGCTCAAGACCTTTTCGTTAGACACGCCGAAAAAGAAAGACGAGCTATGGGGTCAATTCCGGACCCTCGATGGTGACTTTCAAAAGTCGGTGCCCTTTCTACTCGCCCTAAGCTTTCCCTGTGCTAATTGAAGACAGGTTTTCGTCAAAATCAATTGCGCTCAAGGCCAACGTGGTTAGACAATGCCTTTTCCCCTTTCTCCGCACCTATGCGAACCATCCTTCCAACCTCCGCCTTCGTCCCGAAGACTTGGACCGGCGCACTAATATATTGAATAAATGGTGGACCGGGCTCCTGGAAATGATCAATGGCAAGAACAACCAGTCGATATCGGGTTCTGACAGGCCCCATATCCTGGAGGCCATCATTGGCATCATGGAAAGACCAGAGTGGAGGTCGCACCCATCTCCCTTCTGCCGTCTCGCAGACAGACAGGCTGGGCTAGATCCGGCTCGGTCTCGTTCTTCCTCGTCTGTGGCATCCTCCGGTGATTCCGACTTCCTCATGGAATCCGTGCATCACAACGTCCGCAACACGTTCATACAAAACCTGACGGCGCAGATGGCATTTGCCGTCGATAAAATGTCTCTACGCAACGCGCCAGCAACTCTGGTGACCTTTAGCGGCAAGACCTGCGCCTACGCTTTCTTTTTCGTCCCTGGCATGGCCGACATACTCGTTCGTTTGTGGTCTCCCTCATTGGACGCCATGCGCCGCGTCATGTTTGAATGCAAAGTGTCGGACAGATCGAAACTTGACCAGGTTTCCAACCGCATTCTTCCACCCTTTCCACCCAACCTTCATGGCCTCGGGCTTACTAATTTGCACAAAACCTTCCGTGGCCTGCGCAAGCCAGCTCCCTTTCCACTGGGGACCTCTTCGCTCCCTTGGTATGGCTCGTGGGTGAAGAGGTGGTCCGGAACGGAGAGTGACCTATTTTATGTCTTTTCAAAATACTTCCATATCCTTGTTACCGACTTTCTTCCCCCAGACACGACCGCTGCCGAAAGGCTTTGCGCTCCGGGATTGATTATGGTTCACGCTCAGATCTTGACGAACCTGGACGAAACGCTGCACCGACATGCGGCAATGTCCGGGCAAAAAGACGAAGAAATGCACGTCGCTTCCTCCATCACATTTGACGACGTTTTGGCGGATGGACCGGATGCTGCCGCGTCCGCTTTGCCTATTCCGCCAGCCAACGCCGTCAGACTAATGGCCGAGAACCGATTAATTATGCTTCTCCGCGACTTCCTGTCGGTCGGGAGCTCCCATCTAGCCACGGCACCCCATGTATTTGCAGAGGCTTTTAGCAGTCTCCTTCAGGCGTCGGCGCGTCGGGTTTCCATGTTCGATCACAACGCGTCTTATACCCTTTGCGATTTCCTCGAAGAGGCGCTCAATATTCTTCTCCGCTATGAGCGCACTCGTCCCGAGGACAAATCAGTTTTGGATTGGACTTTTTGGATTTCAGTGTACAAACGCATGGCTCAGAGCCACAACACTACCACCGAGATTCGCCTTCTCTCGTTCCTGTACAGCCTGTGGGCCACGATTGTTGAGGATCAGGACCGCAAGCTGCAGCTCTGCCAAGAATTTCTCCTGCAGCCTGACTTTTTCGAAAGCAGATTCAACCATTGGTGTCCCATGTTGAGGGCGTACTACATGCGTCTTCTTTGCTGGCGCATTGCCAGGTTTGACGGTGGGGAGCCTACAGAGGCCGAAATGTAAGTGATTTTGCTCAAGTTGGCCGACAAGGAAACTAACATCCAGCCAGGAAAATCTTCAGCATGCTCGAAGAAAGGCTGCAATCCGTTTGGTCCCACTACCTCTTTCTTACGGAGAATGCCCAGTCAAGGAACGAGACGCTCCCTTCGACGACGCCATGCAACCCGGCACCGGGTCGACGACTTCTTATAATCCGCCATGATGCACCATTGTCTCCTGCAAATGGGCCCTTCCTCTCTTTTGATGGTATCGTCTCCAACATGCCTCGCAATCAAGCAAGCAATGCCCTGGAAGCCCAGATAAACGAGACGACGCTGCGGCCAACCTCTTCCTTGTCTGCGGCTTCAGACTCTTCCGACGTCGAAGTTGAAGAAACGGGCAAGAAACCACGTTGGGGTTTATTGCGCTCGCTTCTCCGTGTGCCAGGACAGGGCCGTTCGAAATCTCGCAGCCCTGACCCTTCTTCGCGCAAAAAGGAGGACGCAAAAGCAGACTCGGATCCCAACTCTCCGCCATCTGGAAAGAAGAACAACACTCCGAACGTGCCGCCTCATCGCAGTTACTGTTTCCGATTCTCCCTCGAGTGGGTCAACGACAAGCGTTTTGCCTCGCCAGGACCGATGCGGCTCTTTCCTCCTCGCCTGCCTCCAGCAGCGCACAACTTTCTTCTCTCGCAGCGCACCGAGGAGGAGGCACTCGCCCAGAAGACGATTCCGAGCGTGAAGCCAGAAGGAGAAGCGATCACGTCAAGCAAGTATGCGGGTCGTGCGCTCGGCGAGTGGGCCATTGTGGTTGGAGAATGCCAAAGCTTCTTCCAACGCAGGAAAGATGAAGGGGTACCAAACAACAAGCTTGTCGAGACTCCCACACTAGGAGTCGAGGTGTTCCGCAGACCAGGCTGAGCTTCGCTCCACCCGAGTCTCTGGCAGAGTTTCCAGAAACCGAAAAGTTCACATGCTCTAGTTCTTCCGCTTTTTCGAACGCAGCCTAAGACGACTCATGTCTACAATGTGGATGAACATCACTTGACAGCAGGATTGTTAAGGATTCGGGGTCATTGAGGTCTGTTGTGCGGCTGTGGATGCCATTTCTCTGCGCTGGATGCCAAGGTGGATCTGTCTTTAGCGATTCATGTGAGTTTCGCGGCATCATCAGCTGAATCTTTACATCCAGCTGTCCCGTTCGTTTCCTTTTGCTCAGATTTGCTTACCGGTGCATTCGGGAGCACGTAATTCGCATTGCATGGGCGGCTCCGTTTTGATTTTGCTCGTCTTTCCTTGCTAGTGCATCGCATCAAGTACACTGCATTTTTATCCAAGTTTACTGGGGACAGATCAGGAGTTGTTGTATACAAGGCTGGGAACTGTTTCATATCTTTGCGTCCTTTGCCTCTATCTGGCTGTTGTCAGTAAAACCATTCTCCGACCCACTCTTGTCAATAGAGAGAAAGCGCTGCTCCAATCAGCGGCACCAGAATCAAAACTTAAACTTGGCTCCATCCGACGACGGGTTTTGCGGTCGACAAGGTTGACTGATGACGTGCGCAAGCTGCTTCGTGTTTTGAGTGTGGATCAACACCGGGGTATTGGAAACTTTGATTTTGGATTCCCCGGAAACTGCACTTCTGGCATACCCATGGCCCGGGCCGAGACTAGGGCAAATGCCTGGATTGTCATGGACCGACCATCTCAGCTCGACATCGACGCAGGCTCTCACCGGATCATGTTCTTTGTCAGCCCTCCTCTATTCAAGGATTTGAGACAAGGTCAACGCGAAAGTTTCAGAGCAAGGCGTCGACGCTTCATCAGCCGGGCGTTTAGTTGAAGAAGGATACGAGCAAACAAGACTGCGAGCTTTTGAGCATAAATAGCTGCCATGAATGAAACCGGGGCTTTATATAGCAAGAAAAAGAGCAAGGTTCGCGTTTCGCTGTCCACGAGACTTGGTTGAAATGATGAGGACGCACTGAAATGGCGAGAGATCATCCTTCGCGTAGTTTAGTAGCGTTCGATGCGGCTGACAATGCCGAGTTCGAATGTTCGCGTGCGGTGGTGGGAGGTCGGGCACGAATGGGAGAAGAGCCGGATCTCCTTGGAACTATGTGGTCCGCGCGCTGCCGCTGGCTAGCGAGTCGTCATAGCCAGCCAGCCAAGCATCTAGAGCGCCACAACGTTCAACGTCAAGCTCTGCTCGTATTTCTGTCATGCCAAACCTCACATCGAGCTCAGTTCAAGCTCTTCTATTTTCGAGAATCGCGAAGCCGGCCGCTACCGGTGTCAAGCACCAACTTTCTGCCATTACGCTCGCCTTCGGCCGACTGTTCGCATCTCATACGCCTTCATGTCTTATCGAGGTGGCTGCGCTGACTGTTTTGCAATTCAACTACGCGTCTGGTCTCTACCATGCATACAACCCGTCAGCACGGCAGGAGTGGCAGAGAATAGATCAATCGAGAAAGGAGAGCAGGACTGCAAAGGGATGCCACACGAGCAAGTTGTCAGGCCCAGTCGCCCGTGCTGTCAACACCAACCCGTCATCACCTCAGCCCGCACTGGACCAAAGAAACCGGCACTGTGCGTGAAGCGTTCCTGGGTCAGCTGCCTGTGCCATGTTCAGGAACCAAACAACCCAGCCTGCCATCACTGCAATTTGGGTGCGAAGCGTCCGGTTCGGGGCCTTAGCGGCCAAGGAGTGCGCCGGTCCGCGTTAGCACCCAGAGACGGTAGACCCGTCTGCTCAGTCACTCTCGCGTGCGGCGAACAGCATTCGGAGGGTTTTCGACTGCCTGCCTGCCTGCCCTGCCTGCTCTGCATTCTGCCGCTTTGAATCGCTGCCTTCTACTGCTTGCCACACTCCAACGACGGTGATGACATACTGCAGATGACTCGAACCAAGGAAGCCGCTGCAGGTCATTCATTGAGGGTCAGCCCTGCCGAAGCTGATCCACGCGTCTAAGAATATGCAGACATGCGCAGGCTGTTCTACTGTCGAAACTTAGCAATATGGTTCGAAGTAATGAGCGTCTCGGCAACACATCACTGACCCAGATTTAGAATGTCCTTCCCAAGAGCCGTGAGAACGAGTCGTCCATTCCTGCCATCCAGACACGGAGCAAACTATGCTGAAGAGTATGGTGTCTCACGGAGATACGTTGACCGCTGCTGGGACGTCGATGGAGCAAAGAAAAGTATAGTGCGGACTCGTACGTTGGATGCAAGCTTGCAGCATCAAGACGAAGCCGAGACCAAGAGACCAGCGGGCTTGGAGTAAGAGCCCAATGCTGACGCCAAGGACAGGAGGGTTGCGAGAGAGAGCAAAACCGCTGACCTTTCGGAGGCAGCATTCTCAGTCTCCGCGATTGGTCGAGGCACAGGTGTTCGGCATCATGACTGAGTGTTTAGGGCAAAGCACGGAAACGAGCTCCATGCAAATCTGAATCCCATGTTGGTAATCACCGAGCGCATGGGTTGGATCTCGCCCGGCCCGTCAGTGCCTTCGGCGGCGGACGGCTGTGGCGCCGCCGCACTGTTGCTACTGCTGCGGTTTTCCCCTTCCCATGTCACATCGTGCGGCGGATCACGGGCACGCCGGTCGTCTCGAACCAGGCTAGCATCTCACATCTGGGCCAAGAAGGACCCGTCTTCACCGAGACTAACAACCTTTTTTTTTTTTTTTTTGGCGTCTGTGGAGGTGGTGTGCAACTGGAGAACGGACAGTCTTACAGCTCGTGCGTGCGCACGTCGACTATAAAGCGTCTCACCACCGCCATGATGGACGTAAAAGTCTTTGTCGGATCTAGCAGTATCTTTTCTTTTCGTTCTACTTCTTCGTCGAGTCTGCGCACATACCCTCTTGTCTGTTCTGTTGTCTCCTTGTTCTGCTTTTTGGTGCGCAGCTGTCGATTCAGCAGCCATAATGCGTCTCTCTCAGAATTCCCTATTTCTTCTCCTGGCCACTGGCACCGTCCAAGCCCTTTCTCTCAACGAAGTCACCTCCAATGTCAAACGAGGGACCGACGCGGCTGTCTCGAACGTCAAAGAAGCCGTCCACAAACTCTTCGCGAGGCAAGCTTCGGCCAAGGAGAATACCTGTCCCAAGATCTGGTCCCAGGTGGCATCGGACCTTCGAGATGCTTTTGTCTCTGGTGGGCAGTGTAACGACGATGCGCGTGCTGCCATCCGGTTGGTCTTCCACGACTGCATATCTGGCGCCGGCTGTGACGGTTCCATTATTCTGGCTGGAGAGTACCAGCGGTTAGAGAACAGTGGGCTGGAAGACATTGCAGTCAAGGTTGGGAACTGGGCAAAGCAATACAACGTCGGCACGGCAGACATGATTGCCTTTGCCGCAGGTACGCCGCCAACCCCTTCTACCAAATAATCTCGAACGACACCACTAACAGTATCCTCCCTCCAGCATCCGGCATATCAGCCTGCCCAGGTGGCCCCGAAATCAACGCCCTCGTCGGCCGCAAAGACAGCTACACCGCAGCGCCCGAAGGCGAAATCCCATCGCCCAAATCGAGCGTGACCGAGCTGCTCTCGCAATTTGCAGCCAAGGGCTTCAGCGCGACGGACATGACGGCGCTGGTGGGCGCGCACACGGCGGCCAAGCAGCGCTTCGTAGAGCCGCAAAAGGCCGGCAGCCCGCTCGACTCGACGCCGGGCTCGTGGGACACCAAGTTCTACAGCCAGACACTCGACGGCTCGGCGCCCGTCTCGCTCGATTCCGACGTCAATATCAGCCGCGATGATCGCACCAGCGGTGCGTTTCAGCGCTTTCAGAGTGTCGCGACGTGGTCGGCGGCGTTTGTGCCTGCGTATGTGTTGCTTATACCCTTTTTTCCCCCTTTGTCTTATCCACCCTTGATCGCATCAGGGCGGTCGATCAGGACACTGACTGGTTTTACTGCAGTATGAATCGTATGACGACGATTGGCAACGGCGGCCAGAGCCTCGTCGACTGCTCCTCCATCATCAAGTCTGCCACGCGCGGCGTCAACATCAAGGCCGCGCCGCTGGCAGACCGCGTGCGCAACTCCGTTCGAGAATAAGGGGCAAATCCGATTTTGAGATCACAGGGTGTCGGAAGTGCTTCATTCGTATCATATTGACTGTTTTGGTGGACTCCTGCCTCTTTTTTGGGCTGATGATGTTTGCGGCAGAGGAGGAGCAGCATTTTTTCTTCATCCCGTCTTTTTTTTTTTTTTTTTTTTTTTTTTTTACCAGCATTTTCCTCTCGTTGCATCGTTTGAGGAAACATTTTGAGCGAGGAAGAGCAGATATTCATTCGCTAGAAGCGCGTGAGCGGTTGGCGTTTGGGAAAAAGGAAACAACTGAACCATAGAAATCTAGCAGTTGCGAAGTTCAAGACACGGGATTTGAACCACCTGCATCTTTCTTTACGCCCATACAAAAAAGACACGCCATCACGCCTACATTCCGTTGCCACTTAGTCGCAGCAGTCACCAAACCCCTCCTTGTCCAGCCACTCAAAGCACCGCTCCCCACGACCGGCCCAACAGATGATAATGCGTCAGCAACCACCCACCGTCACTTTTTCCTCCCGTCAGCTCCGCAGACGAAACCTTATACCCCTTCTCTATCTATCTACACACTGCAACCAGCGCGCTTCGGCCGACACCGCCCTTTTTCCCCCTTTTGCCTCACAATCCCATCATTCCCACACACCCGCGGTCGCTTCGTGATGGATGACGTCAGCCCACGGAGACACCCGGACCTCTCTCACCCCTCACACTCTCCCAAGAGTAGGTAGCAGCGCACCAAAGCAATTTCGCGCGTCAGAGGCCCCCGGCAGCATGGATGAAGCGCCGATGCTGGGGCGCATCTGGACTAGATTGGACTGGACTGGGCTGTTGATGAGGGAGGCATAGCACACCACAAGGCGTCTGTCTGTCTGTCTTCCTTCGCTTGCAGGTGGGTAGCTAGGTAGCCGCTTTGAGAAAGCCAACAAATGAGTATAATATCCAACAGATCAGTGTGCCTTCGAAAGAACAGGGGGATACGAAGATGTCGGGTCATTGATGTGGTGGAGCTGTGGTGGGTGGAGTGAATCTCAAAAGTAGTGTTGTGTTCTCCTGGTGCTTTCCACGCCAATCAGGCCGATAGTGCGTGTCTCGGTTTTATTCTCTTTCGCATTTTCTTTCCTCACTTTTTCGCTCCCCCGTAAAGCTCTTCTAGAGAGAGAGAAAGTGTGTGCATTAGGTCGATAAAATCAGATGCAGGTCCGGCCATGCGGCAAGTGTTTCGCGCCCACGGAAGGGCAGGGCAGACACGCACGGTACCGAGACAAACGAGAGCCGCTTACAGCACGCTTATTTACCTTACCCTGCGCCCCCAATATCACCCTTCAATCCTCCTCCATCGCACCTCCCTTTCTTGATTTCGAGGAATGCAGAATCTTGCAATTTGTGACACCGCTCCACCAGCATCGGCTGTCCCTCAGCGTACTACCGACCGAACCAAAACCGTGACGTTGCGAACGTGGCTGAGGCTTATGTGTGTACGTCTGGACGTCCGTCTGGTGTTGACAGGATGGATGGATGAGGCAGACGGCACGCACGCACGCACGCACGCCATGGGCTCACGCAAGACGGACGGACCGACGGACCGACGGACGGCTGCGTAGTGTAACAGGGCGGCGGCGGCGGCGGAGCTACACACATTGGTGACGCAGTTTCCACGTGCCGGCAGATGGGTTCGAGGGAGGGAGCGGATCTGAGCGCTTCAGTCTGTGGAACGTAGGTACTTAGGTGCGCCTAGCTGGGGAAAGGCAGGGCAGGGCAGGTTTCTGGAGCGTGAGACACGGCGCGTTTGGTACTGGCAGAAGGGGTTGGGTGGAGTGGTATAGCGTCTGGACACCCCAGGTGGTGAAGGAGCAAGCACCTAGTCGAATGTGGTTATTTTGTGGATGTAAGTTGTGATTTTAGTGGTACCATGCTGCAACACTAAAAAGATCATGCGTGTTGATGTAAAACCCCACGATCGACTGAAACGCCAGGAGCTCAGAAACCTGCTCATCTCATCCTTGCAAAGCTTTTGATTCCTCGCGCTTTCCGATTTGGTTTCTTTGCTTTCGTGAAGACATGATGTTCAGAACGGATTTTGTAATTGCCACCCCGCAGAAGCAAGCCATCATGCTGTCATCGCAGAGACTTTTACCACTTCCATTTGACCCAGTAAATGCTTTTGATAGCAAGTCATTCTTTCCCGGTGGCTGGAGTCCGGCGGTTGGTCAGCCTCAGACATCTGGATTCAATATCATTGGACCCCACTCCTGTTTCTTTACAAGGAAGCATCGGGTCTTATCCAAGCTGTTTTGTCAATTTCCCCGTGCAAGTTGCAAGCAAATTCTGTCTCAATTTCTAGCTCAATATAGGAGCGAGGGAGTAGGCGAAGAGGGAGCAGCGTCCAAATAATCCGATTATTGAATCAGCATAACTCGTATGTGCGTCGATGGAAGAGGGCGCTGTACTGTCCCGTCTGAGGTCTTGGAGTGTTCCACATGGTCGAATATCAGGACGCCGTCTTTGTCTTTTTCGTCTTTTTGCTGGGTGAAGGCTTGGCTCGTCCTGCCCCTGTAGAGGACGATTCCGCCGGTGCTTTCTTGCGCTTCTTCGCGGGGCCCGCCGTCGATCCAGTTTCTGCTCGTTGCTTGGTTAGCTTGGCTGGTTGCGGTTGCTGCTGCGGCTGCTTCTGCTGCTTCGGAGCCTTGGCCTTGGAGTTGGCTGCGGTCGCCGGCGCTGTGGCCTTGGTCTTTTTCGTACCCTTTGTTTGTGTCTTGGAGGTTTGACTCCGCCATTCGCAGATGCGCCTGTCTCTGGACTTGAGACATTGAGTGCATGTCGGCCGTTGCTCGTCGCATTTGATTCGTTTCTCGCGGCAAGTCAGACAACCGGTTTTGGATCGCGGATGCTTTGGCTTTGAGCCTTCTCCGCTGGACGTTGACTGGCCGTTGAATCCTCCGTATGGTTGTCCATCGAACAACGGAAAGTTGCCGTATGCGTCAGCACTGGCTACGTTGGCAAGCGTGTCGAGGCCTGGGTCTTTCTGGAATGCAAGTGCGCTACCGTTGGCCTGCGAGATCGTTTCTTCGCCCTTCTTTTTTCTTCCTCGGCTTTTCTGAGGAGGCTCTGACGGTTGTTGTGGTTGTTTTTGGGGAAACCCGTATGAAATCGAGTGAGCAGCTGCCATGGCCTCGTCATTTGGCCGAGCAAGAGGCGAATCACTGAAGTGTTGTGAGCCTCATAGACCTTCTTCTTCTTCTTCTTGAAGATATGCAAGGAATTTCAAGCCCAAATTTAGTACAAGCGAGGCAGTAGTAGTCAACGTACTTGGCTTTCATAGCCTCCTTTTGCAGTTTCCTCTGCTTGTCCAACTGGTCCGCATAGTCATGGACTGGAAGATGATGATAGAAGACGTCGACGCAAAGATTTTTGACCGAAAAGAGGAGCCTGATCCCCCCCTTGCAATCATAAGAGGCTCTCTCCAAGGTCGTGTTCGGTTCTCAATCTTTGTTCAGCACCCATCTTGAAAAGAATCACGTGTTTTCAAAACAAACATACCGGCGTTCTCTTCAGCACCTGATTTCTTTCCTCTGGGTCTATTTACATTTTGGATCGAGTCTCGACAGACGTAGCTGAAGCGGAGCCCGTCATTGTTGCTCGTATCTTTTGTTCTTCTGACGGACCATCTGAAGCCGTCGGCGTACTGGACTGCTCCGACGACGGCTTTCGCCACTACCCTTTGGTAGTTTGCCTTTTCCTTTTGATCGTAAAAGTTGCTCAAAGCAGCCGCAATTGAGTAGCCAGGACACGGATCTGAGTCAATTGGGCCGCCGTCTGCAGCTCGCGGGGTAGTGGGTGTCTCGTCCTGGCTCACGCTCGGTCTCTCGGCGGCCTTGACTTTTGGATATTCCAGACTTGCACTGGACGAAAGCTGGAAGCGGCACACGACCTCTTCGGGAATGAGGCCTGTAGCGGTCCGTTGTATCTGGTATTGTACGGCCGACACGACGTCGTCCAGGTCGTTGCACTGATACGCCATCTGCGGCTTGCCAGAGGAGGTCCACTCCTTGGCAGCCGCATCTGCGACGCCATTTGGTTCTATTAATTGCATGGCGGTCATGGTGTTTTCTGGTTCAATGCAGCATGTTCGCAGAGTCGAGGTGATGAGCGGCTGGTCTTGGCAAGCGACGGGCGGGAAGAAAGGGCTCCCTCTCCAGCCGCAACCTGTGGCTGGGCACTCCAAGATGTGGCGCACCTCGCTTCTCGGGAAGGGAAGGGGCAGCAGTCCGGCAGCGTGTCCTCTAACTACCTACTCACATACATACCTACTGCGCCGACTTCTACAACATCCGCATATCCCAAAACGCCCTCACGACCGCTTTCTGAAGATACCCCCGACTTTCCCTTCCTTTTCGACCGCTTCCCATAATGGTGCGTAGACGATTTCTCTCCAGCGCCTCGCAGCCCGCGCAACCCGCAATCTGGGGATGATCAACTCCAACAAAAGCTCCCACCCTCGCAACGAACCCCAGCTTCACGCTGTCCATTCAACCGCTGTGCTCCTCTTCTCACCAGTCTCCTCAATCTTTTGCGCCGCCATTGCTCTACTTGAGGCTTTCCCAAACAACAATGACAATCTAACCGCCTCAACAACAGTCCTCGCCGCGCCCCACCTCTCCCGTCAACTCGCCGCCCTCGACGGGCTCGACGACCGCGCGCCCCTCATCCCCCAAGCCCCCTGGTGGTCCCGCGACCGCCATCAGGCGCAAGGCCGCTGCCGACCGCGCTGACAAGGCTGCCAATGCCCGTCCTAGCAGCACGCGCGCCGCTGGCGCCGGCGGCAGCAGCTCGACTATGCTGAGTACGTTTCCCTCTTTCAACGCGGAGTCCCGCTGTCCCCGATTCTTTGGCATTTGGTTGTATTCTGCGAACGGGGCAGGAGGTTACGAGGGGAGGGCATAAAAGCATGGCGAGAATGTGCTGTGGCAAAGAGGCGTAGCATTCGAAGGGCGTAAAAGAAATACCATCACACAAGGAACCAGACCGCAGACGCCATTTAACGGACTCTGAAGAACATCGCTAACCGTACATCTGCTTTCCAGGGTTGTACACGGACGAGTCGCCCGGCCTCAAAGTCGACCCTGTCGTCGTCATGGTGCTGAGCGTAGGCTTCATCATCTCGGTCGTTCTGTTGCACGGTACGGGAAAAAATCCCCTCCAATCTTTCATACCTCCCTGAATTCGACGTACTGACTGCACGGGGGGAAAACAGTCATTGCCAAGGTCACCCGGAAATTCTCTTCGTAGATGCCCCATCATCTTCCTCGAGAGATATACAAGAATGCAGATAATACCCGGAGATGAGACGGAGAAGAAGTGGGGAAGAAAAGTTGGCGCTGAGTCGCCCCCGCTCAAACGGTAGTTGGATGCATGGATGGGACTGGAATGCTGCAACTGCTGTTGCCACTTCTACTTCCAACAGACAGACACGCGGCCCAAAAGAAAGCGAAGCGGTCCTCTTCCACCGCGCGGATTGGAGCTCTGTGTGTAAATCAAACTTTTTAATCGGAGGGAAACATGGGGTTATGGGAAATCAATTATTACAAAGCTCAGAAATGCTGTCCCATCCGTGCTCTCGCCTTGCATGACACGACCCAACCTAGGCATAAAAAAGGATGCGAGTCGGTCGGTCAATCCTGATCCTGACACTGCTTCCATATTGTGCTGCCATTGCTCGTCTTCTAGGGTGATGTTGGTGTCAAAAAGCTGTCATTCACCATTGCCGACCCTAGCCCATGTAAAAGTTGATGAATCAACCATCGAGGTCATCCTGACCTACGTTTTGCAAGAACTTCAAGACCGGATCTCGACCACGTGCTCTCCGTCTGCGTCAACCAACTCTACCGATTGACGGCGGTGAAGCCGCCGCTGAAGCCGGCAGGTGGCTGGCTACCCTCCTGCGAGTGGCCCGCCTCGCCCATCTCCGTATCCTGCATGCTGCGCCGCTCGCCATTCGCGTCCGAGCCCGAGCCCATCTTGTCGCCTGTCCCGCTGCCGCCGTAGGAACGGCCGTATTCCGCGCTGGCCGTGGAGCCGTTCTCGACGGATCGCCGCTCCTCCACGAACTGCGGCTGCGGCAGAGGGCCGCCATGCGAGGCCGCCGAGAGCGGGCGCAGAGGCTGTCCCGTGGTGCTGCCAAAGGGCGTGGATGGCGTGGCCGCGCCGTTCATGGGTGTGGGCATTGACGGGTGACCCGGTCCGAACGAGGAGAACATGCCGCTTTGGCTGCCGCCATGACGAGGCTCTGGCGTCGATGCGGCCGACATAGTTTGCACATTGTGCAGGTGTGAGTGCGAGTTATTGGGGTTGTGGGGAGAGTGATGCGAGGGGGCGTTGCTTCCGTGTTGCGAGTCGAGATTGGGTGTCTTTTGACGGTGGCCGCGTTTGCTTCGGGTGGGCTTTTCTTGAGGCTGTCATGTCATGGCATTAGTTGTCCCTAGTTGTTATTCAGGGAGAGGAATTCGCTAACCGTTGGGGGAGGACTCGTGCTACGGTCAGACTCATCTACATTAGGCGCCATTCTTTCGGCAAGCCGCTCCAGAAGAAAGGCGCGTTCCAGCCGCAGCTTCATGATTGATCGGTCAACACGGAGTTTACGCAGTCGTGCCGCATCGTTGTTGGCCTCGATTTCGTTCAGGCGACGTTTCAGTTCAATACATTTACGGTAGTATGCCGCTTCGACTGACGGTGGGAGAGGTGTGGTATTTTCTACTAATGTATCAGCAAGAGTTCAGTAGAAGCTTCTTGTGCGAACGAGTGTGAAGCAGCGCATTGGTTCGACATATGGGACTAGTCGGATAGGGCCATTCTAGTTGCTCATGCGAAGGGAAATGGGCGCGATCATAGCCGAAATCCAGAATATTCAAGTGAGTCCACAACTGTGTTGTGTAGCCTGGGAATCAACCGAGACAGATGGATGTAAGGTTGAGCGGTGGTTTCCTTCCCAGCCGCAACCCTCTGGTTGTGGAAGCATTCTTTGTGGCAGCCCGCGATGGTCGCTAATCATTTATTGTCCCGTCTAGAATCTTGATCCTCAGAGTTTGTCCTCTTTGCCTATGCACCGTACTTGAAAGAGCCAGCAGTGACCGGATGTTTGCGCGCGCGCTCGGCTGTCCGGTATCCGCATGGAACGTATCACAAAGTTCGCCATAGGAGAGTTACGGGGTTATTGTGGACGGTCGATGCGCTTTCGGAGGAAACAGCATTCGCAAAGTGCGCGTCGGGATTGGCGCAAGCGGCTGGCGTTGTAATGCTGATTCTCGAGTTTGCCGAGCGGTCCTCGGCTTCCTTTTCCTTCTTGTGGCGGTTCGAACAGTGGACTCGGTCTCCAGATGTCCAGGGCGCATTCGATGAAGAGTGGGCCAAGCAAGACCCGAGGGGAAGACGATGCGCGAAAGGATGACGCGTGAAGTGCAAGAGAATAGGGAAGACACACCTGTAGGCGGCATTGTGGAGGCGGTGGTATGGAGTTGATAGGTCAAGAGGCGCTCGCGAGGATGAGGAGAGGGATGGTCGTGTCGAGGGGGAGAGGAAATAGCGCAGGAGGCGGAGGGCGAGGAGTTGATGTGGAGGAAGTCTGGGGTCGTTGGCTCCAACCGAAGCTCGAGGGGACGGAGCTGCCAGTGTAGGTGGCCTGTGCATAGGGCTGAAGCTAGAGCCCCCAACCACCATGATCTACTTCTTCACTTCCGTCCCTGGTATCTTGGACAATTCAATTCAATCATGGGCACGCTGATAATTGCAGGGTCTTCTCATTCCAATGACGAGTACTTCCTCCTCAGTCAAAGCAGTCTTTCCGTTCGACATCAATGTCTATGAAGCCTGCCAGAAATCCTTTACTTCCCATTCTATTTCCACAGCGTCATTCTTGGTAGTTGTTAAATTGATTGTGCACTTGCTTATATTCCCCACTACAAACCAAGCATTTTGCCATCTACAATATTGAATCCCGAGGCTTAACATTCAAGGTCCGCGGTTCTACACTGCTGTCTTTTTCATCCCTTGTGCTCACGGATCTAATCCTTTCGAAGCTCTCAAGACTTCTTTTACCTCCAATTTGCTCCGCAGTCTTCGAATGTGATCAATTACATCATGATGAAAGCATGTCATACTTGCAGAGATGGGACTACAATTCCGAACTCGAGAAGGGACTCACAGGGCTTTGCTTTCTGGACGTGAATCGGAGCATTCTCCGTCTACATAGCAGCCTAGCAGGCCTGAAAAGCTGCCCAATTCAGTCAATAGATCCAGCAGTCTATTACGAAGTGTCAAGGCCAATTGGGACATCGAGAGGCATCATGGCGCAACTTGGTCACTCGCGTGCAGCAATCCCACCATTCACGCTCCCACGTTGTGCCCCCCACCTTTCGTCACCATGACATCTGAAAAACGAACGTGGACGAAAAAAGCACAAAAAGGCGCTTGCTCTCACATGTCATTGGCCCTACCGGGCAGGACCGGATAGGCTTTCTCCGTATCAATAGTGGCACTCGCAGCACAGCCATCGATTCGACGATTATTCAGCGACGCGGATGGCCTGGGCTCGCTTGTTCCTGAGCAATGTTGGGATGAGGCGGGCCGCGGATCCCGGTTTTCCAGCTGCGGACGCCGCAAAAGCTCGCAACCCAACGGGCGGGACGGGAAGAGTGGCGAGTGGTTGGGAAACTAACTGTGGAGAGTGGCTGGAGAAAGATCTGTACAAAGATGGTCGGCTTGTGTCAAGTAGACGCGTTTGTCTGGTAGGTGGAGGTGGATCGTCACGTTTCTCGAGAGCGCACAGTGACGTAGTTTCCCGGAATCCGCAATTGAGCAAAAGGAAAAAGAAGGCCCAAAGTCTAGCAGCCAATCCGAATGCTTGAGCACAACGTGGCTAGGTTTGACGCCGACAGAGGGGGAGGGGAGGGGAGGGGTAGGTGGGATAGGCTATGCGCGGATTGGTTAAGCCGTTGCCAGATCGAGTAATGCTTTAGAAGACTTCGAGTTTCCGGGAGACAAGGGGCCGCGGCGGACCGATGTGGATCATAGCACGGCCATGTCATGGCTGTTGGAGGTTTTGATCCATTTGTGCAGGTGACGTGTCTGGGGCGTGCCAAGTGCTCTTTGGTCTGCTGGTCTTGCTTTTCTTTGTCCAGACGAGTTGATTGTGTCTAGATCTGGCCAAAGGTCGATCACGGCACCTTGGTGGATTGATCATCTGTACATACAAGGAATATCTGGATGAAAAACAAAGACGTGCATGGTTCCACGCTCTGACCATGGAAAAAGTACAGAATGCTGCATTTTGCGCCGTTTCTTTGTCGCAAGTATTTGTGGCATCGGGGTCTCACGTAATATGATTTGTCCGTCCTGGGGAAGGGCTTTGGTTCGAGGTCGGCATGAGGCTCTCGGCGGGGTCTTGGAGGTTTGGAACAGAGCCCAGAACATAAAGCAGACAGGTGGCAGCAATCCGGGGCGCGTTGCACAAGCGGTTGGCGATGGTTGGTGTGGGCGCAGTGCAGCGCAGCAGAGCGTGTGTTGGTAAAGGAAACAACCATATCATGACCAGGGGACAAGACGGGACCCATGCCGTTGAACGGCACGGGATGGCGTTGACGGGCCGATGCTGCGGCTGCATGAAGATACGAGTTTGTCTGGGATAGGAATGAAGGGGAAATGGAACTGTTCTGTTAACGGCGTGGGACTGCTTTGGATTTGGTGGAGATGAGGTTGCTCTGGACTGCGGTGTTGTGCCTAGGTAAAGTTTATCTGCGCCGACGCCATTCGGCTCCTTCAGCGGCACTATGGCAGGCAATGGCTGTGCATCAATCTGGCACCGCGGAACGACTCATTGACAAAGCGCGCTGCCCTGCGAGAGGACAAAAGAAACATGAAGAGTGAAAGCAATGACGGTGGGGATAGGGTTTGCGGCGCACCGTGGGGCCTTGGATGAAACAAAGGTTGATGGCCTCGACCAGAGTGGAGACAGCACCGAAGCAGAGCAGTCGGGAGTGACAGGTGTCAGCCGGAGTGCGCATGTATGTAAGAGCAAAGATGAGTCGGTAAAGGTAGAGAAGAGATAGAGAGGGAAAAAGAAAAATTGAAAAAAATTGAAAAAAAAATAAAAAATAAAAAATTGGCTACCCAAAAGCAGAGTGCCAGACGCGCGGGCAGAGAGGTTGAGGTGAACAGACATATGCCTGTAGGATGTAACGAATCACTGACCAAAGGGGCACACACTACTCCGCGCCATCAATCTCCGTTTGTGATAGCCACTAGACCACCCAGCTTCGTCTTCGTCTTCGCCGTCTTCGCCGTCGTCGTCGTCGTCGTCGTCGTCGTCTTCTCGTCTCGTCTTGTCTGGTCTGCCGCCCCCATCCTGCAGCTCGTCAGGTCCTCCAGCCCGTCCCCACCCCCCTCACGCCTCACTCGCCGTCGACGACTCGAGCGCGCGCCGGCCTTCGCTCTCTGTCTCCGAACTGCTCAACCAACTCCCCCTCGTTCACCACCACCACCACCACCACCACCACAACCTCTGCCATCCTCTCTCTCTCTTTCTCTCTCTCTTTCTCTCTCCCTCGTGTCCGGCTAAGCCCCGACCAGCGCGCAGTGCAGACGTCCCGTACGTTTCGAGTTTCAACCACAGATCACTCGGCGTTGCACGCGTCTCTGCCGTCAGTTGTACATCTCCCTGCCCTGTCCTGCTAAGCCAGGCAGCCGCAGTCGCGTGCGGAGGCCAAGCTTCCTGTGTCTGTGTCTGTTGCTGATGCTCAATTTCTTCTCGACCTCGCAGCATTCGACTCGTGGTGCTGCAGCCCTAGCCTCCTACCTTTGCGACGCCCGCGCTGCCGGTGCATCCACTCGTCGACCCCTCGCTACAGCCGCCGCGCCAACCTACCACCCACCTCACCTACTTGCCTACCTGCCGACCTACCTACCCACATTACCTACCTGACCTCACTACCTACTCTCCTGCCCACCTCCGATCGGCGCTCGCCCGTACCACCACTGCCATACTCCTCCGCTCTCCTCGACCCTCACCATGGTCGTCGCTACCATCAAGTACGTCTGCTGCTGCTTCATTCCTCCGTCAACGGTGCGCTGACCAGGGCCTGCCTAGGTGCGTCGTTGTCGGCGACGGTGCCGTCGGCAAGACTTGCCTGCTGATATCCTACACTACCAACAAATTCCCCTCGGAATATGTCCCTACAGTCTTCGACAACTATGCCGTTACCGTCATGTGAGTCACCTCTCCTAAGCACCCGTCGCGTCTCGGAACGTCATATCGCAGCTCCTCCTTTCAGCTTGCCATCCACCTCCGCCCCAGCTGCTCCACTCGGTCGACCCCTCCCCACCACCTTGCATGCTAACCAAATTGTCTCAGGATTGGTGATGAGCCCTACACTTTGGGTCTCTTCGATACTGCCGGCCAGGAAGATTACGATCGCCTTCGGCCCCTCTCCTACCCCCAGACCGACGTCTTCCTCGTCTGCTTCTCCGTCACATCCCCCGCCTCATTCGAAAACGTCCGCGAGAAGTGGTTCCCCGAAGTCCACCACCACTGTCCCGGAGTGCCGTGTCTGATTGTGGGAACTCAAGTCGATCTGAGGGATGACGCGAGCGTCCGTGAGAAGCTGGCAAAGCAGAAGATGCAACCCGTTAGGCGCGAGGATGGCGAGCGCATGGCCAAGGAGCTCGGTGCGGTCAAGTACGTCGAGTGTTCGGCGCTCACGCAGTACAAGCTGAAGGATGTCTTTGATGAGGTTTGCATCTCTCCCACACTCCGCCATAGATATGGCGCTAACCCGCTTGCGTCCTGCAGGCAATCGTCGCAGCTCTAGAGCCACCCCAGACTAAGAAGCCGAACAAAAGCCGGCATTGCGTCGTCTTGTAGTCTCGACGGGCTCACCGGTAGCTATTCACAGTCAAAGGCGCGAGCAATGCCATAGCTCCATTCTTCCCAGTTTCCTCAATGCTTTCAGGTCGGGCGTGGTTGGTTTCCCGGATACCTTGTTGTGGAGACCCGGCGCTTTGGGTAGCGGAATCAGTTTTTCCCTCAACTTTTGGCAGCTTTCGATTCGAGTTGGAAGATCATTAAACATTGGAGAGAGTGTGAAATTGGCTTATGGAAACAACACATCATGATGCAGCTGGCAAGACGCGCAGCTGCAGTCGACTGGTGCTGGGAGCTCAGAGCTTGCAGAGGCCGCGAGAGATGAGGATGGGCCGGCGGGAGCATGGACACAAGGCATTCGAGGGTCTGTTCAACGGCTTCCAAGGCTGGCGAATATGGAAGGTTTCGCCTCGAGAAGATGGCATGGAGGAATTCTCGCGCAAGGGATGAGTATGATCTCTTTAATTTTCTAAATCTCTCAGCTCTGAGCTCTCAGTTATCCATTCTACTTTTTTTGCAAGAAATTTTTTATTTTCCACCAATTCTCTGTGATTGATCGAAGCCATAGGATGTGCCGGCTCCGCGGTTTAGGTGGAAGGCGTGCGCGCTCAGGATGCGCCGTGGGGATTTCCTAATTACAGCCAAAAGGCGCAGCAAAATTCGACACGCCGTGGGCATCCTCAAGCGGAATAGCCCATAGTTGACGGTAACCACGTCGTTCTGTTTACCTTGAGCTCAAGCATTCTGTCCAAACAAATCTTGACGCTAACAATTGCACACCCGCTATTGAGGGATCTTGTGGCATTGAGCATTTGGTAAGAAACCCTCAACCTTTCACCGCTCTCAACTATTATCAACTGACTGGTACCACTTCTTGCTCAGGTATTTCTGTCAAGAATCCGCCAACATGCCGGTGGTCAGCTGCACCAGTCCTCAAAAGCGTCATCCGACGTCGCCAAAGAAGTCGTCGATTGGCAGCGGCCGGGACGAAGAATCCAAGCTGTTCCAGTCCCTTGACCAGGCTCAGCGGTCGCAATCATACCGTTCCCGCTACGACAATTCCTCCTACCGCGAGCAATACGACCGTGAGAATTGCCTCCGGAGCCAATCTCAGCCCCCCTCGCTTGGCAACCATCATCACGAAGGACGCGAATCCGACAACGCTACGCACGCCACGAATGCCGTCTCTGATACACCGCAAACAACTATCACGTCGTTTATGGCCCAGATAGATGAGCGCGCTCAAGTCAAGAAATCAAGGCGTTCCAGTCTTGGCCCCGCAGCCCTAAAGCTTGTTCCGGAGGAAGACGAGGAGGCCGTCCCGACTGATCGTGCGTTCATCGAGTCGCGCAGGGAGAAGCAGATTTTGGAAATGATGGCCAACTCGAACACGACTCCACCCCGTTCTCGCCAGCTCAGCGTAGAGTACGATGACGACACTCCTCCCTACGCGGCTCGCGTTCATCAGAAGAAGCGCAGCCCCAAAAAGGGACTTCGAGTTGCAATGCCCAGCCACATTAGGATGCGATCCAAGAAGTTCAACTTGCGCTTCAGATCACAGTCTACATCTGAAGCCGAACCGCCTGGAAATAAGGCCCTTGATGATCGACGATCAAAGACGTTGAATCCGCTGCCTGGCACCGAAGGCGACATGCCATCCATGCCACAGGCGCCCTCCTCCAGCGCGACCCAGCATACCAGATTCTCTGACCGAAGCAAGAGCAGCAAGGCCAGCTTTTTCCAGCAAAATCAAGGCCCGTCGACCCTCAGCCTTGACAGCTCGAGCACTCCTCCGCCGCTGCCTGCCAAAGACACTCCCCCTCATCTCAAGAAGATGAATGCTGAACTTGCAGCCAGAAGGATGCCAGGCTTTGAAAGTCCCGGAGAGCATGGCATGTCTGAGACCGAGACGGGTGGTGTCAACGCTGACAAGAAAGACCCGGCTGAGCACGAGGCAGCCGAAGACATACAGATACGGTCTGGCCCTGCAGGGCTTGCCCATGTAGTAGGCAGGGCTCCCAGCATTTACTCGATGCGTGCCAGCATCGCTGGCCACCAGGAGCTGTTGGCTCGTGATGCAAAGGCTACGCCCAAGGGCCATGGACAGCAGCAGACGATTCTGCGTGTCAAGACATCAAGCGGAGAAGTCTTTGACTACTCGCCTTCGGTGTACTCTGTCCAGTCTCAGACTCCTGGAACTTGTGAGGTATGTTTGCCGTGTTTTCTTTGTCCTGGTCGGCCCGGGCGGTGCTGTGAGGTTCAGGTCCGGGTGGGCAGCTGCTCGCTTGCTCCGCTGCGACTGCCCCAACATCAGACCTTGTGACGTCAACTGTCCAGTTTGGCCTCGACTTCACGCAGATTCCCGTCGCGTTGGGACGTCGCAGCGACGCGTGGCTTTTACTGTTGCCCTCCTTGATTCCATTCACCTCTCCCCCAACACGCGACCTTGTCAGGTGCCCTACATACCAACCACATGGCTTACCTTTCTTCAGTCTGATAACTTCATTCGCTTTCCCAAGCACACTGTTACGCTTGCTCCCATCGACGAGCCTCCAGATCGCCATCGTAGCGATCAAAACACTCCCGTCAAAGCCAAGCTCGCGCGCAAGCATCCATTTACTCTCCAAGGTCTGTCGCCGTCCCCCCCAAACAAGTTGTCGCCTGAGCCAGCGCGGGAGGCAGAAGGTGAATGTCTATTGGACTGCGCTACTAGGGTCAATCTTGGTTCGACACGTTGGCCGCATCGAACGTCCTCGCTCAAAGGGCCGGAATGTTCCCCACCACGCCTTTTTTCTTCATGCGCTCTACCGTCGATCTCCATGTCTGGCTATACTGAGCACCCTCTAACCTCTCATTCGCAAACAGGAACGCGTACGGCACCCCACATTATGGAGAATTCGCACGAGGACTCTTCCCACGACAGCAGCCGCGAGCAGAACGAGGACATCAAAACGCCCGTTACCGAGACGCCTTGCTCCAGCGGTGACATCAACACTCCCAAACAGGTCCCTGAGAATGCGCAGTCCAACCGCCCACCTCCGCCTTCCTTTGGTCTCACGCCTTTCCTCAGTCAGTTCCAGCGCGACCCGAACGCGTCTCCGATGAATTTTCAAGTCCAAAGCGCCGTGCCATCTCCTCTCAATAGCCGTTCCAATGCGCAGAACATGCCTTCTCAGAACATGCCTCCGCAGAACATGCCTCCTCAGAACGTGCCTCCGCCGTTCATTACGCCGAGAATGCCTACGAACCTGGACCCGTTCTGGGAAATGCTTACTGGTTTCGATGTTATCAACTTTCACGTCAATCAAGCCCATAGCGAGACCCGGGCGGCTACCGCGCAATCCCAGGAGGAAATTTTTGCCTACGTTGGCGATCAGGTCGATAACATCAAAAGTTTGATGGAAGAGCAGTGTGCGAACCATGACCGCAAAATGGACGCCGTTGAGCGCAATGTGAACTTCTCGGCAGATGAGCTAGAGAAGGTCAAGAAGGCCATCGACACGTTCAACGTCAATCTGGACGAGCAGGTCATGAAGCCGATGAAGATGCTTGCGGACAAGAACAACGAGGTGTGCAGCAGGCTGGAGAAGCTCGATGAGACAATGCAGCGGCTTGAGAGAAAGTTGGATGACATGGTCAAGACAATATCTTCTCCACCAGCCTCTCAGGGCGGCGTCATTCCCAACTCTTGCTTACCTTCGCTGGCTCGCCCTCATGATGGACCACCGGTGGGATATTCTCGTTGGCACGGCTATGAGAATCTTCGCCAGACGGCGCCGGGCAGCCAGATGCCATACACTCAGGTCGGTCAGAGTTACTACAACGGAGGCGATTCTGTCCAGCAGCCTGGCAACCAGAATGAACAGTACAATGCAGGCCAAGGCCACGGCTACGGCCATGCCTACAGCAACAGCGACAGAAGCAGGAGCGGCGCCAGCACCGGTAATCGGTAGGTCTTGGTCTTTCAATCTATCTTGACTTGCATGACTAACTAGAGGTTTGCAGCAGCCAGTAGTATTGGCAGTAATCCGTGACGACGGCATCAAAGTACGGTGATGAAAATGCGCGCTGCTTCGGAGATGACTGCCGGTCACTCTGCCTCGAGGTCAGAGGCCGTTATTCATGACCATCAGATCAAAGAGGTTGCCGGTACCCCTCGACTTTGAGCTTCTGCACTTGATTGTCACGTTGCTTCTCCAATCTGCAGCTCGACAGAGGTACATGGGGCTTGCAGTTATTCCTGCATCGGCTCCTCATTGTGTTGGTCTCGGCCATTTGCCCTTTCCCCCTTTGTTTTTGGTTTTAGTTTCAAAGTTCTCTAGATTCGCAAGCCCGAGGGCCTTGACGCGAGTCTTCGGTTGCGTTTCATTTTCCTCTGGTTGAATGAGGAAGCCGTTGAAGGAGCATCCAGCGGCCCGGCCATGGCGCAGGGCTTCCTCAGGCCTGGGTGGTGGAGTTGGAACTCGGAGGATCCTGGATACTCAATGGAGTGCCGTCATGCCTCGGCTTTGATTCATCAAGTGGTTCAGTGCGCTTTTCCTTTTCTGCCCCCAAAAAGACGCATAATCAGGTACCTGGTCGTGCTTGCCTCGCTTGTACAGTATTAGATAGCAGTTGCGCGCTGCATGCAGGTAGATGAAATATGACCAGTCAAACAAAAAAGTTGCGGGGAAAAAAAAAAAAAAAAAAAACACCAAGCAGAGCACGTGGTGGAGATTGCGACAGGTGTTAAAACGGACAAAGATTTGGCAAGGCCGCGCATCGGTCGCATCAGTCGCCGTGCGCGAGGAGAGAGGTGGCGGACGGTGAAGACAGGCACAGGAGGGAAACTTTCATGCGGAGCAGTCGGAAGAGCCAGGGTTTTCCGGCGCGCCGTTGGACAAAGATGAGAGCAGCGAGAGGAAGACGGGCAAGAATGGGCTGGATTCGATCCATGTCTGTGAGCTGTCTTACGGCCGGCTCCCCACCAAGAGGAGCGTTGCAACGCGCAAGACACGATCGACTACTTGGAGCCAGTGGGTAGCGCGAGATATCAATCAAGTTCCATGGCGTACGCACGGCCCTCGGGCGGCTGCGGTGCGGTGCAATCGTGAGTGGCTTGAGGCCTCAACCATCGGATCTCTCGACTCTTCTTGACTGTATCCATCCCACCCCATTCATTCCCTCCCTCCCACATGAGCGAGTCCACGATCCCGCAAACAAAGCCCCCGGGCCCCTTGTCCGCCGCCCTGGCCCCGGCCCGCGACCACGACGGCCAACCTGAACACCCTCCGTCTCACCACGACCCAACTTTGCCCGCTCAGCCTGCTGCTGAACTTGCAAATGCAAACAGAGCCGCAACCGCCCTCTTGAACCCTGTCGGCAAGCCGCATTCCCGCACCCCCTCGGCCGCCCGTCTGTCGCTCCAGACCGACTTCACCAACACCCTCCCTTCGAATGCCACGCCTTCCATCGTCAACACCCTTGCTGCCGACGTCCCACAAGCCCACGACTCCGCCGCTATGGACATTCAGCAACAACATCAGCAGCACCAGCAGCAACAACAACAACAACAACAACAACGGGGCCTCAGTTCCGCCCTCTCTGCCGCCAGTCTGGGCAGCTCGCTCTCTCCAAGCTCCGCCATTTCCTCACCCGCCTTGGGCGCCCTCGCCGACATTACTCCTCTGCCTTCGCCGCTCGTCGGCGGCGACTCGCCAGGTCCGTGGCGCCGTGCCACCGTTTCGCGACCAGAGTCCCGCGGCTCGTCGGGTGCTACCCGAGAAGATTGCTTGTCAATGCCGTCGACTGGCACCTTGTCGCCCTCGCGCACGCCCTCGCGGAAAAGCAAAGGATACTCGGGTCTAATGACCGCTGCCGTAGAGGCGCACAGCGCCAACATGCAGGCCGTTGAAAAGAATAGATCAGCACACGCGCGCCATCGTAGTCTGAGCGAGTACCACCCCGATCCGCTGCACAACGCGCGGCCACGCCATGTCACGATATCAAATCCTCACGGAACAGCAAAAGAGCCAGTCGCCGACGATGCCGCGCCTCAGTCGCAACTGCATCGCGAAGAGTACCTGGCGGCGCAACGTGGACTGGCAGCTGCGCCTTCTGCTCCCCCTTCGAACGCGAGGTTGCTCCCTACACCTCCCCCCAGCAATCGCAGCTCTACCGAGAGCGAAGAGGAAGATTTGAAAGACCAAGACATGAACATCGGATATTTGTCTATCAAGCATAATACCGGCAAGAGGAAGTTCTACCGCCCACTTCGAGAGCTCGGACAAGGCGCCTTTAGCAAAGTCATTTTGGCCACCCGGGAAAAGATCGAGTCTAAGGAACCACCACCAGACTCGCAGCTCAACCCAAAGAAGCTCGTCGCCATCAAGATTGTCGAGCATGGGCCAGCTGGAGGTGCGGATGAGGCAAGAGTCGAGATGACCCTCAAGCGCGAGGTCGAGGTTCTTAGGTCGATTTCGCATCCTTCCTTGATCAACCTCAAGGCTTTTGACTTTGACGACCAACAAGCTCTGTTGGTATTAAACTACTGTCCCGGCGGCGACCTGTACGAACTGGCCGACAAGAACCGAGGACGCATCACACCTGACTTGGTACAACGCTTTTTCGCCGAGCTTGTTGGTGCTGTACGACACCTGCACAGCCAATGCATCGTTCACCGCGATATCAAACTCGAGAGTAAGTTCCCTCTGCTTTCATGTGCCAACGCAATCGCTGCTTGGCCGAGACGCTGAACACTGCAATCTAGACGTCCTCTTAAACGTTCCCGTCGAATCGTTGTCCACGATCCAAAGCCCCCAAATTCATCCCACTGCTCTCCTGACCTTGACCGATCTTGGCCTGTGTCGCCGAATCGACTTGACCGACCCCATGCTCACCACACGCTGCGGCTCAGAAGACTATGCTGCTCCAGAGATTCTACTCGGTCAGCCATATGACGGACGCGCTACTGACGCTTGGGCTCTCGGAGTGCTGCTTTATGCGCTCATGGAAGGCCGTCTCCCATTCGATCCCCCGCCAGGAAAGGGCCGCGGACGAAGTAGGACTGTCCACCGCATCGCCCGCTGCGACTGGATGTGGTGCACGTTTGGCGACGACGATGGCGAGTGGGACCCTGAGAAGCCCGAAACAGTTCCCTGGACAGGTGCTCGCGAGGTGGTCGAAGGCTTGCTCAAAAAGGTTAGCCGCGGCCGCAAGTCACTCGACGAGGTGGCCGGAATGGAATGGGTCAAGAACGGCCTGCAAATCGAGGGCGGGGTGCTTAGGCGGCTAGACGAGGACAGCGATTCGGAGCGGAGTGGCAGTACCGACTCAACCATGCTCGACGCCGCTGCCAACGAAGCCGGTGGCGCAGCCGGTGAATCGGCGTCAGATGCGGCCAGATAGTCGCTAGTGAGGCGCTCCTGGGCCTTGGTTTCGCGCGTTCTGCTGTCGTCGTCCGCTGCTGGTAAGGATGTCTGCGCGACTTTCTGTCATGTTTGGTCCACGAGGCTTTCTTTGTCCTGTTGTGTTGTTTTTGGTCCTTTTCTGGCACTCGTTTCACGCTATCGGTTCCCTTGGCTTGTTGTCATTCTGCTTCTTCTTCCTCGGGCGTTCAGAAGAGAGACAGATTCTCTTGACTGCCACAGACGTCACCGTCTTGTTTGCTTTTCTCAGCCACCACCACCACACCTTACCACTACACTAACCTTTTGGCCTACTTCTCCCAGGCTACTTCTTCTTCTTCTCTCCCGGTTCAACACTACTACCGATACTACTACTTCTATACTTTCTTCCTCCCCTTTTATCAAGATACCACGGGTCTGCCCTCTCTCTCCCTCCTCTCTCCGCGCGCGCAACGAGAACGAATAAGAAAAGGCGTGCGCCATGTTCTTCTAACACTTCCTCTTTGTTTCTTTTTATCCAGGTTCTCGCACCAAAAGAGTAGTCGTGCGTTCTGTTGGCGCCCTTGTCGTTTGTCAGCTCGGTTCTCTCTTTCACTCCAACGTTGGGTCTGCTCGGGCTTGGTTTGGGAGTTTCTGTCTCGTTCTTCCTTGTTTTGTTCCGCAGTGCTCCGTTCCTCCATGCGTCTGCCGTCGCTTTCCTGACGCTTGTTGCTGGTAGTCGTTTTTCTCCCGCGCTCTTTTTCTTTTTCTTTCCCTTTTTTTTTTTTTTTTTTTTTTTGGCTTTGCCCTTTCTGTTCTGTTCATCCGTCCAGTCGTCTCTCTGTCTGGTGATGAGCACGCAAGGCCCATGTCGTTGAAACAATAACATGGGCCGGCCTGGCTGAGGCGCTGTGTTTGTCTGCTCTGTACTGCTCTGCCCATTCTGCTACTGCTTCGCCTTGCCTTGCCTGCTTTGCCTGCTTTGCCTACCCTGTCAATCACTCCCTCCATCATCCCCCTCCCACCTTATTCCCTCACATACTGCACTCTCTCCCCGCTCAGCCAACCCATCAATCCACCCCGTCACTCGTTTGAATACCATCAGCTTAGCTGACAGCATGGATAGTTGACAGATGGACGGACGTTTAGTCGATCAGAGGAAACGAAAGCAAAAAGGGGGATGGGAGGGATAAATGACACGGCAGTGGAGCAAGCGGGCGACGGACGGACGGATTGGATTGGATCAAAGCCGCTCCACATTTGTACTTTTATCATTCCACACATCATACACAGAGATGTCTTGAAGATGAAATATACACAGACAGTAACGATGGATAGAATGAGGATTGAGGACTGTCAAAAAGGCGTGAATGGTCAGAATGAGTGATTGAGTGAGCGAGTGAGAGAGAGAGTCGGTTTGAGAGAACGAGCTTTGGTGGGGATTGATTTGGCGGGTTGTGACTTACTTGTTGTGCGATTATTAGGTTGTGAGATCCGAGAAGAGGAATGGTGATGATATTGTAGCACACAAATAGATTTGATTCATGGCCGCTAATCGGCCAGTCCCTTTCCGGTTGCCATGTAGATGGATCGATTGCTCCAGATAGCGCAGCGGCCAGCCAACCAAGGACAGACAGACAAGACGCAAGAGAAGAATCCACTTGATCAATCATTCGCTTTGTATTTCTATCGTTTTTGCTTTCCTTTGCTTTCCTTTCCGACCTCCACCAAAGCCTCCTTCCTACCTTGTATGCACTGTCCTGCCATGTCATGCATGCATACATCTCCCGTCAACTGAACCATGCCAGCTCAATTAATCCTCATCCCAGTTCTTGTTGGGGCCCGGTGGCTTGGGCCCGCCCGCCTGGCGCGCGACGATGATCTGGTCGACGGCAAGAACGGTGCGAGCAGCCTCAGTAGCGAGCTTGATAGCCCAGCTCTTGGAGACAAGGAGGTCGAGGATGCCGGCCTCCGCGGCGTCGAGGACGCCGCTCTTGTCGTCGTTGTCGATGTCGACGCCGGCCGACCATGACGCGGGCGAGGCGGCGTCGTCGGCCGACTTGGACGCGGTCGCGTGCGCCGTGTACAGGCGCGACAGCACCTCGGTGGCGTCGAGGCCGGCCGACTCGGCCAGCGTGCGCGGCACCACTTCGAACGCCTCGCCATACTTCTTGATGGCGTACTGGCTGAGGCCGGGCGTCTTTTCGGCAATGGCGTTGAGGCGGTCGATGAGGGCCACTTCGGTGGCGCCGGCGCCGGGCACCAGGCGCGGGTCGCGCGTGATGGCCTTGACGACGTTGACGCCGTCGTCGACTGCGCGCTCCACGTCGTCGAGGTGGTTTTGCGTCGCCCCACGCAGCACCAGCGTCGCCGTGCGCGTCTGCTCGTTCTCCTGCCGGAACACCGTCACGCGGTCACCGCCGATTTCGAGAGTCTCGACCACGTCAACGGTGCCCATCTCGTCGGGCATGGGGGCGCCCAAGCGGGCCAGAGGAGTTGCGCCAACCACGCGGCAGAGACGGCGGAGCTCGAATTTCGAGAGGACCTTGATGACGAGGATGCCAAAGCGGTTGAGGTAGTGGAGGGCCAGCTCGCCGATGGTGGAGCCGGCGACAATGACGCGCAGACCCGAGTCGTACAGCTCCTTGACCATGGTCTCGACCTGCTGCTCTTCGCCCTTGCTAAAGTCCAGCATCTCCTTGGCGTTGTGGAGGAGAACCGTGCCCTTGGTTTCCGTCTGGCTGATGTCGATTGGGCAAGAGA
Source organism: Phyllosticta citriasiana (assembly GCF_038021145.1). Taxonomy (NCBI): domain Eukaryota; kingdom Fungi; phylum Ascomycota; class Dothideomycetes; order Botryosphaeriales; family Phyllostictaceae; genus Phyllosticta; species Phyllosticta citriasiana. Next base: position 1,352,354 of record NW_027117285.1, on the reverse strand, counting down.
AGACGCCGACCTTGGCCTTGGAGGCCTTCTTGACGCTTCCGTCGGGCTCACGGCCAAAGACCATGCCCTTGACGACCTTGCTCTGCTCCAAGCTGCCACCCATGATCTTGACCACGCGAATGTTGTCGACGTTGAAGTTGGCCGGGTTCTTGGGAAGGACGGCCAGGACGGCCTCTGCAACCATGTCTGCCAGAATGTCCTCGGTGCCGTTTTGCTTTGCCGCAATCACCGTCCGGATCGCCTTGCTAAGCTGTGCCTGATCCCTCATGTCCTCGACCTTGTCTATCACAAGCTCTGTGTCCCGAGTCAGCCAAAGCACCTCCTTTCTAGACCGTCGCCACAGGCGGTAGGAAACCTACGCTCCAACAGCTTCAAGGCCTCAATCTGTGCCTTTTCGTATCCCAACACAATGTCGCTCGTCTTGAGGCCCATCCGTATCAGCTCCTCGGCCTTCTTGAGCAGCTCGCCAGCCAGCACAATGACCAGGTTGGTCGCGTCGCCCATCTCGGCCTCTTGTTGTTGCGACGCCATGACGAGCAGCTTGGCGGCGGGGTGGACGACTTCGAGTTCGCGCAGGATCGTGGCCGCGTCCGACGTCAAGATCATCTTTTGGAGGTGGTTGACGACAATCTTGTTGCGGCCATAGGGTCCCAGTGAAGTTTGCACCGTCGACGTGATGGCCCGACATGCATCGATGTTGCGGATGACGGCGCCATCTTCAGCGTCGTAGCTGAGCGTTCTGTCAGTAATGGCACAGGGGTGGACAGCTCGGAGGTCGCTGCGGCGGACGGAGCGGGTGCGTGGAGACTGAAGGAGGCGGCGTACTTTTGGTAGCCCTGCTTGAAGAGCCCCGAGTTGGGGGCGTTGGGTATCGAGAGAGACATTATGGAGCTATCTGGCCGCTGCAACGTGTGGTTTGGATGCAGGCGGGGGGTGCGGGCAAAAAGTCGACGGAAGCTGGTGTTTGTCAGGGCGTCGCGCCAAAACCCAACTCCCGTCGCGTCTGCAAGAAGGCTTGGCGCCGCCGCACCCCGCAACCAACAGGGGGCCCCTGACCGCCCTCGAGCTGCCACCTCAGATTCACCGACTTCTACGAATTGCTTGGATTTCCATCTCCATCCATTATAGCTAGTCTTGCTTCATTTCAAGCTTACTCACCACATCCGCCTCAGAAATAAAAGATCAACCGCTCGCACAGCTTTCATATCAAACTAAACCGCCAAAGGAGAGGACGATTAAGCCGTCTTGGAGGGAGATATTGCACTGATCTAAATACGAGAGGCGTCTCAAAATAGAAAAAGAACAGCCGCCTCTCTTTTGCCATCAAGGCGCCGTCCCATCTGTACAATGGCGCCTTGCGACTTGGGTTTTAAAAATTGTTCCACCATGCCGAGTCGGTCCCACATACAATGTCAAGGAAAAAGCCTGATCGAGGCAGTCAAACACTAAAGGAAAAGGTTGAGTTTGGTGGTGAACAACAAAAGTTAAGGAAAGGTTTGAAGAGAGTTATTGGCCGGGGTCTTGATATCAGGAAATTGAGGAAACCGTTGGAGGTATCGTGGCCGTTACAGGAAAAAAAACATGAACCATGACTCCTCTAGCACCACGCCATCTCACGAAGCGCTGGCTTGCGTCCTAGTCTCAGTGTCAGTGTGGGCAGAGAGCATTGTGCTGGCGCCAATCGAGCTGGTCCGTTTGTGGCGTCTTGAATGGTGGTGATGGTGGGGCTTCTTTGAGAGAGATCCAACATCATGCTTGCCTAGACAGATGCGAATTAGTCACTACTGCGACAGACATGTCGTTGATGACTTACCATCGCAACAAGCCCTCACATTCTCCAGCCTATCAGCTTCCCTCTCTTGCGCCTCAATCACCTGCCTCAAGTCCTCGGCAGAGTCTTGGATGACGGAAGCATCGTAGATGGAACCGTTTCCTGCTGCACTGCCAGCATCACGGGTGCCAAGCCTACTATGGCGACTCGAAAAGGAGCCACGAAGAGTTCCAGCGGGCCCAAACATGCCGCTGATAGTGCTTAGTCGTCCCGACATGGACGACGGCGAAGGCGTGGCCAAAGTGCCACGCTCAGCAGCAGCGCGGCGCTTGGTGATGGTATCCAGTCTGCTTCGTCGGGGTGACGACGCCTTGGTGGTACGACTGTTGTAGGACGACAGCGAGACGCGGGAGCGTCCAGTCAGGCGAGAAGTGGTGCGACTGCCGCCGTACGCAGGGTTGAATTCGCGTGCATCTTCGGCTGTAATGCTCCTATCAATGACACTTTCCTCACCGTCGCGCTCTTGGCTGGTGCGCAAGAGCAGATACGAGAGGGCGTTGAACCAAGTCTCGTGCCTCTGGCTCGTAGTGGCGGTGAACTTGACGTAGCGGCCAGGAGTGATGACTATTAGGCTCTTGCGGTGGAGGCCTGGCGGGTACGGGTTGTCGTCGTTTTCGACGCGGACATCCTCGATCTGCACACTCTTGGCTTTGAGCTGGTTCTTGCCAGCAGTCGCTGGGTCTTGATCGCTCCAGTAGAGCGTCCTAGTGTAAGGGTGGACCCAGAAGAAGCGTCTGTGGCGATTCTCGGACATTTCCTCACGTCCAGCCTTGCGAGTGTACTTCCACAAGTACTCGCCAATCATGGTCTGGGTGATGGCTTGGATTATGCGGGGATCCGTGGTCGAGTCAGCTTCACGCCCAATGGGGTTAACGGGAATATTGAAGCGCTGATCGATCTCGGACGCAAAAGAAGAGACGGATGTACGGCGAGAAGTGGGTGACGACACTTCGCTGCGGTTGGCCTGCAAACGCGCACGAGGGGTGGTTCCATCCCTGACCGAATGCGGGCTCGCTGGACGAGCACCCGTAATGCTGCCGCTGGGTGTGCGAGGAGGCAGTTGAGAAGCGTGCGAGCTGTTCTGGTTCTTGTACGCCGAAGCGGGTTTCACAGGCGGCCCCATCACCGGCGGTGTCCGCGGGGTCTGTGTAGCCTTTTGAGAAGCAGCCGCGATGACTTCCTTGTGGTCCGAGGGAAGAGGTGGAGCTTCCACGCGCGCGCTGCGCAGGCTGGAGGCGCTGGCTGGCTTGCGAGGCGTCTTAGAGTCCTTCTTTGGAGATCCTGGAGTCTTGCCCGTCAACGAAAGGCTTCTCGTGGGACTAGGCGGTCCAGCGAGCATGGTTGACTGCTTATCCTTCATGAGGCTGTCGAGCTCCTCGGCAGAGATGAGGGTTTGAGTGCTCATTTCAACCATGTGTGACCGAGAGGCGACATCGTTCTCCGGAATAGACTGCAACGCCTCCCTACCCTCTTGCATGGCGGGCGAATCGTGACGGAGATCCCTCTTGTCTTCGACTGGTTCGACGTTGGCAACCTGGGCAGTCGTGATGGCCCGCCTCTCCTTCGCCATGATCTCCGAGTAGACCTTTTGGAAGGCGACTGGATCAAGGACACCCGGCATATTTGCGTCCTCGGGCTCCGTGTTCTGTGTGAGGATGTTGGTGTATGACAACGTTGGAGTCTTCTCGTCAGTAGAGTCAGTCTGCACAGCGACCGGCTTGGGAGCAGGACGAGTGACAGGCTCAATCGCCTGGCCGGAGACTGCCGAAAACGTTGAAGGAGTGAACTTGGGCGTCTCTGGGGAGATGGGAGCCGAGTGTAGAGTGGAGAGTGACGAAATTCGCAGGTCTGCCGGTTGGACCTTGGGAGCTTCGGGAGAAACGGGGTCGGAGTGCAGCGCGGAAATTGATGAAAGCTGCAGGTCGGCTGGCTTGGCTGCAACCTTGGGGGTTGAGGCAAACTCAGCAGCAATAGGCTCCGAGTGCAGGGACGAGACTGGAGAGAATTGGAAGGCGGGAGCTTTGGGGCTTTCCGCGGCGATTGGCTCTGAGTCGAGAGACAAAATGGAAGAGAGATTTGAAACTGGATCCTCCTTGGGAGCCGGGGTCTCTGGGTCAAGCGGCTCTTGGGAGTGGTAGGATACCACGGTTGAAAGGTCGTGGTCAGGCGTAACCTTGCGGGCAGTAGAAGGCGCCGTAGGCTCGGAGTGGAGAGAAGAAATGGGAGAAAAGTGGAAAGGAGGGGGGACGACCTGCGGTGCACTGGGAACCTCGGGTTCAACGGGCTCCGAGTGTAACGCGGTAAGAGAAGAGAGCTGAAGGTCAGGTGTCGAGGGAGCTTCCGGTTCGACGGGATCTGAATGAAGGGCCGAGACTGATGAAAGCTCGAGCTTGGGGTTTGAAGGAGCTTCCGGCTCGACAGGGTCTGAATGCAAAGACGAGACCGATGACAACTGCAACTTGGCAGGAGCTGGAGTTTGAGGCTCGACAGGTTCAGATTGCAAGGTCGAGACGGAGGAGAGCTCAAGCTTGGGAGCAGTAGGAGCTGCGGGGTCGACTGGCTCGGAGTGCAACGACTGCAGCGATGACAGATCAAGTTTAGGGGGTGCAGGCGCAGCAGGTTCCACCGGCGCCGAAGTGAGCGAGGAGATGGCAGAGACCTCGAGATTTGCAAGCGTTGGTTCGAAAGGCTCAACTTGTTGAGCATTCAGTTCAGAGATGCTCAAAGGCTGAGGTGAGACGGCTGGGGTCGTTGTAGCATTCAGCTCCTGGCCCTTTGATGTCAGCTCGGGCTCCAGAGCAGATGGGGCCAACCCTGGTGTAGAGTCGCCTGTCTGCTCAGGTTTGGCCGGCTCCTCCTGATCCCTGCCGAGACCAAAGCCAGAAACACCAGAAATGGCGGCTCCAAGAGCAGCGGTCGTGCTGGAAACACGGCCAGAGTCGGGACTCAGTGGTTCCGTGTTCATGGACGAATCCACCATTGGCGGCCTTGCAAGAGATGCCTTGCGAATCAAAGCCTTGTCGGCCAGAGTCTTGCGAAGCTCCGGAGATTCTTGGGGAGAGACAATTGAGGCGCGGCCCGGAGTGCCAAAGTCACTTCCAGTCTCTGAAGCTGCATCGCTGTCACGCTCGCTAAAGTTGCCGAGCTCTGCGAGCAGACTCTTGCCGCCGTCGGGCTCAACTTGACTGCCATCACTCATGAAACTAGCTGAAGGCGACTTTGAAACGTGGTTGTTGAGCACCTCTGCAGCGCTACGCACAGAGCGACGACCGCCGCGGCTGATCTTGAGGCGGTAACGGGGCTGCTCAGTGCGCTTGGGCGTCTTGACCTCGACTTCGCTGTCGTCAACCTCATCGCCAGAAGTGGATGCAGTGCTGAGGTACGAGTCGCGGCCAGGTCTGTTGTCGCTCATGCGAGAGTAACGACGCGTGCGAATCGTGCCACGGTCAGAATCTTCAGCCTCGGTGTCCTCTTCGGTACTGGAAGCACTCATTGTTTCTGCGCCTGTGTGGAAAGCGTCCGTCTCAGTCGCCTCGTCGCGCTCATGGGCAGTTTCAAAAGCGTCAGAGCTTTCAGCGACCGTTTGAAGAACCTCAGTACTGGGTCTGGTAAACGAGGCGGAGTTGACACGGCGACTAAATGGACTAAGGCCGACACCACCAATCGAAGGTTGAGGTCTTCTACTAGGTGTTTCCGGCACGTCATGTTCGTCGTTGTCTTCCCAGTCACCGTCATCAACAATGATCTCATCTCGGGAGCCTCGGGACATTCCCAGCCTGTCGGGACGGGGTGGCTTTTTAAACAAGTCTTGTTTTTCATTGGGCCGGCGTTTCTTGGAATTTGAGACGCCGTTGGCTGCTTCCTTGCGAGCAATGTCAAGCTCATCCTTGGTCTCCTGCAGCAATCTCCGAAGCTCCATCTTTTCCGTCTTTTCACGGTGAATGTTGTTCTTGAGATTTTGAATCATTCGATGCGCGTGCTGCAGTGAGCTCTTCAACGTCTCGGTCTCGAGATGGCTGTGGCGAGGAGTGAACTTGGTCGGTGAGGGTGGCGGAGAATTCTCAGGAGTATCCTGGTCAGTGTCTTGATCCTCAGCGTCGTGGTTCGAGTCCCGTCCCGAGCCTGACTCTTCCAGCCGCCGGTGGTATGCGACTGCTTGAACAAGCTCCTGGTTCTGGGAGATGAGTTCATCAATCTTGTGCTGGAGCGCAGAGCGTTCGGTCTCTCCCGAGCTGACGTTGCGACGCAGGCCCATGATTTCGGCTTCGTGTTGCTTGTACATTGCTTGGTAGTCGTCATTGAGCTTGCCGTGAGCTTGCTTGATCTCTTCGAGCTCTCGCTCGATCGAAGCCTTTTCCGCATTACTGGAAGAGATGTTCTGGTTGAGACGTTGTTCCTTGGCAACGGCCTGCTTTTGCTGGGCCGTGAGTTCTTGAATTCTCGTCTCTAGGTTCCAATTTTCATCCTTGTAACGCTGTTCACTCTCGTCCAAAGCCCTGAGCCGTTGCGTCAACCCTTCCACCTCGACTTCCAAGTGCGACCGTTCGGCATTGACTTGCTTCAGCAAATCGTCCTTTTCCGCCAAGGCAGCCTGCAGCTCGCGGACCTGATTGAGCAGAGAGCTGCTGATTTCCGTGGCCAATTTGATGTCATGGATGCGATTGGGCTGCTGGTTCCTTTGTTTCCTCGTCGGGACGCTAAGTTTCGAAGGAGAGGCGTGAGCTTCGCTCGAGAAGACGGAATTCCCATCCGCGTCCAGAGAGGCATGGTAGCTGGGGACTCTAGTCTTTGGTATAAAGGCCCGCGCAGTGTCCTTGCCAACCTCGTTAAACTCGCGTTCCAGCTCAATAAGCTTTGACCGCAGCTCGGCGCCAACTTCCGCCGAGTCAGATTGCTGCTCGACCTCCTTCAAGCGCTCGCTGAGCTCCTTTCTTTGTTGCACAAGTATGGTTCCCAGCTGAGAAGCTTCTCGCAGCCTCCGCTCCGTCTCGGCCAGGTGTGCTTCGAGGGCGCGTTTCGTCGCCGATGGTGAGCCGTCCGAGTAGACTGAAAAGGTCTGGGTGTCGAAGCTGGCATATCTCTTGCGATGCGATTCTGCGTTGTTGGAGGCAGCGGAAGGGCCGAAAGGGTCGGCGTCGCCTTCGCCCTCGACACTGACAGCCTTGGAGGGCGAGGCCATGGTTGGCATGGTATTGCTGGGGCGTTGGGAGGGCTCAGGAGGAGAAAAGGGCGCGAACAGTGTCTACAACGGCTTTGTATGGGGAGTCGGACGGAAGGCTGCAGCGAATAGTCGTAGAGCAGGAGTGGACGAGGTTTCGTTTCAACAAATTAGGTGGCGCTTGTAGCGTGCAAAGAAAAACCAAAAGAGCGTCGTTGTCCAGGCGGACTGTGAGAACAAGGCGTAAGTCGAACGCGGTAGCAAGGGCAGCGGTTGCAGAATGGCGCGGTGAAAGGCGGTAGGGAGAGAAGGGGGGGCGCCTTAGGCGGAGGTTGAAGCCGTAAGGACGACAACAACAACGGGTTGAAGAAACACGGCGGGGAGGGTGGCGTGTCTCACTCGCGCCGTCTTGGGAGGGGGGGGTTAGGTGAGGGTGACTCTGCGCATCGCTGGGGAGGAGGAGAGATGCGCGCGCGCAGTCGGAGAGAAGGCCTGACAAGGATACGGAGGAGAGAGAGAGAGAGGGTGAGAGGGTGAGTGGAGGGAGCCGGTTGATGATGAAGAGGGAGGGGGCAGCGTCCGTGTGTTTGTTATCCACCAGCACCAGCCAACCCAGGCCTGGCAAGGTCCCGCCGCCGCCGCGCAAGACCAAAGCAACCGAACCCAACCCAACCCCAACCCAACCCAACCCGCGCAACGGCGGCTCTCGCAGCCTCAGCCCTAATTGGGACTTGGTCAAGGTACGTACTGTACCATTTATTTCTCTGTTCAATCTGCATGTGGTGTCGTCCTCTCCCTCGCAGCCTCAGCCCGCCCTTCCGTCGTACACGGCCACATGCGACGACGCGACGATCCCATTTCCGATCTCTCATTAACTTGCCCAATGTACAGACCACCAATAATGCGTCTCTCGTCTCCCCGCGGGACCCCTGACGGCCGACGGGAACCATCTCGAACCCCTCGAGCCGTCGCGGGAGATCTGCGCATCGCCGCCAGCCCACTTTGCAGCTCCAGTCTGCATTCGACTGCAGTAGCATGTACAGTCGCTGTGACAATCCGCTGGCCCTTTTGCTGTGCGCTCGTCAGGCCCAACGCGGCGCCGAACGCGAGCCATGACCACGAATAAAACAACAACAACAACAACAACAATAACATCCACCACAACTCAGGGAACCAAAACGACCTGTCGAGTCTCGCGGACGCGGTCAACGTCTTTGCCAAAGTAACGTTGCGACTTGAAGCTACTCGTCACATCAGCCTCGCCCGACGTTTTCTTTTCCTGTCCGCGTCCTGTGCCACACGAGACACGACGTGGCACGCGGCCGGCGCCCCGGCAACGCGACCAGGTTGTAGGATTCTGTACTCACCTCCAGCGAACATTGGCCTTTAGCACATTAAGGCATCCTTGGAGATACTGCTGCACCTGTACATCCACCTTCTCCCCCCAGCTCGGTATCTCGGAATGCGAAATATACCACTGGCGGTAGCACTCGTGCAGCAGCTCATTGGCCTTGTCATAGCTCTGCTGCTGCGAGAGACCTAATCTCCGACGAAATATCGAGATGAGGTTCTGGCTATGGCCAACACTCTGCCATGGGTCAGTTGTTGTTCTGTTTCAGACTCTGCCTACGTGACCAGGCATACTCACGTGTTCTCGATGGTATGACAAAATGTCATTCTGCCTGTGCCACCACCTTTGTCAGCCTGCTTCTGTTGTCTCCTTTGACGTCGCTTCTTACAGTGTCAACATTTCGGCTACCAGTCGCTCAATATCTCGAATTGCCTTGCACTCAAACACGGCCTGTGGTAGCCTTAGCCCGCACGCATATCTATAGCATACCGTCAGCCTTGACCTCGGTCGAGCCAATTCCTGTCTTCACTTACTCTTCCAACGACAACAGGGGATATAGACCAATGTTTTGCGCTCGGATATGCAGGTACCGCGTAATGTTTTCCATGACGACCATGTCGTCGAATTTTTCGCCATGCAGTTCCGCAACACTCCTGCAAAAGTGTATGTTGGACTTGACATATCTCTGCCGGGCATCTGCTCTGCTCTTAGTCATTGCATCTTTGTCTTTCTAGAATCTGTCGACTCACCGTCGCACGTCGACTTTCCCACCCTTTCCCAGATGGAATGAAAGAGCTGCTGCAGGGGTGTGCTGGCCATGGCCGCAGAGTTTTTTCTTTCTCGCTCGAATTCCGGGTTCAATTTTTGGTCGTCGTCATCGGAGGACAGGGCTTCCTCGAGTTCGCTCGACTCTGTTTCGACAGGAGACGTCGACCATGGCCCGAGCGCCGCCTGTCCGACAACGGGTGCGCTGCATCCTTGTGGAACAAGAACGGCAACCATGCCCGCGACTTCAGCTCTGCCCTTTTCACGGTCTATGCCCAGTATGCCCTCGTCGAACTCTGCCGAGGGTCAGAAACGTCAAGCGGGAGGGTAAGGGTACACCAACGATCGTCAAACTCGAAGACCTGGGCGTTGCTGTTAGCGTCTTACCCCTGACTACATCGTCTCTGATTGGTTGAATGCTCACCCAGTAAATCCAGTCACAAACTGTTCGAAGCTCCTCCTTGCCGACGTCGGGACACAGGATGGCACTGAAGTAGCAAAAGTCTGCCGCACAGCGCCGCTTGATGTCCTTCTCGCCAAGATTCTGCCACAGGTTTGCCCTCATCCACTCTTCCGACTCTTTCCTCACTTGCTCGTAATGGGGGTTGACTTTGGGTTCAGGAGCAATGAAGCTGACGAGAAGATCGGGAAGTATGGCCATGTCCGCCGTCTCCTTGGTCGTCTCCTTCTTGATCAGACGGACGGTTTGACGAGCGAACTTCTTGGATTTCCCCGTCTTGAACGACCTGCCAGGAAATGTTGATGAACGACCCAAGGTCGAAAGAGATATGTTGAGTCCAGGCTCGTCGGTGGCAAGCAACATTGTGTATTGCCTTGTTTGATGTTGAATAATGGTATGCTGTCTTCACTATAATGGTGGTTCAAGTGGTCTGGATTTTGATGCTCTCTTGTTTTTCCAAAAGAACAAGGCACTTGGAATATCTTATATGCAAGAACAGGCCCCGAGGGATTACCTTCGGAGTGCCCGCAGGCCCTGCTCCTCGCCGCTACTTTTTTCAGGCGGCTATCTCAAGAATTCCCAAGCAAAGTCACAGAACCACTGTCTCATCCTGCGCTGCATGTTCCTGGTTCTGGCAGCTGGACTTTACTGAGAATGCTTGGAACGTGAGTTGGATGGTAGCCTAGGGACCATGCCCGCAAGTGGATTGACACGCCCTGTCTTCCGTGAGGGTGGTGGAGGCTAGATCGCCTTGGCTGTGAACACTATCCTATAAGCGGTCCTTACAAAGGCTTTGAATGTCTTTGTGCAACGGCATCAGTGCAGATCGATGATCGATTCCGAGGTTGGTTTGACCGGCCTTATCGGCAGATGATGATCTGGACCCTTGGTGTTCATCGGCTTTATTTTTACAAGGCCATGCGCGCGTCCCTACCGAGCACCGTTAATTCCGAGAGGAGTAGCACAGCACAGGAGGTCCCTGAAGACGCATAAGACCGAGTCCAGGGCGGCTAGAAGGGTCCGATGGCGTTTTGTGAAGGTACAGGAGCGTTCAGGGCTGAAGATTTGGTCGTCCAGCTCAGGACGCGGGCTTCATTGGACCAAAACGCAGAGTGGACTTGGCCTCGTGGACAGGCTGGGTACGAATGCTGGTGGCACAATGTCTTCATAGGTGATGTCAGCATCGTCAAGTCTGTTGAAGGGATATCATCAGGCGGACATGGAAGCCTATGCTGGAGCTTCATGCGGTGATGTTGGAAGTTGACCAGGCGTGGAGCCCTAGGGCGAGCCCTAGCGTGGCATAGCTTCGGATGACTAAACCGGTGACGGAGGTGTTGACGCGCCGGGCATGCGGCAAACAATCGACATTCCAACTGCAACTTCGTGTCAGCTGCGCTCCATACACCTGTCAAAGCCGTTGCCTCGCCTGATTGACACGTCGCATACGTCGCATCGCCCTCATGGACGCACCCGTTGTCTTCAAGAAACGCTCTGGCAAGGGCGCGCCGCGCCGAGTCGCACCGCCACCTCGATCTCCCTCTGCGTTCTCAGATGCTGATTCAGGCTCCGATGGCGACGATGGTCGTAGAGTAAAACGGCGCAAGACAACCTCCAGCGCCGTTGTCAACGCCTCGTCTGCCGCGCAAAAGACCAAGACCGAAGTTGAGGGTGTCACAAAATATGCCGCAGACACGTCGGCCTCCATCAAGGACAACAACGACGCCACCAAGCAATCCAACTGGTACGACGAGAGCGCCCCCGATGTGCTTAGCGCGGCAAATCTGCTGGGAAAGACCCGAGTGAAGAAGGACACCGACAATGACAATGACGAGGGCAGAGACGGAACGTACATGGGCCAGAAAAACTACTCCAACTTCATCCAAAAGCGCGCCGACGGTCCCAAGGTCGGTCCCGTCAAACCGATCAACAGCAACGTCCGCATGGTGACGCAGATCGATTATGCTCCCGATGTCTGCAAGGACTACAAACAGACGGGTTTCTGCGGTTTTGGCGACAGCTGCAAGTTTCTGCACGCAAGAGAAGACTATGCTGCAGGGTGGAAGCTAGACCGGGAGTGGGAAATCAATACCAAGGGCAAGAAGCTTGGTGGAACCGTGGTTTCGTCGGCGAACCGCGACGCCAAGCCTGGCGAAGACGACGAGAATGAGGAGGAGGCCAAGCTGCTGGAGAAGATTCCGTTTGCCTGCATCATTTGCAAGAAGCCATACATCCAACCTGTCGTGACAAACTGCGGGCACTACTTCTGCGAAAAGTGCGCCTTGATGAGGTTCAGGAAGAACCCGAGCTGTGCAGCGTGTGGTGCTGGAACTGGCGGGAGATTCAACGATGCCAAGAACTTGAAGAAGCTGTTGGAGAAGAAGAGGGAGAGGGAAAGGAAAAAGAAGGAGAAGCTCAGGGAAGAAGGCCAAGATGTTAGCGATGGTGAAGGTGAGGATTGATCAATGGTTGGAAATTGAGTTCGACTTTTGAAGCCGAGCCGCTGGTCTCGCCTCACGAATTCTTCCCGTTCCTATCCTTCGCATTCGCTTTCAAACTTTTATATTGGAAGGATCTGCCACAGGAAATGCGCACACGGCCGATCTCACGATCACCACACCCCGGAGTTGAGGCCGGAGGTCTTCTAGACCCGGACGTTCCAGCATTACACGGTTGAGCCGCAGGCGTTCGATATGGAAATCACACCACAATCGGCTTTTGAAAACAGCGGTTGGATTTCCCATTAGGCTAGGACTGACAACTATCAAAAGACGGGACGCATTTTTTGACTCCCCTACGTACCTCTCACAACAATTTGGATATCCGTAATCGAGATCGCCGGCCTCTCCGCAGCTTCAATGAGAAGAAAATTTACTAGTCGTAAATTTTCGTAATCTCGTTGCTTTCAACCATTTCTGCAAATCCATCAATCGCAGTACTTACTATGTGCCCAAGGCTTCAATACAATCTCTTCGCGGATCGTTGTGGCAAAGCATCCACTCCAACCCTTCCCAGGCCATTCGCGGACAACCGCCTTTACAGTCCCCTCGTGTACCGTTTCGCAATAATGGCCCATGTTATCGAATTCGGTCGCCACAGCATGCCCAAGAAGTTGATGGTGCCCGTCTCTCCGGGGTCCTGGTGGCGCAGCACAGCTTCGCAGACGCTCTCGGCCTGGGCCGTGGGCGCGCCCAGGTCGCGCAGAGTCGCAAGAGCGTTGATGCCACCCCAAAAGTCGAAGGAGAGGTTTGTGCCGCGCAGGTTTTCTGCCGTCGTGCCGATGTCGTGGAACAGGCATGTCAGCAGCCATGTCTCGGCGTCGATCCACCCGTCGGATAGCCAGCTGGGGAACTGAGTCTGCAGCAGAGACATGCCGAAGTAGTAGACGCGAAGGCAGTGCGAGAACGTCTCCGCTCGTAGCTGCGGTTTGACATGCACTAGGCCCGCACCAACGAGCGCTGTGTCTGGACATGGCAGCGAGGAGACGGAGAGCGGCGAGGGTCTGTTTACGTGCGTTTTGTTGTCCAGCAGCACCTTTGGATTGCGTGGGACGGCGTGCCAGCCGTATTGCGGGCTCGCATTGGTGTTGGATGCCATGGCCTGCCGCAAAGGGAGCGCGGCTGTGTCCGAAGAGTGTCTTTGATGCTAAGGATCGGAGACGTGCGGCCTTTTCGAGTTGCGACTTGATTGACCGGGCTCTAACTCCTCAATGGGGTGTTGAAAGAAACATGAATGCTCTTGCAAAGCTGAGCTTTACAGCGGGGTCAGCTCATGCCATTCTGGGCAATCCGCGCGCCTGCCTGTGTTTTGGTCCAAGAAGTCAGCCATCCAAGACCACCGTCAAGTTCTAGATTCTAGACTGAGCCATACTGTCCTTCAGCTCCCTTGCTGCGCTCGAGAGGAACCGCTTCCTACTGCTCAGAACCTGAACCATTCTCTCGGGTACCAGCTACCGATGCAAGGCGCACAGAAACGAGACGGGATGCATGGCCCCCAAATTACTGAAAGACACGTGCTGTACCGCTTTCCCGACAGTCAACGTGGAGGCAAGGGATTCGTAGGCCCTGAGCTGGTTGCAAAAGCTGTAGCACGCAGAAGACAGCAGGCGGCATCACTGAAAGAGCGCGGAAAGGAGGCATTCAACCTCATTATTAGAGAATTGGGAGCATTCAAGTACTTGGAGGCTCGAAGGACAAGAAGCATCCAAGCTCCGCAACATGATGGACTACGGAGCAGGGAATCATGCAGTGGTGGTCGACACTGTAGCCCCCACTCCGCCAACTCCGTCACTCCTTGGTTCATCGAAAAACATAGTCTGAGAAACGCCGTGGAAGCTCCCACAGCTGGTCCTTCGACGCTTTCCTTTCTTCGGTGCGTTGCCACGGACAATTCATGAATCCCCCGCGCTGTGGCAGCTACACCTCGGCTGAGTCGGCCATTTTTTGAGTCAGACCCGGGTTAAACTGACAAACAAGCTCGGCCCACCGCTAGATAATTTAAGTTCTAAGCTTGAGGCTTGGAAGCTTAAATTGGAGACCGCCGTACAACCTCCAAGCCCTGGTGTTTTATTTGGTGCAAAATGCGCGACATGTCCAGCTTTCTGGCGGTGACGTCCGTTCTAGCGCTAAGCTCGCTGCTGACAGGCACGCGGGCGTCTGCGGACACCGAACCAAGATATTCGGTCTGGATGGCCAATAGCATCATCTCGCGGGGCCAAGGCGTTTTGACGGGCGAGGGAGATTCCTCAGCACTTCTCCAGGCCGGATTCACCCAGAAAGGCTTCCGTCGATTGATTGAGCTGTATGCAAACGACAGCTCAGCAGGGTCGATTGAAGGATACATCAACAAGAGCGTTGAATCGACCGTTAGCACCGTCAGCGTCACATCCGGACTTACGAACTACCCCCTGGATCGACTATCCAATGGCAACAACTTGATTGACCTGTTCCTCGAGACAGGCGACGAGACATACCGCGAGAGCTTTGAATCCCTGCGCAAGTCAATCGATCTCCAACCCCGCAACGTCGAGAACGGTCTGTGGTACTACACCTATAAGAATTGGTCGTACCTGGATGGGATGTACTCGTTGGCGCCCTTCTACTCGTACTACACTGGGCTTTTCGATCAGGACAACACTACCGCCGTCGCAGATATTCTGCTGCAACTGAATCTCCTCTGGGAGCATTGTTACGACAACGCAACCGGCCTTCTCTTCCATGGATACGACGAATCAAAGACGGCTGTGTGGGCAAATCCGGAAACAGGAGCAAGCTCTCACGTGTGGGGCCGCGCCCTGGGATGGTACTTGATGGCGCTCGTGGACACTCTGGAGCTCCTTCCAGTTGAGCGAGAGTCGAAGGAGTGGGCCGATGTATTGGACAAGTTTCAGACGCTGGCCTACGCCGTGATGCAGTCTGTGGACGAGGCCTCTGGAGCCTGGTGGCAGGTTTTGGATCAACCTGGACGCGAGGGCAATTACATCGAGTCGAGCGGATCAGCCATGTTCGTTTATGCCTTGCTCAAAGGCGTGCGCCTCGGGTTCCTCGAAGCCGACACACCCGGCACAGAAGCTCCCGATACCGTTGAGGAGGTTGGCATGAATGCTCCCGGTGTTCATGACCTAGGGGTTGTCGCGACGTCGACATCCTATGTGCAGGTCGCCGACAAAGCCTACGACTATATTTTGCACAATTTTGTTGTGAACAACGGAAACGGAACGCTCAGCTACAACGGCACCGTTGGGGTGTGTAGTTTAAACTCGACAGCTTCGTACGAGGTGAGTTGTGGGCCGAGGCCGGATTTCCCGTTTCTGTTTACTCAACCCTGACACGTTTGGCCAGTACTACGTGCAACGCCCAATCAACTTCAACAGCGTCCTGGGATCTGTCGCCTTCATCCTCGCGTCGCTCGAGCGCGAGATACATGCTGGAATGTAGCAATAATAAGCTCCCGCATGTTCTGGACTTTGCGCCGAGCGCGACTGCATGACTTGTCCGTTCTTCACCCGGCTGGCAAGACTTCAGGAATACGATGGACGCGCTGCGGGGCAAGATCGCAAAGAATTCTGCCTTGCCCCGAGGTGATGCGTCCGGCAACATTTGAGGCTTCTGGTGTCTCGCACGTGTGAGACGCGGGCGGGTCACATGCAATGCCCAAGTGCTGGAGAGAACGAGGCGGCTAAGCGTCGAATAGGACTAGAAGAATCCACCCATGTTCAGGGTCCCGAGAAGTATTTTGACTGATACCGTAAACCGCATACAGGAACTTCGGATCGCGAGTGATGAAACGCCAGAGCAGATCTCGGTATCCGCGAGCGTGCCAGAAAGCTTGACACGGTTTAGAACCGAAAAGTCAAACGGCTAGCTGGATGTGGCTGATGCAGGATCAAAAAGAAAAGCTGTAGTTTCGATTGTCGAATGAAAGTGTCGGATGCCTGGGTAGGCGTTGAGGCTCTGCCAGAGGACACGGAGAGGCGGACGCGGGCTTCGCGTCTTTCAGCACCCGGACGGAAGCGGTACCCGTCTTCGCACAATCGCCCCCAACGTCATCGTCATGCTGACCCCTTGACTAAGGATATAATTTTCCTTCACCATAATACAAAGAAAATAGCCCCCGATGCTTCTATTCCGAGTCTTTGCTTGCCCCGGGCCGTCGTTATCAAAGCCCTTCGTTACACCTTGGACACCGCTTGGGGAATAGCGCCAAGTGACATCAGCTTTCTTGTCCGCACCACTGATTCTGACTGGATATGACTTGGCCGCGAGCTGTCTGTTGAAGACGGAATCAGCCACTGCGGACTTCCGCTGCCGAGCCCCATATAGTCAAACGACACATCCCTTCGCATTCCGAAAAAACTGACCCCTGGCCGGGGCTTGCTCGTCCCGCCAGCGGTATCAAGTTGGTCATAGATATCCGGGTTTTCTCACCTGGCGGAATATCAAGGATGATAGTCGTCCTCGGTCTCCTCGAATGTTCGGTATCTGAAAATTAGTGATTCTCAACAAACAAAAGAGGTCCGGCCTCTCCCCTTCCCATTTCGCAGACACAGTCACCTTTCATTTTCTTCAGTTGCTTGTACACCAAATTGGCATATTGCATTTGGATATTGGTCACTACCGTCCGAGCGGTCCCGTTTCCCCCAGCACTGCCGCCATGGCACAAGCATCGCACCCATACTCTACTTATAGCTTCAACGGGAGGAAGTTCTCGTATCCTACCCGGCCAGATGGATTGCCCAGATCGCCACGGTCCCCGCTTCCTCCGACCTTGGTGTTCGGAGACGATGGCTTGTCCTTCCCTGGTCGAAGCTACCATCCAAGAGTACAAAGCAACGGGACTGCCGCCTCCAATCTCCGCAGCCCTACCTTCTTCAACGAAGACGACGCCAGCACCATTGGTCGACGGAGCATGGATTTCGACGATGAGGCCCGGCTCAAGCCATCCTACCCTCCCTCCCACCGTTCTTCGCTCCAACGGGATGTGGAGTCGCTGAAGAGGGATATAGAGATTCTGAAGAGGGACATGGACCTGGAGTCGCAAAAGTCACCATCACAGTCAGAATTCCGTGTACCCCCGCCTCCGCCTGTTCCAGCAGGAGGTGAGAAGGGAGGTCCTCTTGTGGATCCCAACATAGTGGGCTGGACTGGCCCCAATGATCCGGTATGTTGAAGTGTTTGGCGAAGCATCGAGTCGGACACTAACGAGCCCCGCAGGAAAACCCCCAAAACTTTTCCACACGGAAAAAATGGATCATCACTTTGTCGCTTTCTATGATGACTTTTTGCATTACATTCTCTTCCAGTGTCTTCAGCACGGCTACTTTCGTTGCTGCGAAGGAGTTCCACGTCTCGACTGAAGTCATGACTCTCGGGACCAGTCTGCTTGTTGCAGGTACGTTCTCAGCCTGTCCTGGCTCCGCTCGTCATTAACATGATTCCAGGATTCACTGTCGGCCCGCCGATATGGGGTCCGTTGTCCGAAATTCTCGGACGTCGACCTCCCCTTCTCTTTGCATTCTTTGTCTTTGCCATTTTCCAGATCCCTGTCGCGGTTGCGCGTAACATTGAGACCGTTATGCTCTGCCGGTTCTTCGGCGGAGTCTTTGGATCCTCGCCACTCGCAATCGTCGGCGGCGCACTGGTCGACTTTTGGAATCCGGTCGACCGCGGCATTGCAGTGTCAGTCTTCGCCGGCGCCGTCTTCCTGGGCCCTTGCGCTGGACCGATTGGCGGTTCTTTTACCGTCGCGAATCAAGATCTTGGATGGCGCTGGACACTGTGGATCACCATGTTTATTAGTTTTTTCTTCCTAACTATCGGCTTCTTTTGTATTCCGGAAACTCACCACGGCACTATTCTTTCGGCACGCGCAGGCAGGATGCGTCGCGAGACTGGGAACTGGGCCCTGCACGCCAAGGCCGAGGAGGCACCTGTCGACATTGCAGTGATTGCAAAGAACGTCCTGGTCAAGCCCTTTGTCATGTTGTCCAAAGAGCCGATCCTGCTCTTCGTCACGATCTACATGACCATTGTGTACGGCATCCTCTACCTGACCCTCGAAGCGTTTCCAATCGCCTTCACCGAGAAGCGCGGCTGGAAGCCGACCATCGCCTCGCTCACCTTCTCCTCTGTCACTGTTGGCGTTCTGATCGGCGTCGTTTTCGTCATCGTCTTCACCAAGACGTACGTGGCGCGCATCTACCGCGAGAAGGGCAGTGTTCCTCCGGAGGTGCGGCTAATTCCCATGATCGTGGGCAGTTTGGTTTTCCCCGCGGGTCTCTTCACTTTTGCATGGACTAGCAACCCTCACATTATCTGGGTACCGCAAGTGATTGCTGGTGGCCTCATCGGCTTAGGTCTGTTCCTCGTCTTCTTGCAGGGCCTCAACTACATCATCGACGTGTACCTCATGCACGCAAACAGCGCCATTGCTGGAAACACAATCTTGCGCAGTCTTTCGGGTGCTGGCTTTCCCCTATTTGCCGTTGCTATGTAAGTTTTCACCCTGCTCTCGCTTTGCATCTCACAGTCTCTTGCTCTGTCTCCGCCTGCCCTACCGTTTCTCTGAAAGAGCTGATGACTGACGTACTGCTCGCGTTACAGGTACCACAAACTTGATGTAGACTGGGCGACGTCACTTCTGGGCATAGTTGCCATCGTCTTGATTCCGGTACCCGTTCTCTTCTACCTATACGGCTCACGCTTCCGCAAGACGAGCACATACAGTCCGGTCAAGGACTGATCCCCAATCTGGCTCGAGCCGCGAATCCTTCCCGTCCATGCGACGACGACTGTGACGTTTCTTCTTGGCCGCAGCGTCTTGTTTCATTTGTCTGCATGCCTGTCACGGAACTGCATGTCTCGTCTGGAACGTCGTCCACCCTCTTTTTGTTGGTCTCGTTTACTTCATCAACCATCTATTTTATCATGACCTCGAGTTCAACATTTCCTTCTTGCGCGGCGTCTGGTGTTGGGAGCAAAGCATATGCATCATCGTACACGACAAGTCTTGTCTACGCTTTGGTTTCAATGGGTTTTGTAACGATTCAAGAGAATGTACGCTAGGCGACGCAACGGGGGGATGAAGGAGCAGCATGGAGCAAGTCGCATCACCGCATAAACCACAAGGCGTAGAACCAAGAAAAGAACAAAAATCCAACAAAATCCTTTACGCTTCCTGAACCACATCCAGAGACCCTGTGACGTACCATCTGCGGAAACACGCTACAGCCTCACCACTGCCAACAGGCAGGTTGCTACGACCCGTTCCGCCCTCCAACACTTTCGGATCTAGCCTCGCAAAATGCCACTCTTTCGCCAACATACATACATGCATGCTCGACATCCGATCCGATCCGTCCGCCCCCTTATCGGTCTGAATTGCCTGGTTCTGCAGCTCTCTTCCGGTACGCTCCTCGCGAGCGCCTAAAGCTCCTTGAGCGGGAACGCTTCTTTCTAGCTTTTTCTTGCTCACATGCTGCTCGCGACATGACGTGACGCACACGGAACGCCGGAAATACTGCACGCATAATTTCTCTTCTTCAGCCTGTTCGCTATGTTAGGCGCTGCGTTTCACAAGGCACGGCGGCTGAGCGGTAATGAAGGTAGAATGGCAGCTTATGAATAACATTTGCCGTGTGCATGAATGCTTTTTGACTGCAGTTGTGGTGGTGAGTGAATGCTCTCGGGGCGTGCCGACTCTTCCACTGTCTTTTATTCCTTAAGGCTCCCGTCCGCTACCGCATCCGCCGCCCCTGAGCTCTTTAACACCTGCCCAGGACCTCATCCAGGAACCCCGGGGCGTTGACTATCCTATCTGCAACCTCTTCCTCTTCTTTTTCTTCCCTCTAGTCCTCAATTATTCTGTCCATCACCTCACCTACTATACCACAGCCATGATGAGCTATCCTCAGTTTGACCTTGTCACCATGTCCCAGCCCTTAATCTCTCTAGGCTCAATGTAGTCCACTACCTGGCAGCCCCTCCTCTTCATTTCGTGCACCTTTTTCTTTTTGTCCTCTTTCGCACTTGTCCTGAATCGCCTCGGAAATTGAGAAAATTTTGTCTTGTGTGATATGTTACTAGCAGCGCCCTCTAGATGTCCAAATGTGGGTTTGAATTATCTGTATGGAGGTAATATGCTGGCGCAATCAAAGTAATGGAACTTCGCGTAGTTCAGATGGACTGTGGTAAAAGAGACAATGAAGATCAACTATGGCAGGCGCCAGCGCTTCGACGCATTACGATGCAACACGTGGGCAAATTGAGAGCAGCGAATGAGGACCCAAGGCATGTGAGCTTTTCACCCAAGGGATATTCGAGGACGTCGACTGCCAATTCATCCGGAGACCGGAAAAACACAATCTTACTCCTGACACCCCCTGGATCTTCCGCTTGCACCCCCTTACTGCTTGACTGCCTTGCAAGTCCCGTCACGAGCACCCCAAATCCACATCCTATGTGCAGCACTCCAACGCCAGCTACCTACCTTAGCTACGCCAAACCGACCCGACTCGCCACTTCCCAAGCAAAGTGCATGACGTCTGCACGACCAACGCGCGATCGCCACCACCGCTCAGCTCAGCTTCACTGCACCCACCATGTCACCCCATCATCCATCATCGATCCACTTCCCACCCCACAACCACACTGCGGCGACACCCACCGCCCATCCCCATCAACGCCGCCGTATCGCATCTCCCCGTTTCTAATAGCGCGCGTCTGATTGGCCGCGCGGCGACGTACCCGGGCTGCCGTACCTGCCTGCCTGCCGTGCCGTGCCGTCCTCAACTGACTGGCCGCCGCTGCCATGTGCAGCGCCGTTTTGCCATTTTGACTTTGAGATGGCGGCCGTGATTGGCTTCCCGCCCCCGCGGGCGGCTGTCCCGTTGGCCTGGTCCTTGTCGTTCGTGCTCGGGTCTACTCGATTTTTGTTTTTTGGCGCGCAGGGGAGTGATTGGGGGATGCGGGCGGGCATCGAGAAGATGGTGGTGCTGCGTGAGTCGTGGGCCGAAGCGTTTGCTTGCTGGACTAGGTGCTGAATGAATGAATGGGCTTGGGTTGCCGTCTGTCTGAGGACGTCTGTTGTTTTGGCAAGTGGTGTCTTGTCTGGGCCATGTATGCGTGAAGTCAGCGACGAGGGCAACCAAACGAGAGCGCGGTTCAGGGACAGGGAGTGAACGACAAGAGCAACAAGAATGGCATGAACGACTGCACGCAATCGCGATGGCCCCGAAAAACAATAGTGGTGTGATCATAGGTGTGTGCAAAGATGCATGCGAGTGAGGCGTTTAAGTTTCTTATCTTTCCTTTTTCCCGCTCTGATGGGCCAAATGCGACAGCTGAAAGGTGGCAGCGCATTAGTAAAAGACTTGACGCGATTGGAAGGGTTTTGAGTTTTGAACTGGAAGAGTCGTAATAGAGGCTGGTTTGCTTATCGCTAGGTAGGCTTGCGCTGGCACTAGAGAATGATGAGTGGAAGTGGTGATGGATCATTGATTTAGAGCTGGAGAGGTGGAGCCTTTGACTGAATTCGAAGGTAATTCATGTCTTGATGGTCTTCTACGGTATTGACCAAAGAGTGAAATATCTGCAAAGAGACAGAGCATGCGAACATATTTCGTCGTTGGACAACCCGCTCAGGGGTAAGCCGATCCCCGCACGCGATCGGTTCAACTATGTAGTAAGCCACCCCTTCCAACCCATCTACCCACTGTTCAATGGCAATAATCCCAGTCTTCTGATCGTGCAATCAAATCGCAAGTATCGCCCACACAGTCGACACCAAAAAGTAAGAATCGACTAGTCGCAAAATCAACAGGCATGACAAATGCATGGACTCATCTCGACCTCTCCCTTCCCGGCTCCCGACCAACACCACCAAGAAGCCAAAACCAGGGCATCGCGTCAGCTCACCCGGTGAGCGTGAGCGGCCGGCGGGCATCGAACACGACAGGGCAGGCAGAGCGAGGCGCTCGTGAGGCCCGACGGCGCCGAGACGGATGCTAGATAGATACGCGATTGATAACGGCGACCCAGAGCCAAGGCTACGGGACGGGGGGATGCATTACATGGGCGAGTCGTGGATACGGACGCACAGCATGTTCTGCTGCGCTCGGCGGCGCGGACGCAGATGCGAGACGAGATGGCGACGCGAGCGCCCGGTTGGTTCGGCTTTCTGGCTGACGGGCTGGCAGGGCGAGAGACAAGTTGGATGGACGAGGCTGGCAGGACATGGGAAACTGCGTGGGTGTCTTCTCTTATCTCTGCGTGTATGGAGGTGAATAGTGGAGAAGGCGGCGAGTGAGAGGAGAGAGGGATTGACGCGCTTATTATCGGCGAAGAGATTAGTCTGTCGAGTTTGCTGCGACGGGTAAGCAAGTACTTGAGGCTTGGAGTGTGTAGTAGGGGTCCGCTACGAGAAAGAAGGATGATGGAAGGCCAAGTCAAGCCGCTTCGACAGTAACCAGGGCAAGACTTGCCTTTTTGGACGACTGGCGCGGTGATTAATGAGAAGAAAATAGAACAGACGCGACGGCTCCAAGGAGAAGATGAAAGAGAAAAAGATAAGAACGGCCTCGGCGGATGGCGCGTCGACAAAGGTGAATGCAGGCAAGTCGAAACGCCATCACTGACTCCACAACGACGACACCACGACCAACAACATCACCAAAACGATGCTCAATTACTTCCCCTCGAGAATCTACCAGCGACGTCACCCGCCTTCATAACTTCTCACCCACCAAGTTGGCCGAATCGAAGTCCGTCCTGGACTGCTGCTTTCCCCTCAGTCGCAACCAGACCCACACCAACCACGCCCTCAAGTAAGCGCCAACTCGAGCAGTTTATGCATACGCGTAATCAGCTCCACATTCGGCCCTCTCGCAGCGGCATCTACACAGGGAAAAAAAAAAAAAAAAAAAAAAAAAAAAAAGACACCCCAACGACGGTGCTATGTGAGAGAGGTGCGACCAGGCTCAGGGGTCGCAACTCTACAGGCAAGTATCGGCCGTGGTGGACTGTTGAGATCAAAGAAAGGCACAGTTTCGCAGGACAAAATTGACAACGATTGGATTTGAAGGAGCGATGGCAAAGCTCTGCTGCGAGTCGTCGTCGTCGTCGGCGTCGGTCTTAAGCCAGACCTCTCCCGTCGCCTCGCCTCGCTTCTCCTCACCAGGTCAGGTACCTCGCTCGCGTAAGTCTCGGACACGGCATTTGCTGCCGTCGCCGGTCTTCGCGACCTAATCTGATGCGGCCGGTGTACGTGTCTGCGCGCCCGTTTGCGGAGATGGAGATGGATGGCTGATGGAGTCGCTCAGCTGTGATGGATGTGTCTGTGATGCCATTTGACCGGTCAATGTGTCGATGATGGTGGAGATTGTGCTTGATACGGGAAAAGCGCAGCAAGACTTCGCGCTCGTCAATAATCTCTTATTAGAGACAAAGGGAACCTTTGCATAGTATCAAAATGCTTTCAAATTCCGTGCATTCTATCCACATTGGGTGGGTGGGTAGTGGGTGGGTGCACACCTTGCCGGTGTGATGTCTCCATCCCGTCTCATCTGCTGCTTATTTTTTGGATGACCGAAAATACCCTAGATGATTTCCAAACAAAAAAGCATGAAAAGTTTAGAAAGCAAGAAGTGGTACAATACGTATCATGAGAAGTGAAAGAAAGGGAAAGATATTTACAGCTGCTGGGCAATGCCCTCGGCGTGGCCGTTGACGTTGACGGGCACAGCCTTGGCAGCGTGGGCCGTGTTGCCGGTGCCAAAGACGGACTCGACAACCTCGTGGCCTCTAATAGCGAGAATAGAGAGAAGGGTATCACTCAACTGCAGCACGTCGTCAGAATTTGTAAAAGACAAGAAAAGGGGTGGTTGCAAAGACTTACACCATGCGTCATTTCATTACAGCCCTGCAGCCAAAGGCCAGCCTCTGGGGCGACCTTGCCGGGCTCGGTCTGGACCTTGTAGTTGCGGTCAATGACCCACTTGGCCTTGTCCCCGCCGGGCATCAGCCACTTGCTGCCAGCGAGGATGTTCTCGTGCGCGTTGCGCACGTAGCCAGCGGCAACGACGACAAGGTCGACGTCGAGGCGCTCCTCGGTGTCCTTGCCCTTGAGCGCGGCGCAGAAGTCGCCACCGCGGTTCTGGATGACCAAGCGCACGCCAGCGGGCTTGGAGGGCGACTCCTCGACGGCCATCACGTCGCGGAAGTTGAGGATCTTGTGCGGCCAGTCTTCCTCCGAGTCGTACTTCATCTTCTGAAGGTACAGAGTCTCGAAGAGGCGCTCAAGCAGCTCAAGGCGCACGACGCCGTAGTTGGTTTGCTTGTCCTCAAGGATGGTCTTGTTGCGCAGGACGGGGTCACGGGTCCACATGTCCTCGACGCGCTCGGGGTTGAAGATTTCGTTGACGCTGGAGGCGGTCAGCTTTGCTTGGTGCAATTTGGCGTAAAAACTTACAAAGGAGAGTCGTCGCTGGGGCGCAGGTGCTGGCCCCTGATGAGGAGGTTGGTGCGCGAGTTGGGGTAGTGCTTCTGGAGGTCCTCGTAGATCTCGGCAGCACTCTGACCGGCACCAATGACGGCAATGGTGTAGGGAGCATCGCGCTCAGTCAAGATCTTGGGCACAGTGTACTTGTACTGCGAAGAGTGAATGACGCGGGGGTGGTTCTGGGGGAAAGGCTCGGGTATCTTGGCCTGACCGCCAGTGGCAATGACGACGTGCCTCGCGCGGCGAGTGGACGTCTCACCCGTGACCGGGTTGCGGGAGGTGACGACAAAGGAGTCGATGGCCTTGCTGTCGACGGTCGTCTTCTCAGGGACGACCTGGACGACCTCCTGGCCGTACGAGGTGACATCGGCAAAGTGACTGGCACACCACTTCATGTAGTCCTCGTACTCGACACGAGCGGGGAGGAAAGTGCTCAGGTTGGTAAAGTCAACCAGCCTGTTGTTCTGGAACAGGTAGTTGAGGAAGGTGAAGTGGCTGCGCGGGTTGCGGAAAGTAGCCATGTCCTTCAAGAAAGTAATTTGCATCCTGGCGCCATCGAGGAGCATGCCGGCGTGCCAAGCGAACCGGGGCTGCTTCTCGACGAAGGCAACCTTGGGGACGCGGCCAATCTGGCCGTTCTCAATGGCGTCGTTGAGGGCCACGGCAATAGCGAGCGAAGCCGGGCCAAAGCCAACGCAGACGAGGTCGTGGAGCTCGTTCTCGGGCGTAGGCTTGAGGTACGAGGTGTTCTTGTGCATCTTGGGCTGGATGGCGCGGTGGACGCTGCGAAGCGGCTGGTTGTTGTTTTGCGGGGGCGCAGCCTGGTCGGGCGAGCCAGTTCTCGAGAGGGGCGAGTCGGCGTGAGGGCTCATTGTGACAAGTTTTTGTATGCGGTTTCGTTGGAAATCAGAATTGGTACTGGAGTCGTCACAGACGAGAGCTCAGAAAACATGCGACTATAGACAGCGATTAGCCATGGAAGGCCGGATATAAGACAGGGGAGATCGGGCAAGCTTTCTGGTGCAGATGTGTGTGTCTACTGGAACAGCAGAGGCGGTCTCTACCAGGAAGGATGCAAGAAGGCTGGCGAATGGCGAGGGGGATATTTCTCAGCGGCGGTGGGAGGGCTTACCTTTGTGGTGACGCAATTGCAAAGCAACCAAGACGGGAAGAGGTCTTGTGCGTGGGGGGGGGGAAAGCTCTGGCGGGGATGAGTGAGCAGCGATGTTTTGAACGTGCAAGGTCCGTCTGGGCGGCGGCGGGGGGAATTTAAGTACGGAATGGCCATGGTAGAGGCCCAGGTTTGTCGTCGCAGAAATGGGTAGAGATGGTTGGTGTCTCGACAAACCACCTCAAGCGGCTCCGGTGTATCGGCCCACCCCGTGGGAGTGCCCAAGATCATCAGATAATTAGATAAGATCATCGGGAGGGTGCTGCAAAGGTCGAGCGGCCGGTGGACAAAATTTTTTGTCGGCGAGGCTGTGGGCAGTGAAGATGCTGGACGGGGGGCATCGAAGTCAGCAGTCGACCGAGATGGAAGGTTATAGCCGCGTAGGAGACGCGTCCGGCCAGAGTCGACCAACCGAAGGAATGTCGGGCAGCCACCGGGGCCTTGCCACATGGGCCTGTGATGATGATGTGGATGCCAGCACCGGGGTCGGGGGTTTTCTCTTTTTCTATTTTCCTCTTTTCCTTCGTCTTTCAGACTCAGTGAGATGAGCGACAAAATCCGGGGAGAGTCCGAAGCTGATGGATGCCTGGATGCCTGCCTGCCTGTCTGCCTGCCTGTCTGCCTGCCAAGCCTGCCACGCCTGCCAAGCCTGATCGAGTCGGCGGAAAAAGGTCGACGCCCGGGCCCGAACAAGGCCGCAGCAAGGAGCGAGGGCGCTAAACCGCAAAGAATTATCTGATCCGCTCCGAGCATCGGCAGGGGCTCGTGCTCAGGCGGGGTCGCTTGTCTGATTTTTCTGTTTCAGGCCCCCGCCGTCCCGGTCACTGTACTCATCCATCACTGTCACTGGCTGCACCTCTCGCGGCTACTGCCGCTGACGCCATCCATGCTCCAGTCATGCCTGCTCACCCACCACCACCGCAGTCTTCTGTATCCGTCGATTCCAAGGAAAAAATCTCCCTCTGCTCGGCCGGTTTCGCCTAAGCACACGAGGAAAACGTCCCATTGTCACCCCTTCATCTGCCAACTCAACTCACTTCCCCCGGCTTCTCTACCCCACGCGGCTAGCTGCCCCCCACATCTCAACCACTCACTCCATCACGTACCTCACCAGTAAGTCCCGACAAGTCCCGGCTCCAATTCGTTCCATTTAGCCAGTGAAGCGCGAGAGCTGCGATTGTCCACCACTGGACATACATAGACTGAAAAGCGAACTTTTTCTCAACACCCACTGTGCCTGATGCGAGGCAAATCCTCTCCACATCCGAACCCGATCAACAAGCCCTATTTTATGATTATGTTACAAGCTTAAATTCTGCCGTCAATCTCAACTCGTCAGATTCTAGGGGGAAAAAAGAGAAAAAAAAAAAAAAAAAAACCAGAAAAGAAAAAACGCCCCTCATGCCATGCTAGTCGCTTGTTCCTGCCACTCGTCCCCCTGTCATGACTATGTATATCTATGTACAACATATATACCTCGGATATCACTTTTGCTTCGCATCTGCTCCCCTGCCTTAGTCGAGCTGCTGCGTCTCGACCATGCTGGCGTAGATGCCTCCGAGAGCCACCAGCTCGTCGTGCTTGCCCTGCTCCGCAATACTGCCTGCATTGAACACGAAGATGCGATCGGCAAACTGCACGCTCGACAGCCGGTGTGCCACCATTATCGTCGTGCGCCCCGAAGACGCCGCCGCAATCGCCTGTCGCACCTCCTTCTCGCTGTTGGCGTCGAGCTGCGACGTCGCCTCGTCCAGCAGCAAGATTTCCGGGTCGCGAATCAACGCCCGAGCGATTGCCAGCCGCTGTCGCTGTCCTCCCGACAACCGGGACCCATTGGCTCCGCACTCGGTGTTGTAGCCCTCGGGCAGCCCCATGATGAAGTCGTGCATGGCGCACATCTTGCACACCCTCTCCACGTCCTCGCGCGTCACCTTGTGTCCAGGCCGTGCTCCGAGTCCGACGTTGTACTCGATGCTGCCCGGGAACAGGTTGGGCTCTTGCTCCACCAGTCCAATGCGCGACCGGTGCGAGTGCACCGCAATGTTGCGGATGTCCTCGCCGTCCATTGACACGCTTCCGGCCACTGGGTCGAAGAAGCGCTCAATCAGCGATACTGTAGACGACTTGCCCGCGCCTGACCGTCCGACAAAGGCGACAAACTCGCCGCCCTTGATCGACAGATTGATGTCCTTGAGCGCCAGCGTGTCCGGCCGGGACGGGTACGCCAGGTCGACATTCTTGAACTCGAGCGTGCCTGCCTTGTTCTTGCTGCCGGCCTTTTCAAGCAGAGGCAGAGACTCGGCCGATGAGAGCAACAGCTTCTTGGCTTCGGGAGAGTCGAGGATAATCGATGGCTTCTCGTCGTGGAGCTTGAAGACATTGCGAGCCGCAGTCTTGGCCCGACTGACTTCGGGCGCAAGACTGAACATTTGTCCTGCGGACTGAGCAGAGAAAAGGAGGCCCGGAAGCACAATGAAGAATTCCAGCTCGCCATAGTAGCCCTCGCGAACGTTTTTGGCACCCCTGTCAGTGTCATTAGCATTTCGTCCAAGTACTCCGGCATGTTACGTGATTCTTACCACCAGTACGCAAGAGCGTACACAAAGTAAGTAATTGCGAGCGAGAAAGCCAGCAGAATGTTACCCGTCAGCGTGAACTTCAAGCTCTGCTCGTAAGGACCCTGAATGGCCTCGCGGTATTGCTTGAGAACGTGACGCTCACGTCCAAGCGCAGCAACAGTGCGGATGGCCGCGCAAGCCTCTGACGCCAGCGCCGCAGCGTCATTATATGACGTCTCCTGGCGCTCCTGAGCCATTGAGAGGACGCGCAGGCGGAAGAAGCCAGCGAGCAGCATGATTGGAACAGCAGCAAGAAGAACCACGGCAATTCTCCACGCAACCACGTGCGCAAGAACCATGCCACCGCAGATCGAGGTAGTGACCGAGAAGACGGTTCCCAGAATGACACCAGAGAGACCGCTAATGGAGCCAGCATCCATGCTCAACTTGGACATGAGCGAGTGCGACGAGTGTCCGGGCTTCGAGAACCAAGAGACGTCCTGCCGCAGAATGTTGCGCAGAGACGTGTCTTGGATGCGCATGAGCATCCACTGCGAGACATAACCGAAGCAGCTGCCGCTCGTGCAGTGTCCGAAGAGTGCAATCAGGGATAAGACGAAGAACATGAGGCAGAGAAAGTCGACCTTGCTTTCAAAGTTCGGTGCATCCGAGTCGTTGTTCAATGTCGACACGACGTGACCAAAAGTCAGAGCCTCGCCGACAATGATGCCACCACTGACGATCGAGGCGAAGAGTCCAAGGGCGATAAAGGGCGCCTCAGGCTTGCTGAGGGCAAAGGCTCTCCTCAGCATGCCGCCAATGCCAAGCTTTTCACCCCTGTCAGCCTCGTTCTCCTTGGCCTTGGCCTCCGAAGCTTCGCCTTCGCTTCCATCGACCTGCTTCTCCTTGTCGCCCACGACAACAGGCACAATGCTCGGAGCAGCCGTGAGAGATGATGTCTTCGAGGCACTTGCAGCTGTCTTGTCGAATTTTTGCGAGTCGACCAGACGCTTGTAGAAGCCACTCTGCTCGCAGAGGCTTTCGTGCGTACCTTCCTCGACAAGGTTGCCGTGCTCCATGACCATGATCTTGGCAGCATTCTTGATGGTGGCCAAACGATGGGCAATGATGATGGTCGTACGGCCTTCGACAGCCGTGGCTCTTTCGAGAGCCTGGAGGACCAATGCCTCGCTAGTGGCGTCCATGGCGCTAGTGTACTCGTCGAGAATTAAAAGAGAGGGATTGCCAACAAGCGCACGGGCAAGACAGATACGCTGCTTCTGACCACCAGACAGGTTGGTGTGGCCAGAGCTTCCGACGCGAGTGTTGATTCCATCAGGCAGGATGTCAAAAAAGTCACAGGCGGCCTCCTGAGCAGCCACCTCACAGCGGCGGAGGACTTCTTCGTCAGAAAGGCCGTGGTCTTCGCCCAGGCCGTAGCTGATGTTTTGCAAGATCGTACCCGTGAAAAGGACAGGCTCTTGGTTGACGACCGAGACGCGCGAACGGAGTGCCTTGACGTTGAATGACCTGATGTCCTTGTCACCAATGGTGATCCTTCCCGAGGATGGGTCATAAAATCTCAGGAGAAGGCTGGTCACGGTAGACTTGCCAGAGCCAGAGGTACCGACAATTCCGTTGACGGCACCGGGCTGGAAATCGAGGCTGACGCTGTTGAGGACCCTGGCCGTCGGTCTAGCAGGATACACAAAGGTGACGTTGTCGAAACGGATGCCACTTGCAAAAGTAGCAGGCTCAGGGCTGTCGCCTTCGTCGTTGTACACGTCGATGTGCGCTTCAGGGTGGTCCAGGACCTCAAAGATGGATTCACCAGCACCAGCCGCAGTGGCAAAGGTCGAGAGGAAAGGACCAAACTGTCCCACGACGAAGGCCGCATCGAGAATCAAAAAGACGACGGCGTAGATGGTTCCTGCTTGGCCCCCTTCGCCGCGTTGCTCCTGAAGACGAGTGCCCTCCCAAAAGGCAAGGGCGTTGGCAGAGTAGGCGGTGAAGTAGACTGAGCCCAGCATGACCGCTCCAGCAATCGACTTTCTGACACCAACGCTGACGGCTGACCTCAACAGCTTCAGGTACTCGTCGGCGAGCGTGTCGGCGATTCCGAATGCTTGGACGACCTGGACGGCCTTGATCGAGCTCTCGGCAATGGCGGCCGCCTTCTCCGAAATGTCTGCCGCTTTCTTTTGCATTTTGGCGACAGCCTTGGAGCCAACAGTCACGATGGTGAACATTGTTGGAATGACGGCTGCCAGAAGAATGCCAGTCAATTCGGCATCGAGGTAGAATCCGACGCAAAATGCCGCGATGAAGTACGCGATTGATTGGAGGAACAGTCCAACCTTTTCCGAAGTGCCCATCTGGACAGTCTGGGTCTTCTCGGTGAGGATGCCCGTCATGTCGGGGGACTCGGTGTCGAAGTAGGACATTTCCATACCCATGGCCCTCTCGACCAGGGCCTCACGCAGACCGCGGGAGATTCTTTCGCCGACAATTCCCCAGCATACTGCCCAAGCCCATGTAACGACGAAGTAGGCCGCAGCAACACCAAGCAATTCCCCGACATAGGTCTGGAGTTGACTAGGAGTCGGCGGGAAGGTGTTGATCAGGTCTCCAAAGATGAGACCAATGACGGGAAGAGGTGCACCGGCGGCCAGGGCGGAGCAGACGCCGACAAAGAGAATGAAGCGGTCTTGGAAAGTCTTGAGCGGCCGGAAGAGGGCGAAGTAGGACGTTTTGAAGGGGTTGGTGCCGGAGATTCTGCGGAATACCTTTTGAGGGAAGCCGCCTATTTCAGCGTGCCACGCTCGAGGTTGACCGGTGCTGATCGTTTGCATGTCGGCATCGCGGGGCCATTGCTCGACTCGGCTCTGGCGATGTTGAGAGACTGCATCTCCGTGGACGACGTCGCCTTCGACATTGGTGATGACGACGTTGTCGAGCACCTGAGGCTCGGTAGGGACGCTGGAGGCCTCCATCAGGGTGTCGATTTGGAGGGAAAGTTGCCCAGCTCAGAGGTAGGCTTCAATGCCTTTTGAGAGGATCGGGGTAGACGAGTCCTTGACTTAAGCAATATGGACCATGACTTGTCGTATCCGCAGAAAAAGAAAAAAACTTGGCTCTCCTGGAAGAGATGGACCATGCACCGTGTCGTCAAGGAAGGCGAGGCGGACAAGACGAAACGGCGACAAGATTCGGCGCTTCAAGAGGCGTCCCACGTAACGAAAGAGGGTGGAAAAGAGACGGTGGTTAGGAGGGGGGGGGGGGGGGGGGGGGGGAAAGATCTGATAAGAGGGGGCAGACAGAGAGGAAAAGTCAAGCGGCATAAGTCTGAGGCGGCGCCTCTGCCGGCGCGGTCGAGCTAAGGGCCAGCGAAGCATGGCAAATGATCCGTGTGCCACAGCTCCCACTAAAACACGTAGAGGAGGAGTGTGCGCCGGTAAAGCGAGCGCAAAGATGCACACCGAGACGAAGGGCAGGGATGCTGGCGCGGTAGCTAGACCAAAGACAGAGTTTGTGGGGCATATCTGATCCGCACAGAGCAGCGGAGAAACTAGGGCAAAACCAGAATCGAGTCCGACGGGCCTTCCGAATGGGACGCTGGGCATGCAAAAAAGCAAGAGGGCGGCGGCTGTGAGAGGGCTGACGAGTTTCCATTACTTATCTGATCATCAGATGAGATTAAAGGGCCCGGCCACCGCGTCCGAGCTGGGCTGCCCAGTGTCACTCACCCTCGTGGCCGAGATCGGGCGGAGGAGGGTGGTTGAGGGCGTGGCGGCATGGTGCCGACCAAAGGTCCAGCTAAACCAAGGCGTCGGTGGCAGCCATGACGGGCATTGTGCCATGTCAGGTGAAACGGAAAGCAACCCAAGGGGCTGACAGGCGCTGGTGAGGATGGATTCTGGGGAATAATGTTTAAATTAAACAGTGTGCGTTGGAGTCCCGCGGCAGTCATTGGGAGAGACGTGGAGTTGCAATGGGGACGGGCAGTGACGAATTATTTTGGGTGGGCAGGACAAGGAGCGTGGAGGAAGAGGAGGACGGGAGGTGCCCTGGTGGTGGTGGTGGTGGTTAGTGGAGTCTGGTGGGTCGGTCGGGTCGGAAGGTCGGCGAAATCACACCCGACAGGGCATGAGGTGAGGTCAGGTGGGCCCCGGTTCCTGCCTGAGGTAAGGTAAGGTGAGGTGAGGTGCCATTGCCTGCGCACGGACGCCGAAACCGAATTGAAGGTCGCTCCCGCTCGCTCGCGTCATCGTTGAGGTGGTGAAGTCCAGTCCGGACAGCCGGGTAAGTACCGTACCTTACCTGGACACCCCATCCCATCTCATCCCATCCCATCCCATCCCACGACACCGCTGGTGGCTTTTCCTATCCTTTTTCCATCATGCTCTTCAGCAGCTTGTCTCATCAAAGCCTGCTCCCTGCTCCCTGCTCCCTGCCGCTGCTGTGCTGAAATATTAGCTCTGTCTGTTGCTTGCTGTCTGCTTGCTGTGCGCGTCCGTCAATCTTCGCCTTCAGGTTTCATCCATGCCGTGTGACCAATTTTGTCGACATCATCGACTCTTCCACCACCATACAGACGCCGGCCAAGTGAGCCCGTCTCCGGCAATGCAGCTCACGAGCTTTCCCAATCTCTGTTCGTCAGATTCCTCGTGCGACCCACCGTATGCTGCCGGCGAAATCGTCCTCCATGGCCTCGACCAGCTTCCGGATGAAGCCATTATTGCCGGTTGGGGACTGTTGTTGGGCGCCTATGCAGGCGTTGATGATGTGAGCTTTCTGCTGGACGACAGCCTTGTTCAGGTTGGCGCCACTAGCGGCTGCATCTCGACGACGTCCGGACGACCACCATCAGCATTCTCGGATCACATTTCCGGACTCTTCTTCAAAGCGGCATGCTGCGCAACATTTTGCTCCGTGTCACGACCTCCACTGACATGCATCCAGGAACCTCCTCCGCTACATGTACCTTTGGCCCTGACCCTTCACTGCGACCGCTCGCTTGGCCGCGCGCGGCTTGCTCACTCTTCTCGCATTCCTGCCTGTCACGCTCAGCAAATGGCCGCGCAGCTGAAACGCTGCATTCTCGCGGCCTCAGGATCTGACCAGACTTCTCAAGCGCCAGTCTCGCTCTCTGTACTCAACCCTGAACCCAAGTTGCTTGATGGTCCACGGCTGCTGCACTACTTGATCCGCCGGGATCGCTACCACGATCAGCTCGCAATCGACTTTATAGATCGACATGGCACCCATCAAATGCTCTCCTACTCCACCTTGGATCGCCTCACCACCGTCCTAGCCCAGAAAGTACATCTCAGCTTGCCACCAACGAAGAAGCAGCACGTGGTACCGCTTTTGATACCTCAGTCACCAGAGCTCTACATTGCTCAGATCTCAATTCTCAAGGCAGGAGCCGCCTTTTGTCCCTTGAATCTGGACGCGCCTCCCGAGCGCGTCAAGTTTATAATCAACGATGTTTGCGCCCATATGGTCATTACCACCTCTTCGATTCGCCACAAGATACCCCAAGATTTTCCCGGTTGTGTTTTGTCTTTCAACCAACAAACCCTCAAGTTAGCATCAGATGACGCAGCAGACCTGCCAAGTCCGCTGCCGGAACAGCTCGCATATGTCATGTACACGTCCGGGTCCACGGGTACGCCAAAAGGTGTTGGTGTTTCCCACCTGGCCGCTACGCAAAGTCTTTTGGCCCACGACTTGCATATACCAGTGTTTTCGCGTTTCCTCCAATTTGCTGCTCCAACTTTTGATGTGTCTGTGTTTGAGACTTTCTTTACTTTCTTCAGAGGTCGTACTCTTTGCACTTGTGAGCGCACCGACTTGTTGAGCGACCTTCCGCTCATGATGAACAAATTGGAGGTGGATGCGGCGGAGCTCACGCCTACAGTGGCTGGCACCCTGCTTCAATCACGTCACGTCGTTCCACAATTAAGGCTACTCCTGACGATTGGCGAGATGCTGAGCCCTCAAGTCGTTCAAGAATTTGGCGGCAACGACGATAAGACAAGTATTCTGTGGGGTATGTACGGTCCGACAGAAGCCGCCATCCATTGTACGCTCCAACCTAGCTTTCCCTCCGACTCCAAGGTCGGTAACATTGGAAGACCCCTGGACACCGTATCCGCATTTATCCTGGCGCCCTCTGCAGGTCCTTCTACCGACTTCTCATTGGACGTTGTCCCTCTTGGTCAAGTCGGTGAGCTTGCTGTTGGTGGTCACCAACTGGCTAGAGGCTATCTCAACCGGCCGGAACAAACTGCTGCTGCGTTTGTTCAACACCCCAAATACGGCCGTCTATATCGAACAGGAGACAAGGCTCGGCTGCTTCCAGATGGAACTCTTGAGTTTCTGGGACGCACTATGTCCGGTCAAATCAAGCTCCGGGGCCAGCGTGTTGAACTTGGAGAGGTCGAGCAAGCCATATCGAATATCTCTGGTTGCCGCAATGCGACTGCAAGCGTCATTTCTGGCGTCCTTGTCGTATTCGTCCTCCTTTCCGACAATATTCTGACACCAGAGACTGTCATTTCCGAGTCTAAGCGCTGGTTGCCAGCTTTTATGGTTCCTGGGGATGTCGTTCTTCTGGACAAGCTGCCTCGCTTGCCGTCCGGTAAGGTGGACCGCCAAACCTTGGAGACCAACTACCAGAACAGGCAGACCCGGTATGAGGACCGCCAAACTCACATCGATGCGACTGAGCACAAAATCTGCCAGCTTGTTTCTAGAGTCCTCGCGCAGCCTGTCCTTCCCACTAGTAATCTTACGAGCTTGGGTCTCGATTCGCTAAAGGCCATAAGAGTCGCATCCCTCCTCAGATCATCCGGTTTCAAGATCGGGGCCGTTGATTTCCTTGCAGCGGATGATGTTGCTTCTCTAAGGTCGATGGTCCAGAGCACCTATCCTCCAACTCCGCCCGCTGTACATGAAGACTTCTTTGCGCAAGTTAAGCACGCCACTCTGGAGCTTCCTGAATTTGTCCCTTATCTACCCGAGGTCGAGGACGTATTTCCCTGTACGCCTGTACAGTCTGCCATGCTAGCTGAAGCTGCCATCAATTCAGAAGCCTATTGTAACTGGGTAGAGATCGAGATCCGACAGCCGTGCAACGCCGCTGAGATCAGGAGGTGGTTGCATCTACTTGCTAAAAAGAATCAAATTTTGCGCACTGGCTTTGCAAACTTAGGGCATCCATTTTCCTCGCACTCTCAAATCGTTTGGAACGGACTTTCAGAATCCCAAATCTTGGAAGTGTGCGACTTTGAGCGGGGCTTTGCTCTAAGTCCTCCTTCCTGGGCACTTCGGCCCTTGCAATTCCAGGTCCTGCTTTCTGACTCCGGCGTAAAGGTTCTCTGTCGAATGTTCCACGCTCTCTACGATGGTTGGTCAATCGATCTGGTGGTGAATGACTTGAACGAGCTGGCGGCTGGTCGCCCACCAAAGGACAGGCCACAATTCCGCGACGTTGTCGTCCACCACACTAGTCTGACCGAGGCTCATCTTGGTCGCTCCTTGAACTACTGGCGGAACCAGCTCGACAATTACGCTTATTCTGCGCTTCCAAATTTCAACGGCAGAGTCATTCCTGCCAGCAGTCTCCATGTCAAGTCCCGCGAGCTTACAACACGCTTGGATGACTTAAGACGGTGTGCTGCAGCGCTCAAGGTCAATCCACAGGTCATGTTCCAGGCCGCTCTCGCGTACCTGTTGAGTTTCTACCTGAACAACACAGATGTCACCTTCGGCACAGTCACTTCTGGCCGAACTATCCCGGTCCCTGGCATTGAGGAGATTTTGGGTCCTTGTATAGCAACTCTTCCTCTCCGCCTCGACGTCTCCCGCTCGCACAAAATCAAGAATCTTCTACTCTTGGTCCATGAGCGCAATCGGGCAATGCTAAAACATTGCGAGGTTCCAACAAGAGACATCAAGAAAATGTGCGGCCTTGCTCCAGGAAGTCCTCTTTACGATGTTCTCTTTGTTTGGCAAGAGACTTTGCAGAATGATGCTGCTCCGGATGCAATCGTCAGACAGGTCGATGGTGTCGACAAGCTTGAATTTAACCTGACTCTCGAGCTTGAGCCCCGCTCCCCGTCTGTACGCGCCAAAGCGACTTATGATCCTTCAATTTTGCCATCCCCCCAAGTGGATCTCATTCTGGGCCAGCTTGAAGAAATCACCAGCTTCTTCATCGCCAATGTCGAGGGTGAGCTGACGGAGTCTTCAAAGCACTTGAGCGACTCGTTGCTTTCGATGGACAACGTCGACTTTGATCATTTCGAATTCCAGGCAGGCCCTCCTTACTGTGTCGAGACTCGAGCCGAAATGACTCCAAACGCTTTGGCTGTTGAATTCAGCCATGCAATCTCGGAATCTGGAATGAAGACCGACCGAATCACTTACCGAGAACTCAACACGCGGGCCAATCAATTGGCGCATGCCCTTCTCGCACTTGGCACGACTCCTGAGGACCTGGTTTGCATCAACATGGAGAAGTCGATTGACTTGTACGTCTCAATACTGGCTACACTCAAAGTCGGCGCGGGCTACGTCCCAATCATACCAGAAACGCCCCTCGAGCGCGTGCGCTTCATCCTGAAAGAGGCCAAGGTCAAGACGATCCTTGCGCACAGCAGTACCTCTGCTCCTCTCGTGCCTCTTGGGCGAAACCTGATCAATGTGGACCAGTTACGTTTCGAAGATCATAGCTCAAAGAACCCAAATGTGCCATATGATGGATCACGCGTTGGCTACGCCGTCTTTACCTCTGGCAGCACTGGTACTCCAAAGGGAGTCCTCGTCACGCAAGACAACTTGATGAGCAACCTGGAGGTGCTCGCCAGAATGTATCCGGTTGACGATGGATCTCGCCTCCTGCAGCAATGCTCACAGGCCTTTGACGTCTCCGTGTTTGAAATTTTCTTTGCCTGGTACACGGGTATGTGTCTTTGCTCAGGGACCAAGGATGAACTGTTCCACGATGTGGAGCTTGCCATTCGACAGATGCGAGTCACTCATTTGAGCATGACGCCAACTGTTGCTGCTCTCGTCAGACCTGAGAATGTGCCAGATGTCAAGTTCCTTGTCACCTCCGGCGAAGCCGTCACCGAACATGTCCGTCGTATTTGGGCTGGCAGAGGCCTATGGCAAGGTTATGGACCATCCGAAACGACAAACATATGCACTGTAAATCCAAGAGTTTCCGAAAATGACCTCATCAACAACATCGGACGCGCATTCGCCAACACGTCCGCTTTCGTGATGGATGAAGCCAAAGATGTCCTCGTTCCCAAAGGAGGAGTCGGAGAACTTTGCTTTGGAGGTGACCAGATTTTCCGCGGATACTTGAACCAGCCTGAGCTCACCGCCAAAAAAGTCATTGATCATCCAAAGTTTGGACGCATTTACCGTAGCGGAGATCTTGGTCGTCTTTGTCCTGACGGCTCCATCCTTTTTACTGGACGATCGGATGATCAGGTCAAGCTGCGCGGTCAACGTATCGAGCTCGGCGAAATCAACAGCCGCATCCTTGACTGTCCTGAAGTCAAGGATTGTGTAACCCTGCTGCTAGGAAAGCATGGCAAGACAGCCCAGCAGTTGGCTTCCTTTTGGGTTCCATCTTACGCCAGTTCCAAGGAATTCGGTTCCATAGCGATTGACGAGCCGATCTCCAAGACTGTCTGTGCAGTATTTGGGTCCCTCGAGAGCAGTCTGCCAGCATACATGCTACCTAATGCTCTGATCCCTGTTTCGGCTCTTCCAAGGACGACCCAGGGAAAAACTGACAGGCGGAAGCTCACGGCTTTGTATGAGCAATTGACTTCCGAGTATCTTGAAGCTGTGTCACGCAAGGTGGGACAAATTGATGATTCGAACGACTGGTCAGACCTTGAGCACACTGTTGCGGTAGTTTTAGCAGATGTTGCCAAGCTATCCCGACAAGAGATTGGTCGCCAGGTCTCTTTCTTCGCATACGGTGTAGACTCGATCTCGGCAATCTCATTTTCCACAAGTCTCAAGGCCCGCGGCTTGCCCAGGGTGCCAGTCTCCACCATTCTCAAGAATCCTACCGTTGCCAGGCTATCGAAGGTGATCGAAGCAACGTCACCAGTCTACAATATTGAGGGTGCTGCTCTTGATCTGGATCAGGTCTTCAGCAGCGAGACAAGAGAGCAAATTTTTGCGGGTTTCGCCCGGAGTGGTGTTGCAGCTTCCAGATTACTCCCCTGTAGTCCTCTCCAGGAGGCCATGTTGTCGTCTGGAGGCTTAGCTGAGACCACAGCTTACCTGAACAAGATGCTGTTCAAGATCAATGGAGATGCCGACTTGATGCGGCAGTGCTGGTCCGACATTGTCAAACGGCATGACATTTTACGCACTTGCTTCGTTCCTACCGAAGACTCCCAACATGCCTTTGCTCAAGTCGTTCTGCGACAGTACGAAGTTCCCTGGGATATCATCGAAGATGAAGAGAGACTGATCGGCGTGCAAGTCGAGCACTATACCGAGAAAATTTTACCTTTGATGGATCCTTCTAAGAGGCCTCCTGTCCGCTTTGCTACCTTCAACACTGGCGATTCTGTTCACCTGCTGTTCTGCTGTCACCACGCCATATACGATGGTTTTGCTATGGAGCTACTGGTGACAGAAATCGAGCAAGTATACTCTGGCGCAGTTCTTCCTCCTGCACCGTCATTCGACCCGTATCTGGAGCAGATGATCATCGCACCCTCCGAAGAGGCAGATGCTTTCTGGGCTGCACATCTTCGAGCTTTGGAGCCGACTTCCTTTCCAGATCTTACTGGGCTCTCTCCATCTGTCCGCAAGGACATCGTGAGTCGCAAAATCTTCGCTGAGAACCTGCCCTTTTCGTGCAGTGAATTGGAGGACGATTGTCGTCGCCTGTCCTGCTCTTTGCTTGCGCTTGGTCAAGCTGCATTCGCAAAAGTTATCTCCGTTTACACTGGTGAGAATGACCTTTGTTTTGGTAACGTTGTTAGCGGACGTACCTTGCCAATTGATGGACTTGAGCGACTCGTCGCTCCTTGTTTCAACACACTCCCAATTAGAGTCAACTTTGATACGGTCAAGACGAACAACGACCTTCTCGCATCTCTGCAGTCCTTCAATGCTGACATTCTTCCTTACCAACTGACTCCACTTCGGAGGATCCAAGCGAACAACACCCAGGATGGCTCCCGTCTATTTGACACGCTATTCATCCTTCAACAATCGGCCTACCAATTGAACGGTGACATTTGGGAGCTCAAGGAAGATTTCGGAGAGATGGATTTTTCTCTGGTCTGTGAGCTCGTTCCGAACCGGAAAAAGGACGCCCTCGCTTTAATCCTCCGCTACGACGAGGCCTTCATTCCCAAGTCCGACATCTTCTGTGTGGCCAAAACATTTGCATCTGCATTCAAGTCATGCTTGCATGATCCATCAGCGCTGTCCAGCGATGTTGGTGTCTCCAATGAACTTCTATCTTTGAGCAACCTCGAATTTGAAACTTTAGAAACCTCCGCAGGACCGTTCTTGCACTCTGGCCTTGAGATGAATGCAGCATGCCGTCCCGATGCTGTCGCGCTGGAATTCCAGCATTCTGATGGCAATCGCGGTATGTGGACCTTCAACGAGCTGAACCAAATTTCCAATCAGATTGCCCATGCGCTGTTGATGCATGAAGTTTCCCTCGAAGACGCTGTTCCGATTTGTATCACGAAGTCTCCTTCATATTATGCCAGTGTTTTGGCTGTGCTCAAAGCTGGGGCGGCTTTTACTCCGATCGATGACAGTCTTCCTGCATCCCGCAAAGACTTCATGTTGAAGGAGCTTGGGGCAAAAGTCTTAATTGCTAGCAGACCGGTCGATACTTCATGGGTTCCTGAGACAAAGATCATCTTCTTCGAGGACTTGAGGGAGCTTCCCACGAACAACCCATTAATTCCTGGACTCAAACCAAACCACCTGGCCTATCGTCTCTACACCTCCGGCTCTACCGGAACGCCAAAGGCCGTCAGCGTGGAACACCGCAATCCAGTCCAAACCGTTGAGGCGTCCCGTTCCATAATCCCTTGGACTAACGAGACTCGACTTCTGCAATTTGCGGCCATCACATTCGACATGTGCTACTATGACTGCTTCCTGGCTTGGACCTTTGGATTTACTCTTTGCGCAGCTGAGCAGCCAGCAATGCTGAACGACATTGTCGATACCATCTTGTCATTAGAAATTACCTTGGTCGATTTGACACCGAGCGTTGCCATGAGTATCAAACCGGACGCCACTCCCAGCCTCCAGTACATGTATTGCATCGGGGAAGCAATGCCGCAAGAGCTCGTTGATCGCTGGGAGGGCAAGCTCGTCAACTCTTACGGTCCCACCGAAGCCGCATTCTGCGTGTCCATCTTCAAAGTCTCGAAAGGGGTCAAGTCGGCGGTGATTGGCAAGCCCTTTCCAACTACAAGCTTCAGTGTTCGGTCCAGAGACGGCTCGTCGACAGTGCCCTTATTAGGTGTCGGAGAACTGTATCTTGGCGGTCCACAAGTGGCACGCGAATATCATGCCAATCCGGAGAAGACGAAGGCCAGTTTCGTCATTGACGATGGCCGTCGTTTCTATCAGACTGGCGACCTTGTTCGCATGCTCGGCAACGGCACGTTCGAGTTCGTCGGCCGTGTCGATGATCAAGTCAAGATCCGTGGTCTGCGTGTCGAACTCAGTGAGATCAGTCACGTAGTCGGACAAGCCCATCCTGCCTTGATAGGTGTACACACACAGGTCATCCGCGCCTCAGAACAATCCAAGGAGCAATTAGTGGCGTTTTTGGCTGTCGGTAAAGAACCCAAGGCCCAGATTGAGCATGACCTTATTTTGAAGGTGAGGGACATGGCCAAGACCAAGCTCCCTGCGTACATGGTTCCCAAATTTTTCGTCCCGGTCGACAAGATCCCTCTATCTGCAGCTGGCAAGGTTGACAGGAAGGCGCTCAAAACGACGTTTCACGAGTGGCAAGTCGCCAACCAAAACTCGGTCCAGGAAGACGAACGCGAATGGACGGACGACGAACTCGAAGTTCGTGCTATTTTTGCCAAGTTGTCGAATGCTCCTATCCCGAGTATCAGCTTGCAAACTACAATCTACCAACTTGGTCTTGATAGCATTAGCGCCGTGCAGGTCGCTGCGATGCTAAGAAAAAAGGGCTTCAAGGCCACGGCTGTTGATGTTTTGGAGCGCCCCACTTGCGAGGACCTTGGAAGCGTTCTTCAGCTTGTTCACACTAATGGCGACATTTCTGAGCCGAAGTTCAACTTTGAGGCCTTTGATGAGATGCACTGCAGCTCCATCTGTCAAGAACTTAACATTCCCAGCGACCAAGTTGTCTCTGTCAAGCCCTGCACTCCCCTGCAAAGTGGAATGGTCTCCAAATTCTTGCAGTCCAAGGGCAGAATGTACTTCAATTACATGGAGTATCGTTTTCCTGGAGTGGACGCTGCCACCTTGGAACAGGCCTGGCGTGTGCTCTTGAAGAAGCATGAGATCTTGAGGTCTGGCTTCGTGCACATCAACGATTCTCATCACCCGTTCGGGATGCTCACATGGCACTTCACCGCTGCTGATCTACCAGTGACCAAGTTTGAAACAAGTGAGCACCAGAGGGTGGTGGATTGGCGCAATGAATCTCTCTGCCAAGTCCTCGACACTCTACACAAGGGCGCGTTCCGTGTGCTGCTGGCCGATCGCTCAGATGGTGTTTCGATGCATCTGTCTATGTTACATTCACTCTACGACGCTCAGAGCCTCCGCACTCTCTTGGACGACCTTGCAAACATCATTGCTGGCGCGGATCCGAGCCTTTCTCCAATAGAGCCAGGCCTGAGCGCGATTCTCGGATTAAGCGCTGATGACTCGAATCAGCGCAAGCAATTTTGGGAACAGAAGTCCAAGGACATCTTTGTGAATCCTTTCCCGAAAATGACTCCCTTGAAGGTCAGAGAGGGTGAGACAAAAGTAATCTCGAGGATCTCCGCCCAGAAACTTAGGCTGTTGGAATCTGGTTGCCGACATGCCGGTGTTTCAATGCAGGCCGCTGGTCAGAGTGCTTGGGCACGTCTTCTATGCGCATACACTGGCGAAGAAGCGGCAACCTTTGGTGTCGTGTTCTCCGGGCGCACACAAGACGACACGAAAGCCGTTGCCTTCCCGTGCATTACTACAGTGCCGCTACCCGCGCGCAATCATACGACCAACCGTGCTGTGCTCGATGACATGATGGCTTTCAACTCAGCCGTCCGCAAACATCAGTTTACTCCTTTGACAAAGATTCAGCGCTGGACCGGCCATCCTGACGAAGTCCTGTTCGACACCATTTTCGCTTACCAAAAGCTCGACGATGCAAACGCTGTCTCAAGAAAGTGGAGGTTGGTGAACGAGGAAGCGACTGTCGATGTCGCAATCTCTATTGAACTCGAGCCGAACAATTTGGATCAGCTTGAGCTCAGAATCTGCTTCAACACAGACCGATTGCCTCTCGAACAGGCACAGTCGCTGTTGGAGCAACTCGACACAATCCTCATCGATCTCATCAACCGACCTGACGCTGATATGGATGCTGCTTTTGAACGAGTACCGCATCTGTTGTCCATCACCCCACCGAAGGAACGTGAGATCCAGACTGATGTCGAGCTTCTCCATGAGTTTGTTGAGAGAAGCGCTCGTCGAATCCCTGACAAGATCGCCTTTGAGTTTGCCACCAATATCGAAGATGGAAAGGTCACGAGCAAGTGTTGGACGTACAGCCAGCTCGACGCCGAGGGCAACCAGATTGCCAATCTCCTCATTAGTCGGGGAGTCCAGCCCGGTGGCCTCGTTGGCGTCTGCTTTGACAAATGCCCTGAGGCATCGATTGGTATCCTCGGAATCCTCAAGGCCGGATGTGCCTTTGTCGCTCTTGATCCAGGGGCTCCTGTTGCGCGTAAGGCTTTCATTACAGAGGACTCAAATGCTCAGCTCGTTCTCTCAATGAGCCACCAGTCAAACGACTTCAAGGAGCAGGTCAAGGTACCCCTCATCAACCTGGACGAGGAGGATTACTCCAAGTACACAACAGAGAGACCGCAACTCTCCCGCAACATCACTCCTCAAGATCTTAGCTACTGCCTGTATACTTCTGGTACTACTGGCACGCCCAAGGGTTGCGAGCTGACGCATGAAAACGCGGTGCAAGCCATGATGGCTTTTTCTCGCCTGTTCTACCCCCGATGGGACACGAACTCAAGGTGGCTTCAATTCGCTTCTTTCCATTTCGATGTCTCTGTTCTTGAGCAATACTGGTCTTGGGCTGAGGGTATCCGCCTCACCTCTGCGCCGAGGGACTTGATCTTCGAAGACCTTGCTGGTGCCATCAACGCTTTGCAAATCACTCACATCGACTTGACACCGAGTCTAGCCAAGATTATCTCCCCAGAAGACGTGCCATCTTTGACAAGAGGTGTGTTCATCACCGGTGGTGAGGCCTTGAAGCAGGAGATTCTCGACGCATGGGGCAAGCACGAAGTCATTCACAACGGATACGGCCCCACTGAAGCTACAATTGG
The DNA here is from genome assembly GCF_038021145.1 of Phyllosticta citriasiana. Classification (NCBI taxonomy): domain Eukaryota; kingdom Fungi; phylum Ascomycota; class Dothideomycetes; order Botryosphaeriales; family Phyllostictaceae; genus Phyllosticta; species Phyllosticta citriasiana. The sequence continues at coordinate 1,308,440 of NW_027117285.1, read as the reverse complement.
CGTCACTATGTTCCCAAGAGTGCCCGAAAATGGCAAGCCGTCCAACATTGGTCCTCAATTCGACAACGTCGGCTCCTTCGTCTTCAAGCCCAAGACCAATGTTCCTGTTATCCGCGGGGGTGTGGGTGAGCTTTGCGTCTCCGGCAAGCTTGTTGGCAAGGGATATCTCCACCGCCCTGAACTCACCGACGAACGTTTCCGGTACCTGCCCGAGTTTGACGAACGCGTCTATCGTACTGGTGACTTGGTCCGTATTCTCCACGACGGATCCTTCGATTTTCTGGGCCGTGCCGATGACCAGGTCAAACTTCGTGGCCAGCGTTTGGAGATTGGAGAAATCAACAGTGTCATCAACCAAAGCGAGGCTCAAGTGCTGGATTCGGCTACCTTGGTTCTGAAGCATCCGAAGCAGCAGAAGGATCAATTGATCAGCTTTGTCGTCACGAAATCTACCTACCGGAAGAAGCAAAAGCCAATGGTTGTTTTCAGTGCAAAAGAGGACATGCAATGCGCGCAAGATGCTTGTCGTTCCAAGCTGCCGACTTACATGGTCCCGACATACTTCATTCCACTTACGTCGATGCCACTCTCGCCCAACAACAAGGCCGATGGAAAGCAGCTCAAGGAAATATACTCCACTCTGAGTGCCGAGCAGCTCCAGGCCATTTCCATTTCCTCGGAGGATGGCGGTGCTGCCTCGTCAGCTGAAGAGAAGAAGATTTTCGAAGTGCTGACAACCATGGCTTCCGTTTCCAGCGACAATATCTCGCGCAGCTCCAGCATATTTGAGCTTGGTCTTGACTCCATATCTGTCATTGGCTTTGCCAATGCCCTGCGTAAAGCTGGATTCAAGAATGCACAGGCTTCAAACATCATGAAGAATTCTGTCATCAGCCGGCTTGCCAAAGTTTTGTCTTCAACTGGTGTCAACAATTCCGAGCAAAGCGCGATTCTTGCTGCAAAGCAAGCCATCTCTGCCTGTCAACATCAGTATAAGACTTTTGCCGCAAGTTCTCTGAGCATCGATCAGGCCGATATCGAAGGCATCGCTCCTTGTTCGCCACTCCAACAAGGCATCATTTCGCGAGTCTTGGAGAGCGAGAAGCCAGTCTATTTTGCCTCTTTCAAGTTCGAGCTAGCCACAGATACGGACTTGGCAAAGCTCAAGGCCAGCTGGCAGACCGTTTACGAGTCTGTCCAGATTCTTCGAGCGCGCTTCGTGCCGACTGATGATGGATACATTCAAGCCGTGCTTCGTGACACAAGCCTTCCTTGGGTTGAGTCCGAATCCGAATTTTCCAGCGAAGAGCGGTTAGAATCTTTCTTGGATCAAAGGAAACACAAGTGGTGGAGTCAGAATCGCGACAAGATTCGTAGGCCGTTCGAATTGGTCGCTGCTGCTGCTCCTGCGAAGACCTTGCTTTCGATCAACATCATGCACACATTATACGACGGCGTCAGCTTGCCAATACTGCTCCAAATAGTGCAGGCGGTGTACTATGGAAAGGAAGCAATTGACTTCGGACCAAGGTTTTTGGACGTTCTACCGTATGGACCGCTGAGAAGCATTCCGGAGTCTCAAGACTTCTGGAAAAGTCATCTTGCGGGAGCGCAGAGTCCTTTGATGCCCAGTCTTATTTCAAAACCGCAGGACGAAGATGTTGCCGTCAAGCTCCGTCTCGACGACATAACTGCCTTCGAAACAGTAAGGCGCAGATTGGATGTGACGCATCAGGCCCTTGCGCAAGCGTCTTGGGTGGCTGTCCTTCAGAAACACTTCGCCGGCTCAGTGACTTTCGGCATGATTGTGTCTGGCCGATCGATCGATTTTGAAGGTGCGGAGCGCACGATTGGTCCGTTGTTCAACACTATTCCTTTCCACATGCGCATCGGTCCAAACGACAACTGGGTCAACGTCGTTCGCAAGTGTCACGATTTCAACACGTCCTGTATGCCCCACCAGCACACACCGCTCAGGGACATCATGAAGTGGGCAAAACGGCCGACGAACCAAACCCTGTTCGACACTCTGTTCGTGTTCCAACACGAAATGGAGACTGTAGAGCCATATGCTGAATTGTGGAAGCTGTTGGATGACCAGATAGAGGCAGACTATCCTTTGGCTTTGGAAGTGGAGCACAAGATCGATGGCAGCTTGGGGCTCACCATCGTGGCTCAAGGCCATGTGATGGATGAAGAAAATGCGAGAGGTCTCCTTAAAGAATTCGAAAATGCGCTACGCGATCTTCTGAGTAATGAGGGGGCTTTGGTGTCAGCCACAGTTGATGTGATTGAATCTTCTGGGTCTCAGAACCAGAATGCCCCGGGAGAAAATGGAGTCAATGGCTTTAGAAATGGCGTGGATGGATTTGAGTGGACACCGGTTGCGCGCAAGATTCAAGAGCAAGTCGCAACGCTTGCTGGCATGGACATCCAGGAGGTTGATGAACATGCGACAATCTTCGAGTTTGGACTTGACAGCATTGACGCCATCAAGCTGTCTTCGAGGCTCAAGAAGATGGACGTCAATCTACCGGTCAGTCACATCATGCGAAGCCTGACAATTCCGAAGATGGCGCGCGAGGTCCAAGACGTAGCGACAGACAGTAGCGATATGACTTCTGGTATCACCTTGGCGACTGAAGAGGAGAAGTTGCGCAACTACTTCCTTTCCTCCAACCGTCTAGATATGGAGAAGGTTGATCGCATCCTGCCCGTCACTCCTTTGCAAGAGGCCATGGTTACCGAGATGGTTTCTTCGGGCTTCAGACACTACTTCAACCACGACGTTTTGAAACTCGCCCCCGAAGTTGACCTCGAAAAGATGAATCAGGCTTGGAATTCGGTGTATCGCAAGTCCACAATTTTGCGCACGGCATTCGAGGAGATTGATGATCCGGATTTCGACATCTCCTTTGCTCAGATTGTGTACAAGCCCCGGAATCTGACTTTCCAGGAGGTCGACATTGTTAACGAGAAAGATATCGGCCATGTCCTGGAGAACATCAGGGAGAGCACTGCTAAGAACGACGGCAGGGAGGGACTGCTCCAGCTAACAATCGTCAGTTCCTTGTCAGCCAAATACTTAATCCTGTCTGTGGCTCATGCTCTGTACGACGGATGGTCGCTCGGCCTTTTGCATAATGACGTGCAAAGCGCGTATGAAAGGAAGTCTATCCTTCGCCCATCTTACGATAGAATTCTGGAAAGCATCCTCAATGCATCGGGAAAAAGGGCTGCCAGATTCTGGAGAGACTTTCTCGAAGGCGCGCTGAGTAGCATAATTTCACACGTCGCGCATGTCCAGGGACAAAGTTCTGACTTGAAGGTTCATCGACTAGAGCGCAAGTGCTCCATGTCTACCAATAAGCTCCGAGTGTTCTGCAAGAAAACCGGCATCACTTTGCAAGCTCTCGGCCAGACTGCCTGGTCACTCGTACTCGCCGCTTACTTGGGCAAGCTGGACCTCGTCTTTGGTGTGGTATTGTCAGGTCGTGACACTCAGGAAGCCGAAGATGTCATGTTTCCGACCATGAACACCGTCGCCGTGCGGTCAATCGTTCATGGAACGAGGAAAGACATGCTACGGTACATGCAAGAGAACATCGGGAACATCAGACAATTCCAGCATTTTCCCTTGCGAAAGGCAAAGGCCATGACCAATACGCACGAAAAACCCCTGTTCGACTCACTCTTCATGTTCCAGGCTCGGCCCGATGAAAATGGCGTCAGTGACTCTGGAGCTTTGTACAAGTCCATCGGTGGTGCTTCGGATATCGAGCATTCAGTGGCTGTCGAAATGGAAGCGATTGGCGACGCCTTGGTGTGGCGCACCGCTTGCAAGTCGGACGTTTTTGATTCGGCCGGAACCGAGGAACTGCTCAAGAGGGTCGACGCCGTCATTCAAGGCATCTTAAACGCGCCTGACGAGGCCGCTGTGGTATTTGGAGAAGAAGGGGTCTGTGTGTGTGGTCTGCCTCCTTTCAGGCACGCCCCCACCGACAGCGGATCTAAGCAGGACGAGCCGCACACCAATGGAGTACATAACCCTAAAGAATGGTCGAGTCTAGAGCAGACTATCTGCAAAGTTCTCTCGAGGGTGTCGAAGATCCCTGAAAACGAGATCACGAGGGACGTGACGATTTTCCATCTTGGTCTCGACTCCATTAGCGCGATCAAAGTCTCTGCGCTTTTGCGCAAGACGTCGATCAAGATCAGCGTGAGCGAAATGCTGCGCGCTGGAACCGTTGTCAACATGGCCAAAGCAATTGAGACCACACAGCCAAGTGCCATTCTTTTGGCAGCTCCTGCGGCCAAGATCTTTGCAGAATACTTCAAGGGGCTTGATGTGGAGAAGCTACTGACAGAGGCTTCGATTTTGTCAGTGGATGTTGAGCAAGTCATGCCTGCCAGCGCCGGTCAAGTTTACATGTTGTCTGTGTGGCAACAGACCGAGGGGCAGACACTCTACCCAGGCTTCAGATACAGAATCTCTGGGGTCGTCCACCAGGACGTCCTTCGCGATGCTTGGATTGCTACCGTCGCCGCGAATCCAATCCTCCGCACGGCTTTCCTTGCCACTGGCGACCAAGAGCTGCCTTTCATCCAAGTTATTTTGAACTCTCCTGAGGATTCGTTCCATCTGATTGATGAGTCTGCCTCTATCAAGGCGCGAAGCGAACAACCTTTTGTCGCTCTGTTCGCTCAAAAGCAAGGAGAAGGCTGGATTCTCACGATCAAAATTCATCACGCCCTGTACGACGGAGTCAGTCTTCCGGTAATTGTTCAACAGTTCGAAACACATTGCAACAAGGCCGCTCCCAATCCAAATTCGCCGACAGTCTTCCCTACCCTCCTCGCTCACGGTGTCGCTCGAGATACCATCGCTAAACGCAATTCATTCTGGACGTCTTACCTTGCGAGTTCAGCGCCAGAACGCCTGCCTCAGCCACAATCAACAAAGTCAGGCCGCACCAGCGTCTTCAGGACCAATATAGCGCCGTCTCTCCTGACAGTCGAGAGGATCGCGCCTAGTCACGGTCTCAACATCCAAACGCTCTTCCTCGCCGCATACGCGCGTATCTACGCGCGTCTGACCAACTTTGCCTCCACCTCGGACGTCATTATCGGCATCTGGCTCGCCAATCGCGCGCTCTCCATCGACGGCTTGGTCGATGCTGCCATCCCAACCGTCAACCTCGTGCCTCTGCGCGTTCCTGCGCCTTTGAAAACACCTCTCTTCGACACTGCCAAGCGCATCCAAGCCGACTTGGCTGACATCGGGACAGCCGAGAACTCGAGCGTCGCCTTGAGCGAGATTCATCATTGGACTGGAATCCAGGCTGACACATTTGTCAACTTCTTTAAGCTTCCAGAGGGCGAGGACAGCAGCGCCGTTGCAGGTGCAACAGAAGGGGGCGCTGGCCAAGACAACAGCATCAGGGTCCACGAGGTTGAGCTTCCAGATCATCCAGCAGAGGGATGGAGTCATGTCGAGAAATATGAGGGCTTAGAGAGGCAGGATGTGCCGGAGTTGGCAAACAATGCGGTCAAGGACTCCTACTTGGTAAGCTTTGCCTTCAGTCCCTGACAAGCCGTTATAATGAGCTGACGCCTCTTGCACAGCATTCAATTGACGTGGAAGCTGTTGTTCGCGGAGGCGACCTGCACATGGGCGTCTACTGCGACGCGGGTATGCTCGATGTCGCAGGCGCCAAGCGCATAATCGACGAGATGGCGGAGGAGCTGAGACGAGTTTCGTAGATGGATCTCTTCACCTCTCTTTTCGGTTCTAATCATGACTGCGACGACTTTTACGACCTTACTTCTTGTATCTTACTTGCAGCTGCACATGTTTCTCGCTTGCCTGCTTGCTTCACGTTCGGTTTCTGTCCAGCTTTCGGTATATGTGAACTTCGCACGCTGTTTTTGCTTTGTAGACGACCGCTTGTTTTGTCTTTTCGCTTTTGATATCGGCTACAAATCTAGACCATGTGAAAAAGCGAACTCACGTAGACATTAAATGCTTGCTTCGGTGCGTGTACCGCTGCCGTCGCTACTTGACGGTGGGCGATTGAATGCTCCTTGTCACATCCCCTCAACACCTTCGGATACTCCCCTTCTCGCTCCTCTGGATTCGAATGCTGCTCGTGCCTTTCTCGGGTCACTTCTGCGTTGGGAGCTTGAATGCTCCGAGTACGCGTCAGTTGAAACTTTGCATTCTCCCGGCCTTGTTACGCCACGGGCTTCGAATGCTCCTTATGCCCGTCTTTGGCCACTTCTGCCTTATGGCTAGAATGCTCAATGAACGCGTCAGTTGAAGCTTTTCCTTTAAATTCTCCCGGCCTTGTTCCTCCTCGGACTATGAATGCTCCTCAAGTTTGTCATTGCTGCTTCGACACTTTAATGCTCCGAGTACATCTATGTCCAAGTCTTCGAATGCTTCTTGTGCGCAGCTCTTGTATCCACCTTATGTGGCTCCGTTGCAGTCGTTGAATGCTCCCTGTACGAGTCCGTAGCGGTCCTTGGATGCTCCTCATGCGAATTTGTCAAGGCCTTTGAATGATCCCTGGCCGCATACGCTCCTACGTGCGAATGCTTCCCACACGCCTCCTTAAGAACACATGAATGCTCCTAGTCAGTCACATTGTCAATCTAGACAAGCTGGAGGTGATATGGAGCATCCATCCGCTCGACACTTTCATTTTTTGTGGGAGCATTTATGGGCTAGTCACAGGGCCTTGTCTTGCAGTCATGTGATTCCCTCCGAGTTCATATCTGTCGTCGGCACCGCCGTTGGCCTATAGCCTTATAAAGCAAGTAGATAAAAGGGGTATCAAAGCCGATATCCCACCAAATGCCACTGAGACTACTAAACCCTTTTTGTAAGCAAAGCAAAGTGAAGCAAACCCGGGTACAACCCATCGACAACTCTGTCATGCATAACCAGAAGGAGGCTCCGTCTGCGCTCCACGTCGACAAGTTGGTGCCGTCTACTCCCTCTTCAACACCATTTTCTTGGCTCTGGACGCACGCTTGCCGAGGTACAGGCGGTCCATCTCATCCTCTCCGTCCTCAAGATCCTGCATCTGCTCCTCGAACTGCTGAGCCCACTTGGCCGCGAGGCCCTCAACCCGGTCCCTGAAGGGCCGCCGGGGGTCGTCGTCATCGTCCGGGTGAGGCTGCGCGCGGCCGCTCAAGAGCTCCTCCAGGCGGTTCTCGCAAGCCTTGGCGGAGTGGAAGGTTTGATTGGATAGGTCGTTGAGGGTGAAGGCCGTATCCTCAAAGATACGGGCGTTGACTTGGGCGAGCTCGCGCTCATGGCGCTTTTTGTTGATGTTATGGGCCTTGATCAGAGCTTCGTCCTAAGTCTGTCAGCACGCTGGGAGCATTCGTCATGATTGAGCAGGATCTCACCTCTTGCATGGTCCAGTGCTTTTCTTTAAACTGGAGAGGCGCGTCGTTGGCAGCCATCTTGGCCAGGCGGATCCTTCGGTAGCGGGTGCCGATAGTCTTGGGAGAGTATTCGCTACCCTCCTCCTCCGCGAGGATCTTGGCGATCTGGGTGTCACCAAAATTCTGGGCTTTGTACTCGAGGATTTTCTGGTCCAGCTTGTCCAAGACGTCGGTGATTGGGCGTCTGCCGCTGGTGAAGTCGTCCATGACGTGCAGGTTGGCAGTGCGGAGAGCGCGCTCTGGGTCAGTCTCGCCGGATTGGTGCTGTGGCGAGTCAGCTGTCAGCTTGGGAGGCTTCATGTGTAAGAGAGAAGTACTTGGTAGGGGTCCATGGTTGTAGAGGAAGGATGGGTAGAGGTAATTGTGGTCCATGCGTTGGCGGTCACGTGCGTTGAAGATGGAGGGAGGATTGGGAGCAGTTGAGGGAGTTTTGTGCTGGTGGGTGACTCACTCGCTCTGGAGGGAAGGAGCAACCTGCCCACATCTGAACGGGAAAGTGCCCAAAAGGGGGTAAGTGGGTAGGTCCATACACTGTCCAACGTCTAACACGATTCAGTCCAAAGCAGCTGGGGGTCTTCACGCACTCACTGCTGAAAGCAGAGTCCTGGGAGGCTCCATCATCTATTGCTCTGCTGACTGCCCCGAGGAGCACTCGTACTCTACAGCTCAGGGGGCATTGATACTTTGCTGGGGACTAGCCCAAGGAGCATTCGTACTCTGCTACTGAGTAGCGAGCGCAAAGAGCATTCGTACACCTACTATCGAGTAGCTCAGAGAGCATCCATAAATACGTACTGGGTAGCTTAGGGAGCATTCATCCGTCCGCGACTGAGGAACAGCTTCGATAGTCTCCGTACATCGAAACTGCAACACACAGGAAGCATTCCTGCGCTGGACGAACGTACGACCAGGGATGGAGCTTCCAGTCCGCCTGCGTAGCCATACGCAAGGAGCCTTCAATTGTGGAGTAGATGCGTACAGGGAGGCTTGGTTGGTCTTCATCGGAAACGCAAGAATACCTCAAGACTTCGCCCGGTGTAGGATGTGCTCCAGGGCAGAGTCAATGTGTCTACGACAGATATCTCCGCTCTTTTCCTTGCTCTTTTGTTGTTGGTATCTCCATCATTGACCCACAGCCATTCATGGAAGCAGAACTTCCTTGATCGCAACGGCAGGCATTGGAGATCCTCGACCGCTTCTTTTCGATTCGCACCAGGGTACTACCTGTATGTCCCTGCAAGTCAACGCGTGCGGGATGCTTCATGCGCCTGCAGTTGGTTTCTCCGATTGAGTGGAGATGGACTCTGGGTGTGAGGACAACAAAGGCTAAGGAGCGTTGGGAGTGGGTATGATGACACTGTGGCTGTGATGTAGGTGGTGAGGAGGGAGGGATGTGGTCGAAACAAAGTGGTCGTGGTACAGGCTAGCATGACGTCAGGTGCCCGCAGTTCAACTGGCTGCGCCAGGCGTTGTCCGTGTGCCCGCTCCTTAGCCTTCTACAGGCGCTGGCCTGTTGCTATACCTTGCTTCAACCGCTTTCACTTCGCCTCGCCCAAAATCCTACCTATTTCACCTCTTCTGACGCTCCCCCTTTCTGCGCTCCGCTGCGCTGCGCATCCATCGCCCCCTGTCGTCCACGTACCATCGCCACCATGCTCGAATACTTTACCTACAAAAAGTTCAAAGAAAACCGCGATAAGAAGAGGCAAGCCGAGTCGCCTGCACAAACGCCCAAGTCGCCCGATCCGAGCGAACCTCTGCGCGACCATGCGCGCGATATTCCTGAACCACGATCGCCTATCCTCGACGACCGCGACGAGGCTTTCTTCGAGAGAGTAACGTCTGCTGGCTACGAAGCCCAAGAAGAAGAGACGCCACCTCCGCTGCCTGCGAGGCCCGGCACAGCCCAACATAGCTTGGAACATCCAAGGGCGAAGACCATAGAAGCGGAGAATGTGCCTCTCCCGCCGTCTCCTGCAGCCGATGAGAGCAAGGCGTCAAAGGATAAAGCGCGCAGCTACTGGTCATACGTGCAGGACTTGCCTAAAAGGGCCCTGGTAGGTTGCATCCCACTCGGGTTCAGGTTTGCCTCGTTCTAACAGTGTCACATAGACAAAGAGGCAAAACAAAACTGCAGGAGACACACTGGCCTCGGCAGCAGGCGCCGTCAAGAGAGGCGAAGGCGTTCCCCTCAACCCCGATGGCACGCTCAACGAAAGCGAAGCCAAAAAGGAAGAGCGCGACCTTACACAAGTTCTGGACCAGCTGAACCTTGCCGCGGTCAACAACCGCGTCTTCAGCTTCTCGGAAGAATCGCAAAACCTGCTCGAAAGATGGAAGCAAGTGCTCCGGGACATCGTCTCTGGCGCTCCGCACGCGTATGACGATCTCGAACAATTCTTGACGGGTAGCGAGAAGCAGCTGGACAAGATGTACAACAGCCTACCGCCGTTTGTGCAGAACTTGGTCAAGTCGCTGCCCGTTAAGATGGCAGCCATGCTCGGCCCAGAGGCTTTGGCTGCAGCCGAGGGAAAGCAGTTCGATTCCAAGAAGCTGGCTACTGAGTCGACCTCGAAAACGAAGAAGCTCGGAAAGAAGGCCATGCGCATTCCCTCGCTGAAGAGGCTCGTCACTGAGCAAGGCGCCATCGCCGCAATGCTCAAGAGTATTCTCAACTTCCTCAAGCTGAGGTTCCCGGCTGTTGTGTCCGGCACAAACGTCTTGATGAGCTTGGCAGTGTTCAGTAAGTCTGCCTCCGCGTCTTATCCAATACTACTGCTAACACAGTTTCGCAGTCCTCCTCTTTGTGGTCTGGTACTGCCACAAGCGCGGCCGAGAAGTTCGCCTTGAAAAGGAGGCCGCCATGCACGGATCGCAGTCATCTCTCGAAAGAAGTGGCTCTGAATTCGACGACGAAGACATTGTCTTGGAGCCCATCCGCCCCACCAGTATCGAGGAGCCAGATGGCCCTTCCCGGCCCACCGAGCCGCCAATCCACATCCACACGGATCCTGCCGCGCCAGACAAGCCGAGTGCGGATGTCAGAGATTTGCCGTCGGTGCTCCATTTGCCTCCACCGGGCAGCAACACTAAGGACACTGGAAGAGAAACCGGCTCTTGACGAGGGAGATCGATACGACTGAAATATGATACCCACGGTTATGATGATGGCTGTTGAGTTTGGGCTTCGGTGTTTCGCGGAGAGCTGGCAGCAAGATTGATTGGACCTGCGATTCTCAAATACAGGAGCGGTCGTCGTAGTTTGAAAATGACTTATACCGCAGAATTTTTTGTAATGACTTAATACCACTTTGCTTCTTTCTCGAAACTGCTGAGCCGATCATCGATTGAAGGCTAGGAGAGTCGATGTTTTCCATTGAAATGTCTAGGGAAGCTTCTTACCCTCATGTGCCTCGTTATATATAGCCCCAAATTTTGAGAACAAATTCAGAAAAACACCCGCTAGTCATGATTCATTACTCAGGCGCCATAGACATGCCGGGAATCCAGGCAAACGCCCGAAATCCACGCCAATATACGGCTCGCACACGGTGCGGTTCATCAATCATTCAGAGCTTGAAATCGGCGGCCTGCCGCTCCCAACCCATGGCACTCGGCTCCATGGCAGCCACCTTTTCCACCAGTTCGAACTTGCGATCGCGGGCTCGCTCGGTGCACAGCTCGTATATGGTGCTCAGGTTGAATGTCAGGGCGTGGAAAGCGACGCACGAGTCTTGGGCCTCGTCGATGACCCGTTCCAAAGCGTCTCGCGCATCCGTAATGCGTCCCACGTACAGCAGACAGACGGCTCTGTTCTGCGCAATCATGTGATCTGTGGGGTTTTGGGCGGCGAGTGCTTCCCATACAGTGAGGGCGGAGGTGTAGTCGCCTTCAGCCATGGCGATGAGAGCGTTCAGAGGGTCGACGGGTGGGGCGGCGTCGGCGGTCGATGGCGTGGGAGGAGATGGCAACGAGGAAGCGGCGACACTACGCTTGGCTGCGTCTACGTCGCCCACGCGCAGCCATGTCAGCGCCTCCATTGTCTTCAAGCGTGATTTTTCCGGTGTGCGGGGCGTGGGCTCGGCCTCGTCGGCGGTCTTGCTACTCTCTGCGGGACCGAGCGTAGTCAAGTGCCGCGCTGCACCCTCGCACTCGCCCATTTCAATCAAGGCATTTGCTACCCTGATACCAAGCTCCAGCAGCCTGTTCTTCCACATCTGCTTTGCCTCGGGGTTTTGGGCCCTGATGGCTTCGAGCCTGGCCTCTCGGGCCAACTCATAGTAGCCCATGACCCCGCGCCGCCAATCTCCATAGCCCAGCCCCATCAGGCGAACAGCTAGTACTCGGAGCTCCCATGGCACGAGATGAGCACCGGTTAGGGGGTGCCGGTAGAATGCGCTGCTCAAATCCCCAAGAGGCTTTGCTTCGGTGGCGGCGAGAGCATGTTGGTTTAGCAGCGATAGGCACGCGAGCCGGACGTAGAGCAGTTCAAAGATCTTTTCATGGTCTGACGGCAAAGTCTCTTTCAGCAAGGCATTTGCGGCAGCGGAGGCGGCCAGGCGGTAATGTCCGTTGGCGAGAAGGTCATGAAGGGGAGTCGACGCGTGCGGTTGATGTCCGCTGGAGAGAAAGGGTTGCGGAATCGTTTGCGGCGGCAATGGATGAAAGTTCCCAGGATGTAAGAGGTGGGAAAAGTCCTTTTCGAGGTTGGCAGAGGGGGTCGAGAGGGAGGCAGCAGGAGAGTTTGCTCTGAGGGAGGGTTGCGGAGAGCGTGCCGCGGCAGCGGAGGGAGCTGGGGCTGGTCCGTCTGAGAGCGGGCTAACCAAAGGTAAGCACAAGCGCAATAGGCTGGATGTGATTGGCCTGAATTACTTGAAGTCGGCGTCGAGCGGACCTTTGGTGGATTGTCTGGTCACGACTGCAGGGGCTCGTTGTCAGCGCTTTTGGAGCTTCTGGGGGGGGGTGTCAGGGGAAAAGATACCGCGTCGGCGCTCGTCGGTTGACGGTCCACGAGCATGGCCTCTGGCGGGAGCAGGCGACGAGGACGACATTTGGAAGATGGACGACGATCGCGGGGAATTTCTGGTGGATGACGTTGGCTATCGCGGTGGTGATGGTGGTTCAGGTAACCTGGATGTCACGGAGATAGAGGGGAGTTTAGCGAGGCAAAGGGTCCGACATCGGCGACGAATCATGGTCGGTCACTTTTTGCGGCTAAGTTAAGGCACGAAGCACATTACCTTAGACCTACATATCACTAGTGACTCAGTCAACACCAAGCATTCCCCTCTTTCCAAAGTCTTTTTGTGCCTGTCGACACCCCAATTCTCCCTCCTCATTCCTCCCTCCTGACCTCTCGCTCCTCGTCGCCTCTTCCTTCCAGCCCTCGGCCTCGGGGCCCCATCTCCACTCACAACGATGCTCAAGGCACGTTCGTCGCGCGGCGCCTTCAAGTGCCTCAACGCCGCCGCCTCTCGCCCCTTCTCCACCACTGCCACGCGCCCCGCCGTCTCGCCCTACCGCTCTTCGAGTCACGCCGCTCAGTCAAAACCCGTCGTCAAGGATTCCGCAAAGCGCACTCAGAGCACCGCCGCCGCCGTCCAAAATGAAAGACCCGTCCCGAGTCCCGCTTTCAACAGCGACGAGCAGCCAAAGCTCGCTTCGCGCTCCCAGCCGCAGATGGACCACTCCTTCATGGGAAAGAAGGGTGGGGAGATCTTCCACGAGATGATGTTGAGACATGGCGTCAAGCATATTTGTACGTGCGCCGACTCCCAATGGGGTTTCTTGTGTGCGAGCACCACCTAACTGCATGACTCAGTTGGATACCCGGGAGGCGCAATTCTCCCCGTCTTCGATGCCATTTACAACTCGAAACACTTCGACTTTATTCTTCCAAGACATGAGCAGGGTGCTGGCCACATGGCCGAGGGCTACGCCAGAGCCTCTGGCTTGCCCGGTGTCGTCCTTGTCACTTCTGGTCCGGGCGCCACAAACGTTGTGACTCCCTTGCAAGATGCACTGATGGACGGCACGCCCATGGTCGTCTTTTGTGGCCAGGTCCCTACCTCTGCCATTGGCTCCGACGCTTTCCAGGAGGCCGATACTGTTGGAATTTCGAGAGCATGCACAAAGTGGAACGTCATGGTCAAGAACATTGCCGAGCTTCCCAGACGTATCAACGAGGCATTCGAGATTGCCACGACCGGAAGACCGGGTCCTGTTCTCGTTGATCTCCCCAAGGACGTCACCGGTGGAACCCTGAACAGGCCAATTCCCATTATCAGCACTCTGCCCACCCACCCGAGCGCCGCCAGCTTGGCTGCTCGTGAGCTGAGCAGGAAGCAGCTCGAGGGATCCATCAAGCGAACCGCGGATCTGATCAACATTGCCAAAAAGCCCGTCATCTACGCTGGTCAGGGTATTGTCAACAGCCCGCAAGGTCCGGAGCTGCTCAAGCAGCTTGCGGACAAGGCCTCCATTCCTGTCACCACTACACTCCAGGGTCTTGGTGGTTTTGACGAGTTTGACGGCAAGTCCCTTCACATGCTCGGTATGCACGGCTCCGCGTACGCCAACATGGCCATGCAAGAGGCAGACCTTATTCTTGCCCTTGGTGCACGTTTCGACGACCGCATCACTGGTCATGTGGCTCGCTTTGCTCCTGCTGCGCGTGCTGCTGCCGCTGAAGGTCGCGGTGGCATTGTGCACTTTGAAATTATGCCCAAGAACATCAACAAGGTCGTGCAGGCGACTGAGGCCGTGGAGGGTGATGTCGCCATGAACCTGGCCACCCTGATCCCGCAGCTCAACGAGGTCAAGGAGCGCCCCGAGTGGTTTGAGCAGATCAACGACTGGAAGCAGCGCTTCCCTTGGGCATTCGAGAGGGAGAGCACCAATGGTTTGATCAAGCCGCAAATCGTCATGGAGAAGGTTAGCGAGTTGACCAAGTCGATCCGCGACAAGACCATCATTGCGACGGGTGTTGGCCAACATCAAATGTGGGCAGCTCAGCACTTCCGCTGGACACACCCGCGCACTATGATCACGTCGGGTGGTGCAGGCACCATGGGTTTCGGTTTGCCCGCCGCTATTGGAGCCAAGGTCGCACGCCCGGACGCTCTCGTCATTGACATTGACGGCGACGCTTCGTTCAGCATGACTCTCACTGAACTCAGCACCGCTGCCGAGTTCAACATTGGCGTCAAGATTATCATCCTGAACAACGAGGAGCAGGGCATGGTCACGCAATGGCAGTCCCTCTTCTTCCAGGACCGTTTTGCGCACACTCACCAAAAGAACGCCGACTTTGTCAAGCTTGGCGATGCCATGGGTGTCAAGGCTGACCGCGTTGTGAGGCCTGAGGACCTCGAGGCCAAGTTGAAGTGGCTCATTGAGACGGACGGTCCAGCTCTCCTGGAGGTTGTCACTGACCAAAAGGTGCCCGTCTTGCCCATGGTGCCTGCGGGAAGCGCTCTCCACGAATTCCTTGTGTACGATGCCGGTAAGTGATTCTGTCTCCTCACGACTCCAAAGCCAGGTTCTAACAGCTTGCAGAGAAGGAGAAGGCACGCAGAGAGCAAACCCGCCGCCGTACCGGCAGGTAAACTCAATTTGATGAATTGGCGATCCGACAACGTCTTTGATCAGCGGGGAAGCTTGTTGAAGTGACATGAAAAAAATTCCTTGGGTTTCTTTGGAGGATGAAAAGACATCTATTGAGGATCGCGCCTGGCGCCTAAGCCATGCGCGATTACCCCTTTATTTCTCGCTTTGTATCTTTCTCCGGTCTTTTTGCGCGGGTTTACCCCTTTCGCGGGCGTTGTCTTTCTATTGTCTATGTTTTGAGGGTTGCGATGCAAGGGGGGTCTACACTTCTACACCAGGCTCTGATGAGGTCGAAATTTTGCTGGGTTGATGAGGGACAAGCGGCCTCTCGTTAAGGGAACGCACCTTGGTTCCGCAAAGAGGAGAGGAATCGAAAAGTGTTGATACTGGGACGAGCAGCGCGCCCGTCATATGTTGGATAAATGACTCAAAAGGAGGAATGATGCTGAGGTAACAAGTTTCTCAAGAAGCGAAGAAGCGATTTGTTAGTGTAACTTCAGTTGTTTGTCGTGGCTTTTCTGCCTTGCTTAGTGCATACTCCCCGTCGGTTTCCTTTCATTCCCGTTTCTGCATTAGCCAAAATCACGATTGAGTGGTTGGTTGTGTGAATTACAGGTGACTCGACAGACGTCGAGAAAAGCAAAACTTTTGTCGGCAAACATCGGCATCACGGCACGTTGTTATCCCACAAGCTGCGAACAATCACGCCGTCGACCCAAAGACCGCTTGTCGTGTCGCTCTTGACAGTATACCCAATCTCCTTACTCTGCCCAGGAAGCAACAGGAAGGCGTTCTGATCAAAGTACAAAACAGCTCCCTCGGGATAATCGAGCCACACCCACGCCGCCACGCCCTTGGTCGCCGTGGCAGTGAACTTCCGCTTGTCAGCCGAGTAGCTCAACTCTAGACCCGGATCGACCAGTTTGGCTTTTGCCAACGAGGTGGGATGGAACCAGTTTTCATGGGTAAACGTTGACTGTTGGTCGCTATTTGGCAGCTTCCCCTCTGCCGATACCTTGGCCACGAGGATAACGTTTTCGGGATCAAAGCCGTCGAGGATGTCGTTTGTGTTTGCCTTGAGGACTAGCGTGGTGTTGATGGCGCCGACGCTGAAGTCGGCTGAGGACGGCGTGTCGATGTCGAGCTGCTTCCCTGACCAGTCGTACCACGCGAATTTGGCCGTGCCGGAGGCTTCTGACCACAGGTCAGATGTGACATAGACTTCAAAGTCGCCAGTGGTCCGGTTGAAGAAGGGAGAAATGATGACAGGCTGGTAAATGTCTCTTGCAACGTACTGGAAACTGTCAGTTTGGCACGTAGCAACGTGTTCAGTTCGCACTTACGTGCAGCACCTTCCACCTCCCGTCATACTCGATCCCAGCCCAGGTCGGCGTCTGCCAGATATCTTCGAGCTGCCAATACAGACAGCCGAGCTGTCTCTCCGACATGCCACTGCCACGGCGGTAAAACATGATCTGGCTCTGGTAGAAGTCCGCCTGGAAAATCTGTGTCGTGTGGCACCAGGCAGAGAAATTTGCGACCGAGTCTTGCTTATCTGGGACTGGATACCATCGTTGTGCGGCCACAGTCATTTCGCCCATGCCCTTTGTGGTGTTTTCGAAATTGGACGTGTTAAGCCCTCCCGGCGGATAGTGCCGGTTGCGCAATTGGATCACCGTCGAGTTGAAATACAAATCTTCTGGCCGGATAGCCTGGCGCCAGCTCTGCAATGAGGGCATGGAGTGGTATCCAAACTCGTTGGAAAATCTTCCCACTGGGTATGAGCTGAAATTGAATGCCAGGGACGAGTTGTAATTGTAGTAATCCGTTTCACCGTAAATGGATCCAGGCGTCTTGTTCTCATATCTTTCAACGATGGGAACAGGCAGACTGAAATCGAGCTCCAGATATCCGTTGCTTGTTGAACTGGGAGCATACGAAATGCTCCTTGTGTTCCCAAAGACGATTGGCACCAGCGTCTCGAGGAAAAGCTTCTCATACTCAGCAAGCAGTCTTTCGTACTGGTCCGGCGCATTTTGCTGGACGATGGACAGCTCCAGATTCTCCAATTCGTTGCCACCAGCCCAGAATGCTAGCGAAGGATGATGATTAACTCTGCGAACTTGATAATTTGCTTCTTCGCTGACATTGTCTAGAAACTCTGCATCCACCGGATAAAGTGCATCTCCAAACTCGAATTTGCTCCACAGCAGAATTCCCAGTTCATCGGCAATGTCGTACATGAAGTCGGGAGAGTAAGCACCTGATGACCATACTCTGAGCATATTTTGATTGCCGGCTACGACGGCTTCAAACAGGTCGCGGATTCGCGCCTCGGTTACGCGCACCCAGAATGCATCTGGTGGGATGAAATTGGAGCCCTTTGCATAGAATTCGTGACCATTGATTTCAAAGTGCCAGTTGTTTCCCGGCGCAATTCTTTGGGCGAGCTGCTGGGCTGTGATGACCCCTTCGTTGAGCACTATTGTTCGAAATCCGACCCGCTTTGCGAGGGAGGCGATCGATTTATTCCCCGAGTCCACAATTTCGAGCTCAACTCGGTAAAGCGTCTGCGGACCCAGTCCGTTCGGCCACCACAGTTGCACGCTCTCGGATGGAATGATGGTTGCTCCGGTGATGACGCCTTCTCCAGTCGTGATGTTGGTCATTGATCCGCTGGAGACTGCCGTGTTGTCCGAGTCCAGGAGGCGATAGTTGATCCCACGATTCGACCCGGCCTGGCCTAGATAGTCCACACTGGCGTTGAGGACCCACGGCTGCTTCTGGTCCGGCGGCAGATTGTTCAATTGGCCCAGTCGGTAAATATCCACGAGTGAATTGCGGACATAGATGTCTTCGACACCCAACTCGACAACAAAAGCGGGAAGCCATGGGCCAGCAGGAGCAAAGGCCGGTCCCTGGACGCGATCAATTTTTTACTTATTCAAAAGCAGGGACATCTTACCCAGTCCCAACCAAAATCGCTCTGCTCTTTTCTAATGAACTGCCTGTTTGGGAATTCATACACCATTTCTACGCCGTACGGCCACGTTTCTTGACCCGGCTGTGAGGCGATTTCGTTGGCAATTTCAGGCGCACTTCCAAAGTTGAGGCTCAGTACGGGGTCTTCTTTGCAGTTTTTCAGAATGTCGGTCACGTCGAAGTAGTACTGGCGAAATTGGTTGTTAGTCGAAGCCACATGCTTCCCGCAAAACTCGATTGTGGAAAAGGTGTCAAGTCCATTGAAGACGAGGTAGGTGGACGTAGCATCTTTATTCCTGAGTAAGACGTCAGCGGGCCGAAATCTGCACTGTGGGCTTACTGCCGTGACAAGCGGCCGCAGGTTCCATGAAAGGTCTGTCATTTGACGGCTTCCCATCCAATCCCCCAAAGGACTTGAATGTTCAACATCAGTTTCCTGGTTGATTCCAGTTTCTGCAATGCTGAGGAGTTCCTCTTGCACGTTCCATTCTCCCTTGCCCCTTTGACAGCAGGTCGAAAACAGTGCCAACCCAGCAAACGAAACATGAAACAAACAAGAAATCTAATTGGTCACTTACAGTGAGGTGAGTGGTGCAGAAGTGTATGTCCAGTTTGACCAAGCGACCCATCGTAAATTGAAGTCATTCAAGCCAAAGTAAGGGTCTCCAATAACCTGCGCAGCGAAGAGGTCAACATGTGCTTGCGAGGGCAATTTTGCAGGAACAGATATCTTCAACAACGGATTTGACAAAGTCCAATCCGAGCCAGATAATTCGATAACCCGGCATGCCGACGGAGCAGCGGCAACGGTCAGGGCAATAACTGCCTGAGGAGTCCAGGGGCGCATGATCCGCAACGACAATGGTTGAAGACTGCAAGAGGAAATTCCAAGTTGGACAAGAGCCACAAAGACGGTCAAAGCGAAAGCCAAGGAAGTCTTATGCTTAAAAGCGTTCATGGCGGACGACCTCTACCAGGAAAAGCGACCGTTACATTGTCCCAGGACGAGCGGGTAAAAGCAATGGAAGGACGGAAGGATGGAGACAGAGGCAAGGATTCCACGAGTGGGGCAAGGGATGGCAGGCGATTGGTGTGAGGGGTAAGGTGAGCTCCCGTCGTGCCGGTCGTTGGCGTCGTTTGGCGCATAAAGCCGTGGCACACATAGTCGCAATTGGTGTCCTGTTTGTCAGGAACTAGGTGAATATGCAGTGAAATACACCGGTCTTCTCTCCTAATAGAGCTTAAATGCTGGCTGAACCCTAGAGACTGCCTTCCAAGCGACATGAATCAATGCCTCGCAAACCATGCTCCTAGAGAAAACGGTAACTGTTCCCCGGTTTTCAGTTTAACGGCACGTCAAGCCAGTTTCAATTATTATAACATTTATTAGTGGTGTCGTATTTTCGCGGGGTAAGAGAGTTACTGCACGCAAAATAAGACCCACCATCACCTGATCGTTAACCTTACAATTTTCCCCACCGTCTTTTCGCATTTTAAGAGGTCGTCGTGCTTATTCCTCCGTGTAAAAAGAGCAAGGGAAAAGACAAAAAAAGTCATTGGACAAGTTAGGGATTGAACCCAAGACCTCCCGCATCCTTGCGTATTTGAAGGATCTCATGCAAAGCGGGCGCTCTACCACTGAGCTACATGCCCTTGTTAATGTAGAGGTGATGTAAGGTATTTATTTTATTTCTACTTATTATCACTAAGAAAATCTTTACCTATTAATTCATTATTTTACGTCTTACTAATTAATTAATTAATTTAATTAATTAATTAATTATTTTACGTCTTACTAGAGCTATAGGCTATCTAAGATAGAGCTATCTATAGGGGATACTATATACGTTTATAAGGTAAGTAGAGATACCTAGCTAAAGAATCTTATATAATAAGGCGTAATTCTTAGTATAATATTAGTATAGGGTTATTATAGATAGATAGTTTATCTAGGCTCTTTTTAGGTAAGGGGGAGCTAAGGACTAGCCTTAATTAATTAATTAATTAATTAATTAATTATTTTACGTCTTACTAGAGCTATAGGCTATCTAAGACGGAGCTATCTATAGGGGATCCTATATACGTTTATAAGGTAAGTAGGGATGCCTAGCTAAAGGATCTTATATAATAAGGCGCGATTCTTAGTATAATATTAGTATAGGGTAGGTATAGATAGATAGTTTATCTAGGCTCTTTTTAGGTAAGGGGGGGCTAAGGACTAGCCTTCCTACCGTTATCTAAGTAGATAGGTAGTATAGAGTAAGAGTAAGGAAAGGAAGGGGGATAGGGAGAAGGCGTATATAGAAAAGTAAATATAGTATAGGGTAGTAGGTAAGGTAGATTATATATACACTCTACTATAGCGTTCTAGTACTATCCCTAATAGCACTATTCTTAGTTAGCATTATATAACACCTTTCTTAGTACCTATAAAGGTAAAAAAAGCGGGTAAGGTTTTTAACTAGTAGCGTCTATCTTCTAGCTAACTAGCATAGTTAGCTAATACTTATTATAGAAAATAAAGAACACTTAAGAACCTAGGTTTAATCTATATTAATATCGCTTATAATTTAATCTAGCCTAGTTACTACCATTAGATGACCGCATGTTAACATTATCGCTAATAATAGGGCTCTACATGCCGCCCTAGCCTAGGTATACTATATAGATAAATAGCGTTAAGCCCTTACCTTACTACTAAACGGTTATCTAATTATTATTAGGAGTAGGAGGGTTTAGCTAGAGTAGTTACGGAGTAGTCATCTAAGTTATATTAACGCCTTCCTAATCTAGAGGGCTAGGGTCTTAGTAGAGGCTCTATATAAGGTAGAGGAGGGATATAAGCCTAGAGGGTATTAGGTAGATTATAGATAAAGGGGTCCCTTCCTAGATTATCTTTAGTTAGAGGGGTTCTAGGGTAGTACCTACGGGAACTATAAGTAGAGGGATTATAGAGCTTGTTATTTACTCTACTAATAGAGCTTAGAATAGATTCTCTCTTCTTCTTTTTACTCTTCTTTTCCCTTAGTCTACTCTTTATATATACTATGCCCTAGTAGAAACCTTCGTCTAACGTATAAATTTAAGTATGAATTATTAACTAACGTCTCCTTAGAATAGCTCTCTATAGGGTATAGAGGCTATATTCCTACTATTATTATCGTACGCCTAAAGCGCTTCCTATATTACTTCTTTCCTAGTAGAGCTATAGAGTAGGCAGTTACTAATAAGATATTATAGTATTTATTAGGCGGTATTATTATAGCTATAGTTATCCTAGGCTATCTTACTAAACCGTAATAGGTAGGCTTTAAAGTAGCTATAGTTTAGTTTTAATTAGAAGTAGGCTAATACTTCTAGTTATCTATACTTAGGAAGTTAGATAGACATCCTTAGTATAGATAGGAAGTTACATACGTATAACCCCTAGGATAGTATTATCTATACTTCCTAGTATTATATAGTATATACTATCTATTCTACTATAGTTCTTTATCGTACGCGCATCCTAAGAAGGGTAGTACTTAAGTAGTTATTCTCTAGGGTTAGCTTAGCAGCCTCCTTTATAAGGGCGTCTACTTATAGGTTTCCTCTAATCCCTATATAGCCTAGGGCCTACGAGAAGGTAAGACTACCTTATCTAGCCATAATTAAGTGGCCTATATCTATAGCTTAAAGTTATAGTCCTTAACCTAGTAGGTTAGACGGGGTTTAGAGGTAGTATAGTATAGCTTAGTTATCTACATATACTATAATCTATTATCCTAGCTATTTCTAGGCAGCTAACTCTATAGCCCTTATAAGTGCCTCTAGTTCTCTATTATATATAAGCTAGTATAGTCTAGTATTTCCTCTATATCCTACTACTACTCTTATACTATCTTATTAGGTATCGTACGCTATAATTCCTATACCTACTCTATTTCCTTTTAGGATAGATAAAGTATTAGAGTATAGGATAACTACCTAAGTCGTATATCCTATACGTCTAATATATACTTAGGCTTCTTATTCCTTTAGGAGGTAGCTAATCTTAACTTTATATAGAGTAGTCTTTTTCTATAGGGGAAAGGAACCATGTTTAATTAGGCTTTTAGTACCTATTACTAGGTCCGAAATTATACTCTAGATATGTTTAAGTTATGTCTATCATCCTAGTATGTTCTCTTATTTAAACTTATCGATAATTATATGTACTAGGTATTAGTAACTAAGCTTAAAGAGTTATATAGCGTACGCTTAAAGTAATATGTTACGCCTTAGGTAGGGGGGGAGAAGTCCTACTTTAATTTCTATAGGGGTAATTAGGGAGGTCTAAAAGGCTCCTAGGATTTAGCGTAGTCTATTATTTTAAAGTATTCATCTAAGTATCTTAGATCTACTAACTTACTAGAAAACTAGGAACCTATAATCTACTACACTTTATACGTAAGCTAGGTATAGTTATTAGATAGTAGTAGGGGATAGTCTATGTTATATATTAGCTAGTCGCATAAGCCTACTAAGTAATTACTTTACTTAGGCGTTCTAAATTATTATATATAGCCGGAATAATAGATATATATTAAACTATATCCTAAGCTATTAGATGAGTTACTTTAGCTATACTATATAGTCTCCTAGGAGCGTAATTATAGCTTACTTAGCCTCGTCTAAGCTTATAAAATAGATAAGGTCTATTTTATCTTTATTAAAATTAACGGCATATTAGGTTCTAAGTAAGAAAAGCTAGTTAGCTTCCTACTAGAGGATCCGCGTATTTTTCTTCTAGCTCATTAAGGAGATTATGATTAAAACATTATTAATATACGAGAGGAATCGGACTAAGTAAGAGGAAAAGAGTTTTCGTATATAAATAAGAAATAGGATTAGTAAGACTAGGCTTCCCTAGGGGATTCCTAAAACTATTAGATAAAGGTCCTCTTATTAGCTATTAAAGGAGATCTAGAGTTATTACCTACTAGTAAATGTCTTTACCTATGCTAGAAGGGAGGTAGGGAGCCTAATTTCCCCTATTATATATAAGAGCTAGTCATAGGCTACATGATTAAAGGCACCTCGTACGTTAAGGAATAGGGTTAATATCTTACACTATGCCCTCCTCTCATCTTAGATAATATATATAAGGATTATTACTACATTAATTACTAACTTCTATAGTCATCTACCTATTTAGGATGGGTATAGAAGGTAGGTAGCTTCTATAAGCACTCTAAGACGTTTTACTATAATGCGTTTAAGGACTTTTCCTAGGTAGTTAAGTAGGGAGATAACTCTATACGCTTTTAGGTCTATATAATTAGGTTTCCCTAGCTTCTTAAGTATTATACCTACCGCTTCTCTCTAGCATTCTAGGTAATATCTATACGTAAAGAAGGTTTAGTATATCTAGGTAAATTTTTTAGGATGAGCGTCATACGCCTTAGTAATTATCTTCTAGTAGATCTAGTCTAGCCTAGGGGTGGTGCCTTTAATCTTATAAGAGTAGGTATACTATACTTCCTCGTCCGTAAGGGAGGGCTAGTCCTATAGCCCTTCCTTATAGTTTATCTAGTTATATGGGGGAACGTATAGTAGTAGGGGGAAGAGTTTCTAATAGAAGGCGGCATACTTACCATTATACGATGATTAGAGTTAATCTTAAAGGTTACGTATCTAGGGGATTCGCTTAGATTAGGTCACTTTTATGTATGCTATTTCCTTATAGATAGACTAGGGTGTTTCTTTTATAAGGAAGTTATTCTAGTACTCTTATTTTACCTACTTAATAGCCGTGTTATACGTATTCTATACTTATACGTATATGACTTAGTCATAACGTGCCCTACGCCTTACTTATACGGCGGTTATCCTTAAGGCCGTAAGGAGTAGGGACTACTATAGTTTTTATTACTATCTAGGGGTTACCTATAGGATGCTATATTTAGCTACTATCTCTATTACCTTTATAAGGCGTTATCTAAGTTAGTCTAGGTCCTCTTATAAGGTCCTACTAGAGAGTATATATTATGCCCTATTAGGAAGGGCTTAGACGAGTAGACTTATAATCTTATTTAACTCTTCTTAGACGATTTACCTATACTAGGCCTAGTCGGCCTTTTTAACGTTAAACCATAGTAGTAGTATTAGTATGTCTTAAAACTCGTCGTACGTAATAGTAAAGAGAATAGCGTTATAGTTAGATAGGGGGTTCTCTCGTACCTACTAGTTAATTACTTAAGTAGTAACTATTAGAGTATATAGGGAGAGTGTTAGCGGTATTCTATAAAGATAAGTAATATCTTTATTATATACCGTATGGTAGATGGTTTATAGTAGAGAATGTAGTAGATTCTTTACTATAAGAGAACTTCCTTAAAGGACTAACTAGCAGGCTACCTAAGGGTGTTTATATAGAAGAACCTATAGATTCTAGAGAGTTCTATCTCTAGGTAATTAGTAATAGGTTCTTCTATTAATAGAAGACGATTTCTAATTAATCTAGACTAGAAGATTCTAGGCCTTAGTAATGAGATAATCTAGAATAAGGGCTAGAATCTAAAAGAACCCGTAGGAATAAGTTCTTAGTAATAGAAGAGGTCTAGAAGAGTCTAGAACAGTCTAGACTTATTCTTAGGCCTCTAACACTCCCCCTAACTTATTACGCAGGGTAATAGAGAGGAATTTAGTAAAGAGAGCCTTAGTAAGTACCTTAGTTAAGGCGTCTATAGGCATCTTCTTTAGTAGTAGTAGGTTCCCTATTACTATAGAGTAAGTAATAAGAGATATCTTCCTCTATATTACTTAGGCCTTCTATAGTAATATAGCTACTACTACTAGGGATTCTAACCTCTTTAAAGGTCTCTCTAAGAGGATGAGGTACTTCTTCTATAGGGCTATTAATAGTAGCCTCTATAGTAGTCGATTCCTTAGAGGATTTTTCTCTAAGGCGCTTACTTCTCCTAGGCTCCTCCCTACTAGTATCTATAGTAGTTATAGACCTAGATCTTAGTCTATTAGGAGGGCTAGTTATAGAAGAAGGAAATATAGGCTTAGTATAGTCTATATCTTCCTTATCTTCTATACTTTTAGTATAGGGAGAAGGAAATTCATCCTCTTTAAAGGTAACATCCCTAGTGCGTATAATAGCTTGTTTTTCTATATCCTAGCATCTATAAATATGCTCCCCCTCAAAGCCTAATAATATACTAGGCCTAGAGCGTGGAGAATACTTAGAGGATATAGTACGCTTTTCTCTAGGGATGTTTATAAAGACTTTACTTCCGAAAGTCTTTATATAAGAGAGATTTATAGTAGGAGACCTGCCCTTAGCTATATTTAGCCGGGCTAGAGGCGAAATACCCTCTAGGGACTTCTTAGGGGTCCGGTTTAGAATATAAGTGGCGGTTTTAATAGCCTCTAGCTAGAAGGTAAGGGGGACCTTAGAATTTAAGAGAAGGCAACGGGTAATAGTATCTATTAACCCATGTGTCCTCTCTATAAGCCCGTTTTACTCTAGGCTATAAGGAGAACTCTTTTCTAGAGTTATTCCTTTATTTTTAGCTAGTAAATCTAGCTAAGTTCCCCCATATTCTAGGCCATTATCTAGCCTTAAAGACTAGACTTTACCATGCGGCTCTATAAGTTTAAGATAGTAAACTATCTTATTATAGGCTTCTCCTTTAGTAAATAGGGGGAATACCCATGTAAACCTACTATAATAGTCTATAAAGGCTATATAGTAGGTGTATCCCCCTATTCCCTTAGGAGTAATAGGTCCTACGACATCTAGACCTATCTTCTCATAAGGTTTAGAGACCGCTACTAGTATAGTAGATATAGTACGCTTAGATTTAGCTAAAGGGCATATAGAACAGTCTATTTTACTACCCTTAATAGGTAGTAGTGCCCTAAGAGCTTCTAAGTTTATATGCCCTAACCTATTATACTATAGGTTTAAATCTACTATATATGAGTGATTTATAGTAGATTCTACCTTAGGTAGTATAAATAGGTTATTCTAAAGTAAAACTTCGGCATATATCTGCTCTCTTTTATCTATAAGTCTTAAGTTCTTTATATCTAGATATATACCATGTGTATATAGCCTAGATATAGAGATAAGATTTACAGATAAATCGGGGATATAGAGAGCGTCTAGAAGGGTTAGATTTATCCTTCTATTAGTGTACTTAAAGGTAATAGGTATAGTACCTATTCCTTTAGCATAGATCTCTCCTTTACCTAGTTTTATAGGTAAATTTACTTCTTTTAAAGAAGTAAAGAGATCTTTATGTCTAGACATATGGGCTGTAGCGCCGGTGTCTAGAATCTAGTCATTTAGGCCGGGACCCGCGGTAAAATAAGAGGTATAACCCGTAATATGTAGGGTATCCTCTAAATCCGTAGGACTACTATTATTTTCTTTACCCTTTAAATTCCTAGCTCTTTTATAGCAGTCCTTTTCTAGATGGCCATTCTTTTTGTAATAAGAGCACTTCTTAGTACTCTTATTATTATAAGTAGAGGCGTTCTTTTTAGAAGAAGATTTCCCTTTATTACTAGTTATAGTAATAAGGGCAGTATTGCTTTCTTCTTCTAGTTCTTAGCACCGAGACTCTTCTACTAGACGCTCTATAAGGTGGTCTAGAGTAGTCTCTTCTTTTAGCCCTAGCTGGGCTACGGCGCTCCATGAAGAATAGCTACTAGGTATATTACTAAAGAATACACCTAGTTTCTGCCTCTCCATTAAGGCCATCTTAGTCTAAGATAATAGGGTTATCTCATCTAATAGATTAGCTACCTAGGTATTAATATCTCCCGTATCTTTAAGGCTTAGTAGCCTTATAAAGTGTAAGACTTCCCATGAAAGTCCCTTAGATTCGCATCTTTTTCTAAGGGCTTCTCCCATAGAACTTATAGTTCTATAATAGGCAATGCTAGAATAAAGTTTAGGATCTATAGAGGTCCTAATGAAAGTCCTTATTCTAGCATTATTAACCTCCTAGGTAGGATCTTCTACTTTAGGTTAAGATTTAGAGTCTAGATAGGCTTTTAGCCCTTCTACAATCACTATATCATTTATAGTAGATCGCTAAGACTCCTAGTTCTCAGGGCCTTTAAGTTTAGGAATGCTAGGGAATTCTTTTCCCATATTTCCTAGTAGAAGATGTTCCTTTCTTAAGGTATATTAAAGATTTTATACCTTATAGAGGTCTTTAGAGTATAAAACTCTATGTACTTATAGTTTTAAGCGGAAACTATAAGTGTATGAAGTCTCGAAGTTTATTAGGTGCTAATGGGCCTGATGCACCTAATAGAAAGTAGGGAGATTATTAGAGTATCGATGTTTTCTCTAATAACTTAGCCGGGAGTAGAGTTATAAGGAATCTATTTTTAGATCCTTGTCCGCCGAGTTTTTCTCTTCAAAACGGTATACTACTTTGCTTACTAAGCAAAGTATTCGGGTCGATGCGGGTCGAAAACGTTTCGAAGTGTCGTGAAGTTTTAGTGTTCCTCGTGCCAAGACACTAGCGGGAACTAGTGTAAACAGGTAACGCTTAGGCCTAATATGGTATAGAGGCCGCGTAGCCACACCTTATATTAACGTAGTTAATAGAAATGTAAGGAAATCCGGAGAAAGGCGGAGAAAGGTAAAGAATAGGTAGCGAATAAGGTTATTCTAGACTACTAGAAGGTTCTAGAATAAAATCCTAGGTAGATATAGGCCCGACGGTCCTAGGAAAAATTCAATAGGCTAAGAGCCTAAGGATAGGGCTTAGGATACTAGTCCTTACCCTAAAAAATGCCTTACTTATATAAATAAGTAGGCTTTCCCTAGACTTCTTTATAAGTTTAGCTTAATAGCTATCCACCAAGATAGTCTTACTAAGCCTTACTTATAAGAGCGGTCTAGTATAGAAAGAATAGTATATTCTTTCTTATAAGTAGGGAAGGAAGTAAAATCCTACTTATAAATTATAAGGCAAGCTATATAGTAATCTATAGATTACTATTAGCCGGGCTCATAACCTGTTAGCGGTATTCTATAAAGATAAGTAATATCTTTATTATATACCGTATGGTAGATGGTTTATAGTAGAGAATATAGTAGATTCTTTACTATAAGAGAACTTCCTTAAAGGACTAACTAGCAGGCTACCTAAGGGTGTTTATATAGAAGAACCTATAGATTCTAGAGAGTTCTATCTCTAGGTAATTAGTAATAGGTTCTTCTATTAATAGAAGACGATTTCTAATTAATCTAGACTAGAAGATTCTAGGCCTTAGTAATGAGACAATCTAGAATAAGGGCTAGAATCTAAAAGAACCCGTAGGAATAAGTTCTTAGTAATAGAAGAGGTCTAGAAGAGTCTAGAATAGTCTAGACTTATTCTTAGGCCTCTAATAGAAGAGGTCTAGAAGAGTCTAGAATAGTCTAGACTTATTCTTAGGCCTCTAATAATTACCGTAGCGCCTTACCCGCGTATAAGGTTAGAGATAAGGTCTAGTTAAGCCTTTATAACGTATCTATAGACCACCCCTCTTAGAAACTAGAATATAGGTTAGTAAAGTATACCGTAACGTAAGTCGTTTTAAATAAGGCCTACTAGTTAGATGTGCTAGGTACTATCCATAACATCTTTAACGTAGACCTACTACGGCTAGTATTTAACGACGCTCTACTAAGTTAGGCGCGTACGGACTACTAGCCGCCTATAGTTATTATTAATAGTAAGAGCGAGTAGGAGGTAGAACATATACTTAATAAGCGCTAGCGCTAAAATTATTAAGAGTTCTTAGTAAAGTGGACTAGGTACGTAAGACTAACGTAGGAGCTAGCGTCCGCGTTTAAGGATATAGCCGCCGTTAATAAGTTTAAGGCTAGACGGTAAGTATAAGTTAATAGTAAGGGGGTATTATTAGACGACGAGTAAATAATAATAAACCCTAGTAGCGAAACGTCTAATAAGCGTTAGTAATAGCTAAGTAAGCTACTAGTAGCGCCTCCTACTCTAAGGTAGTATAGTACTAGACTTAGGTAAAAAGACTAACTAAATTAGGACTCTAGCTAATTAGGAGCTATTACTAATATATACGGTCCTTAGGGGGTCTATACTTAAGGACCCTCTATATAGGGTCTAGAACCGCTAAAACTCTACCTACGCTCTACCTACTATTCTACTACCTCTACGATCTTTATAATCTAACTAAAACCGTACCGCCTTATAACCTCATCATCCTACTACACTATGGATGCTAATAATAACTACTTACGTAACTTACGTAACTACGTTACTAAGCTTAAGAATCCCTCTCCTCTAGTTAACCCTATAGACCTAGCCCCCCCTCCTAATAAGGCTAACCCTACCGCCCGCCCTAATACTCACTCTAGTAACCCTTACTTTAGCGCTACTCTCTATATCCCTCCTATCTTTAGTAACATTAAAGACCTCCTTAGTGTTAAGCTCTATAGTTACTACTTTTATATCATATTAGGCTCTAGTTAGGATAACCTTAATAACTCTATCCGTAATATTATTACTACTACTAGTAGTATAATCCTCCCCTTCCCTAACTTTAGTAATACTAAGGATGAAGAGGAGGACTACTTAGGCCTATTCCCTCCTAGATCTATCTAGCGTTAGATTATTATAGATGAGGTTATTATTAGTCTTACCCCTTATAACGCCCTACCTATACCTAGTTATAACGCGCGCTAGATCTTACCTACTAAGCTATATATACTTATTACTATTAGCATTACTAAGCTGCCCTAAGGCTAGCGCTATTTAATCTATACCCTACCCCTATTCCCTTACCTTAGTATTAATAAGCGCTTTACGGTCTAGTAGGGCTACCTATTACCCGGCTATGTTACTAACTACTACGTCCGCTTATAGTAGATCCGCGGTAATAAGCTATAGCATAACGCGTTTATTATTTACTACCCTAACACCTACCTCTTTCTATCCCTCTCCCTTAGTAATATAATTAAGGCTATAGGCGGCCTTATCCTTAACCGCCCTAGTAGTCCACCTAACCGTAAGACCTAGTTCCTTACCTACTCTACTAGCACTAACATCCTGCTATTTAGCTAGCTACCTAATAAGTATAAGTCTAGCTAGGGTCTTATTCTCCCTATTAAGTAGTTCTACTACCTAATCTTTATCTATATTAGGAACCTCCCTAACCTAGGCTATATCCTCTATAAGTGCCCTAGCGATAAGGAGTTCTAGGCCCGCCTTATCTCTCGCGGCTTTACTAATAAGTAAGCTGCTATAGCGACCCTAGTAGCTACCTTAACTCCTACCCTTTCCTTACTATTCCCCTTTTTTTTTACATAGTAGATTGGCGTTACATTTAACGGCGTAAAGGGGGGGGTATTATTATATTTTCTAACCGTTTACATCCTTAGATAGATCCTACGGTTAAAGTATTAGGCTTAAAGTGCCGATTCTCCGTATATACTCGCTTAGATTAGTACTTTAATCCTACCGTTATAAGACTAGCTTACTACGACTAATTATTACTATTAAAAGGGAGTTAACTTACGTGCCTACGTCTTAATCTCCTAACACCCCCTTACCTTCTAGCTAGAGGCTATTAAAACCGCTACTTATATTCTAAACCGGACCCCTAAGAAGTCTCTAGAGGGTATTTCGCCTCTAGCCCGGCTAAATATAGCTAAGGGCAGGTCTCCTACTATAAATCTCTCTTATATAAAGACTTTCGGAAGTAAAGTCTTTATAAACATCCCTAGAGAAAAGCGTACTATATCCTCTAAGTATTCTCCACGCTCTAGGCCTAGTATATTATTAGGCTTTAAGGGGGAGCATATTTATAGATGCTGGGATATAGAAAAACAAGCTATTATACGTACTAGGGATGTTACCTTTAAAGAGGATGAATTTCCTTCTCCCTATACTAAAAGTATAGAAGATAAGGAAGATATAGACTATACTAAGCCTATATTTCCTTCTTCTATAACTAGCCCTCCTAATAGACTAAGATCTAGGTCTATAACTACTATAGATACTAGTAGGGAGGAGCCTAGGAGAAGTAAGCGCCTTAGAGAAAAATCCTCTAAGGAATCGACTACTATAGAGGCTACTATTAATAGCCCTATAGAAGAAGTACCTCATCCTCTTAGAGAGACCTTTAAAGAGGTTAGAATCCCTAGTAGTAGTAGCTATATTACTATAGAAGGCCTAAGTAATATAGAGGAAGATATCTCTTATTACTTACTCTATAGTAATAGGGAACCTACTACTACTAAAGAAGATGTGTTAGAGGCCTAAGAATAAGTCTAGACTGTTCTAGACTCTTCTAGACCTCTTCTATTACTAAGAACTTATTCCTTTAGGTTCTTTTAGATTCTAGCCCTTATTCTAGATTGTCTTATTACTAAGGCCTAGAATCTTCTAGTCTAGATTAATTAGAAATCGTCTTCTATTAATAGAAGAACCTATTACTAATTACCTAGAGATAGAACTCTCTAGAATCTATAGGTTCTTCTATATAAACACCCTTAGGTAGCCTGCTAGTTAGTCCTTTAAGGAAGTTCTCTTATAGTAAAGAATCTACTACATTCTCTACTATAAACCATCTACCATACGGTATATAATAAAGATATTACTTATCTTTATAGAATACCGCTAACAGGTTATGAGCCCGGCTAATAGTAATCTATAGATTACTATATAGCTTGCCTTATAATTTATAAGTAGGATTTTACTTCCTTCCCTACTTATAAGAAAGAATATACTATTCTTTCTATACTAGACCGCTCTTATAAGTAAGGCTTAGTAAGACTATCTCAGTGGATAGCTATTAAGCTAAACTTATAAAGAAGTCTAGGGAAAGCCTACTTATTTATATAAGTAAGGTATTTTTAGGGTAAGGACTAGTATCCTAAGCCCTATCCTTAGGCTCTTAGCCTATCGAATTTTTCCTAGGACCGTCGGGCCTATATCTACCTAGGATTTTATTCTAGAACCTTCTAGTGGTCTAGAATAACCTTATTTACTACCTATTCTTTACCTTTCTCCGCCTTTCTCCGGATTTCCTCACATTTCTATTAACTACGTTGATATAAGGTGTGGCTGCGCGGCCTCTATACCATATTAGGCCTAAGCGTTACCTGTTTGCACTAGTTCCCACTAGTGTCTTGGCACGAGGAACACTAAAACTTCATGACACTTCGAAACGTTTTCGACCCGCATCGACCTGAATACTTTGCTTAGTAAGCAAAGTCGTATACCGTTTTGAAGAGAAAAACTCGGCGGACAAGGACCTAAAATCAGATTCCTTATATCTCTACTCCCGGCTAAGTTATTAGAGAAAACATCGATACTCTAATAATCTCCCCACTTTCTATTAGGTGCATCAGGCCCATTAGCACCTAATAAACTTCGAGACTTCATACACTTATAGTTTCCGCTTAAAACTATAAGTACATAGAGTTTTATACTCTAAAGACCTCTATAAGGTATAAAATCTTTAATATACCTTAAGAAAGGAACATCTTCTACTAGGAAATATGGGAAAAGAATTCCCTAGCATTCCTAAACTTAAAGGCCCTGAGAACTAGGAGTCTTAGCGATCTACTATAAATGATATAGTGATTATAGAAGGGCTAAAAGCCTATCTAGACTCTAAATCTTAACCTAAAGTAGAAGATCCTACCTAGGAGGTTAATAATGCTAGAATAAGGACTTTCATTAGGACCTCTATAGATCCTAAACTTTATTCTAGCATTGCCCATTATAGAACTGCAAGTTCTATAGGAGAAGCCCTTAGAAAAAGATGCGAATCTAAGGGACTTTCATGGGAAGTCTCACACTTTATAAGGCTACTAAGCCTTAAAGATACGGGAGATATTAATACCTAGGTGGCTAATCTATTAGATGAGATAACCCTATTATCTTAGACTAAGATGGCCTTAACGGAGAGGCAGAAACTAGGTGTATTCTTTAGTAATATACCTAGTAGCTATTCTTCATAGAGCGCCGTAGCCTAGCTAGGGCTAAAAGAAGAGACTACTCTAGACCATCTTATAGAGTGTCTAGTAGAAGAGTCTCGGCGCCGAGAACTAGAAGAAGAAAGCAATACTGCCCTTATTACTATAACTAGTAATAAAGGGAAATCTTCTTCTAAAAAGAACGCCTCTACTTATAATAATAAGAGTACTAAGAAGTGCTCTTATTACAAAAAGAATGGCCATCTAGAAAAGGACTGCTATAAAAGAGCTAGGAATTTAAAGGGTAAAGAAAATAATAGTAGTCCTACGGATTTAGAGGATACCCTACACATTACGGGTTATACCTCTTATTTTACCGCGGGTCCCGGCCTAAATGACTAGATTCTAGACACCGGCGCTATAGCCCATATGTCTAGACATAAAGATCTCTTTACTTCTTTAAAAGAAGTAAATTTACCTATAAAACTAGGTAAAGGAGAGATCTATGCTAAAGGAATAGGTACTATACCTATTACCTTTAAGTACGCTAATAGAAGGATAAATCTAACCCTTCTAGACGCTCTCTATATCCCCGATTTATCTATAAATCTTATCTCTATATCTAGGCTATATACACATGGTATATATCTAGATATAAAGAACTTAAGACTTATAGATAAAAGAGAGTAGATATATGCCGAAGTTTTACTTCAGAATAACCTATTTATACTACCTAAGGTAGAATCTACTATAAATCACTTATATATAGTAGATTTAAACCTATGGCATAATAGGTTAGGGCATATAAACTTAGAAGCTCTTAGGGCACTACTACCTATTAAGGGTAGTAAAATAGACTATTCTATATGCCCTTTAGCTAAATCTAAGCGTACTATATCTACTACACTAGTAGCGGTCTCTAAACCTTATGAGAAGATAGGTCTAGATGTCATAGGACCTATTACTCCTAAGGGAATAGGGGGATACACCTACTATATAGCCTTTATAGACTATTATAGTAGGTTTACATGGGTATTCCCCCTATTTACTAAAGGAGAAGCCTATAATAAGATAGTTTACTATCTTAAACTTATAGAGCCGCATGGTAAAGTCTAGTCTTTAAGGCTAGATAATGGCCTAGAATATAGGGGAACTTAGCTAGATTTACTAGCTGAAAATAAAGGAATAACTCTAGAAAAGAGTTCTCCTTATAGCCCAGAGCAAAACGGGCTTATAGAGAGGACATATAGGTTAATAGATACTATTACCTGTTGCCTTCTCTTAAATTCTAAGATCCCCCTTACCTTCTAGCTAGAGGCTATTAAAACCGCCACTTATATTCTAAACCGGACCCCTAAGAAGTCCCTAGAGAGTATTTCGCCTCTAGCCCGGCTAAATATAGCTAAGGGCAGGTCTCCTACTATAAATCTCTCTTATATAAAGACTTTCGGAAGTAAAGTCTTTATAAACATCCCTAGAGAAAAGCGTACTATATCCTCTAAGTATTCTCCACGCTCTAGGCCTAGTATATTATTAGGCTTTAAGGGGGAGCATATTTATAGATGCTGGGATATAGAAAAACAAGCTATTATACGTACTAGGGATGTTACCTTTAAAGAGGATGAATTTCCTTCTCCCTATACTAAAAGTATAGAAGATAAGGAAGATATAGACTATACTAAGCCTATATTTCCTTCTTCTATAACTAGCCCTCCTAATAGACTAAGATCTAGGTCTATAACTACTATAGATACTAGTAGGGAGGAGCCTAGGAGAAGTAAGCGCCTTAGAGAAAAATCCTCTAAGGAATCGACTACTATAGAGGCTACTATTAATAGCCCTATAGAAGAAGTACCTCATCCTCTTAGAGAGACCTTTAAAGAGGTTAGAATCCCTAGTAGTAGCAGCTATGTTACTATAGAAGGCCTAAGTAATATAGAGGAAGATATCTCTTATTACTTACTCTATAGTAATGGGGAACCTACTACTTATAGTTAGGCTATTAATTCTTCTAATAGCCTAGACTAGCAGAGAGCTATGCGGGAAGAATATAATTCCCTTATTAAGAATTAAACCTGGATCTTAGTAGACCCCCCTAAGGATAATAAAATTCTTAGAGGCAAATGGGTCTATAAGATTAAAACTAATAATAAGGGAAATATTACCCGCTATAAGGCTAGATGGGTAGTGTAAGGCTAAAATCAGGAGTATAGTATAAACTATAAAGAGACTTTTAGTCCTATAGTCTCACCTATAGTTTTACGCCTACTACTAAGCCTTTCTGCCTATTTAGACCTAGAAATCGTACATATAGACGTCGAAACCGCCTTCCTAAATGGGAAAATAAATGAAGACGTCTATGTACATCAACCTATAGGCTTTAAGCTTAATAATAAAGTCTGTAAATTAAAGAAAGCTCTCTATAGCCTAAAATAAGCCCCTAGGGCATGGGCAGCCTGTTTTAGCTACTTCTTAGAAGAGAACGGCTATAAACAGCTTCTATCTAAGGCCTGCTTATATACTAAGACCTTTAAAGAAGGCTTATTTATATAGGTCTTAGTATACGTAGACGATATCCTACTTTTTAGTAAGGATATGTCTATTATTAATTCTTTTAAAGAATTAATAAGGTCTAGGTTTACTATTAAGGACCTAGGACCTATTTCCTATTATTTAGGAATTCAAGTCACCCGGGATAGGTCTAAAAAGACTATATCTTTATCATAGGAAGGCTATCTTTCTAAAGTCTTAGAGACTTTCTCTCTAAGCTCTATTACGCCTTCTAAGACTCCTTATTTATATAAGGAGCTTCCTAGACCACCCGCGGACTATCAGGCTAGTGAAGACCTTATTAAAGAGTATAGATCTTTAATAGGCTCTCTTCTATATGCTATGGTCTATACTAGGCCTGATATAGCTTATATACTAGCTTCTTTAAGCTAGTATTTAAGCTGCCCTCTAGTAGAGCACCTTAGAGCTGCTAAAAGAGTCTTATCCTATCTAAAAGGAACTAAAGATTATACTATTACCTATAAGGGTACTAGTTTTAATCTAGAATCCTACTCCGACTCTAACTTAGGGAATGAGCTTAATAGACATTCTCTAGCAGCTTATATTATTTACTCTACTAATGGGCCTATAGCCTAGAAGGCTAGTAGACTAACCTATGTCTCTATTTCTACTATAGAGGCAGAATACATAGGTTATAGTATACTAGCTAAGGTTATCCTTTATATTAAAGGATTTTTAGAAGAGTTAGGTTATAAAGACCTTATACCTACTCCTATAGTCCTTAAAGGGGATAACATACCGGCTATAGCTACTACGGAAGATGCTACTAAAAAGTCTAAGAATATAGACATAAGGTATCACTTCTTAAGGCAGCTAGTTAAGGAAAATCTTATAAGATTCTCCTATATCTCTACTAAAGAGATGCCTATAGACGCCTTAACTAAGGTACTTACTAAGGCTCTCTTTACTAAATTCCTCTCTATTACCCTGCGTAATAAGTTAGGGGGAGTGTTAGAGGCCTAAGAATAAGTCTAGACTGTTCTAGACTCTTCTAGACCTCTTCTATTACTAAGAACTTATTCCTACGGGTTCTTTCAGATTCTAGCCCTTATTCTAGATTGTCTCATTACTAAGGCCTAGAATCTTCTAGTCTAGATTAATTAGAAATCGTCTTCTATTAATAGAAGAACCTATTACTAATTACCTAGAGATAGAACTCTCTAGAATCTATAGGTTCTTCTATATAAACACCCTTAGGTAGCCTGCTAGTTAGTCCTTTAAGGAAGTTCTCTTATAGTAAAGAATCTACTACATTCTCTACTATAAACCATCTACCATACGGTATATAATAAAGATATTACTTATCTTTATAGAATACCGCTAACAAGATGCCTATAGACGCCTTAACTAAGGTACTTACTAAGGCTCTCTTTACTAAATTCCTCTCTATTACCCTGCGTAATAAGTTAGGGGGAGTGTTAGAGGCCTAAGAATAAGTCTAGACTATTCTAGACTCTTCTAGACCTCTTCTATTACTAAGAACTTATTCCTTTAGGTTCTTTTAGATTCTAGCCCTTATTCTAGATTGTCTTATTACTAAGGCCTAGAATCTTCTAGTCTAGATTAATTAGAAATCGTCTTCTATTAATAGAAGAACCTATTACTAATTACCTAGAGATAGAACTCTCTAGAATCTATAGGTTCTTCTATATAAACATCCTTAGGTAGCCTACTAGTTAGTCCTTTAAGGAAGTTCTCTTATAGTAAAGAATCTACTATATTCTCTACTATAAACCATCTACTATACGGTATATAATAAAGATATTACTTATCTTTATAGAATACCGCTAACACTATAGTAGGCGTTACGGAGGTCTAACTTTATATATATAGTAGCCCCTAATATACGGTCTATTAGCTCCCTAATTAGGGGTAAGGAGTAGTAGTTCTTAATAGTAACCTTATTAAGTCCCTAGTAGTCTATATAAAGGCGTAGGGTCCTATTAGCCTTAGGTATAAAGAGGATTAGGGCCCCTATAGGTAACTTACTTAGTCTAATCCATCTAAGGCGTAGCGCCTTTTCTAGGTACTCTCTAAGGATACTTAATTCTCTCTTAGATAGGTTATATATAGGTAACTATAGTAGTATTCTACCGTCCTTAAGATTAATTACGTAGTTATATACTAAGTTCTAGGCTAATATACTAGTAAGATCGCTATTAAAGATATTATTAAATTTAGTATATTACTCTAGGAGGCCCTAGATTAGGCTCCTACTAGTACCTATATAGGCTACTAGGTATAGAGTATAACCGCCTTTATTAGGGTAACTAGTAGTTACTAGTAATTATATACCCTATAGGGTCCTACTAGGGCCTAGGTAGCTAACCTATTAAGGTTATTATACTATAGACCCGTAGGTCTAGGCACTATAGATATATCCCTTAGGGCTAACCTCCTTTCTTAATTCCTCTAATAATACTTATTTAATTATAGGTTTATAGTCTAGGTTAGTCTAGGAGAAAGATAGTCTACGTCCCTAGAAGTACTTAAAATAGTATTAGCCTTAGAAATCTATTCTAGGCTAAGGATAAGTTTAAATACTATATCTTAGCTCTCCTAGAATAGTTAGGAGCCTATAGCTTAGCTCTAACCTTAATTATCTTACGTAGTTATAGTAAGCTAATAGGCTAGTCCTAAGGTAAGAGGAGACCTATTAGCTAAGGTAGCGTTTAGGTAGTAACTAGGTAGCTCTTAGGTAGAGACTAGGCCCTTATTCTAAGCTACTAACCTCTAAACTAGGTTTAGGGTAGTACTATTATTAATAAGAGCCGTTAGGAAGTATATCCTAGTAGCTATATTATATGCGATATAAACTACTAATAAGTTATATATTACTTAATAGTCTCTTTATTAATTCTCCTACCCTAGTTACTAAGATGCTCTTAGGTATGTAACTAGGGCGCGCCTTTTTCTAACTTTTTATTAGTTAGTAGTAGTTAGTCTCTCCTTAGCTAGGGAGTACTACCCTTTTAGTACTAATTACTAGTCTAATAGTTCTTTAGCCTACTCCCCTATTAGGTTACTTTATTAGCTACGCCCCTAGATAGGAAGTCCTAGTATTTCTTCTTAGGCCTTAGCCCCTAGGGGGGTACTAAGCCGGGTTTAAACCGGCTCCTTTTAGGCGCCCCTTTAGGGTTACCCTTTAGGGATGCCTACCTTAGGAGCTCCTCTACCTTCTTAACTTTAGTAAATACGTTATGCTTAGTCTTTATATAACTCTTAGTACTTATCTTAGTTAGCTTAGTGCGTAAGATTAGGTGTACCTATAAGAACTAGTACGTAACGTAGTGCTCCTTATTAATAATCTTAAACTTAAGATGTTACTCCTTAGCTTCTAGTATAGACTATAGGCTTTTAAACTCTTACCTCTTTATTTAGGTCGTGTTAAAGAACTTTATATATATCTTAAACCTCTATATGTTAGGGTCCTAGATCTAGTCTATAATAAACATATAGAAGTCTTTAAAGTAGACTAGGGGGTTTATTTTTAAGTTAAGGGCGTTAAATACCTTATCGCGTAGGTTTACCTTACTAATAGCTAACCTCTAGATAGCCTATCATAACCGATACCCTAAATCTTTAGAGGTACTATATATCTTAAACGTATTATTTAGGGCCTAAAACTAGGAGTCTATATCCTTTACCTCTAAGCTTATAAGCTTAGGCGTAGAGGCCTTAATAAGGGAGCTAAGAGGGTTATAATAGGGAGCTTATAAATTAGGTTATAAGTTAGGCCTAACTAGGGTTATAATAGGTAGCCCTAAGAGACTTTATTTAATCTCCTAAAGCCCCTAAACCTATTAGTATAAGTTAGTAAGCTCCTCTATGTTTACGGAATTAAGCATTACTAAGAGCGCTATAATTTTATCGTTAATAGTTATAACATGTAGATTTAGCGTTAGAGTAGCTAAGAGCTAGCTCTTACTATTATTTAGAGACTAGATTTCGATATAAGCGTTATCACGAATCGTTAAGCGGCTAATATATAGGCTTTCACCCGGAGGCTATCTACTTAGTTAGACGTATATAAAATTAAAAAGAACTTAACTAAAGTTAAGTAATTAAAAGATAAAGTTAAGTAAAGTCTTCTTAATTATTATAAATATAGAAGATGCTATATACTCTTCTATCTTCTATATATATTTATATAAGAAGTAAAATGAGAACTAAACTCTCTCTTTACTACGCGAATTACTACTTTAGTTATGTTATTAAAATAGATAAGAAATTAATCTTCTTATTACTACGCGAAGTTTTATTAGCCGTTAAGTAGGCTATATATCCTTAGGAGTATTTATTATCTATTAGTACCGCCGGCTCACGTAACTTAGCCGGTTTACGCGGCTTAGTTATAATTAGCTTCGGCTTATTAAGTAATCACGTAAGGGCGTAGTTATAATGTACTTATATTACTAGTATCTAGCGTCTAATAGCTATCGCGATATTCCCCCTCCTAATAGGAAGCCCGAGTTAGCTTATTAGGTACTTCTATAGATAACTAACCGGTACTATTTTAGTAAGGGCGTAAAGTATAGAACTACTAGGTATATCTTATCGTTAGGTTTATAGTTTAACTAACCTTCTTTACTACTACCTTAATAATAATAATAGACCTTACTTCTATTATTATATCTTCCTATTACTCTTAGCCTATCTCTTATTTAAGTAACTAGCTCTAGTAATAACTCTAGTAATAATAGTAAGTCCTCCTATTTATAGTAGGTCTAAAAACGCTCGACTAATTATCGCGTAATAGTATCTAATTAACTTTATTACTCTAAGCGCCCTAAAGGTAATACGATGCCTTAAGAGGATACTAAGGTAACTTAGGACCGTTACGTAAGACGTTACGCATAATTAGCTAATTATTTATATATCTAGAGTTTTAAAAAGGTAAAGTAAAGCTAACTAGTCTAGGTATAGTACCTAGCTCCTAAGAGCTAGCATACGTCGCTATTCTACCTATAAATCCTTACGCGAACGTTACGTAAGCTAATTTACCTACTTTACCTTTACGTATACGTTCTAGTAGCTATCGCGTTAGTATACTACTAAGTATACCTTTACGCGAAAGTAATAATAGTAGCATTATTCGTCTAGCTACTTTACCTACGGAATTACTAGTAGAACCTTTAGATTAGGACTTAGAGGTAGATACTTCTAATAAGATTATAGTCTTCATCCTACGTAAGGCCTTTAAAAAACTTACTAAGGTCTATATTACTACTTACTTATCCTTACGCGATAGCTAACTTATTATAGAAATCCCTTAGCGGTAACGAAACTAGCTAACGCGTAAGGTATATGTTAGGCCTTAGTAACTTAGCTTATTATGCTATTATCCTAGTTTCTAAGGATTATTTTAACATTATATCTACGGAATCTTATAGTTCTTCGCGCGATGCTTACTTAATCTAATACGTAGGTATTAATTAAGCTACTAGTTATACTAAGTACTAGGATAATCTCTCTACTTATGTCTTCTACGGTTACTATAAGTTACTAGGTTTCTTATAGGGTCGTTACGCGAACTACGTCTAGGGTACTAGTAACCTTAACTATACCGTAAGCGACCTTACTAGTACTCATCCTCCTAATTAACATAAAAGGCGTAAGGATAAGATATAGCCTAGAGAGTACCTTACTCTTCGCCGTACGATAGATAACTAGGTTAATAACTTTCTCTAGGGCTCTATTAAAGGTATAATAAGGCCTAAACTTAAGAAGTCGGCTCTAATTCCTACTAAAGAGGAGGAAGAGGAGTAAGGGTATAAAAGATAAGGAATAAAATTAAAATAGGGAAATAGTATAGATAAGGATAATTTAGTTCGTATAGATAAGGGTTATTTACTACGGCGTTAAAGGATTCTCTTTACTAGAGTATAGGCGGGTTAGTTATCCGATTACGTTTCTTCCCATAATTCTTATTAGAGGAAGGCTCTTTTCTACTTTTCTAGGTTCTTTAGTAGTCTAGGGGTAGAAGGATTAGTAGTATAGAAGTCCTCTACTTTTTAGGGGGCCCTAATAAAAGAACTTACTACATACTACTTATTATCTTAATCGTATCCTACCTATTAAACCTAGTACTTTAAAGTTCCGTAAGTAACCTTACTTACGCGGATAAAGTTAACTTCCTATTCTTACTAGTTATTAATAACCTCGGGCTCTAGCTTAGTGTATCTCTATTATAGTAATAGGTCTATAGCTACCTTACGTAGGCGATTAGTATAGAAAAGGTTTATAACCTTCATGCTTTTTAGAAGATCTAATTCGTACGAATATCCTTTTATTCTAATAATCTTAAATGGTCCTACGTTAGGAGCGTCTAATTTTAGATTTAGCCGGTCCGTTATCTAGCTAGTCTTCTTAATATAAATAAAGTCTCTAATATTAAAGTTAGGTATGTAACGGTATTTATTAGCTTATTAGTAGTTCTTTTCTTACGATTAGTAAATTAATTTATAGGCGTACTTATAGGCTTCTTATCTTCTTTTTTAGAGAGACTAAGCTATAGACTATGTTCTACCTTTAGGCGAAGTAGTTATTATTATATGAGTAGTCTAGTTATAATATATACGTAGCATAAAGCTAAGGTCTACTTCTACTAGTATAAGACCTATAGCCTTATATAGAAGGGTAGCCTAAGCTAAATCTATTAATAGTAGAAGATTAGACTAGTTATTTTAGTAGTAATTAATAAAGGGTCGTAGTTAGCGTATAAGGACCTAATTTACTATCTTAGTAATTCCGTTTATCTAAGAGTAATAGGCTAAATTAAAGTGTTATTTAATACTAGTTAACTTATATAGCTCCTACGCGAAGGCTAAAATGAACTAAGGACCTTAATCCGATAGTATACTTTTAGGATTTCCGAAAATTTAGTAGACGTAATTATAAAAAAGTTAAGATACTCCTTTAGCATTAATTTTCTTCGTGTAAGGTAAACTAAAGGTTCTTTAGGATAACCGGTCTATAATAATAAGGATATAATTAAATCCCTTTTAGTCTTACGGCATCTCTTTAAAATCTATAGCTAGGTATTACTAGGGACGGTTAGGAATTAGTAGAGGATATAGAAGGCTAGGTATCTTATTAGTAAATTCATAGTTCTAGTAGTAAATATAGTAGTTTTAGCTATATCTCTTAATTATATAAGTCTAGCTAGGCTAGTAATAGTATTACCGTAATAGCTTTCGCATTTTATTAATTCTAGGATAGGTAGTAATGTAAGTAGTATACATTACTTTAATTATTCTTACGCGAAGGTTATCCTAGTTAGGAACGACTAATGTACTATAGTAAAGAAGTAATCCATCCTATAGCTTCTAATATAATTCATTTTCTAGTTAAAGACGGGCTATTTCTCTCTATAGTTTAAGATCTAGGTTTTCTCTATTCGCGTAGAGAAGTTCGTTAAGGAAAATTATTAGTAGAGAAACTTCTAGCTCTATCATCGTAAGTAGGACTACCTAGGAAGTAGGAATAAGATACTACTCTTATACGGCCTTTACTTTCTCTTTTTAAGTCTTAAGTTACTCTTACTTTCTTATAAGAATATCTATAATAATGTTTTCCTTTCCTAGTTAGTAGGTAAACCGGACTTAGTACTTAGTAAGTTACTTAGCCTATCTCGCTTATCGTGCGGATAATTAGTACTTAGAAGTAAAGTATTCTAATGCTTAATAGTCTATAATTATAAGAAAAGGTTTATAAAGGCCTATAAGCATAGATCTCTATTCCTCTAGTCCTTATATAATAGCTAGGAGTTCTTTATTAGGTATTCCATAGCGGAGTTTAGCGTCTAACATTACCTTAGAATAAAAGAATACCGGTTTCTATTCGTAATTTTCTTAATATTATGATAGGACTCCCGTAACTACTCCGTTACTTACGTCTATTTCTATATAAGTATCTAAAGTTAGATTATAGTTTATAAGTAGTAATTTACTACATATTAGTTTCTTAAGGTTTCTAAAAGATTCTTCCTTAACTAGCCTAAGTTATTACTACTTTACTTTTAAACATAGTTTTTCTAGTAGCTAGCTAATTCGTCTATAGTTAGGAAGGAATCTCTAATAGAAGTTATAGAATCCTAAGAAAGACTAAAGAGATTAGAGGGTCGTAGGTAATTACTAGGTATAAATAGGTTTAATTTTTTATAGGTCTATTAATATACCTTTAGTAGAGATAATATATCCTAAGAATTTCGTGTAAGTAGTTAAAAACTTACTCTTTTTTATGTTAGCTTATAGTCCCGCTTTTTATAATCGTTATAGAACTTTAATAACGTGTTAAGTATAATTATACGGGTTTTTAGAAACGATAAGAATATCGTCTATAAAAGTAATAACGAAATCATCTAAATAGTTAAAGAGAACTTAGTTAATAAAACGTTAAAAAGTAGCAGGCCTATTACTTAGCCTAAAAGGTAAAACGCGGTATTTAAATAGTCCGTATCTTATATAGAAGGTAGTATATTCTTTAGACTATCCTTAAAGTCGGATTTAATGGAAAGCTTATTAAATATCTAGTTTTATATAGACCTTTCCTTTACCTACTCTCTATAAGAGTTCTAAGATAAGAGGTAAAGGATATAAGTCCTTCTTTATCTAATTATTTAACTATTAGTAGTTAATATAAATTCACTAACTACCTCCGGGTTTTTTTACTACTAATACTAGAGAGGCGTAGGGTACGTAACTCTTAGTAATAAATCCTTTCTTTAAATTCTCTTAGAAGTATTCCTTTACTACGGCAAGCTATTCTAGAGACATTCTATAGAGGGAACTTATTAGTAGGCGCGGAGAATCCTTATATATAAGAGAGATTTAATAATTAACTCCCGCATAAGAAGGTAGTAGCTAGTTAGACTCTTATTTTAAAAAGACATCGTAGTAGTTCTTATACTTAGAGGGTAAATAATTATTAAGGTATTCATTAAAGGCTTTATCTTTATCGGCTTCATTAATATCATCTAGTATAATAGAATAAAGATCTACTACTTCCGTTAGTATTTTTATAGGTAGGTTAATTTCTATAAGAGAGGTAAAAAAGGTTTCTTAGTTATTAACTTTAATATCATCGGAGATATATATTAAAGAAATTAATCGGT
Organism: Phyllosticta citriasiana; assembly: GCF_038021145.1. Lineage (NCBI taxonomy): Eukaryota > Fungi > Ascomycota > Dothideomycetes > Botryosphaeriales > Phyllostictaceae > Phyllosticta > Phyllosticta citriasiana. The sequence goes on along the minus strand of NW_027117285.1, from coordinate 1,263,768 downwards.
TTATCCGTAAAACTTTACTTTATGTAGATAATTTTAGAATGTTTAAAAGATTTAAAAAAGAAATTCGGTCTAGAGGATCTAACTAAACGAGTTATTAGTTACGGTAATCCGGAAGAACATAATAATATATAAGGAACTAGCGGCCTAGAATAATATTATAGCGCCTAATATCTAGTACGAAGGCGTATGTTATAACTAGCCGATGTTAGAAACGGAATTATAATTAATAAATGAAATTAAGTTACTTATTTATACGTTAGTTAAACCTAGAGACTTTAAGGTTCCTACTAGTAATCTTTCTTTTCTTAATCCCTAATTCCCTAAGTTATAGAAGAAGTTAAGGATAGATAAAGCTAGATCCGTTTATACTAGTATTAACTAGGGCATAAATAGGTATAGCATAACCGCTAGCTATAATTATAGTTTATATAGTAAACGGGTATCCTCTAATAAGGTCATAAATGTTTACCTATAAATTAGTAATTTATAGAGCTCTAAGTTCATGTCTTAGGAAGGAGACTTCCCCTAAGACTCGTTATTTTCTAATAAAGAAGAGTACGGTTCTAATATTATATACTCTTCTCCTTCTTCTTCTATTATAGTATTAACTATCTTTACTTCGGTTTCTAGGCACTATTAGATAAGGTATCTAAACTTTCCGCATTAATAGTAGGGTCTAATATTACCTTAGAGTTCTACTTTTCCTTTATGTATTAGATTTTCCGTTATTATATAAGGAGTAGATCTCTATAATAACCTTAAAAAAGGCTATTCTCTTAAACTTCTACCTATTAAAAGAGTAGATTTACCTACTTATTCCTATTATTATTTCTTTATACGGTCTTCCTAGGATGATAAAGATACGTTTTAACCGTTTTAGTACTCGATTATACTTTATGTAATAGGGTATACCTTTTAAAGGTATTCTTTAAATGAAATAGAGTCATCTTATTTAATTCCTACTAAATGAGTTTATAGTAGGGGATCTAATAAAGAGTAAAAATCCTCTTTCTATTATTCGTACAGAAGGTTAGCTTCTAAAGCTAGGTATATAAACTCTAACTAGAACTTCTAAAGATCTATAGGAATTTTATAATAAAGGTTCTTTAGCTTCTTCTTTACATCCTTTCACCAGTACGGATTCTTAAATACTTACTTAAGCTAGTAATATAAGTCGGTATTAAGGACTAGATTATCTATCTTTATACGGGCATAAAGAAATAGTACTAAATACTATACTGCCTTACCCTATATCCTAGAGAGGATGTAACTTATAATAGCTTCCTTAGTATCTATAGTAGTACCTCTTTTAAAGTGGTCCTTATTACTATAGATTTTATTATTTATAAGGAGCCGCTAATACTTATACGTAGGGTTTTAGCTATTTATTAATTTAGGTAGGTTAGGCACTCTTAGTATATATTTCTTCTTCTTCCGGAATCTATTCTCTTCTAAATACTATAAACTTATTAACTTAATAGTATCTTTACGCGATAATGTTTAATGACTTAAAATCCTTTCTACTAAGTTAAGAATAACTTATTTAAGAGTCTTAATTTATATCTTTACGTAAATAGTAATATCCTAGGTTTATTCCTTTATAAGAGGAGTAATCTTAGATTAATAGTTATTAGCTTCTTCTAGTAGAATATGCCTAAAAGCTTCTTTAACCTAAAATTATATTACGTAAAAAAGACCTTTCTCTTATACTTACGTATTAAGCTTAACTAGTAATAGGGAGTAAAAAGATTATAATAAGAAGGGGAGTACCTATCCTCTTCCTTCCTCTAATTTATAAGGTAATTTAGTACCTCCGTACGAGGGTATTTATTATTAACTACTAGACTCCTCTTAAGTACTAGTCGCGTAGGCTTAATTCTTAGCTATACTATCCGCGTATAGAATAGTCTTCTACTTTCTTATAAGTAGGTATAGAGAGGATGCCTCCTTAATATTTATATACTACACTATAGCCTTATAAAGACTTCTATAGTTAATATATACTTAATGCTCTTTAGTCCTTAGATAATACTAATGCGCCTTACTAAGACGACTTAAATTTCCTTCTTAAATAATAGACGGTTATGTATAAGGCTTAGGCTATATATATAGTATACCTAGTTCGGGTATTCTAACACCTCCCTTAGGTAATAAAAAAGTAGGACGGGGATAATACCTAGAATAATCTTCTATATCTATCATGAATTATTAAGTAGCTAATATATAGGCTTTCACCTAGAGGCTATCTACTTAGTCGGACGTATATAAAATTAAAAAGAACTTAACTAAAGTTAAGTAATTAAAAGATAAAGTTAAGTAAAGTCTTCTTAATTATTATAAATATAGAAGATGCTATATACTCTTCTATCTTCTATATATATTTATATAAGAAGTAAAATGAGAACTAAACTCTCTCTTTACTACGCGAATTACTACTTTAGTTATGTTATTAAAATAGATAAGAAATTAATCTTCTTATTACTATATAAAGTTTCGTTAGCTATTAAGTAGGCTATATATCCTTAGGAGTATTTATTATCTATTAGTACTACTAGCTTACGCGGCTTAGCCGGTTTACGCGGCTTAGTTATAATTAGCTTCGGCTTATTAAGTAATCGCGTAAGGGCGTAGTTATAATGTACTTACGTTACTAGCGTCTAGCGTCTAATAGCTATCGCGATAAGCGTCTTTATTAACTAGGGGGAGGACTATCCTCTAGTTAGTAGCCTCTTAGCCTCTAACTAGCTAGTTTATAGCTAGAGAGCTAGCCTCTAGGTTAATGCTTCCTAAACGAGTTATAGGAGCTATTTTTAATTTAACTAGCTATAGTAGTTAAAGGTTTTAAATGTAAGATTTAGCACTATAGGGAGTTAAATTAAGGGTGAATAATAATAATATATTTAGTATAGATATTAGATAAAACCTTAGTTTATAAGGTTTCGTCTCCTAGGGCGTTTATATATCCTTACTAATATATATAGCCCTCTTTAGGTCCTAGTATAGCCCTCTTTAGGTCCTAGTTAGAGTTCTCTAGGCCCCGCCTTAGTTATAGCATTATACCTAACCTATTAACCTACCCTTATAGAATTAGCTATTAGCCTAGTAACTACTATTATACGCGCTACTATTATTATTTCTAAGTCTTTCTATAGAATTACTAACCTAGGTAAGTAGGGCTATATACTAGTCCTATAACTCCCCTCCTAAGGCTAACCCTACTATCTAGGCTAATAGTTTATAGCTTAGTATATTCTTAAGGAGGCTAATCTTAGCTAAATCTAGCTAATTATCGCCCTCTACTAACTATAAGACCTAATTAAACTTAGTAAAAAACTCCTAGAATAGTGCTCCTTACTAGTATAATATATATATCTAGTACTATATATTTACTACTTAGTAAGAATTACTATAGATTAACTCTAAGTATATAAGTAGTTACTTAAAGGTTATACTAGGATTATCTCTATCGTAAGTATAGCTATTAGACGCTAGTAACGCGAGTATATATTAGATACTAGTAATATAAGTATATTATAACTACGCCCTTACGCGATTTCTTAATAAGCTAAAGCTAATTATAACTAAGCTACGTAAACTAGCTAAGCTACGTAAGCTAGTAGTACTAATAGATAATAAATACTACTAAGGATATATAGCCTACTTAATAGCTAATAAAACTTCGCGTAATAATAAGAAGATTAATTTCTTATCTATTTTAATAATATAACTAAAGTAGTAATTTACGTAGTAAAGAGAGAGTTTAGTTCTTATTTTACTTCTTATATAAATATATATAGAAGATAGAAGAGTATATAGTATCTTCTATATTTATAATAATTAAGAAGACTTTACTTAACTTTATCTTTTAACTACTTAACTTTAATTAAGTTCTTTCTAATTTTATATATATCTAACTAAGTAGATAGCCTTTAGGTAAAAGCCTATATATTAGCTACTTAACGATTTATAATAATTATAGGCTTTTTTCTAAGAAATAGTAGCTAAACTAGAGAAGAGTATTTAGTAGAGTAAAGAGAAACTATCTTAATACTACTAGGAGTATAATAATTAAGATAGGAAATAATAGCTATCTAGGTTTATTACTAACTATATAATTATTCTAGTTTCTATAGTATAGGTATTATTAGATAGATAGTAGTAAAGAAATTAATAGCTAGAGATATATAGTATAGTAATATATATAGGTCTTTATTATAGAAATAAACTACCTATATATACTAAGAATTTTAGTAAAGATAATAGAAGTATAGATAGAATAGAGATTAGTATTCTATAACGTAAAAGGCTTTAGCTTTAGCAGCTTAGGCACGCTTAGTCAGGCAAGGATGCTTCCCGTTGTCTACAGGCCTCCGGCTCGACGCAAGGTCAATCCATGGGGATTGCGACAGCCGCCCTTTGCTTCCTCTCTCCTCCCTCTCCCAACTCTTCCTCCTGATGACTTTCTATCTTGCTTCGTCAGAGTTGCGTCTACGCGACAACTCCTTCGATCCTCGCCAACACTAGCTCCTGCATCCCTAAACTCGACTCTGACCTCCGCCCATGCTCCCTTACGACCATGACTGCGACGACTGTGTCCCGGACTACTTGCGCCGCTCAATGTCGACCATCGTCTTTTCCTGCTTGCCGTTCCTGGCCACCTTCATAGCTGTCGCCGTCGCTGTTCAGCACCGCATCTTCCCTCTGCTTTCCCGCACCCCACATTCCAAGCTTCAACATGAACCGTTGGGCTCGCCAACCTCTCAGGTCGCCTTCCGAGATCCGCTGCGGAAGAAGTGGACGAAACTCGCTCTGTCATATGTCCCAAGACTCGCCGGCCTTGTTTTCTCCTCCAACATCGCCCTGAGCGCTGTGCTCGTGGAACTCCTTCTCTGCGAAATTTCGGGATCTGTCAACCCTGTCGCTCGTGGTGTTGCCCTGCGGGTGACGCTCTCGCTGCTGCTGCTCCTCCTTATTGTCATCACGCCTGCTTTGGAAATCCATTCCGTCATATCCGCCGGAGGATGGAAGTTCGCCGACTCGGCCAAGAGCAAGATACGCGTCGCTTGGCTTCTTGAAGGCATTGGCTTGGCTCTTTGGCTCTTGTGCTTTTGGGGCGTTGGGGAACTGTTGCTGGGAAACTATGTTCACGAAAAGAGCTCCAGGGACATACACAGTTTCAGCGAAGGCTGTCTTGAACGCATCGGTGTGATTGGCGTCAGTTTAATGGCTAGTCTGGCTGGCTTTGCCGCCATATCATCGCTCTGGCAAAACTTTGGTATCAAGACCCGGACGGTATGGCCAACTGAGCCTTTAACAAAGGCTTGCACGCTCAATGCAACAGAGCAAAGGGCTGATTTGCAATCTAGGTCTCCGAAGCAGACATTGCTCGCAAACACGCCGGGCTCGAAGCGACCCACGACATGCTCCAGGCGAAGCAGAATCGTTTGCGCTCAGTCCAACGCAGGATCTCCGAAAATCCACCAGAAGGCTTCATGTCCCGAATGATTGGATCGATCCGGAGCAACGCCGAGCAGCAAGAGCGCCATGGCCTCGAACTTGAAGTTTCTGGATTGCGGACCATGGCTGCTTCATTGTCGAGCTCCCTGTTAGCTTTACAGAATCGCAGACAAGCTCAGCTGCGCTCAAAAACACCGCTTGGCCGCCTATTGAATTGCTTTTCTTATGGCTTCTCCATCTACTGTCTCTACCGCATCGGCGCCACGATGTTGACGACTTTTCATCGATTTTCATCTCCGACCACCACCTTTTCAAACAGCGATCCTGTCAACAACATCCTCGCTCTGCTCGCCAAGCATTGGGATCCTTCCTTGGACCGCGCGGCCTGGTCTCGGCAGATTTCCTTCCTTCTCTCTGGTGTCATGCTCCTCGCTTCATTCAACAGCGTTGTGCAGACCTTTTTGATCTTCACTCGCCTCACTCCCACGCTTCTGCAGCATGCGCAGTCCAACATTGCGCTCATCATCTCCCAAATCAGTGCGACGTACGTGATCAGCTCGGCACTTTTGCTGAGGAGCAACTTGCCACCAGAGTACCGTGGTGTCATCAGCGAGGCGCTTGGAGCCCCACTTGAACCACACTTTGTCGAAAAGTGGTTCGAAGGCTGGTTTTTGGCTGCAGTAATAATATCGTCAATGGTGATTTGGCTTGGTAGAAAAGTTGGCGTGGGAGAGTGGGGAGAAGACGATGATTTTGTCGAGGCAGATGTGGAAATGGGAAAGATGAATTGAATGATCATGTGGTTTAATCTTGGCCCTTGAACATGGCTGGCAAGGGCAAAGATTTATGAGTGGGCGTTTATTTGGCGTTGAGTTGTGGCTTTTTAGACTTAGATCGCCGGGTGATAGTAGTGCTGCTGTTCCTACAGGCTTTAGGAGTAGATGTTGTAAAACCACTGCAGCTGACGACAGCTTGTATCTAATCGCAAGAGAAATCTTGATTTATGAGTCGATGCAGCAGATCACCAGTGCATCACCAGCACAAAATCACCCAGACAGAACTTGAGCACAGGAACCTTCTGGGATAACCCACTCCCCACGATGTAATCTAGGCTCGATTGGCTGCAAATTGCAGTCCGTGATGTGCACAGAGGGACGTGGCCTCAGTCGTAATCGAATGGCATCGCGTCATGAGTTTCTTCAAGATTCGTGAGAGCTGCTCGGCAGCTTGATTCAGTGGGGTGATACAAAATCCAGAAAGTGCAATTCAGGGATAGCAATTCGGACATTGTCCGACTTTGATTTAATCTATTGAAGTCTTGGGGCTTTTGGGCGGACTAGACTCCTCAGACGTCAGGTCCTTCTCTGCATTGGCCTCCTTTTCTTCCTCCGCTTGCTCGTCTTCATCGTGCGGTGACTCGTCCACCGGCAACGTGCTCTCCGAACCAGCAGGGGGGCTCATTGATTGAATCATACGAACGCCTCCTTCATCATCGCCATCGTCGTCGCTGACCTCACTGTCGACCGGTGTGTCTAGATTGCGGAGTTCCGGGCTTTTCAGAACGGGCCCAATATCTCTCGTGTCATCAGGAGAATTCTCGCCGCTCAACAGCCCGCTGTTGATACTGTCCGGGGTCTTCGGTGGTAAGTCTTCATCTGGAGGCGGCACGAAGCCGACGGCTTTTGCCACTGCTGCCGCTTCGTCCTCGTTGCCCGCCTGCTGGATCTCATCCAGCATGAGACTATGCCTGTGGTCTGTGTCGAGGAGGTGCCCGCCTGCTGTACCGCTCTTGTCGAGCAGATCTCGGTAGCCCGTCCTCGAGGGATCTTGGAGGCGCTTGCGTTTCGTCTTGGCTCTCTTGCTTGTCGGACGGACAACAATCACAGGGACAGGTGAGTGTTGCAGACAGTACTTTGACACGGATCCGGGCAGGAGACCTTGAAAACCACCTAGACTCCGACCCCGAGTACCCACAATCAATATTGCAGGCTCGTGGAGATTGATCTGTCTCGAAGTCAGATAGGCACGTGGACATGACAATACAAGCAACGTACCATCTCATCAATGACCTTGTTGACCTTGCCAACGGAGAATTCGAGGACTAAGTTGATTGCCTTGTTTTCGGTGTTTTTGCCTTGAATTCGTTCCATCAACTTCTCCGCTTCTTCGCGGTATTTTCCATGATCGACACTGCTCTCGCCAGCAACCTTGTCATCTTTTTCAACAACCCTTAGGCACACAATCTCGTCGCCATCATCCACCAGCTCGTCGATGAGCCACTCAAGAGCATATTCCGAGTAGTCATTTGAGTCGAGACCGCAAAGGAAGGTGCGAGATCGCTTAGTGTATTCGTAGTCCTTGTGCTTTCGGATTAGAGTGAAGGAGTTTTCCTCGATGAAATCGGCAGGCCTGTCGAAAGTGTCGAACGAGACGCGTGGCTGGAAAACACTGCCAAACTTGTCAGCCTTTGAACGCTGCCTCGCAATCATGGTAGGAATTGAGGCTTTGTGCCATGCCGCCGTATTGAAACGGCTCCAGGTCCTTCGCAATACTGACGCCCTTATGTTCCAACAAGTATGTTTGATAGCGTTACTTACGGTGGCGGAGGAGGCGACGAAAGGCGACGTCCCGGCTTCACCTTGGGACTACCGCTTCGTTTGGGCAGTCCATTGTTTGCCAGAAACTGTATCAATGGTCGACGGATATCATGTGCTTCTTGAGCTTTAACAGCTTCTAGCGCCGGGGTAGGTTTTGCGCTTTGTGGCGCAGGAGGGGCTGCATGATCGACTGGAGATGATGGCGACGGCGATCTGTCGTCTGGCTGGCCTGGCGTAGGATGCGGCATGTCGACGGCTGGAGTCGCAAAGGGACGATCGAGCGCTTGCAAGTAGCGTGAAGCTCGGCGGCTCGTGGTTCTATGGGATGGAGAATCCGGAGCGCAAGAGAGGGCAGCCTGGCGTATATGGAACCAGCGGAACTTGAGAATCGGTCGCACGCGCTCGTCCTAGTCTGGTCAAGATCGAGCGGGAGCGGGAGAGCGAGCAATCGGCGGGTAGGGGGCGGTAATGCGAAGGTCGTCGAACGAGGGCTTTGCAGCAGCTAACAGATGGTTGGAGTGCGGAGTAGGGTTGTTAGAGGAGTTGCCCAGAGCACGAGAAGCAGGAGTGGAGGGCTTGGCTGATGTGATGCAACTGAACCAACCGAACAACGGGTTCGGTTCCGTTCGCCGGCGGGCGCGGGGCTACACTACAGCCGTCGACAGCTACACGTTTGACCCCCGTCGCATCTGCGCCCAAAAAGACCAGCAGCCGTTCGTCAGGTCAGGTAGTCAGTCACCACAGCATGCCAAGTCTGCCCAAACACGATCGATCACTGAGAGAGCCTTCCATGTCAATCCAATCAACCGCGTACTCTGCTTATACCCTCTTCTACTCTATTTGTACCCTCTAAGTCTTCCAGTTCACAGCACAAAGCAAAGCTGTCGACAAGACTTGCCCCGCAGCCCCGCACACTTGTTATGCCTCGAGCGTCTTGAGCTCGCCCTCCTTGACCATGCCAGCCGAGATCAAGCGTTTCACCTCCTCGGTGTAGATTTGCTGGATCTCCTGAGCATCCTTCTTTCCGTTCAGCTTGGCGACCATGGCGGCCAAACCCTCGTTGTCCAGCTTGGTGATGAGCACATCCGTCTCGTTGAGCACCGTGTCAATCTGGGACGCGGGGGCATCCCCGCCGGCGTGGAAGTAGTTGGCGTCCTTGACAGCGCTTCTAATGACGCGCTTGTTCTTCTTCGCAGCATTCTTTGCAGCCTCCTTGGCCTTCTTGCCCGCCTCTCTCTCCGCCTTGGCCGCGGCCTCCTTCTCGGCCTGCTGGCGAGCTTCGTCTTCCTTCTTCTTCTGCGCTTCTTCAGCCTGGCGCTTGGCCTCAGCCTCACGCTCGAAACGCTTCTTGTTCCTCTGTGCATGCTCTTGTTGGCGGAACTTCTTGATGCGCTCGTCCGTGGCCAGGCAGTCGTCGACTAGCTTCCGGAGGCGCGCAGTGTCCTCGGTCTTCTTCTTCTTGCGAGCGTTGAGGTTCTTCTTTTCGATATGACGCTTCTGGTCACGACTTTCCGTGTCATCGGGCACGTCTTCGTCCTGGTATTCAAACGACCTCCAGCTGTCGAAGTTGTACCAGAAGTTGTAAAAGGTTTCCACGTGCTCCTTGCTGCTATTCTCGTCGCCCAGTTGAGGAACGGGTTGGACCTTGGAGAAGCGTCCTTCGGACTCGAAGACTCTGCCCCATAGCTTGTAGAAGTTGCCTTTTTGAGCTTCCTTCTTTGTAGGCGGCTCAACGTCGGCACCCTCGTCGACCGAGTCGAACTGGCGACGCTTGACGGGATCGAGCAGGACCTCGGTGGCTTTTTGGATGCACTTGAAGAAGTTGTCGTCTTGGGCCTGGCCAGCAGCAGCCTTCTTGTCGGGGTGGTGGCGGAGGACCTTCTTGCGGTGGGCACGTTTTATCTGGTCCTCGGTGGCCCTCCAACGATACTTGGTAAGACCAAGAACAGCGTAGTGGTCTTGGTTCTGGGTTGAAGTCAGAGAAACGCCAAGTTTGCTTGACTGAATAAATACTCACCTTCCAGTCCTTGGCATCGCGCTGGAACATGACCGGGTCTTCAGGCTCAGAAATATAGCCATCATCCTCTTCCTCTACCTTGGTAGCGGCCTTCTCAGCCTGGATGCGGTCATCCTCGGAAAAGGTACGCTTGTGACGCTTTCTGCGAGCGTGGGCAAGGAAGTGAGGGCCGACGGGCTCAACATTGCGCTGGGTGGGAGAAGCAAGGGTGCCAATGGCCTTGAAGTCCTTGTCGGCAGCCCAGCCTGCGGGTAGGATGGGGAGCGGGAGGTTGATTTGAACAGACGCCATGACGAACAGCCGTGTCTGGAGATTTGATGGTTGAGTGGGCTGGACGGGAACAATGTCAGATTTTCTGCCAGTGCTTGGTGCTGACCGCCAAAGACGGACCGATAGCGGGCCCGGGCCCGAGCGCCAAGACGGGGCCGAGGGAGATGGGACTGCTGGGATCTACGTCGTCAGGTGGAATGGCGCTCCTCGAGTTCCAACACCCGCGCCTGCGCGACTCTTCCCCCCTCGACCTCAACGGAATGTGCCCATTTTTGGCCCTTGGTCTCTCCTTGTAGACTTTTCTCCCTGGCATTGTAGGGTCATCATGTTCCAGGTGCGCTTTCTATTCTTCTGTCAACCTCTCCTACGCTCCCCGCTTTGTGTCCACTTATTGCGCGTCATGCTAACTGTCACCCAGCGTCTGAAAGGCGCCATAGACTCTCGCATCGCCGAGGAACAAGCGCGCCAACGCCAGGTCGCGGAGCAGTCCAGATCTCAGACTCCAGGGCGATCAAACTCCGTTCGCCGCTCCAATTCTCGTGCGCTCTCGCCCGGCCGGCGTCCTGCCCGTCCTCGCACTCCCGACCTTGGAGACAAACCGAACGCCAAAGGTCCGGACCCCGCTGAGTTCGACCCGGAGTTTGTCGTTGGCGAGGATGAGATGAGCCGGAGCACGACTCCAAAACCCGCCGATGACAAGGACGAGACTGCCCAGGCAGCAGCTCCCACAGAAAATGGAAACGTTTCCAAGGGAGAACAGGAGAGCTCCGACTCTAGACAGGATGTCGGCGGTTCTGCAGCCTCTGCCGAGCTGCCAATGGAGACTCGCATGCGATTACGAAAGCTGGAAAAGTTGGAGCCCAAGTATTCCGGTATGGCTTCCTAGAACTATCTTATTGTTGGTAGAGAGCTGACCTGGGCAGAATTACTACGCTCTTACAGGATCGCACACGCCCGAGTAACAGCAATCGAGCCTTTTGAAGCTGCGTTGAGAGAACACACCCCTCTGACGTCCGTCAACGACCCTGGCGCACTCGTAGAATATCTGGATCAAATAAAACTCAAGGGCGACATGGTGATGGAGGAACTGAAAAGACTATCTGCGGAACGCGACTCTCTCAAACAGAACTTGGACGATGCAGAGAAACGCGCAGCGCAGGCGCAAGAAGAGATCGCCACATTCCGGTCTGGAAACACTTCAGTACCCGCAGAACAAGCCGCCGGGAAAGTCGACGCGGATTCCAAGACCAAAGACATCCATGAGCACAAAGACAGCAAGGATGCCCCGGAGGAAACCGAAGAGTTCTTTTCGTACGACAGCGAGCTCCCTCGTGTTCAAAAAGTGCTCCACGAAAAGGAAGACCAGGTTGCCGCCCTTGAGATCGAGAATCAAGCATTGAAAAAGGAACTTTCTTCGGCGAAAGAGTCGGCTGAGCAGCTTGTTCAGAATCTAGAGACTTCAACTCGAGACATGCAATCTCTTCGGGACAAAAAAGAACGTTTTGAGAAAGACTCCGCTGAACAGGCCAGGTCACTCGAAAATCAAGTTGAAGAGTTGACAACAAAGCTGGAGCAAGCCCAGAAGCAGCTAGAAGAGGCCGAAAAGGCTCGAAAAACCCAAGAAACCTCCAATTCTGATTTCACGTCTCGAATTGAGGCTGCCAACAAAGAGCTTGAGGAATTGCGAAAGACTTCCTCTGTGCGCTTAGAGGATGACAATGAAAGCAGACGTTTGAAAGGACAGGTGGACGAACTTGAGTGCGAACTTGCTGACCTACGCAAGTCGCAATCCGAAGCTAAAGCCCGAACCGAGACTTTGAATAACCTCGTTGAGACGCTGAAACTGCAGCTCAAGCAGGTCGAGAACGAGAATGCCCGACTTTCAAAAGCTCCTGACAATAAGAACTCGTCTTCAAAGACGGAAGAGGTGCCAACTGCAAGCGATAAAGCACCTGCAGCTACCGCGGCCAGTGCGGGATCAGCGAAAAAGAAGAACAACAAAAAGAAAAAGAAGGGAGGCAAAGGCGGCGCCGGTGGCGGTGCAGCCACGAGCCAGATGCCAGAGAGATCTGGCACACCGGCACCATCTGAAACAACCCTCGTAGCTGCTCCTGACGGGACGGCCGAAGTAGGGGAAGATCTGGAGACAGCTCTCCGGGCAACATTGGAAGAAACGCAAAAGAGCTTGACAGAGAGGGAGGAGGAGGTTGTGCGGCTGTCCAGCAAACTCAAAGATCAAGAGGCGCTTCAGGAGGAACTGGATGAGTTAAGGCATGAACTTGTCGAAGTTGGCCAGGGTCACGTTGAAGCAAAAGAGAAGCTGAAGGAGCTGCAGGCTGAAAAGTCATCTCTAAAAGAGACGGTTGAGAAGCTGGAAAGGGGGATTGCGGAACTCAAAACAACCCATGTCTCAAACATGTCATCAGAAAAGGAGCGGCAGGCACTGGCAGAGAATTTTGAGAAGTTGAAGACCAAAGCCGATTCACTGGAGACCGACCTTAGCGCAGCGCAGCACTTGGCGGCCCAAAGATTCAAGGATCTTTCAGACTTGAGGGAAGTTTTGCAAAAGGCGCAGCCGGAGCTCAACTCGTTGCGCAAGGAAGTGGCCGACCTGAGGTCTACGAAGGAAGAGCTTGGAAACAAGGCCAGCGAAGTACGCAAGCTTGAAGCAAGAGAGCGGGAACTGCGATCTGAAATTGCGACGTACAAGTCGGAGATTTCGGCCAGGGACAGTGAAGTCAGAACCCTGTCAGAGAAGTTGAAGCAGGAGCAAAGCAAGAACATGGCACTGGACCAGACGTGCAGCAAAGCGCAGAGGGATCTGGAAAGGACTGAAGGCGAGCGCGCTGAAGCTGTCGAGGCAAGAGACAGGCAAGCTAGGGACTTGTCCAAGATGCGAGAGGAGTTGAAGACTTCACAAGCAAACGCCAAGGACCTAGAGCACCAGTTGGAGAAGCTCAATGGCGAAGTTTCAACCTTGCGTGAAGAAATTCAGCTGAAGAGCGCGCAGTACGCAAGCGCGCAGAGCCTGATGAACAGCATGCAAGATCAAACACAGGAGATAGGCACACAGATGAAAGAGGTGCGTGAAAGGTGTGAGAGCCTCGAGGAGGAACTGGCAGATGCGCACAGGCTCCTCAGCGAACGCAGTCGCGAGGGAGAGACGATGAGGCGGCTCCTGGCCGACGTGGAGAGCCGAGCTGAGGCGCGGGTCAAGGAGATGCGGGAGCGCATGGACGTAGCCATTGAGGAGAGGGATCGAGCAGAGGATCAAGCAAACACGATTGGGCGCCGGCGCGCGAGAGAGCTGGAAGACGCCAGGCAGAAGTTGCGAGATGCCGAAAAGTCACTGAGCCGGACACAAGAGGAGAAGGAGGATTTGGCAAGGCACGAACGGGAAGTGAGGAAGCAAAAGGAGGAGCTGGAACGAAAGGCTGCGCATGCCGGAGAAGAGGTTGCCGAAGTCAGGTCGGCTATGAACCAGCTGCGTGATGCGCTCGACGAGGGTGAGAGGCAGACGAGGGAGTTGGAGAGGGAAAAGATGGAGCTGCGGCGATCACTGGAAGAAGCGCAGACGCGGTTGGAGAAGTTGCAAAAGTCAAGCAAGGTAAGAGAATTCCCAAAGTGGTTTGCGATTAGGGTCAACTAATACGGAGCAGTCTCTTGCCGAAGAGCTTCGCGGCGCGCAAGCTAAGGCGAAGTCGCCAACGCAGTCGGGAGAGCAGTCATCGCGGTCGTCAGTCGAGTCGGCGGCGCGTGGAAGGGTGGCATCACCAATCATAGCCAAAGGAAGATCACCGTCGATTGCAACAGAGTCGGGCATGGACGTGGTATATCTGAAGAATGTGCTGCTGCAGTTCCTGGAGCAAAAGGACAAGAAGCACCAGATGCAACTGGTGCCGGTGCTGGGGATGCTGCTCAACTTTGACCGCAAGGACGAGCAGAAGTGGATGTCAGTGATTACAGCCAGGTAGGTAGGTAGGTAGGTAGGTAGGTAGGTAGGTGATGATGCAAAAGTTCTTGAAACAGACGGGGGGGAGGGAGGACGTGTCGCCGCGGGTCTTGGCCATGGACCGGGCAGGGCAGCGTGTGGGGGTGACGGGAGGTGATGCCCTGGGTGCTGATGTCATGGCGCGCGAGCCCTCAATCCAATCTGATGTACCTCCATATGTGCTATGTAACCTGCTGTGACCTGGCCTGGATGCTTGTCAACCTGTCTTGAACCGCTTGTACCTTTTGATTCGCAGCATCTCGTCTTGGTTGTCGCTCAATTGCCCGTCGTCCCGCCTCTCGTCTTCCTTGTGCCCGTACCGCTCGCTGCTCTGGCCGCCACCTCGCCCACGACCACGACACCTCCTACTCCACCACCACCACCTCCTCCTCCTCGACCGCATTGTCAGTCTGTTGTCGCTGTCAGTTCCCTGCACCTTTTGTGATAGCCGTGGCGCTACCGCTGCGGACCGTTAGCTTCACTTGTCCTTGGTTGTCGTCGTCGTTCGTGCCTGCGCACACGCCGACCCTCGCCCGCACTCCGATCACCCACTCGCCAATCATCAACAGGCACAGGCCTGACACTGACAGCCACTACCACCCAAGGCCCTCTCCGCCAACAATCCCACTCCAAGGCGCCGCATCCATCACCACCTCCTCCTCTCCCGCCGCCGCCGCCGCCGCCGCCGCCACCGCCGACTCTCCACCGTTACACCACCGCTTGACTTCCTCTGTCTCTTCGCGCTTCTCAAGCCCCTGCCGTCTGTCATCGCGCCCGTCCTCGACCGCGCCCGAGCTGTTCCATGACCCTCGCCCGACGTGCCTCTACCGCCTCCCGCTCGTCGGTCGCACCCTCCACATCCACGTCGTAACGTCACTGACCCCACCCCCCTCTTCCGCCCCTCCTTCGATGAGTCCACAACCTGCCGACATGAACGGCACCGACATCAAAAAAGCCGCCATCAACAAGGCCAAGGCTGTTGCTCAGGCCGCGAACGGCAACGGAGGCAAGAAGCGGAGGAAGGGAACCGACCTCAAGCCCATTATCACCACGGACCAGCAGGCCAAAGACGCCAGTCCTACAAGCTCCAACAACAGCTTCCAATACAAGTTTGTTTCCCTGTCCTGCGACGCCTGCCGACTCTTGACTGCTGACCTACCCGCCTCTAGCGTTCAAAACACCGCTTCGCCCTTGTCCCACCAAAAAGTTTCATACACCTCTCAGCTCAGCCGCTCGCCGTCGTCCACATCGTCGTCCGACGGCGATCCCGCTGAGAATACCGCTGACGAGGAGGACTCTGAAGATTACTGCAAGGGAGGCTACCACCCCGTCCAGATTGGCGAGCAGTACAACAATGGCAAATACACCGTCGTGCGCAAGCTCGGCTGGGGCCACTTTTCGACTGTGTGGTTGTCGCGGGACAACACCACCAGCAAGCATGTGGCATTGAAGGTTGTGCGCTCGGCTGCTCATTACACCGAGACTGCTTTGGATGAAATCAAGCTGCTCAACAAAGTCGTCGAAGCGAATAAGGACCATCCTGGTAGGAAACATGTCGTCAGCCTCCTCGATTCCTTCAACCACAAGGGTCCCAATGGGGTACACGTCTGCATGGTTTTCGAGGTGCTGGGCGAAAATCTCTTGGGCCTCATCAAAAAGTGGAATCATCGCGGCATTCCCATGCCGCTCGTCAAGCAAATAACGAAACAAGTTTTGCTGGGCCTTGATTACCTCCACCGTGAATGCGGCATCATCCACACGGACCTCAAGCCGGAAAACGTCCTCATCGAAATTGGCGACGTGGAGCAGATTGTCAAGACTTACGTAAATGAAGAATCAAAGAAGAAGGAAGACAAGGATGATAACAGAAACGGACGCCGGAGAAGAAGAACGCTCATCACGGGCAGTCAACCTCTGCCGAGTCCACTCAACGCGAGCTTTAGCCAGTCTGACCTGCAATCATTTCCCGGAAGTACTGCAAGCTTGAACAAAATAGTTAATGAGGTCTCAGGTAAGTGCTCTTGTCGTCCAATTCGGCAATGCGCGAAGCGCAAAAATGACGCTCCTGACACATTCCGCCGCAGGCTCGTCTTCATCCCCTCCCTCGGGTCTGTCAATGTTGGAGACGCTGGGAGTCAAGAAGTCGGAGGGCGGTGAAGAGGACGTGCAAAAGCAGCGGGAGAAGTCGGCGTAAGACAATCTGTCAAGTGTGTCGTTTGGCTCTCTGATTGACTTTACCAGGGAACTCTTGACCAAGGAGGTCTCCGGAATCAGTCTTGACAAATCAAGCAAGCACTCAAACGAAACATTGAAGGACGACGCGGGCTTTGAGACGATTTCAGTCAAGATTGCCGACCTTGGAAACGCTTGCTGGGTCGGCCACCACTTCACAAACGACATTCAGACCCGGCAATACCGTTCGCCAGAGGTCATTCTTGGCGCGAAATGGGGTGCGAGCACCGATGTGTGGAGCATGGCCGCCATGGTAAGTTCAGTTCTGAAAAAGGCGCTGCTGATGGCATTGCACTAACATCTCGCAGGTCTTCGAATTGATAACAGGCGACTATCTCTTCGATCCTCAGTCTGGAACCAAGTATGGTAAGGACGATGATCACATTGCGCAAATCATTGAGCTGTTGGGAACCTTTCCCAAGTCGCTGTGCCAGTCAGGCAAGTGGTCTCAAGAGATATTCAATCGCCGCGGGGAGCTTCGCAACATTCACCGTTTGCGACACTGGGCACTACCCGACGTACTTCGCGAGAAATACCACTTCAGTGTAGAGGACTCGAAGAAGATCTCAGATTTTCTACTGCCGATGCTGGAACTTTTGCCCGCGGAGCGCGCCAATGCTGGTGGCATGAGCAACCACTGCTTCTTGGACGACACAAAGGGCATGGAGGACATCAAGCTCGACATCCCAGTGGGCAGTAAGGGTGATGGCATAGAAGGCTGGGCGAGCGAGGTAAAGAAGCAGCGGTAGAAGGAGGATTCAGCGTGCTTTGATCCGTCTTTCCTGCGTTCTTTATCATGACTTAGAGGAGCAAACTCGGTGTCCACGGCTTAGGGCTTGCCATGATATGATTCCTCTTTTTATTCGGTTCTTTAGTGAGAAAAGAAAAATGCTTGCTGATATTAAGTCGGCCCATACCGATCTATTCATCGGTCTTTCACGATGTAGGTGGGAAACGGACTCCGACACGGACGGCTACCTCGTAACATATTCTCTTAGATAAAATAACTTACTCCTTAGAAAATCTTAACACCTGTGATAATACATAAAATGCTTATATAAGATACTATACCTAATCTTAGAGATTTACGTATATAATTAAAGGAAATATACTATTATAAAATATAGATATCTTTAATCACTATTAGTTAGCTAATATTCATTTATGTATGATTATAGACCTTAATAAGATACCTAACTAGGATCTATACTTCCTTTATAGAAAAGAAGTAGGGTGAACTTTATTCCTACATAGATGATCTACATAAACTCAATGCCAACGCCGAAATGCAGGCCCTTTCTTCCTTGCTCGCCTTTCCTCAAAACTAGAGGAAGAGAAAAGTTTACCTCGAAACGTGCCACTGGGTGGGCGTACACCAGGCCGACGCCTGCTGCACAACTAGGCAGTCCATGAGCAAGCTCTTGGATTGTATCTTTCATGCTGTCCGTGACTTCGCTCTGCTTCCGAGACTCCTTCCTCTCTCGCGGCTCCTTCAGAGCCAGCAGACGACCAGCGTTAACAAAAGCCTGCAGCCGCAGTGGGCTATCAATGCCAGTCCTGGGCAACGGAAACATCAAGCTCGCGCTTCCCGCAGCGTATACGTCGCCGCCAGTAGCATCGGGTCCATCGCGAGGTCCCAAACCAGCCAGTCGAAAACCACGGATGTCGGTTGGTCCACCAAGCTGAAAACGGTCGTTGATACGGGAGGGCTTAATTTCACCACCGGGACCAGCAAGCGGATACAGCATTCCTGCGCGCAGACTTGTGGTAAGAGAAACACCTAACGGGGGAACGACGGGGAGAGCGGCTTGGGACTCCACTTCAACTTTGCCAAAAGCGACATCGCCGCGGAGAAAGCCAGCTCCGGCAAGCTCAGAGACCGTTTTGAGGAGGTATCCACGAGACGGGAGGAGCGGAGAATCGCGGCGATCGATGGTGTATGTATGGAAAACGCTAGACTTGAACGAATTGCCAGCATCGGCACGAATGGTGGGTGAGGCCTCAGCTGCCAGGCCAGTAACCTGTCGCCACAAGCCCGAGTACACCAATTCATGGCAATGTCCGCTGGGTGTCTGCCATTTCAGCTTTGTCGATCCACCCTTCAGAGCCTCTTCATGACTAGCCCAGCTCTTCAAGGTAGAGCTCGCAAGACCGCCAATCTCCCAGCGCAAGTCGGGATTGCTGAGGATGGGCGTGTCAAATGTTGCCGAGTAGGCAGAACGAGTTCGTGTGCCAGCAGAGGCATGGGCGCTGAGAGATTCGGCACCACCAAACAAGTTGCGAAGTTGCACGTTGGCATAGGCGGAGCCCTCTGCAGAACCGGCCTCAGTGCCCGTCTTAATGGTGTAGCGAGATCGCTCGTGGGCGTGAACGTAAATGTCGATATCGGTGGGAGTGGTCGATGGGTCAGCCTGGTCGGGTTTGTCGATGAAGACAGAGATTGGAGACTTGAAGATGTCTATTTTGGACGCCAGTCAGAGCAGCAAGATGAAGAGAACGCGGAGGCCGTGAGCTCACCAAATCTTTCTAGCTTGTTGACTGCGCCAGAAATGTCCACGAGAGCGCGCTCGAGATCGTAGTCCTGGCGGCCATTGGCGCTCAGAAGGGGACTGAAAACGCGCTCCAAAAAGCCATGTCGAGTATGCTTGGCCTGTAGCACGCGGACAGACGAGATGGTTACCGGGAGAGTGAGGTTGTTGCTGACCTGCGCCTATCAGCACCATGAAGCAGGGCGTGGGAGCGCAGGAGCCGTACTAGTTCAGCCTGCCTGGCATGCGATTTCCGTGCTTGGGCATCGATGCGCTCATTGACCTGCTCTTGTCGTCTTTGAGTCTCGGCCGGATCGACTTTTTGCTTCAGTCTCTGGAACACCTGCAGCAGCACGAATTAGCCATTGGAGCTGGAGGTGGGCAGATAGGCGCGAGACTTGAATCGACGTACATCATCCTCGAGTGGCGACGCCATTGAGGGGAGCTGGCAGAGCAAGGGTGCAGTCTGGGTGTGTGATGCGGTAATGATGGAATTGATGTTGTAGAGCGGCGATGCTTAGAGCTGCTCCGCTATCCGGGCTTGGCGTGGAACAATGTCTTGGCGGCTCCAACGCCGCTTTGTCTCGGCCGGCTCGCAGCCACTGTAGTCTAACTAACCATTCACTCTTACAACCACCATCGCTCCCCGCCACAACAACAACAAAACTAAAACCGCACAACTCTCCCCGACTCCTGCGTTCGTTTTCTCACTCTGGTCCTCGCCGCGCTCCTTCCTGGTCGTCTCCCGCACACATCGGCACTTTCGATCGTTGACACCTTGGCTTTCTCCTTTCGGCTATCACGATGGCGACGCCGCAGGCAACCAAACGTCTCACCCGCGAATACAAGACCATATCGCAAAACCCGCCTCCATACATCATCGCCCATCCGTCCGAGAACAACATACTCGAGTGGCACTACATCCTTACCGGGCCCCCCGGCACTCCGTACGAAGGCGGCCAGTACTGGGGCACTCTCATGTTCCCGCCAGACTACCCTTTTGCCCCACCGGCCATCCGCATGCACACCCCCTCTGGTCGCTTCCAGCCATCGACTCGCCTCTGCCTCAGCATTTCCGACTTCCACCCCAAGAGCTTCAATCCGGCGTGGGAAGTCAGTACAATACTCATCGGCCTGATGAGTTTCATGACCAGCGAAGAATTGACCACTGGAAGTGTTCGCGCTTCGGATGCCGAACGCCGTATATTCGCAACCAGGTCCCGATGGTGGAACTCTACCGGTGGAGGGTCGCACGCTGCTTTCACCGCGCGCTCCAAAGGCAGTGGTGTCGGCGCCATCAAAGCGGGCGACGGTGGTGCCAAGTTTCGACTGGAGTGGCCTGACCAAGATGCGGAGAACTGGAAGTGGATCAAGGAACAAAAAATCGACGTCGCGACCGGTCAAACACAAGCGCACCCGACTGATGGCCACGGAGCATGCGCGCTGGAAGCTGCTGCTCTGAGAAGGCGACCTGTTGGCAGTGGGAGTTTGGGTGCAGTAGTCGAGGGCGGACAGGTTGCAAGAGATGCAGGTCAAGGCTGGTTGAGCCGTAACAAGTACTTGATTGGGGCTGCGCTACTCTTTGGATATGTCCTCATCACTCGTGTGATCGGAGTTGAGGCCAATGAGCATTGATTGGCTCGTTCATCTCCGACCACTGCTCTTCTCACTCCGAAGCTCGAATGATCAAGTTCAAGGATGGCGTTTGTGTCTAGCACGGGAGTTCAGTCTTGGGTCAAGGATGGGGCGTTTGGGTGAGGTATGGGACGACGTTTCCCTGAGCATGCTGGATTGGCATCCGGCGTTTTGATATTCTCTTTTTGTCTGCTTCCCAGTACAGAATATCTGGCGGGATCCGTTGATAGTGTGGACAGCACACATAATACAGACTGCAATTATAAAAGCGGCAGTGATGCTTAAGTCAATGAGTGATGGAGCACAGAGTCTGTTCCCCGGTTTCCAGCACAAAATGGCCGCAATCGTATTCCTTGGTGAAGAGTCCAGGATCACATAAGCCCCACGTACCGTAAGGTCTCGGGAGAGGTGTGCGTTTAAGCGCGTTTCAGCCAGACGAACGAGCATCACACACTATCAGAGCGGCGGTTCAAAGATTTTTTTCCTTTGTTCGTTGGGGAGGTTGGTGTTTTGAAAAATAAGAAAAAGAAAAAAGAATTGAAATATGCGTGGCTCCCTCATGCTGCACCTCATTCTGTGCGTAAGGCTGACTGATCTAAGTCAAGGATATGTCCATGGACGGTACGGTACGACGTCTTGTTTTTCCTTTTCAAACATTCGATTTGGCTCTACTCACAAAGGGATGACCAAGTCCGGCTATACTGAGCACTTGCTGTCCGGCCAAATCTCACGGGATAACGAAAAGAGGCCCGTGTGAACTATCGTACAGTGACCCAAGCATCACAAATAGTCCCTTTTGATCTAGATTTTGAAGTTTCTGGCAAGGTGGATTGAGCTGGATATTCAATTGGTCTTCGCGGCCTCCTCGGCAGCCAGTTCGCGCTCCGCTTGTTGGTAGTATTTGGCAGTGTCAACACCGTGCTATCAACTGCCGTCAGTATCCCGTAAGCTTCGCATAGTAGAACGGTATGATACTCACGTGGTTGTGGTTGAAAAAGTTGCCCCACGGGAGGAATGGCAGGAAGGTGACGGAATATCTCGAGTTCCTCGCAGCCACACCCTGCAAGTGCTCGGTCATTGTGGGCACTCCGTACAGAGGCTCGCCCTTCTTGACCTTGTCAACCATCTCCCTCATATCCATATCAATTTCACGTCTGTTTTCAGTAACACCATGGAATCGCACTAAGTAGCCAATCAGTATCTTGAACCATCGAGCTAGAAGGATCGGCAATTCCGCACAAGTGGAGCGTGTGTAAAGCTTAAGGAAGCCAGCCGCCAAACTGATGAAGCAAGTTGCGCG
Source organism: Phyllosticta citriasiana (assembly GCF_038021145.1). Classification (NCBI taxonomy): domain Eukaryota; kingdom Fungi; phylum Ascomycota; class Dothideomycetes; order Botryosphaeriales; family Phyllostictaceae; genus Phyllosticta; species Phyllosticta citriasiana. The sequence continues at coordinate 1,241,741 of NW_027117285.1, read as the reverse complement.
CATGATGGGAGCAAAACCCCGGCGGCCGACGTATGAGGGCGAGACTCGCTCCATGAGCAAAAGCAACGCAGGACCTGCAGCGACGTGTGCGGCGCCTACGGCGTAATCGGAGGGGCGAGCATAGCGCACCACACGCGTGAAATGACTGGACTTGTCAGCAAAGTTGGGAGTGAAGCACTGGAGCGCCCTACGGGTCGCTGTCAATGAGCTGATTAACAGGTTAGTGGCTATTGGACACTCCGGGGGGGCGTCGGTGGGATGCAACGCACAGGATAGTCGGTGTCGAGTTTCTTGGCCGGCACGACAGGGCGCTCGCGATACTCGACTTCGGAGGGAGCCATGGTGCCAATTGACGGGATGTGGAGAGACGATTGGGAGGGGTTTGGGGTGGTGATCGATGGGCGGAGAGGTGGGTGTCGTTGCAGTGAGCATGGACCGGTAAGGGTGCCAAGCTTCTGCCCCAGACGTTCCGCTCGCTCGCCGCCCTCCGCGCTCCAAGCTTTCCCGCTCGTCAGCCAGCCCAGCGCCTTTTTGCTTCTCGTCCGTCCCGTCCTCCGTCCTCCGCTCTCCGCGCGGTACGCGTCAACAATGTCGACATGACCTCCGACCCTGATACCCAGAGCCCCTCGCGCAACGGCACCATCGTGCCCGTCGGTCATGCCCGCCCAACCGTCGCCGACTTGCAAGGCGAGAATCACTACGCCCAGGTCGCGCGCAAGCACTGGCTCGGAGCTGCGAGACCGCCAAGGGTCAAGCCCGATGTGCTTAAGAGAGAGCTTTGGGATGTCCTGGAAAAGGACAGCTTTCCTTACAGCGCCCTGCTGATTCTCGAGAATCTCCAGCTTTTGGAAAAGTGAGCCCCTCTGCCCCTGTTGTCGCCGCTTCTGGCCGTTAACGTTATGGTAGCTATCTCTGGCCTGGCTACACCGAGGATGCCTCCAACCACCATGTCCTCCTACTTGCCTTGCTTGTCAACGTCAAGCGCCGAGAGAACCTAGCTTCCTGGGAACATTTCGCCGACAAGTGTGCCGAGTTTTCGTCTTTCTTTCGCCGCATCCTGTCCATGGCCATTGACTCCGCCGTCTCTCCTAAAATCCGCACCCATCTGATATCGTTCATCATTGGCGCCTTCCAATCCCTTGATAGTGGCTTGGTCCGGAAAGAATGTGCGCCGTTGGTCTCGATAGCAATCTGGCAAAATCTACACAGTGAAGAAGCAAGGGAGCAAAAGCTCGAAAAGAATGTGATGCTCCGGAAAGCCTGGAGGGCGGCGGGGAAGCGCTATGACAATGGAGATGAGGAGGTCAAGACTAAGCTGCGATTCGAAAGATCGTGGCTATTCACGTTGTTGCTGGACTTCTTGAATCGCATTTACGACACAGCGCCTCAAAACCGGATTGAGAACGTGCGATACTGCGAGCGTTTCGTGGAATTCTTGACAGACGTGCAAAGTCAACTGCCCACAAGGCGTTACGTCAACACCTTGTTGCATGACCTCAACCTCATTGCTGCTATCCAGCTCTCTCCTCTCTACACGGACGAGGACAATGGCCTTTTCCGTGATCTCTGCGCCCTCCTCAAGCACTACACCTACTTCCCAATCGATGATCAGATTGGGCAGCAGCAGACTCCCGTCGAGTATCACAAGGCCCACTGTTCGAGATTGGCGAGGCTTCAACGGACCTGCCTCAAGCATTTCAGCACAAAATTAACGATACTTTCCTTGTCGAATTATGGGTCTCTGGATCGAAGGGCTGATCTAGAATCCCATCTACAAGTTCTCACAGAAGAAGAGCTCATCCAGCTTTGTGGATTGCTAGGATTCCGCACCGAATACCCTAAATCGTCCCTGGTCGTGCAGGACCGAACCTTTTTTTCGGAAATCGTTGTGTCGGCACACGAAAGGAAGCCAACATTCCAAGACACCGTGCGGGAGATGACGGTATTTCCTACCGAGAAGACTCTCTACGAGGCGACCTTTTTGCGAAACGAGGAGTACGACGGATCTAGGCCATTGGCTATTCCGAAGCTGAATCTGCAATATTTAACTCTCGGCGATTTTCTCTGGAGGTCCTTCATTTTGCACCGATGCGAGTCCTTTTATGAGATTAGAAAGGACATGGAAGACGTAATCAAGCGCCTGAAGCCGAGAAAGTTAAGAGATGTGATACAATTCTCGGGCTCCTCCAGGATGGCTCTTTCCATCGACAAACCTGCCATTACCGATGTTGCGCCCGCGCGGGTTGGGGAAAGTGCCCCCTCCCGAGTGCAAGCCGAAGTAATTCTCGACGTGTCGAGACTGAATGCAAGCGTTGCCAGAGATTGGGAGTCGCTGCGCCCGGGCGACGTGGTTTATCTTCTTGCAGTAGACCCACTTGAAGATGGGCGGCTCATTAGCAACGGCCGACAGACGCAAAGTCCCGCAGAAAGAGTCGGACTGAAGTACTTGCGATGTGCCGAAGTCTTGCAAGTCTTGGACGAACAAGGGCGGCCTTTACGGGAACCCAAAACCTCCCAAGGCCAGACGCGCAAGCCACGACAGCGGCGACTGCTCTTGAAGATTGACAATTTGGCATACAAGGAAGACAAGGACAAGCAAGCGAAAGCCGAAAAGGGCGTCTACGAGTCGATCAATTTGATCGTTCGTCGCAGAGGCAGGGAAAACAACTTCAAGCACATTCTGGAGTCAATAAGACGCTTGACTCTTTCAGACATCCCCGCGCCCTCCTGGCTTCAGGAAGTGTTTCTTGGTTATGGCGATCCTGCAGGTGCCACTTACAAGCGACTGGCCAACAGGCTCAAGAGGATCGACTTTCGCGATACGTTTCTGGATTGGCAGCATCTGATCGAGAGTCTTTCGGGTAAAGCTGTCGAACCAGCTGAGGATGCTTCGGGCAGTTTCGGTCCTCCATACGTGCTTGAATTTCCGGAGCCAGAACAGAGTCAAGAAGACATGCACGAGCGGCCATCAAAGAAACGCAGACGGGCTAAAAAAGATTCTGGCAGCGACGCTCCAGAGTCAAAGGCAGCAGAAGTGGTCCGCGTCTCGACGTACAAGCCACCAAACATGGGTCCTTATCCAACGGATGCTCCAAAGCTTAACACCGTGCACTTCACTCCGGCTCAGCTTGAAGCAATCACGTCTGGAACACAACCCGGCTTGACGGTAGTTGTTGGTCCCCCTGGAACCGGCAAGACTGATGTTGCGACACAGATCATCAACAACATCTATCACAACTTTCCCAATCAAAGGACATTGCTCGTCGCTCATAGTAACCAGGCTTTGAACCAATTGTTTCAAAAGATCGTCGCCCTCGACATCGACGAGCGACACTTGCTTCGCCTGGGACACGGCGAAGAAGATCTCGAGACCGAAACCAATTACTCCAAGCATGGAAGAGTTGAGAGTTTTCGGGAAATTGGTCTAAAATACTTGGCCGAGGTAAACCGACTCGCAGCGAATTTCAATGCACCTGGAGCACATGGTTCTTCGTGCGAGACTGCTTCATACTTCAACTCTGTCTACGTGCAGCCAGCTTGGACAATGTACTGGAATCGCGTCGAATCTGGCGAAGCGAGCGATGAGGAAGTTGTTTCTGAATTTCCCTTTCACCATTACTTTTCCAACGCCCCACAGCCACTGTTTCCCCCAGGTGCTTCCCGGGAGATGTTGTTGGACATCGCATCTGGCTGCTATCGACACATTGACAAGATATTTGCTGAGCTCGAGGACATTCGACCTTTTGAAATATTGCGGAATCCAAGAGACAGCGCCAATTATTTCTTGATCAAGGAAGCGCGGATCATCGCCATGACCTCAACACACGCTGCTATGAGGCGGCAAGAAATCGCAGACCTCGGCTTCCATTATGACAATGTCATCATGGAGGAGGCTGCTCAAATTACCGAGATCGAAAATTTCATCCCTCTAGCTCTGCAGAATCCCAAGGCAGGCGAGCTTCCCCTGCAAAGAATCGTTCTCTGCGGAGACCACCTCCAAAACTCCCCGGTCGTTCAGAACCTCGCATTCAGACAGTATGCCAACCTCGAGCAGTCGTTGTTTCTGCGCCTGGTCAGACTCGGAGTGCCCACCATCGTCCTGGACCAACAGGGCCGTGCTCGACCAAGCTTGGCTGAGCTGTACAAGTGGCGCTACCCAAAGCTCGACAATCTTCCCACGGTAGAATCGAGCCTCGAATTTAAGCTTGCCAACTCTGGATTCAGGTACGACTACCAATTCATCAACGTCCCTGACTACAAAGGCAGAGGTGAAATGGAGCCAACTCCACATTTCATTCAAAATCTGGGAGAAGCAGAATACGCTGTGGCCATCTTCATGTACATGCGATTGCTGGGGTACCCGGCTTCGAAAATCTCGATTTTGACCACATATGCGGGGCAAAGATCGTTGATCAAGGACGTCCTGACCCATCGATGCTCGCGAAACCCCCTTTTCGGCTTGCCAAGGATCGTCACCACTGTGGATAAGTATCAAGGCGAGCAAAACGACTGTAAGTTGCAAATTTTCCGCGTCTTTGAATACGCAGAATGCTGACATGTACAGATGTCATTTTATCTCTAGTTCGTACAAGCCGCGTTGGGTATCTGCGTGACATTCGACGACTCACCGTTGCGCTATCCCGCGCGCGTTTGGGTCTCTACATCCTCGGCCGCCGTGACGTCTTTGAATCGTCCTACGAGCTTAAGCCTGCATTTGACGTACTCCTCAAACGTCCCGACAAGCTTTCCTTGGTCACAAATGAAATGTACCCTACAAGCAGGCAATTGACAGACGAACCATCCGTCACCGAGATGGAAAACACTGAACATTTGGGTCAGTACGTATGGGAGATGACAAAGGCCAAGATGGAAGCGATCAAAGCGAACGGGGGAAAATTGCCCCAGCACGTACCGGATGTTGACATGGACGACGACGAAGATGACGGTAGGGTAGCAGAAGAGGTCGAGGAGGAGGACCTGGAGGAGTTTGAGGAGGAGGCCCTGGAAATCTGATCCGGTGTCGGATGGGAGTGAGTGACCGAACCTGTTGCACATCATCATCCATGGATTGGCGCTCGCAGGATACCAAGAAGAATTTCATTCCTGCGAATCTGATTTCTGTACCTTAAAAACTCGTATTTTCGAAACTCGAGGCCCGCTCAAGGATGCCATAACTACTGCGACTCTGGCAGTTAGTGAGGCAGTCTTTGGCAGCCATCAGAAGCTCAAGAAGTTTTCATGGTAGCACAGTGGGTGCAGAAAGAAGTGAAGTGACACTGAGTATGGACAAGAGCTCGCTAAGCGCAGTTGTAACAGCACAGGTAGACGACTTCTCCCTAGGCATAGCCGCCATAGCCACGAACGACTACTCCCCAGGCGCAGCTGTAATTGCGGACGAACGCTCCCTAGGCAGTAGTCGTCGCATCTCTTTCTGCACCCACTTGGGAAACTAACACGGAGACTTTGGGGCTCTATATCATGCGTACCATCTTTTATGTTGCCGCCACTCTCCGAATACAGTATCATCGAGGACCCAGTGACTTGGATTTGGTCATAAATTCGTGTGTACGGTATCTCGTAATCTAATAGCTACGGCTAAATTTCCGCCTCGCAGACGAACTCCTCGAAACCCTTGGGGAAAGAAAAAAAAGAAGAAAAAAAAGAGACCAAAAGCGCCGACAAAAGACAGACAACAGAAACAAATCACCACCCAAATTTCTCTACTTCTACGTCAACTCGCCGCCCTTCCTTCGCCAGTCCGGCACAGGCATTTCGGGCAGTTCTATTCATACCGTCAGGACCGCTGACGACGACGCCAATGCGTCCACCAGGGCCACCATCATAAGTGGCGACCCAGTCCCTGACAACACCTGCAACATCAGGTCTCCCGGCCTCCTCAGTCGGCTCCGGGACGAGGAGGTGAGCGCCGCGTTCGCGAAGCTCGTCAAGGCGCTGCTTGGGGAGCCACGACAGCTGCGGGCGGGAATGGACGACCCATAGGAAACAGACGTGCCGCGGGCCGCCGTCGGCTTGTTGGGATTCTTCGTCCGACTGCGGCGAGCGGCGGTTCAGCAGCGCCCATAGGAGCGGAAACGCGACAGCGACGCCCGAGCCGCCAGCGACGACGATGGCGAGCCGCGAGCGTTGAAGCAGGTGGACTGGTCGCTGAGAGCCGTATGGTCCGTCGAGACGGACGCGGATTGACGAGTGCGTTTGCGCGTGTAGTATGAGGTCGCGCGAGAAGCCCTGCTGGGCGCGGATAAGGAAGCTCAGCCACGCGTGGCGCGACTGGGCATCGGAGTGGGAACGGTCAGGAGATGGAGGAGCAGGAGACGCAATGGTGAACGGGTGGGCTTGAGTGAGGTGCTTCTGGCTCATGTTCGGGACAGTGATGAATGCGTGGTCTGTCGGTTGCCAGCCGTGGGAGACACTCCGACCGAGTAGCCGTTGGAGAGGACCAGCTGGTTTGGGGAGGTCCCAGTTTGTGGAGACGAGGACCGTTTGCCCGTCTTCGAGAATGTTGATGTCAGCACGCATTGTTGTTGATTTCACAAACAGCCGGAAGACGATGCGGTCGACGAGGAAGATGAGAAGCGCTATTCCGACGTAGACACGGGCTCGGTGGTGATGCAACCAGAGCAGGACGAGGGCAGCGCCCTGGAGTCCAACGTGAAGAACCAGGAAGGCTTCATAGCATCTTTGGCGGAATGATGCGAGAGAAGTAAGATAGAGGAGCTCGTAGGCAATCAGTGCCCCAATTCCGGGCAGGATGACCCTCGAGAGCAAGAACCGCGAAAGGCCGAATCCAACGGGTTTGAGCAAGGTGTACCAGACGCCAAACATGCCCAGGCCATGAAGAAGCGCCAGAAGGCATACCAGCTCGCCCAAGCGTCGGTGGAATATGTTTAGGGATTCATAGGAGCGACCAGTGAGCCAGCTGATGGGCTGGTTTTTGGCGGCAAACAAGTATAGCAGTGGCAGGTTCGACACGAACAAAATGCTACACCGGTCTGCGAAGACAAAAAGGAGTGGAATGGAAAAGGGGGTTTTGAAGAAAAGGTAGAAAGCATTGACACCGTAGTGGACCAAGACGGCGAGGGTTGTGGCGTTGGAGGGAAGTTGTTTGTGTAGCAATGGGATTGGACGAGGCTGATACATGGCCCAAGCCTTTATGTAGTGGAACACGGTACCCAAAACTCCGGATGCTGCTTGCTTTTTGATGCTCGTGGGCGCGAGTAGCAGGCGTCTTTCTTCAACTCCATATCCAAGCTTTCTTTTAGTTGGAGGTGTTGCCGTCCCTTCGAGTGTGCTGCTACTGCTGCTGCTGGTTGACCCCTCATCGTGGGTATTGGCCCGAGGCTTGTCTGTTCTCCGTCGGCGACGACTGTAGGCATCTCGGACGAGGCGTCCCCAGTGCTCGGCAGCAAAAAGCAGGAGAAGGCCAAGTAGAACCAGATTGTACGACAGGAGCAGCCATCTCGAGTACTCGATGCCTTGGACGAGTTTGCGGAAGCGTGGGTCGTTTACGGGGACGTTGGGCTCCTGGGCAACTCGGTATGGCGAAGTGGAGTCTTGCGGGCTCGAGGCGGCCTCTGCACTCCAAGGCCAGAGATTTTCGGACACCATGCTCGACAAAGCGCGATAGACGATGAGGAATTGTCACCGTGAAACTGAAGAGCGCAGCAAAAGCACCGGGCCCAAAGTCCCTGGTCGGCGCCACGCGAGTCAGCAACAGGGGTCCAACTCTTCACGTCATCATGATAACCACCATGGAACGCTGCAACGCATCCAATTGTAGTCATGGCATATGGATGCGACAACGACCAGACATTCTTGAGGCACATTACACCAGACCCCCGTGGAGCGTTTCCCGCTCTTCGCCTTGACGAGAACGAAACATTCAGGCCACCGAGAGAGACAGAAATGGCCGTCTGGTCCAAGCCAGCTGTGCCCCAACTTTTTTCCTGGTAAGCGCTGCTCCATCAACATCCATTGGATGACGCCCATCGGTCACCGACACTTTCGAATTCACAACAGTCCGATTTGCGGATGCTAAAATGCACATGTTGTCCAACAAGCATGGTATCCGCCAAAATCCACATGCTAGCAATGCCTTTCCCCCAAACGCCGAGCCACCAAGCTGAAAATGCCTGTCATCGCTCCTCCTCTCCACTTCTGTCCAACTCGTAAAATAGCAGATACACTTCTCGCTGCATCCCCAACACGTCGCTCGTCTTGCTCTCCTTGATCTTATCATCGCTGATGCGCCACCATCGGTTGTCTCGCCTCTTAGGCTTTCGCTTCACCACATCCACCACCAGTTCTGCCTTGGACGCCGCTTTCTCGCCCACCGTACGCAACCTCGAAGGTGACGCAGAGTGCGACGGCGTCGACGGCGCCCTTTTGATGCTTTCGTCCTCTCGTAATGAGGAGCTCGGGACAGAAGTAGGTGGCAGGCGGTGCGGCATCGACGACAAGGACGACTTGGAAGAGAGCGATGCTGCCGATATTGACGCCAGAGTGGGTGACGGCAGACGCGTCGAGTCTGGAGTCCTTAGCTCGGAGCGTTCTCTGCTCGCTGACGGCCGAGGACTTTGCATTGCACTTGGGTTGGGACTGCCGCCGAGACAGTACACTCCTTCGGTTCCAAACGAGTGCGGTGTTGAATACGGAGCCATGGCGACTTGCCGCCGGAAGCTTTCATAATGGCCACTGTTATGGCCGCCCTTGTGTGTCACAACGCCCAGCAGATTATACTTTTTGCGATCTATCAATCCACCCAAGGGTAGAACTTCTGGAAAGGCTACTTTTGCCATGTTCTTGGTTGAGTAGTTTCCATAGTTTCCCGCGGTGAAGACGGACCTAGAGAGGTGAATGGCCAGAATCTTGGGGAATTTGGAGATGCGCATATGCCGCGAAATTCTGCGCGTAGGACTCAGCTTGCTCTCGGGGAGCGTCACGTCCTTGGGCGGCGTCTCGGGGTCAGTCTCCATTGCATGCTTAATCTTGGAAATGTCCGACTCGAGCCCCAAGCGCTCCTTTTCCGACTTTGACTTTTCAAATTGGGCCTGCTTAAAGAGCAGCGCGTGCTCGAGGCGACAGTACTCGCATCTGAAGTCATCAATGTGTTCGATCTTGAGTATGCCATCGAAGCAGCTGTTCAGCGTCGTCGAGTAGGCTTCTGGGACATTAAGGGTCATGGTCACGAAGCTGGAGGCGGTGGGCTTGGGCTTGAAATGGCAGGTGAGGCATTCGATTTGGGATTCGAGCTGGCCTTCAAATGGGAAGCCTTCCTCGTGTTCATCCTCGTCGTCGTGGTCCGATTCTTCACCGCCATTGGCAACGTCCTGGAGCAACTCTTGCTTGTCGTCCTTGTCCATGGCAGATTTGATGGTGTGTGAGAGGCGCCTGCGGGCCTTCTTGCGCGCGGCTTGGCCTGCATGGTATTCCTGCCAGACGCGCTCGGTGACGACCTGGAGGAACTCTTGGGCGTCCTGCTGCTGCCTGCTTATCCTCGAGCGAAAGGCAACCTCGAGGGCGCCCACAAAGCCCTGGGCCGAAATCGTCTTGCGATATATGGGTCGCTCGTTCAATTTGTCCAGCACATCCTTCAGGGCCTGGGTAACAAGGCCCTGCTGGAGCCCGTCGAGATTTTGCGCGGCGGCGCCCCTCTTGGCGGGGGCTGATTCGTCGGCGTGGTCCGAAGGCGGAACTTTGTAAACGTCGGGCCCGTCGAGATTGCGGCGGTGGGTCTCTCTGATGAGATAGATTCGCAAGTGCGGCAGGCCGGCCAAGGCCTGGAGGACCGAGTTTATGAAGCAATCGTTGGCTGGGTTGGCGAGACCGACAACGCCCTTTTTGCGCGCCGAGTTGGCGGCGTCGTCGTCGAGGAAGAAGGTAGGACCAAAGACGTAAACGAGGGTTATGGCAGCCAGTGACGCGCCGGCGGCGTAGGTCGCAATGGTCAGAGGTTTGTCGGGCATGGTGGCGCCTCTTGCGGCTCGACGGGGGAGAAGGGGCCAAGGCCAGGACGGGAGGGCATCAAGGAGATGATGGATAGGTAGGTAGGTGTGTAGGATTAGGAGCGGCAGAGGATAATCATGGACGGGGGATCATGATCCATTGCTTAGGTAGGTAGGTAGCTAGCTAGCTACGGAGCTGGTGGGAGGAGGGCAGCGCAGCGCAGCGCAGCGCAGTGCAGTGCAGTGCAGCGAAGCGCACGGGAAGCTGGCCGTCCGGACCTGATGGTAGACATCCATCCATTCCCGTCGGCTTTGTTGTCACGGCCAATGCCGCACGCTGCCGGGACCTGGGTAAAGCGGAGCCCAACGGCCTGCGCTTGTGCCCGGCATCAATCTCAACACACGAGCGCTCCATGATGAATTGCTCTCGTCTCTGTTCTGCTCACTCTATGCTCACAATACACTCCAGTCACTCCCTGCCTGCCGTGGCCCGAAACAAGCCGTCGGATCCTCCCGCCGCCGCCCGGTGTGGCCCTGATCCCGGGTTCTGGCTAAATGCGAAAACATGAGGGCGTCTCTGGGCTGCTTCTTGTACTGTCGAGGGACGGTAGAGGACGGGTGTCAGGGTCTTGTCGGACGTGGGTGTCCGCCTGGACCTGGACCTGAACCTGAACCTGAACCTGAACCAGAACCACGACCGGAGCCAGAGCTAGGCACGCGGGCTAGCGGCATCATGGATGAGAAAAAAAGAGAGAGAAAGACCTGCTGAGTGGGATGAGAGGGCGCAAGAGATGAAGTGAGAGGCAGCAGAGGTGGTGCGGGCTGTATAGTGCCGGCTGGTTTCAGTCCGGAGCAGAGCCGCGAGCCCCGCTATGCCATGACACAACCTTTCCCCACCTCTCTACCCTCCCGGTCTTCTCTCTCTCTCCCTCTCTCCCATCTCAACCACCACATCCCGCCATCGACTCGCCATCAGCCACCAAAGGTATCAGCGCCCAGTCCATCCTTCCCTGTCGCCCATCTCCACCCACTGACGCAACCCGTCGCCTTGCCGCCCTTGACTCTGCCCCCCCCCCCCCCCCCCCCAACCGATTTTTAAAAACTCAAAACTGCCCCTCCCCTCCCCTCCTCATCAATTCCTCCCTCTCACAAGTGATAACCCCCCTGCTTGCTCTGACTCCTTCCCAGACTACCACTCTTCACTACTGATACAACAACAATCCATCATAATGGGTGTTACCGACGTTCTCAGCAGAAAGGCCGGCGTTATCTACGGCGACGACGTCTACAAGCTCTTCAAGTACTGCCAGCAGCACAACTTTGCCATCCCTGCCATCGTAAGTCTTGCATCATACCCCCTTCCAGACTCGTCATTGACCACATCTCCAGAACGTCACCAGCTCCTCGACCGTTGTTGCCGCCCTCGAGGCCGCCAGGGACAAGAAGTCGCCCATCGTCCTGCAGACTTCGCAGGGTGGTGCCGCCTACTTCGCCGGCAAGGGTGTTGACAACAAGGACCAGAAGGCCTCCATTGCTGGTGCCATTGCTGCCGCCCACTACATCCGCGCCATTGCCCCCGCCTACGGCGTCCCCGTCGTCCTCCACACCGACCACTGCGCCAAGAAGCTCCTCCCATGGCTCGACGGCATGCTTGACGCCGATGAGGCTTGGTTCAAGCAGCACGGCGAGCCCCTGTGGTCCTCACATATGATTGACCTGTCCGAGGAGGACGTCGACTACAACATCGAGACCACCGCCAAGTACCTCGAGCGCGCCGCCCCCATGAAGCAGTGGCTCGAGATGGAGATTGGCATCACTGGTGGTGAGGAGGACGGTGTCAACAACGAGGACGTTGATAACAACTCTCTCTACACCCAGCCCGAGGACATCCTCAACATCCACAACAGGCTGTCCAAGGTCTCCCCCTACTTCTCCATCGCTGCCGGCTTCGGCAACGTCCACGGTGTCTACAAGCCCGGCAACGTCAAGCTCCACCCCGAGCTCCTATCCAAGCACCAGCAGCACGTCAAGGCCGCCATCAAGTCCAGCGACGACAAGCCCGTCTTCTTCGTCTTCCACGGTGGCTCTGGCTCCTCCAAGGAGGAGTACAAGCAGGCCATCGGCTACGGTGTCGTCAAGGTCAACCTCGACACTGACCTGCAGTGGTAAGTCTTTTCCAGGTCCACGTGAACCATACATTCTCTAACAACTGTGCAGGGCCTATCTCCTCGGTATCCGCGACTACGTCCTCAACAAGAAGGACTACATCATGTCGCAAGTCGGCAACCCCGATGGTGCTGACAAGCCGAACAAGAAGTTCTACGACCCCCGTGTCTGGGTCCGCGAGGGTGAGAAGACCATGTCGGAGCGCGTCCAGGTGGCCCTCGTCGACTTCAACGCTGCCGGTCAGCTGTAAGCCCATTTCTAGATTGACGACGAAAAGTACGAAGCGGTTGGATGACGTTTGCATCGGGTTGGTATGACGAATTAGATGCTTTATGTACAAAATTAATCGAGTCTTCTCACGATTGGATTCTGAAAATGACGACTTCCAGTTCCAGCAATTTCTACTGTGACTGCACCAAGGGCTGTTATACATCCCTAAAAGTCCACCTGCGGAATTTTCCCCTCGGCGCCCCCGGTGTAATGAAACTGGGAAACCTATCGTTCTCCGTCCAAATCCAACAGCTCCCCATGGCAAAGTGTATGCAAAGCAAAGATCGCGATGATGGCCAACCAGCGAAAAGATGATATCGACGATACGTCATCCCCAAGCCACTCCCGACCGACAGCATCGATCTCTTCGTGCCCGGATACTTCCCCATCACGTGGCCCGCCACCCGATTTTCCTCGGAACCACAGCTAGACAGTCAGCGGTTTACAAACTGTCCCAATTGATTGGTTTTGGCCCGGCCAACGGTGCGCTGGTCGATCAACGTCCGAGTTCTTGTTCGTCCAACAGCGTCTTGTCGATCATTGCGCCGCTTGTTGAAAAGGGGTTCGTCGATCTGGGCTTGGGACGTCACAATGGTATTGATGACGATGGGACTTTAGAGGGTCCGGGTGCAGCACTTGGCCCTTGGAGTATTGGATGCTTCTGCTGCTATTACTTGCTCTTGGATTCAGGAGGGTTTGAATGAAGTCTCCTGAGATTCGGGCCCTCGCGCCGCAGACAGTGAAAGAGTCGTCGCCGAAAGTGTGAGAAACTGGGTCTGAAGAGCGACGTGTGCGAATTTGGTCGAGGTGGTGGGAAAATCATCTTTGGGCAGAACAACGCGCTGACTGGAATCGAAGCCAGTTCCACTCTAAGCAGCAACGTAGCACTCCTAGCCTGCCGGATCGTGATAAGGACACAAGTAGAGCGTCATGTTTAATTATTTATTTATTTACTTTAACGTCCCTCTAGAGTTAAAGACTATAAGAGATAAGAGTCTAAGACCCTAATAGTCTAGTAGCTATATAAACTATAGTCCTCTAACCTCTTTAAAGAGAGAGAGAGAATCTATACCTCTTTAGCTTTTTCTTTATAGTAGAGAATTTAATAATTATGATTGGATAATTTAGGCTAAACCCTTATAGGAAGGTTTTATCTATAGAGGGCTTTTTATATATTCTTACTTATACGTACGGCCCTATTTAGGTACTAGTTAGTAGCTACTAGGCCCCGCCTTAATCCCTAATCTCTAGTAGGTTCCGTAGGCGTTAGTATTATACTACCCCTCCCTTTAAAAAGGGCTATTCCTAGCCTGTTATTCCTAGTTTCTTCTAGGGTTATCTAATAGGTTAGAGTAGAGTAGCTATCTAGTTAGCGCTAAGTAGCTAGTATAGAGTAGCCTAGGCCTAGTAGCTAGAGTTTATTATATAGATAGGTAGTAGTATTACGCCTAATTCTATTTTCTTTATGTTCTTTATTATTAGTTACGCGGTTTATATATAGGTACCTAGGTAATAGCCTATAAGCGTAGAGTTAGCGGCGGCTAGTAGTATATAAATGAGTCTATTAGTCTAGCCTACTACTCTTCCTTTCTTACTATCTACTATCCTCTATAGCTATTCTAGCCCTATCTCTTATAGTAACCTTTATTATAGCCCCTCCCTATCTTATATATAAGGAGGTCCGTAGCTACCTAGTTTATTTCTAACCTTAGCCGCTATTAGATTATCCTACCTATATATATTATCTTTATTACTAGTCTAGAGTGCTAATAGGTAACCCTTTAGCTCCTACTCTAAAGCTATAGGCCTCCCCTTATAAGTAGAAAGCGCCTAGTAGCTCCCCTAGGAGTAATACTAGTGCTTTATCCTCTAGTAGTTATAAGCCTTAGGCTTACTTATAGTAAGTAGCTAAGGTAGGTCTTCCTCTTAATTACTATAAATAGTATTTTAGGGACCCTCTAGTTATCTAGGCCTAGATTTATATGTTATTTATTAGCTATAAAGTACTAACTAGTAGGAGTAGTAAGTACGCCTATTATACTACTATAGCTAATTAGTATAAATAGGTATACTACTTAGATGCTATTTAGGGCCTATACTAATAGCTACTAGTAGATTAGTAAGCATTTTTACTATATAGTAAATATTATACTAGAGGAGCGTAAGTGCTTAATTAACTATGCCGTTCTTACTATTATATATAATGAGTTAGAAACTTATTATTAGACCTAGTTATAGACCTAGGCTACTTATTTATCTTCTACCCCCCTAGTTACTAGTAGTATAGTAGCTACTCCCCTACTAGTAGTCTATACTTAGGCTAAGCTAGATTATGCTTATAACCTCTTAGATAGGGATACCTATAATACTATAGCTCTAGCCTAGTAAGATATATTTATATATCCCTTAGCCTTATAGGTTAGCTACCTAAACATACTAGAATATATAGCCTAGAACTATACTAAGGCTATAGGTAGTAGTATAAAGAGTAAGGGGGTTATACTAGTAGAGTTAGGTTACTATTATTATATAAGTTACTATGCCGCGTAGGAGTATTAGAAGGTAAGTTATTACTATTTCACCCTTAATTAGGTACCTATTAGCTAACTTATATTAGAATGCTAGTAGCCTCTTTAGGATTAGCCCTAATAAGCCTACTAATATTATTATAAATAAGGAGTTAGAGTAGTTATAGTTATTATATATACATATTATACCTACCTATTATAATATTCTCTACTATAGTAGCTAAGCTAGGTTCTTCTCTTTATAAGATTTATTTATACTAGTTAGGTATCTTTTCCTAGTTCCTATTTCGTTTAGGTTCTAGTTAGTAGAGTTTTTAGGTCCTTTTTAATACCCTTATAGTGATTAAGGTCTTTTTATAGGTGTAATTTAGTAGAAGTAGTCTACTTACATTAGGTTACGGTAGCTAAGTTTATAGGATAGTCTCTAAGGCATACTTATTCTTATCTAATGCTTACTCTTACCTATTACTCCCTATAATCCATCCTATACTCCTTTCTAAATTAATATATCTATGTTATTACTTAAGCTGCTACTTAAGTTATCTCCCTATTTCTATAGGGTACTGTTAGTATCCTTTTAGGCTCTAAAGGGGTCCCTTATAGCTACTAATAGTCCCTTAGGTTTATTTCTTAACCCTAGGGGTCATCCTTAGCCTTACTTTATAGGGCCTACTAGAGCTAACCTATTAGCTACCCTTTTAGGTGCTATTTACTTATATTTAGCTAGGTTTTTAGAAATGTTATAGGTAGACTCTTATATATCTATTATCTCTTAGTAGTTATCTAGGCCGTCCTTATACATCTATTTATTAAATTTATTCCTATAGCCTATCTACTTAATATAGTACTATACCCCTCTAGGGGTGAGTTTATAGTCTATAACAGTTTCTACTTCCTAGTACTCATCTCCCTTATTATTAATCTTAATAGGGTATAGTTTAGCGTTAACTAGGCCTTAATAGGGTTCTAGTAGGGAGACATAGAATATTAGGTAGATCCTTACTATGCTTAGTAGGAGGTCTAGTTTATATACCATCCTACTATATTATTAGATGATAGGGAAAGGGCCTAGATAGTAGGTATCTAACTTCTTTATTAGTCGCTTAGTATAAATATTCTTTAATAAAAGAAGTACTCTTTTCCCTATATTAAATTATTTATCTAATTAGTAGTTATTAGTATACTTAGACTAGAGCACTTAGGTATGCTCTATGTATCTTCTAGCCATATTATAGGTTTTAGCTAGCTAATAGAGTTAGCTCTCTACCTACTAAGCTTACTCTAAGTTAGTTAGTACTAGAATGTTAGGGTCTATAGTAACCCCTCTATTAATAATTAGGTACTCTATAGTAGACCTATTAGTCCCCCCCCCCCCCCCCCCCCCCCCCCCCTCTAGGGTATAGTATCTAGTATACTATTAGGGATATTTAGTACCTAGCTATAGGCTAGGTAGATTAGAGTAAACTTAACTTTATTATAGAGTAGACTTTACTATTATATATAAAGGCTACTTTATATAGGCCTGAGGCCTAGTCTAATTATTTATAGTTAATATATATATATATAAGTACGCCTCTAGCTCTAAGTTTTAGTATGTAGTTTACCTATTAGTCTATAGGTAGAATATAGTACTCATCTTATAGATAACCCCTAAGTAGTAGTAGAACACGCTCTAATAGTTACTTATAAAGAGGCTACCCTAGTCTACGATAATATTAATTAGGTACCTAGTTACTATAATAACCTTTTGCTAGATAAGAGTACCTAAGCTATCTATACTTATACTTATTTATATAGGGAAATACTATACATACTTTGTAAACCTATCTACTAGGACTAGAATTATATTATATTTACGTCCTAATAGGTCCTAGGAGGCTAGAAGGTCTATAATAAAGTCTATTATAAAGTATTACTAGGGTATTATAGGTCTTTAGACTAGTTTAAGGAGCCTATATAGCTTATACTACTATAGCTTATTTTACTAGTAGGTATCATAGTTTTCTATATATGTAGTTATGTTATTAACTAGTATTAGCTACTAGTACTTATAGTATTTATTTATTTATTTAGTTTAACGTCCCTCTTGAGTCTAAGACTATAAGAAACGAGGATAGCTATCCTATAGTCCATGTATAGCTTATTATACATATAATACCTATTAGGTTTAAACCTTATTAGGTATATATATATAGCGTTTCTGCTAAGTTTGTTTTCAGTAGTTGCGGTTTGATGTTTCGGGCCAAGCCCTTATAGGAAAATTACAAAACAAATGTTGTAAGTAGGTAATAGTAAGTACTAAAAGAGTGTAAAGTTACAAAGGAAATGGTAAAGGATTGAAGGCTAGGGAGCATATATCTAATAATATATATATATATATATATATATATATACACGCATGTATATACACGGTGTATATATATATATATGTCTCTCTAGCCTAGTCTTCTCTCTCTATATGCCACTGTTTAGTAGTAATTTGAGTGTTTTTTATAAAAGCTAGTGTAGCCTTTATGTTTTCTTTCTTGTAAAGTATTTTCATGCTTAGTAAGGAGCCAATCTCCTGCCTAAGGTCTTTTCTTTGTTTTTTATACTCCTTACAAGATAGGAGAAGGTGTATTGGTGTTTCTTTAGGACTTCCACAAATTTAACTTCTTAACACGTAATAGGTAGGATTTAAAGTAGCCATGTCCTATTTTTAGTTAATAGAAAGCAGAGGCTATCTTTCTTGGCGTGTCCACTAGGACCTGAAGCTTATAGCTAGGTTTATTATAAAAGGGACTATAATAGGAGTGTGAGGTAAGAGATTTAGCCTTAGCCTTATCTATTATTCCTTGCCACTCCTGTGTGATAGTCTCTCTTATTTCTAAGCCTACTACTGCCATGGCTTTAGGGTAATTTTCTTGCTCTCTATTAGTTGCTTCCTTTGCTAAGGAATCAGCTAATTCATTACCATAAATTTCCATATGGCTAGGGACCCATTCTAAGGTAATAGAGGCCCCTTTAGACTTAGCTGTTTTAGCTGCCTCTATAGCCCTAATTTGGCAATCTTGCCCTAGAGAATCAGAAGGATTTATAATACGGTATATAGCAGCCTGATTATCTGCATATATATAGTATTTTTGCCTGGCAGTTGCGTTTCTACTAGCATATTCAAATGCCCTAGTAATAGCTTCTAGTTCCCCATTATATACTAAGTTATTAGTGCCTATATTTAGGCAACTAGACTTATTATTTTGTGGGTTACTATTAAGTACTACTAGTCCTATTCCTACACCTTGCTCTCTAGTGTAACTAGAAGTATCAGTGTATATAGAGGTAGTATATAGGCTTTTCCTTTGATTAGTAAGGCGTATGTGCTCAGAATAAGCATCTTCCTTACTAAGAGGGCTAATCCTATAGGAGAATGGGATATCCTTACTCTAAGGTGGAAAGTAAAAGTATTTAATAGGTTCTAGCTGCCTATAGCCTATATTTATACTTTTTTGTATTCTTTCCAGCTGAGTAAGTCTATTAGACTTATTCTCTATAGTATTTAGTCTCTCTATCTCCTTGGGTATAGGATGAGTCCTTAGTAGCTTTAAGGTTCTAAGCGCATACTTTTTAATAGTAGCATTTAGTCTAACCTTAGTAGGTAGGATTCCTGCTTCTATTTCCATAGCGGTAATAGGACTAGTCTTAAAAACCCCTAGAATCTTGCGTAGGGCAAGATTTTGAAGTGTTTCTAGAGGTCTAATAAGACTATCTCCTAAATTAGGCCTATACCATAATTAGCAGCCATAGTCCATTATACTAATAATGCAAGTTATATATAACTGCCTTATAGCATGAGGGCCTAGGCCTAAATTAATAGTAGTAAGTCTATTAAGCCGAAATAGAGCATTTCTTGCTTTTGATACTAAAGTATTAACATGTTGTTTATACTTTAGATTGTTATTAAAATAGATTCCTAACCAGCGGACAGTCTCTTTAGGCTGTATTATACTAGAATTAGGTAATTCTGAAGTATAGTTTTTAGCCTTATTCCAGCTAGTAAAATGTATAAGTTCTGTCTTAGATAAGTCAACTTAATACCTTTTATAGCACCTAGCTCATAAAGCTGTTTAGCTTCTCTCTCTAGTATTTTAGTATTCTTTTTCATACTAGTAGATGATATAGTAAGACTAATATCATCTATATGAGAGAGAAACTTAACTGCTTGAGAAGGGAATAGTTCAGAGATATATATTAGAAATAATATAGGGGAAATAGGGCTTCCTTATGGAATACCTGTTTCTATAGGCCTATATTCTTCTAATTGTCCATTAAATGAGAGTCCTAATAGCCTATTATTTAAGAGACTAGACGTCCAGCTAATAAGACTTAGTGGGAGGCCTTTTTTCTTTAATAGTAGTAGTAGATTGCTTTTTATGACGTGGTTAAAAGCGCCTTTTATATCTAAAAATAGAGTAGAGGTTATTCTTTTAGATAACTTATTCTCTTCTACTATATTAGATAGTAATAAGGCGGCATCTATAGCTGATTTCTTTAATCTACCCCCTATTTAACTAGGGTCTAGTAGATAAGTAGTCTCAGCTAGATAGCCTAATCTCTTAGCTATTATTCTCTCATTTATTTTGCTAAGGCAATTTAATAAAGAAATAACCCTATAAGACTTAGGACTAGTATAGTCTAGCTTATTAGGTTTCTTTAGAATTGCGCCTATTGCCTGTCGCTAGATCCTAGGGTGATATCCACTATTAAATAGTATACTATACACCCTATAAAAGGTTTTAGGGCAGGCTCTATAGGCTACTATAATTATGTCTTAGTTTATAGCATCAGGGCCTGGTGTTTTCCCTTTTATTTAGCTAGAACAGGCAATTTCTAGTTCTTTAGAGTCTAATTTAGGCCAGTCCCACTTCCTATTAGGGATGTAGTTATCCCATATAGGACTAGGAGCTTCAGGAGGCTTAGGAAATAAAGCTGCTCTGAAGCTAGAGCATTTTTCGTTAAAAGAATTAGCTAATTCTCCTAATATAGACTGTATACGTGGTATAAAGTCTACTCTACTATCCTTAGTATACTCCATAGCTTTAAGTATAGATTTAGAATCTGTATTTAATAAGAACTGCTGCCAATGTTCTCTCTTAGCATTTTTTATAGCTAAGAAATACTTATTTTTTGCAGCTAAGCAGGCTTTTATACTCTGTGGGTTAGAGTATATAACTTAGCGTTTTGTTATTCTATACTCTTTTCTTAATTTAGTAAGATTATCATCCCACCATGGTTTAGATATAAGCTTATTAGACATCTTAGGTATACTACTATTAGCTGCTAGGGTAATAGAATTACCTAGCTCTTTAGCTAATTTATCTAGGCCTTCTATTACTATAGGGCTTTGATTTAGTATATCCATAGTCTTTGCGTCTTTTTTAAGGCGTAATAAATTAGTAGAGCTTAGTGTATTACTGTTCTCTACTATATTTATTAATTAGGATGAGAATTTATTCTAATCTGCCTTTTTAAGGTTATATCTTTGCGTATAGGTGGGATTTCTTACTAAAAGAGAATTAGAGTTAGAAACTGTAAAGAAAATACTATAATGGTCAGAGCCTATATCTCTAATAGTCTGCCAATTATTTATTTTCTCTAGGATATCCCCAGTAGAGAATACTAGGTCTATAATAGATTCTCTAGTTAGGTTAGGCCTATAAAAGGTCCCTTCACCTATAGTATTTACTAGAGATAGTCTATTAGACTCTAGCCATTCTACTAACCTTTTAGAATTTGTTGTTTCTAGGTTATAGGGGTCCCACCAAGGATGGTGGGCATTAAAGTCCCTAAGTACTATTGTAGGTGAGTCTATATTAAGGTTATATAGGCACCTATTAATAGTTTCTTAGTTATTATCTTGACCTTTTTGGTTATAAATATTATAGACCCGTATTGGATTGTCTAGGCCTATAATATCAATAATAATAAGGTCTAGATCTTTAATTATATCCTCTCTAGAGTTAATTTCTAAGGGAAGGCTTCTTCTCTTATAAATTAGAACTCTAGGGTAAACTAGGGGATTGCCATAAACCGGGAGAATTAAACCGTAAGATGGGTGACTAATAGACCTTGAGTTGAGGTAATTTTTAGGGTTTTCTCTGCTATTAATTAAATAGGGTTCTTATATAAAAACAAGATCTATATTTAATTAGATAGCCGTCTTTAAAGCGCTTTCTATAGCTAAGCGGCTTTTATTAACGTTAATTTATAATACCCTTAATTCCTATATTCTCATAGGGAGCTATTTTTGATTGCTAAGAATTTAGAGCACCTTTTATAGCTAGATTAATGGTTTTCACCGCAATTAGCACATTTAGGTTCCATGTGGGCGCAAATTTGACCTTTTAGGCAGCCACTATTCCCATAGAAATGCTGGGTAGTAGTGTGGGGCTGAGCGCAGACCCGGCAACTAGTCTTATTTTTACACCTATTTTCTAGCTGTCTAAATTGCTGGCAGTTCTCATACCTATAAGTTTTAGGTGTAAGAACTAGTTTTTCTATTCATAGGGCTAACCCTGCTATATTTAGCCGGGTTAATAGGGCCTTATTATAGTCCTTTTCGTTTATAAAGGAGACTACAATTGAGCCATATAGTTAAGTTTGCCATTTTTCCGCAGAAGTAAGCCAGAATGGAGTGCTAATAGTAGTAAGACTATTAAAGGTCTTAATTTCATCATGGATAAGAAGCAGCCCTTCATCTGAATTGAATTCCCTAATTAGGACTCCATGGACTACTACTTTATGCCATGATTCATCTTTTGAGGCCTTTTAAATGGGTAGTATGTTTTCCCATATAGTCCTATTAGTTAATAGGAAGTCTACATCGAATTGGTCTGTAGTTATCAAGATAATTGACTTTTTTATGCGGGATTCAGTAACTAGTGAGATTACTGGTTTTGTAAATCCCTTATTTTCAAAGGACTTATTAAATTTATCCCTTATTTCCTTGGCGGTTAGGGTCCCAAATGAAGTACTATTTAGGACTAGTATAATTCTTCTTTTAGTAATTTTTGTAGGGGAATTTGCCGGCGTCTTCCCTTTTTTTTAGGTTTGTAAGTTTTAGTGTATATGCCCTCGTATATTGTACCTAGGCCCTTGTATATTTTATATATTTCTTTATTTCTTGGCGATAAGGGTGAGTTCTTTGGTTTTTTCTGCATTATTGTATTGAACTATGCTAGCCCAACTTATAGAACCGGTTTTTATTTAGATAGCACTATTTTTGGTAGTGCTAGAATTTTTTGAATTCTAGGGGGGTACTTATGAGGGTTCGAAACCCGTTAGTTGCAAAACGTCTTTTTGCTTACTTAGGGAATTTGCCTTATTTCCTAAGGTTTTAACCACTTTTCGATATCTAGGGCACTCCTAGATAGAATTGACCCAATTATCTTGGCATTCCCAGTTTCTAGGAATTCCCTGAATAGTCCTATAAAGTCTAGGACTTTTGTTTATTCTTCATGGGTAGGTGCCAAATCTACTGCCTTTATAAGCAGGGATCTTACCTGATTCATTACTTCTTTATAAGTCAGGCTATTAGGCCTTTACTTATTTGCGTGCCCATTAATTTCCTCTAAATTTAGCCTTTTAACCCCTATACAGGGGGGTTAGAAATGGAGCGAGAAATCCTTTACTTAGGGCGGATTAATAGCCATTTCAGGGGTATTTTAGGGTTCTAGTTCAGGGGTAGTAGTGTTAATGACATCTACTAGCTCCACATCTTGGTCTAGTTCAATTTCCTGTCCAGGGGGGTCCCCTAGAGGGGGTAAGGGGGTGTTTTCCATGCTCTTTCTGCAAAAAGAAAATCAAATAGACTTAAAAGAAATCACCGGCTTTTATTTCGTATAAACTAAGCCGTAAATAAACAATTACGTCGCTTAGCGAGAGCTAGTTACTTAGAGAACTAGTAAAGCGGGCGGTTTTTTTTTTTTTGTTTTCTTAGTTAAGGGGTTTTTTTCAGGGGGAAGACGGCAGAATAAAAATATTCTAAGACTACTATTATACTCGTCCCGCTAAGACGGTTCTAACGGTACTCTTATCTTCTTATTCCGGCTTAGTTTCAACTTTAGTCACGTGACCTGAGGTTAAAATAAGGTGCGGCTCTAAAATAAGGTGCGGCTCTGAAATAACGTGCGGCTCTATGTAGGGATCCGTAAATTTTTAGTAGAATAAGGTTTTTATTATTTTTACTCTCCTAGCTCTAATTCTTAACGTTTTTTAATAATAGAAGTATTAGTATAGGGAGAACTAAATGTACGCTTTCGTTTAGTAGTAGTTTCATCTTAATTAGAGTAATATTTACGGAGATATAAGGGGTATAAGTTTCTATCCCTATTCCTCCTACTTTCTCCCCCCTTTTATAAGATAGCGCCTATAGCTAAGAAGGTAAAAGTTAGAGGTCTAGGTATATTAACTACGCTCTTTAAAATAGTACTAGTTATAGCGAAAAATTCGGAGGTTAATGTTATTAGTGTAAAAAGGTCTATAGTACTTATAGTAGATAACCTTAATTATGCGTTTAATACTAAAGTAGCTACCTACTAGGTTATTATAATTCTATATGAAGATCTTACTATGTAGTAGGGTATATTAGGCACCTATACCTTACTATTCTAGTAGATAAGACCTTAGGGGTCTATAGAATACCCCTCTCTAGTACTATCTACCCCTATTATGCCGTTTATGCGGACCTCTTAGGATAGAGGGTCCTCTCTCTAGCTATCTAGAAATAGCTAGAGGAGGGACTTAGGGGGATTAGTATAGGCTATTTTACTAAGAGTAGCTACTACTATATCTTAGTAAGGTGTTAGACTTAGTACTAAGCTAATACTAGTAAGTAAGGATACTATAAGGGGGTATTACTTACTTTATTAGATTTAGTTTAAGGATAGCTTTACTAGTACCCTAGCTCTAAGTAGGTACTATAACATATCTATCTAGCTAGTATCTAGAGGCTTAGTAGTACCTAGTAACTCCTTAAGGTCTTTTACTTAGAGCTTCTATTATAGAGTAGGTAATAGAACATCTAATACTAGCTATTTATCTACTTCTTTAAACCCTCTAGCGTAGTTATAGTAGTAGGATAAGCTATTAGTAGGGTTACTTAAGCTAGGCTTATAGCTAATCTTAAAGTTAAACTCTACTAATAATTCTATATACCTAGTCTACCTTATAGTTAGGCGCTTAGTATCTATGAAATAGTAGAGGTTATTATAATCTATAAGGACTCATGTTAGGGTAGGTATATATACTAGGTAGTACTACTATATCTTAAAGCACTCTATAATTATAAGTAACTCCTTATTATAGGTATTATACCGCACCTCCGTAGTAATAAATTTATATAAGTAGTAGGTAATTAGGTGCTAATACATAGCCCTATTACTACTAGTAGCTAGCTATAGTAGTATTCCTATATATATATAGTTAGATATATCCGTAATTAGGGTTAATAGATGCTTTAGATTGTAGTACTATAAGGGGGCCTTTAAGGAAGGCTACTTATAGCTACTTAAAGGCTATCTAGGTAGCCCCTAGCTAATACTATAGTTAGTACTACCTTATAGGGCCCTTCCTAGTCTTCTTCTTCTTTACTTCTATAGTACCTAAGAAGGTGCTAGCTAGGGCCTAACTAGCCTCCTATAGGAGTTTATATAGGGGTTATATTATTACGGAGTAGTTCTAGATAAACTAGTAATAGAAGTTAGTAAAGCCTAGGAACACCTATATATCCTTATAGCTTTATAGTTCTAGCTATTCTTTAATAGTATAGACTCTTTTAGCGTCTATTAAGACGCTATTAGGGGTGATTATGAACCCTAGGAACTTAATATATTTCATATAGAATGTATATTTTAAGATTTTAGTGTATAGCCTCTATTCCTATAACTATTATAAGACTATCTTTATATATTTTACATAGTCCACCTTACCTTAGGAGTATATAAGGATATTATATAAGTAGATAATATAAATAGAGTCTAGGAGCCTAGCTATAGCTTAGTAGATATATGCTTAGAAGGATATAGGAGTATTAGCTAGCCTAAAAGGTATTACTAGATACTTATAGTAGCTATATTATGTCTTAAAGGCTATCTTCTACTTATTCCTAGCCTTAATCTAGAGTTAATAGTATACGTTACGGAGGTCTAACTTTATGTATATAGTAGCCCCTAATACGCGGTCTATTAACTCCCTAATAAGTAGTAAGAGGTAATAGTTTTTAATAGTAACCCTATTAAGCCCTTAGTAGTCTATATAAAGGTATAGGGTCCTATTAGCCTTTAGTATAAAGAGGATTAGGGCCCCTATAGGTAACTTACTTAGTCTAATCCATCTAAGACGTAGCGCCTTTTCTAAGTACTCCCTAAGGATACTTAGTTCTTACTTAGATAGGTTATATATAGGTAACTATAGTGGTACTTAGCTATCCTTAAGATTAATTATGTGGTTATACTCTATATTTTAGGCTAGTATACCTATGAGTTTACTATTAAAGATGTTATTAAACTTAGTATATTACTCTAGGAGGCCCTAGATTAGGCCCCTACTAGTACCTATATAGGCTACTAGATATAGAGAGTTACTACCTTTATTAGTATAGGGGCCGGCTATAGGTAATTAGGTGCCCTATAGGGTCCTAATAGAACCTAGGTAGCTAACCCATTAGGGTTATTATACTATAGACCTATAGGTCTAGGTACTATAGATATATCCCTTAGGGCTAACCTCCTTTTCTAATTCCTCTAATAATACTTACTTAATTATAGGTTTATAGCTAGGGTTAGCCTAGGAGAAAGATAGACTACGTTCTTAGAAGTACTTTAAATAGTATTTAGCTTTATTAATCTAGCCTAGGCTAAGGATGAGTTTAAATACTATATCTTAGCTTTCCTAGAATAGCTAGGGCCCTATAGTTAAGCTTTAACCTTAATTATCTTACATAGTTATAATAAACTAGTAGGCTAGTCCTAGGATAAGAGGAGACCTATTAGCTAAGGTAGCATTTAGGCGGTAACTAGGTAGCTCTTAGGTAGGGATAAGGCCCTTATCTAAGGCTACTAACCTCTAAATTAGGTTTAGGGTAGTACTATAATTAATAAGAGCTATTAGGAAGTGCGTCCTAGTAACTATATTATAGGTAATATAAATTACTAGTAAATTATATATTACTTAATAGTCTCTTTATTATTCCTTCTACCCTAGTTACTAAGATACTTTTAGGTACGTAACTAGGGCACGCCTTTTTCTAACTTCTTATTAGCTAGTAGCGGCTAGTCCTTTATTAGCTAGGGATTACTACCCTTTTAGTACTAGTTACTAGTCTAATAGTTCTTTAGCCTATTCCCTAGGTAGGTTACCTTATTAGCTATACCCCTAGTTAGGGGGCCCTAGTATTTCTTTTTAGGTCTTAGCCCCTAAGAGGGTACTAAACTAGAGTTAAACTAGCCCTATTTAGGCGCCCTTTTAGGGTTACTCCTTTAGGAGGACTACCCTAGGAGTTCTTCTACTTTCTTAACCTTAGTAAATATATTATGCTTAGTCTTTATCTAGCTCTTAGCACTCATCTTAGTTAATTTAGTATGTAAGAGTAGGTATACCTATGAAAACTAGTACGTAACACGGTGCTCTTTATTAATAATCTTAATCTTAAGGTGTTATTCCTTAGCCTCTAGTATAAACTATAGACTTTTAAACTCTTACCCCTTCCCCTAAGTTATATTAAAGAACTTCATGTATATTTTAAACCTCTATATATTAGGGTCCTAGATCTAATCCGTAATAAATATATAGAAGTCTTTAAAGTGAACTAGGGGATCTATTTTTAAGTTAAGGGTGTTAAACACCTTATTATGTAGGTTTACCTTACTAATAGCTAGCCCCTAGGTAGCCTATTATAACTAGTACCCTAAATCTTTAGAAGTACTATATATTTTAAATATATTATTTAGGACCTAGAACTAGAAGTTAATATCCTTTACCTCTAAGCTTATAAGCTTAGGCGTAGGGGCCTTAATAAGAGAGCTAAGGGGGTTATAGTATAGGACTTATGATTTAGGTTATAAGTTAGCCCTAACTAGGGTTATAGTAGGTAGCCCTAAGAGACTCTATTTAATCTCCTAGAGTCTCTAAACTTATTAGTATATATTAATAAGCTCTTCTATATTTACGGAGTCTAGTATTACTAAGAGTGCTGTAATCTTATTATTAATAGTTATAATATGCGGATTTAGTGCTAGCGTAGCTAAGAGCTAGCTCTTACTATTATTTAGGGACTATACTTTAATATAAGCGTCTTTATTAACTAACCTAGGAAGGAACTATCCTTAGGTTAGTAGCCTCTTAGCCTCTAACTAGTAGGTTTATAGCTAGCATGCTAGCCTCTAGGTTAATACTTCCTAAATAAGTTATAGGAGCTATTTTAATTTAACTAGCTACGGTAGTTAAAGGTTTTAAATGTAACATTTAGTACCGTAGGGGGTTAAATTAAGTAGTATTAATAATGTATTTAGAGTAGATATTAGATGAAACCTTAGTTTATAAGGTTTCATCTATAGAGGGCTTTTTATGTATCCTTACTTATACGTATAGCCCTATTTAGGTCCTAGTTAGTAGCTACTAGGCCCCGCCCTAATCCCTAATCTCTAGTAGGGTCCGTAGGCGTTAGCATTATAGTTAGGCCTTAGTAACCTAGCCCGTTATGCTATCATCTTAGTTTCTAAGGATTAGTTTAATTTTATGTCTATAGAGTCTTATACATCCTTGTATAATGCCTATTTAATCTAATATATAGGTATTAATTAGCCTATAGGTTATACTAAGTATTAGGATAACCTCTCTACTTATGTTTTCTATAGTTATTATAAATTACTAGGTTTCCTTTAGGGTTATTATGTAAACTATGCCTAGGGTACTAGTAACCTTAACTATACTATAAGTAATCTCATAGGTACTTATCTACCTAATTACTATAAAAGGTATAAGGATAAGATATAGCCTAGGTAGTATCTTACTCTTTATTATGTAGTGAATAACTAGGTTAATAGTTACCTATAGTGTTACTTAGAAGACGTAATATAGCCTAAATTTAAGAAGTTAGCGCCTTCTCCTCTAGCTAAAGAAGAGGAAGAAGAGTAGGAAGTAGAGTAAAGGTAGGAGGGGATAATAATAATAGTAATAACGAGGGATAATTTAAAGTTAAGTAATAATAAGGAAATAAATTAAAATAGGGTATAGGAGTATAGGATTAAAAAAAATTAGTTAATATGAAAAAAGGTTATTTAGTATAGCGTTAGAGGATTCTTTTTACTAGAGGATAGGCTAGTTAATTATTAGAATATATTTCTTCCTATAATTCTTACTAGAGAAAGGCCTTTTTCTATTTTTCTAGATTTCTTAGTAGTTTAGGTGTAGAAGGATTAGTAGTATAGAAGTCCTCTATTTTTTAGGGAGCCCTAATAAAAGAACTTACTATATACTATTTTTTATCTTAGTTATATCCTACCTATTAAACTTAATACCTTAAAACTCTATGAGTAACTTTACTTATATAAATAGAGTTAACTTCCTATTCCTATTAGTTATTAATAATTTTAGGTTCTAGTTCTATGTACTTTTATTCTAGTAATAGGTCTATAGCTACTTTACGTAGAAAGTTAGCATAGAAAAGGTTTATAACTCTTATACTTTTTAGGAGTTCTAATTTATATAAGTATCCTTTCATCCTAGTAATTTTAAATAGTCTAGTTATAAGATTTAGCACTATAGGGAGTCGAATTAAGTATGAATAATAATAATGTATTTAGTATAGATATTAGACGAAACCTTATAAACTAAGGTTTCGTCTCTTAGGGCGTTTATATGTCCTCGCTAATACGTACGGCCCTCTTTAGGTCCTAGTACGGCCCCCTTTAGGTCCTAGTACGGCCCCCTTTAGGTCCTAGTTAGAGTTCCCTAGGCCCCGCCTTAGTTATAGCATTATACTATCCCCCCCTCTAAAAGGGCTATCCTTAGACTATTAGTAAGTAGCCGTCTTAGGGGCGCTAAGTAGTATAGAGTTAAGCGGTAGCATTACCTATTAGGTTATTATATTATCCGGCCTAAGGGTGTAGTTATGCTATTAGGCGTGTTCTAGCCCGTAATTAGTATTATTATAGCCCTAAGCATTATCGCGTAGTAATAGGGTTTTCTTTATTTAAGTCTATAGAGTTATCTACTTTATTATTAGCCTTATAGCTTATATGTAAGCACCTAGGTGTTAGCTTATAGGTGCGGAGTTAGTAGCTAGTAGTGTATAAATAGGGTTACTTATCTTACCTACTATCTATCTTTTTCATCTATTACCTTTACATGACTTTTACTATAGCCCCCCCCCCATCTTATATATAATGAGGTTCATAGCTACCTAGTTTATTTCTAGCCTTAGCCGCTATTAGATCACCCTACTTATACGTAATATATTTACTACTACTCTAGGGTGCTACTAGGTAACCCTTTAGCTCCTATTATAAAGCTATAGACCTCTCCTTATAAGCGTAAGGCGCCTAGTAGCTCTCCTAGGAGTGATACTAGCATGTTATCATCTAGTAGTTATAAGCCGTAGGCTTACTTATAGTAAGTTATTAGGGCTAATTTCCTAAACGGCTATAGCTAATTATTCTAGGGACCCTTTAGTCATTTAGGCCTAGATCCGCATGTTATTTATTAGTTATAAGGCGCTAATAGGTAGGAGTAGTAAGTATGTATATAGGTAGGAGTAGTAAGTATATATACTATGCTACTATAGCTAATTAGTATGAATAGGTATGCTATTTAGGTACTACTTAGGCGTGTTACTAACCGGTTATTAGTAGATTAACGAGCATTTTCGCCGCGCGGTTAACATTACGCTAGAGGAGTATAAGTACTTAATTAACTACGCTTACTACGCTATAGCATATAATAAGTTAGAGTCTTATTACTAGACCTAGTCTTAGACTTAGGCGTCTTATTTATCCCCCCTTCTTATATCTACTAGTAGTATAGCTACTACTCCTCTACTAGTAGCCTATTCTAAGGCTAAGCTAGATTATGCTTATAGGCTTTTAGATAAGGATACGTATAACGTAAGATAGGTTTATATATCCCTTAGCTTCGTGGTTCGGCTATTTAAATATACTAGAGCATATAGCTTAGAACTATACTAAGGCTACGGGTAATAGTATAAAGGGTAAGGGCGTTACGCTAGTAGAGTTAGGTTATTATTATTAGGTGAGTTACCGCGCTATATAGAAGTATTAGAAGGTAAGTTATCGCTATTTATAACCCTATTTAGGTTTCTATTAGCTAACCTATAGTAGAATACTAGCAGCCTCTTTAGCCCTAATAAGCCTACTAATATTATTATAAATAAGGTATTAGAGTAGTTATAGCTATTACGTATATATATTATGCCCGCCTATTATAACACCCTTTACTATAGTAGCTAAGCTAGGTTTTCTTTCCTATAGGATCTATTTACGCTAGTTAGGCGTTCCTATTATCCCTAGTTCCCGTATAGGGTCTAGTTAGTAGAGTTATTAGGTCCTTTTTAATACCCTTACGGTAATTAAGGTCTTTTACGGGTATAGTTAGTAGAAGTAGTCTACTTATATTAGGCTAAGTCTATAGGATAGTTTCTAAGATATACTTATTCCTATCTAGTACTTACTCTTACCTATTACTCCCTATAATCCTTTCTATACTCCTTTTTAAGTTAATATATCTATGTTATTACTTAGGCTGCCGCCTAAGTTATCTCCTAGTTCCTATAGGGTGCTATTAGGGTCTATTAGGGTCCTAAGGGGGCTCCCTACTACTACTATTACCCCTTTAGGTTTATTTTAGGACCCTAGGGGTCATCCTTATCCTCACTTTACGGGGCCCGCTAGGGCTAGCCTATTAGTTACCCCTTTAGGTACTATCTACTTATGTTTAGCTAGGTTTTTTAAAACGTCGTAGGTAGACTTATACGTGTCTATTATTTCTTAGTAGTTATCTAGGCCGTCCTTATATATCTATTTATTGAATTCGTTCCTATAGCCTACCTACTTAACATAGTACTATACCCCTCTAGGGGTAAGTTTATGGTTAATAATAGTTTCTACTTCCTAGTACTTATCGCCCTTATTGTTAATCTTAATAGGGTAGGGTTTAGCGTCTACTAGGCCCTAATAGGGTTCTAGTAGAGAGATGTAGAATGTTAGGTAGATCCTTACCATGCTTAGTAGGAGGTCTAATTTATATATTAGCCTGCCATATCATTAGATAATAGGGAAAGGGCCTAGATAGTAGGCGTCTAACTTCTTTATTAGTTATTTAGTACGGATGTTCTTTAATAAAAGAAGTACTCTTTCTCCTATATTAAATTATTTATCTAATTAGTAACTATTAGTGTACTTAGCCTAGAGCACTTAGGCGCGCTCTATATACTCCTTAGCCTCCTTATATGTTTTAGTTAGCTAGTAGAGGTAGCTCTCTACCTACTAAGCTTACTTAGAGTCTATTAGCGCTATAATATTAGGGTCTATAGTAATCCCTTTATTATTAATTAGGTGCCCTATAGCAGCCCTATTAGTTCCCCCCCCTATCTAGGGTATAGTATCCGGCATGCTATTAGGAAGATTAGGCACCTAGCTATAGGCTAGGTATATTAGAGTGAACTTAGTTATTAAGTAGACTTTACTATTATAGGTAAAGGCCGCCTTATATAGGCGTAAGGCCTAGTCTAATTATTTATAGTTAATGTACATATATAAGTACGCCTCTAGCTCCTAGTTTTAGTGCTTAGTTTACCTATTAGTCTATAGATAGAACGCTATACTTAACTTTTAGATAATCCTTAAGTAGTAGTAGAATGCGCTCTAGTAGTTACTTATAAAGAGGCTACCCTAGTCTAAGATGATATTAATTAGGCACCTAGTTACTATAATAACCTTACGCTAGATAAGAGTACCTAAGCTATCTACGCTTATAGTTATTTATATAGGAAAATACTATGCGTATTTCGTGAACCTATCTACTAGGACTAGGATAGCGTTATATTCGCGTCCTAATAGGTCCTAGGAGGCTAGAAGGTCTATAATAAAATCTATTATAAAATGTTACTAGGGTATTATAGGTCTTTAGACCGGTTTAAGGAGCCTATATAGCTTATACCGCCATAGCTTATTTTACTAGTAGGCATTATAGTCTTCTATATACGTGGTTACATCTATAGCTAGCGTTAGCTACTAGTATTTATAGCTAATAACCTCTATCGTGCGTTTAATACTAAAGTATCTACCTACTAGGTTATTATAGTTCCGTATAAAGATCTTACTATATAGTAGGGTGCTATTAGGCACCTATACTTTACTATTCCGGTAGATAAGACCTTAGGGGTCTATAGAATACCCCTCTCTAGCACTATCTACCCCTATTACGCCATCTATATAGACCTCCTAAGATAGAGGGTCCTTCCTCTAACTATCTAGAAGTAGCTAGAGGAGGGACTTAGGGGGGTTAGTATATACTATTTTACTAAGAGTAGCTACTACTACTTCTTAGTAAGGTATTAGACTTAGTACTAAGCTAATACTAGTAAGTAAGGACACTATAAGGGGGTATTACTTATATTATTAGACTTATTTTAAGGGCAGCTTTACTAGTACCTCTACTTTAAGTAGGTACCGTAACGCGTCCGTCTAGCCGGTAACTAGAGGTATAGTAGTACCTAGTAACTCCTTAAGGTCTTTTACTTAGAGCTTCTATTATAGAGTAGGTAATAGTATATCTAATGCTAGCTGTTTATCCGCTTCTTTAAAGCCCTTTATATAGTTAGGGCGGTAGGATAAACTATTAGTAGGGTTACTTAAGCTAGGTTTATAGCTAATCTTAAAGTTAAATTCTACTAATAACTCCGCGTACCTAGCCTGCCTTATAGTTAGGTATTTAGTATCTATAAAATAGTAGAGGTTATTATAATCTATAAGGACTCGCGTAGGGGTAGGCATATATACTAGGTAGTACTACTATATCTTAAAGCACTCTATAATTATAAGTAATTCTTTATCGTAGGTATCATACTATACCTCTATAGTAATAAATTTACGTGAGTAGTAGGTAATTAGGTACTAATAGGTAGCCCTATTACTACTAACGGCTAGCTATAGGAGTATTCCTACATATATATAGTTAGATGCGTCCGTAATTAGGGTTAGTAGGTACTTTAGATTATAGTACTATAGTAGGGGGCCTTCTAGGAAGGCTGCTTATAGCTATTTAAAGGCTATCTAGGCGGCCTCTAGCTAGTACTAGGGTTAGTACTACCTTATAGGCCTCTTTCTAGTCTTTTTCTTCTTCACTTCTATGGTATCTAATAAGGCGCTAGCTAGGGCCTAACTAGCCTCCTATAGGAGTTCGTATAGGGGTTAGGTTAGTATAGAGTAGTTCTAGATAAACTAGTAATAGAAGTTAGTAAAGCCTAGGAATACTTAGATATCCTTATAGCTTTATAGTTCTAGCTATTATTTAATAGTCTAGACCCTCTTAGCGTCTATTTAGATGCTATTAGGGGTAATTATAAACCCTAGGAACTTAACGCGTTTTATATAGAATGCGTACTTTAAGATTTTAGCGTATAGTTTCCATTCCTATAGATGTTATAAGATTTACTTTACGTGCTATATATAGTCTACCTCATTTTAGGAGTATATAAGAATGTTATCTAGGTAGATGATATAGATAGAGTCTAGGAGCCTAGCTACGGCTTAGTAGATATATACTTAGAAAGATATAGGAGTATTAGCTAGCCTAAAAGGCATAACTAGATACTTATAGTAGCTATACTACGTCTTAAAGGCTATCTTCTACTTATCTCCCGCCTTAATCTAGAGTCTATAGTAGGCGTCACGGAGGTCTAACTTTATATATATAGTAGCCCCTAATACGCGGTCTATTAGCTCCCTAATAAGGGGTAAGGGGTAGTAGTTCTTAATAGTAACCTTATTAAGTCCCTAGTAGTCTATATAAAGGCGTAGGGTCCTATTAGCCTTAGGTACGAAGAGGATTAGGGCCCCTATAGATAACTTACTTAGTCTAATCTATCTAAGGCGTAGCGCCTTTTCTAGGTACTCTCTAAGGATACTTAATTCTCTCTTAGATAGGTTATATATAGGTAACTACGGTAGTATTCTACTATCCTTAAGATTAATTACGTAGTTATATACTAAGTTCTAGGCTAATATACCGGTAAGATTACTATTAAGGACGTTATTAAATTTAGCGTATTACTCTAGGAGGCCCTAGATTAGGCTCCTACTAGTACCTATATAGGCTACTAAGTATAGAGTATAACCGCCTTTATTAGGATAACTAGTAGTTACTAGTAATTATATGCCCTATAGGGTCCTACTAGGACCTAGGTAGCTAACCTACTAAGGTTATTATACTATAGACCTATAGGTCTAGGTACTATAGATATATCCCTTAGGGCTAACCTCCTTTCTTAATTCCTCTAATAATACTTATTTAATTATAGGTTTATAGTCTAGGTTAGCCTAGGAGAAAGATAGCCTATATCCCTAGGAGTACTTAAAATAGCATTTAGCCTTAGAAATCTATTCTAGGCTAAGGATAAGTTTAAACACCGCGTCTTAGCTTTCCTAGAATAGTTAGGGGCCTATAGCTTAGCTCTAACCTTAATTATCTTACGTAGTTATAGTAAGCTAATAGGCTAGTCCTAAGGTAAGAGGAGACCTATTAGCTAAGGTAGTATTTAGGTAGTAACTAGGTAGCTCTTAGGTAGGGACTAGGCCTTTATCTAGAACTACTAACCTCTAAACTAGGTTTAGGGTAGTACTATTATTAATAAGGGCTATTAGGGAGTATATCCTAGTAGCTATATTATATGTAATATGAACTACTAATAAGTTATATATTACTTAATAGTCTCTTTATTAATTCTCCTACCCTAGTTACTAAGATACTCTTAGGTATATAACTAGGGCATGCCTTTTTCTAACTTCTTATTAGTTAGTAGTAGTTAGTCTCTCCTTAGCTAGGAAGTACTACTCTTTAGGTACTAATTACTAGTCTAATAGTTCTTTAGCCTACTCCCCTATTAGGTCGCTTTATTAGCCGCGCCCCTAGATAGGGAGCCCTAGTATTTCTTCTTAGGCCTTAGCCCCTAGGGAGGTACTAAGCCGGGTTTAAACTAGCCCCTTTTAGGCGCCCCTTTAGGGTCGCCCTTTAGGGATGCCTACCCTAGGAGCTCCTCCACCTTCTTAACTTTAGTGAATACATTACGCTTAGTCTTTATATAACTCTTAGTACTTATCTTAGTTAGCTTAGTACGTAAGATTAGGTATACCTATAAGAACTAGTATATAACGCGGTGCTCCTTATTAATAATCTTAAATATAAGACATTACTCCTTAGCTTCTAGCATAGACTATAGGCTTTTAAACTCTTACCCCTTTATTTAGGTCGTGTTAAAGAACTTCGTTTATGTCTTAAACCTCTATATATTAGGGTCCTAGATCTAGTCTATAATAAACGTACGGAAGTCTTTAAAGTAGACTAGGGGGTCTATTTTTAAGTTAAGGGCGTTAAATACCTTATTATGTAGGTTTACCTTACTAATAGCTAACCCCTAGGTAGCCTATAATAACTAATACCCTAAATCTTTAGAGGTACTATATATCTTAAACGTGTTATTTAGGGCCTAAAACTAGGAGTCTATATCCTTTACCTCTAAGCTTATAAGCTTAGGCGTAGGGGCCTTAATAAGGGAGCTAAGGGGGTTATAATAGGGAGCTTATAAGTTAGGTCGTAAGTTAGGCCTGACTAGGGTTATAATAGGTAGCCCTAAGAGACTTTATTTAATCTCCTAAAGCCTCTAAACCCGTTAGTGTATATTAGTAAGCTCCTCTATATTTATGGAATTAAGTATTACTAAGAGCACTATAATCTCATCATTAATAGTTATAATATGTAGATTTAGTGTTAGAGTAGCTAAGAGCTAGCTCTTACTATTATTTAGGGACTAGATTTCGACATGAGTATCTTTATTAACTAGGGGGAGGACTATCCTCTAGTTAGTAGCCTCTTAGCCTCTAACTAGCTAGTTTATAGCTAGTAAGCTAGCCTCTAGATTAACGCATCCTAAATAAGTTATAGGAGCTATTTTTTAATTTAACTAGCTATAGTAGTTAAAGGTTTTAAATGTAAGGTTTAGCACTATAGGGAGTTAAATTAAGCGTGAATAATAATAATGTATTTAGTGTAGATACTAGATGAAACCTTAGTTTATAAGGTTTCGTCTCTTAAGGGCTTTTATATGTCTTTACTAATATATATAGCCCTATTTAGGTCCTAGTTAGGGTCTACTAGGCCCCTTCTTAGTTATAGCATTATAGTATTAATATAGCTTAGATAAGTACTATATAACTAATCTAGATAAACCTAACTATATTAGATAATAATAGGCATGCTATTTAGTAGTAGGGTAAGAGCCTAGTATTATTTATCTATATAGTATACTATAGCTAGGGCGGATAGCCCTTTATTATTCTTAATAATGTTAACCTAAGGTTAACTAGTAGGTATAATAGTATCTATCTAAATAGTAAGTAATATAGCTAGGGATTAAACTAATAATCCTTAGTATATTTTCTATAAAGATTATTAGCTAACTAGTTTATCTACTAGAAGATATATACTACTAGTTAGAAATCCTACCTACTTTTTATACCTATAAAGGTGTAAAGAAAGAGTATTATATAATACTACTAGAAAATAGTGCTAGTAGGGATAGTACTAGAATACTAGTATAGAGTATATATATAATCTACTACCCCTACTACCCTACCTACTATTTACTTTTCTACGTATACCTTCTTCCTATCCCCCTTTCTTTCCTTTCTATTACTACTTACTATTAGTCTACTTAGATAATAATAGGTAAGTTAGAAATTAACCCCCCCTTACTAAAAGAGAGATTCAGATAAACTATCTATCTAGACTACCCCTATACTAATATAGTACTAAGATACTTCCTTATTATATAAGACTCTTTAGCTAGGTATCCCTATATAAATATAGTTATATATAGTATTCCCTATAGATAGCTCTATCTTAGATAGCTAATTAGCTCTAGTAAGACGTAAAATAATTAATTAATTAATTAATTAATTAATTAGTTAGTTAAGTAATTATTAAACTATATACTCTTCTTTAGTTTAGCTACTACTTCTTAGAAAAAGCCTATGCGTTAATAAGTTACTACTATATATAAAAGTTTTAAAAAATTAAAAATTACTATACCCGCTATAACTCTATAGTATAGGCTTATACGTGTATAACTAAAGTTAGAAAGTGAAAACCTACCCTCTAAAGTATTTTACTATGAGTATACCTATACCTACCCCCTAAGAGGAGGCCCTACCTAACCTAGTTTCCCTACTACTAGACGGCCGTAACTATGAAATCTAGGATACCCCTATACTACCTAGCCTACTACCTACTTAACTAGCTAATAAACCTAAGAAAATAGACTAGGACTTCCCTATAAGCCCTATCCCCCTATCATTCCTACTAATTATTATACTAGGCCTAATTAAGAAATAGTACACTATGCTAAAGAGAACTATCCTAGTAGATACTTCTAAACCTAACCCTACCTACTAAGGAAAAAGGACTAGGGTTAGATTTCATTTAAACTTTAATACTACCTAGGAGGTAATTAATATAGCCCTCTCTTACATCCTATATATAACGAACCTTATATATAACATAAGTAAGAAGTAAAGACTCTATAACCTTAGTAACATCCTACGGGATTATACTAAGATAGGTCGCGTAGGTAATACATTATTAGTTCTTACTACTTAAGTTTACTCCCTTAAAAACACTACTTATATGCTAGGAGTAAAGGTTTACTAGCTATAAAAGCCGGTCATCCTTCCTATAAACCTAGCTAAACCATCGTACGTAACCTAAGCCTAGAAAGTAACTACTACTAGAAAACTACACATAATAACTCCTTACCTAAAGATAACTATAAAGCTAGCTACTACTCCCCTAAAGACCCTATAGGACATATAGGTCATCATCTAGTAGTAAAGTCCCTTCCTAGACTTTAACCCTCTCTCCGTATGAAATAACATTAATAACGCCTTTAAGAATGTAGGTATATCTAGCCTAGTCATGTTAATAGTAACACGTATAGAGAAGAGTAACATCCTACTTACTAGCTCACCCTAGTATGACTCTAAATTCCTTACCTCCCATAAAGACCTCTTTACTTACCTATTCCTAGATGCTATAGTCTAGGAGAACTAAACCTAGTATAAGGTTATTACCTATAGCATCCCTATTAAAGACCTACGCATGCTTAATATTAGATAATTCATTATAGAAGAGGTCTATACCTTTAATCCTAGCCTTTCTATTATTAGAACTCTATACTAGCTTACTTTAGCCGAAAGGAGGGCTACCTAAAAAGTAGGGTTAGTTATTATAGCCTTCTATATAGTAAAAGAGGTAGAGATAGCTATCTTAAAGCTATTCTATCTTATAGGAGTAAGTATAAGGGTTATTAAACTCCTTAGGATCACTCTAGACGTATAGTATATAAAGTATTAAGAATTTAGCTATAGCTCCTCTAGGTGTCGTAATAGGACTAAATGCTTACTATATACTAGCCCCTATACTATAGAAAAGCACGACTATAAATACTATATAAAGAGAGGTATAAAATATACCTATATAGCGTTAAAGTATAGTAACTATAATGGTACTTATTACTCCTAGGACCTAAACTATCCCTATTATCTAATAAAGCCATCCCCCTAGCATAAATATTAGGTAACCTTAAAGTTATGTAAGTTAACTTAAACTAGAATGCCTAGGCTATAGAAGTAGCACTCTAGGATACTCTCTAATTAGGCATCTACCTAATATTTATCTAGGAACTATAGATAATACTATAAGATAATATAGCTAACATATAATTAATCTCCTACCCCTCTATAATATAAATTCTCCTAACCTTCCTATAGGGCTCCTATCCTTAGATGATGCTCTACCTAAATAAATCCCTTACCTAAGTTAAGGTAAATCCTTACCCGGATATTTTCCCTAGCCTAGACTACCTTACTATTAATTTAACCTATAGAGAAGACACTATCCGCGTAGTTAATATCTATAATAAGGTAGAATAAGGTAACCTATCCTCCCTATATATAATAGAAAGAGTTATTAAGTATAGCCCCCCTACTATACTAATAATCTACGTAGGGGACTTTAATGAATACCATCTAATATAGGACCTACTCTCCCCCTAATCTCATAAAGTAGAAGCTCTATATAAATAGATTAAGGAAAACCGCCTTAAACTCTAAAACTAGCCTAGAGCGGGTATCTTCTTTCATATAGGGATAGAAAGGGAAATAGTTATTAACCTCTCCCTATATACTCTAATAGTTGCCGCTTAAGTAATAGACTAGCAGTTATAAGAGAACCCCCTATCTAACCATAACGCTATTCTATTTACTATTACGTACGACGAGTTTTAAGATATACTAATACTACTACTACGTTTTAACGTTAAAAAAGCTAACTAGGCCTAGTATAGGTAAATCGTCCGAGAAGAGTTAGATAAGATTACGATTCTACTCATCTAAGCCCTTCCTAATAGGGCATAACACATACTCTCTAGTAGGACCTTATAAGAGGACCTAGACTAACTTAGACGAAGCCTTATAAAGGTAATAGAGATAGTAGCTAAACGTAGCATCCTATAGGTAATACCTAGATAGTAATAAAAACCCTAGTAGTCCCTACTCCTTATAGCCTTAAGGATAACTACTATATAAGTAAGGTATAGGGTATATTAGGACTAAGTTACATACGTATAAGCATAGAATACATATAACATAGCTATTAAGTAGGTAAAATAAGAGTATTAGAATAACTTCCTTATAAAAGAAACACCCTAGTCTATCTATAAGGTAATAGTATATATGAAATTAACCTAATCTAAGTAGATCCCCTAGATATATAACCTTTAAGATTAACTCTAATCATTATATAATAGTAAGTATGCTACCTTCTATTAGAAACTCTTCCCCCTACCGCTATACGTCCCCCTACGCGACTAGATAAACTATAAGGAAGGGCTATAGGACTAGCCCCTCCCTTATAGATAAGGAAGTATAGTATACCTACTCTTATAAGATTAAAGGTACTACCCCTAGGCTAGACTAGATCTACTAAAGGATGATTACTAAGGCGTATAACGCTTCTCCTAGAAAATTTACCTAGGTATACTAAACCCTCTTTACGTATAGATACTACCTAGAATACTAGAGAGAAGCGGTAGGAGTAATACTTAAGAAACTAGGGAAACCTAATTACGTAGACCTAAAAGTATATAGAGTTATCTCCCTACTTAACTACCTAGGAAAAGTCCTTAAACGTATTATAGTAAAACGTCTTAGAGTACTTATAGAAGCTACCTACCTCCTATACCTATCCTAAATAGGCGGACGACTATAGAAGTTAGTATTTAATATAGTAATAATCCTAATACATATTATCTAAGACGAGAGGAGGGCATAGTATAAGATATTAACCCTATTCCTTAACGTATAAGGCGCCTTTAATCATGTAGCCTATAACTAGCTCTTATATATAATAGGGGAAATTAGGCTCCCTACTTCCCTCCTAGCATGGGTAAAGATATTTACTAGCGGTTAATAACTCTAGATCTCCTTTTATAGCTAATAAGAGGACCTTTATCTAATAGTTTTAGGAATCCCCTAAGGAAGCCTAGTCTTACTAATCCTTTTATTTATATACGAAAGCTCTTTTCCTCTCGCTTAGTACGATTCCTCTTATATATTAATGATGTTTTAATCATAATCTCCTTAACTAGTTAGAAGAAAAATGCGTAGATCCTCTAGTAGGAAGTAACCTAGCTTTTTCTACTTAGAACCTAGTATGCCGTTAATTTTAATAAAGATAAAATAGACCTTATCTATTTTACGAGCTCGGACGAGGCTAAGGAAGCTATAATTATACTCCTAGGAGATTATATAGTGTAGCTAAAGTAACTCATCTAATAGCTTAGGATATAGTTTAATATATACCTATTATTCTAGTAGTATACGATAATTTAAAACGCCTAAGTAAAGTAATTACTTAGAAGACTCATGCGGCTAGCTAATATATAATAAGGACTATCCCCTACTACTATCTAATAGCTATACCTTACTTATATATAAAGTGTAGTAGATTATAGGTCCCTAGTTTTCTAGTAGGTTAGTAGCTCTAAGATACTCGGACGAACACTTTAAAATAGCGGACTACGCTAAATCCTAGGAGCCTTCTACACCTCCCTAATTATTCCTATAGAAATTAAAGTAGGCCTTCTCCCCCTCTACCTTAGGCGGAACATGTTACTTTAAGCGTACACTATAAGACTCTTTAAACTTAGTCACTAACACCTAGTATATATAATTATTAATAAGTTTAAACTAGAGAGCATACTAGGACGCTAGATATAACTTAAATATATCTAGAACATAATTTTAGACCTAGTAATAGGTACTAAAAGCCTAATTAAGCATGGTTCCTTTTCCCTATAGAAAAAGACTATACTATATGAAGTTAAGATTAGCTACCTCCGAAAGGAATAAGAAGCCTAAGTATATATTAGATGTATAGGACATACGACTTAAGCAGTCATCCTATACTCTAACGCTTTATCTATCCTAAAAGG